>NC_059166.1:9180133-9780133 GCF_019923935.1 Bubalus bubalis | reverse complement strand
CTACACACACAGCCTTGGTCAATGGCATTTTGGAAAACAAAATTGCCCAAATCATGGCCAGTTAAGGCAGTGAGGTGCAAGTTGGAATGAAGAGATGTTTCATAAACTGAATTGATTTTGTGGAATTGAGATTTCAAAGTTGGAGGGTGACCAGGGGAAATGTAATACTTACAGCCCTCACCCTCTGAATTCCTCAAAAAGCCTGAA
The DNA here is from genome assembly GCF_019923935.1 of Bubalus bubalis. Taxonomy (NCBI): domain Eukaryota; kingdom Metazoa; phylum Chordata; class Mammalia; order Artiodactyla; family Bovidae; genus Bubalus; species Bubalus bubalis. Next base: position 9,779,926 of record NC_059166.1, on the reverse strand, counting down.
AGGATTACTAGGTCTCCAAGTACATGTGAGATGGAACCAAGTCAATTTCACGCAAATCCTTAAGGACAAAATCATTTCCAGTTGACCTGTAAGTTAAACATAATTAATTCTCAAATTACTGGCATCAACAAGGAGTGGTCAGAGCTCAAAGCAAAGTCTGTCACTGTGACATAGTCTGGCTGCCTGAATCTTTATCTGAACTACATTCTTTGCCTTTGCTTCTGCCCTGAGAATAACTGTTTTTCAGCATTCACAGTATATAAATTCATGATGTTATCTGTTCTGCACAGCAAATATGATATCTGCTCAGCAATATTACCTTTTCCCCCTCAAGGTCAGATTGTTCCTGTGATTCCTCACTCCAGTCTGACTCTTGGATTCGCTGAGAATGTTGCATGGCTGTTTATAGAAGGCAGAATGGTTTCTTCTAAAAGGGATCTATCTTCCTTATCTTCCCCACAGCCCCTTGCTCTAAGGAAGACAGCTGATATGGGGCTTCAGGCAGGTTTTAAGGACCTTCCTGCCTGTTATTCAGTAATCTTGGGAACACATTTTCAACTGTGCCCTTGGTTATTTTCCGTGGTAAAGATGAAGGGTGTTGAGGCTGTCTCCTCTTGCCTACTAATCTTCACACCTCTTCCAAAGGTGATTTCTTTAAAAGGCTCTATGAGAGGCCTGAGGTTAAAATGTTCAGTTACCCCAGTGTTCACTGAGCCTTGAGAAATCCACAAAGTCAAGGGCAGCTGTACCTCTCGCCACCTTAATGCTGAAGTAGGACAGTTTCCAATCCCAGCACAGAAGACCCAATGCAAAATCCTCCCCTGCTTCTAAGTGTAAGGTTTTACTCGATCTATTATTAAATTCTAGAAAAGATATCCTTCCTTCACAGAGATTATTTGCTTCCTTTGTCCACTGTTTACCTGGGCCCTTCCGGCTGGGAGCCCAACTAGGTTTCCTAGTGGAAACCTCGGTCCTGTGGGTGGAAATCTAATCAGCTGTGATCCTTATCCTCAAGGAACTCATGGTGTGGTGGAGACAGCAGGTTAGGGAGGCAGGAACCCAATCACCAAAAACCGCAAGCGCCAAAGGGAACATGTGGATGTCATTCTTTGTCAACCAGACTAGAAGGCCCCTGCCAAAGGGTCTCAGGCAGAGACATCCTGTTTATGTTTGAAAAGACCTCCTTGACTCCTGAGTAGAGAGTTGGATTGGTGTCAGGTGAGCCTGGAGGCAAGGGAGGGCAGGGAGAGAGGGAGGTCACTTAGAAGTTCCAGCACTGAGGTCAGATTGCTATGAAAACAACACATTCTCACCAACTGAAGGTCACCAGTTCCTTTCAGCAGCAATTTTAGCACCTTCCAAGATTCTGTGTGTGTGTACTCAGTCGCTTCAGTCGTGTCTGACTCTTTGCGACCCCATGGACTGTAGCCCACCAGGCTCCTCTGTCCATGGGATTCTCCAGGAAAGAATACAGAAGTGGGTTGTCATGCCTTCTTCCGAGGGATCTTTCAGACACAGGGATTGAACTGGCGTCTCCTGAGGCTCCTGCACTTCAGGCAGACTCTTTACCACGGAGCCACCTGGGAAGCCCCCAAGATTCTATACTGGACTGTCTTTACAGCGCCCTCCATGGCTGAGGCCTGCGCCACCTGCTTTCCTGAGGCTCTCACTTCCTAGAGGAGGGGGTCAGGGCCTTGCTGCCCAAATGGGGTGCTGACAACCTAGAGGGGTGGGGTGCAGGGGCAGGTGAGAGGGAGGTTTAGGAGGGATGGGACATGATTCATGTCGATGTATGGCAGAAATCATCACAATATTGGAAAGCAATTATCCTCCAATTAAAAAACAAAAATGTTTTAAATTCCAGGACTTAAAAAATTCTGAGGTTGGGCAAGTGGGCAATGCCCTCTCTCTGCCTTGTTCAGCTCCAGCCCTGTGTGGCCCCCTGAGGGGACTTAGGAAGTTTCCCAAGACAAAGTTGTCTTCAGACAGCCTCCGTGCACCTTTGCGGGCAATGGCTGCTCCCAGGCTTCTAAGTTGACTTGGAAAAATATTTGAAGGCTCTGCCAAAGGGTAATATTCCTTATGCCACGCTTATTTAGTAAAAAATAAACATGCTCAGGGCACCCCCTCCAAAGCTTCGGCAGCAGGTCCACTGCACTTAGGAAATTTGTGTTGGGAAGATCTGTTCCAAGTTCAGTTCAGTTCAGTTGCTCAGTCATGTCCGACTTTTGTGACCCCATGAACCACAGCATGTCAGGCCCCCCTGTCCATCACCAACTCCCAGAGTCCACCCAAACTCATGTCCATTGAGTTGATGATGCCATCCAGCCATCTCATCCTCTGTCATCCCCTTCTCCTCCTGCCCTCAATCTTTCCCAGCATCAGGGTTTTTTCAAATGAGTCAGCTCTTCTCATCAGGTGGCCAAAGTATTGGAGTTTCAGCTTCAACATCAGTCCTACCAATGAACACCCAGGACTGATCTCCTTTAGGATGGACTGGTTGGATCTCCTTGTAGTCCAAGGGACTCTCAAGAGTCTTCTCCAACACCACAGTTCAAAAGCATCAGTTCTTCGGCACTCAGCTTTCTTTATAGTCCAACTCTCACATCCATACATGACTACTGGAAAAACCATAGCCTTGACTAGACGGATCTTTGTTGACAAAGTAATGTCTCTGCATTTTAGAGGCCCTCACTTTGGCTTGTAGGCCTGAATATTCTGTTTTATAATTTTATTTATTTATTTCTGGCTTCACTGGGTCTTCACCATTGCACACAGGCTTTCTCTAGTTGCAACGAGCGGCCCTCTCAGTGTGGTGGCTTCTCTTGTTGTGGAGCACCGGTTCTAGGGTGCTTGGGCTTCTGTAGTTGCGGCCCGTGGGCTCAGGAGTTGCGGTTCCTGGCTCAAGAGCACAGGCTCAATAGCTGTGGTATATGGGCCTGGTTGCTCCGCAGCGTGTGGGATCTTCTCGGACCAGGGATGGAACCTGTGTCTCCTGCATTGGCAGGCAGATTCTTTACCACTGAGCCACCAGGGAGGACCTGCATATTCTGTTAAATAAAAAAAAAAAATTCAACTGAGTAAAATTGAAGCTCTAATTGGCTTTATTAGGGTGATTCATGAATCGATTGGGCGTCATCCCATCTAGCAACTAGAAGGCTCTCCAAGGGATTGTACAAAATGGAAGGTTTTTATGGGAAGAAGGGAGGAGCAGGGGAGCTGTTAGCGAAAGAAAAGGATTGTTTTTAGCTCAGGATGGCGGAGAGCGGAGGGGATTGGTGGGAACATAGAGGATTTTACCATACACCTACCCCTTCTCCCTCTATCGGTGCTGACCAGAAAATTCCAGACCAGTTGATTAAAATGACATTTCTGGTGACGGTCGAAACTGCAGTTGGGTTAGATATTAAATCTAGGTTTGGTTTCATGGGTTTTAGCACAAGTGATACCATTTGGGGCCTGTTTTCTGTTGTTATTTGACAATACAGTAGCTAGGATCATGAAGAAAGTTGGGGGGGTGCTTCTAAATTTTGTTCATAGGTTCAGGAAGGGACAGAGCATCCACCAATTCTCTTCTGCAAGCACGAGATAGTCCGTGTCTCCAGAGGGATGGAAAATAAATGAACACTCAGCCGCCCTCCCCTCTGGGTGTCAAGATTACTTCGGTTTGGGATTTGCTTTGCAGTGTGTGACCTCTTTGATGATCTGCTTGTTCTCTGCACTGAGCATGTGTAATTGCACTCATGGGAGAGGAAGTCTGTATTTTTAAAAACCACTGAAACATGTTTGCTCCATTGTACAATGTTCAAGGAAAACAACCAGCATCTTGCAGAAGAATTTCTACCATGGATTCAAGCTGAGCAGTTTGGCAGAGGCCTGCCAGGAAGTGGAGGGTCAGGGGTCAGGGAAGGTTCTCGAAGTGGAGGGACAGAGAATAGCAGAACTCCGGTCAGACCAGGAAGTTTCTAGACAGACAAGCATCCTGAGGAAGCGGACAATAAAGGCCCAGGGGAAATGAAAGTGCAGAGCATGGCTTTGCAAGACCCGGGGTGGGGGTGGGGGTGGGAGTGGGGTGGGGGGTGGGAGTGGGGGCTGGTGGGAGCCGAGTTCGCTGCCAGCAGGGGCTCAGTTACCTGGGCTCCGCCTCTCCCTTGGGGCCTTGCAGCTGCAACTGCTCCACTCCGGGCGGCCAAGGTCCCTCCTGATCGATCCTCCCGAAGATTCCAAACCTACGAGGTTTATCCTCTCAGGAGAGCTTCAAGGTAAATTAACTTCAATTCAGTTCAGCCGCTCAGTCCTGTCCGACTCTTTGCGACCCCATGGACTGCAGCACGCCAGGCTTCCCTGTCCATCACCAGCTCCAGGAGCTTGCTCAGACTCATGTCCATCGCATCAGTGATGCCATCCAACCATTTCATCCTCTGTCATCCCCTTCTCCTCCTGCCTTCAATCTTTCCCAGCATCAGGGTCTTTTCCAATGAGTCGGTTCTTCACATCAGGTGGCCAAAGTATTGGAGTTTCAGCTTCAGCATCAGTCCTTCCAATGAACATTCAGGACTGATCTCCTTTAGGATGGACTGGTTGGACTAACCAGGACTAAACTAACTACAGGAGGCTCCAGAATCGGGCTTTTGTTAAATAAAGAGAGCAACAGAGTTTCACCAGAAAGCATGTTGACTGTGCCTACGCAGTTCAGCGTTTCCAAATCTGTTTTCGGTTGGTGCTAACAAGTAAACCTGGGGCTGGCAGTACCAGGCGGTGCCCTGGTCCAGGAAAACCCACTCTCCGTGCACAGCCAAGCTGTCCGACTCCGGGGGCGGGGTGGGGGGGCGCCCTTCCCTGCCTTTCAGCCTGAACAGTAGTAGCCTTCCCACCTTCCCGAGGGGCTCTGTCCACCTAGAAGCCTGTGTGCTGGCACCCCCTAGCATTGTGCAACAGCCCAGCCTCTTCCAATGGAGCCGCTGGGACTGCTTTTGGCAAGGGAACCCCCAGAAACCCCTCTCAGGAACCTGCCGGGGGGGGTTCTCTCCCTCATCAACAAGAGCTGGGTCACTTGCCCACGGCTGAATCGCTGACAAGTAGGATGGCATTCCCAGTATAATTGAGCTAATTAGGAGGAGTCACACACCCGGGGGGTGGCAGGACCCAGTCCCTCTGGCCAGCACACAGTCCCCCGGCCCTGGGAGGGGAGCAGATGGGGGTTGGGTGGTTCCCAACTGCCTCTCACACCATTGCTTCTCATCAGAATTTTCTAAAAGATGGGTGCCGGGGTCAGCTAAAGTGCCCTGTCCAGGAGGGAGCATGGACTCCCCAGAAGTGTGAGACCCTCCACCATGGTTAAAAGGAGGATAAATACAAAATAATATAAGGGAGAGGTCACAATTGCCATCCACCTCCCACAAAGGTAGGAGGCTCTCCTGTCCCTATTCCCTGCTGTCTCCATGACGACATATGGGCATCTTCTAAGGCCTGGCCGCCCTGAGACCTCTGTCAGAATGTGGGGGCAATTTGCAAAGGGGACAGAAATTTAGAATTAGGTGGACCTGGATTTGAATCCTGGCCTTGCCATTTACTAGCTATGTGATCTTAGAGATGTTATTCAATTTTCCAAGCTTTGGTTTTGTCAACTACAAATTGGCACTTGCCAAGATGGTTGCCGCCGACTGAACAACAAGGGCATTTGCTATCTGCCTCTGCGGAGACTAAACCCTTCACTGTCGAAGCTGTTGACCTTCAACACCTGCTGAGGGATTTCAGGGTGGAGTAAGGCACTCTGTGCTTCAGGCAATCTGGTGAGACAGGTCTTTAGATAGATGTTTTCAGTTCAGTTCAGTTCAGTCGCTCAGTCGTGTCCGACTCTTTGTGACCCCATGAATCACAGCACACCAGGCCTCCCTGTCCATCACCAACTCCCGGAGTTCACTCAGACTCATGTCCATCGAGTCGGTGATGCCATCCAGCCATCTCATCCTCTGTCGTCCCCTTCTCCTCCTACCCCCAATCCCTCCCAGCATCAGAGTCTTTTCCAATGAGTCAACTCTTCGCATGAGGTGGCCAAAGTATTGGAGTTTCATCTTTAGCATCGGTCCTTCCAATGAACACCCAGGACTAATCTCCTTTAGGATGGACTGGTTGGATCTTCTTGCACTCCAACACTACAGTTCAAAAACATCAATTCTAAAAAACAAACAAACAAACAAAAAAAACCATCAATTCTTCGGCACTCAGCCTTCTTCACAGTCCAACTCTCACATCCATACATGACCACTGGAAAAACCATAGCTTTGACTAGATGGACCTTTGTTGACAAAGTAATGTCTCTGCTTTTCAATATGCTGTCTAGGTTGGTCATAACTTTCCTTCCAATCAGTAAGCATCTTTTAGTTTCATGGCTGCAGTCACCATCTGCAGTGATTTTGGAGCCAAAAAAAATAAAGTCTGACACTGTTTCCACCGTTTCCCCATCTATTTCCCAAGAAGTGATGTTAGATAGATGTTTTAGGAACAGATTTTATGATCCCAGTCCTTGCATCTCCTCATATCTAGAAAAGCACTAACTCCCTTCATGGTGACATCAAGTCCTGTGACTAGCAACAAACTTTTTGTAAAATGAATGCTTAATGGCATTGAACTCTTTCACCAAAACCTTATATACTGACTCTCCCCCACTGCCACTTTGGAGCAGTGCCTTAGAGCTATCTGAGATGCTTCCTCCCAGGCTGCAATCCTCATTTTGCCCCAAATAAAACTTAACTCATAACTCTCAAGTTGTACATCTTTTTTTAGTCAACAGTTTAAAAGCAGAAATGATAATATTTACCTTATAAGGCTATGGTTTTTCCTGTGGTCATATATGGATGTGAGAGTTGGACTATAAAAAAAGCTGAGCGCCGAAGGATTGATGCTTTTGAACTGTGGTGTTGGAGAAGACTCTTGAGAGTCCCTTGGACTGCAAGGAGATCCAACCAGTCCATCCTAACGAAGATCAGTCCTGGGTGTTCATTGGTAGGACTGATGTTGAAGCTGAAACTCCAATACTTTGGCCACCTGATGAGAAGAGCTGACTCATTTGAAAAAACCCTGATGCTGGGAAAGATTGAAGGCAGGAGGAGAAGGGGACAACAGAGGATGAGATATGCTTGGATGGCATCACCGACTCAATGGACATGGGTTTGGGTGGACTCTGGGAGTTGGTGATGGACAGGAGGCCTGGCGTGCTGCAGTTCATGGGGTCGCAAAGAGTCGGACACGACTGAGCGACTGAACTGAACTGAGCATTATAAGATGGTTAAGAAAATTTTTTTCTAGTAAGATAATGTTTCCAGCCCATAATAGATACTCATTAAAGGCCTCTTTGGAATTCTTTTTTTTTTTTTTCAAGATTTTCTTTTCTATGTGGACTGTTTTTAAAGTTTTTATTGAATCTGTTACAACACTGCTTTGATTTTTAGGCCATGCAGCAAGTGGGATCTTAGCTGCCCGACCAGGGATCAAACCCACACTTCCTGCATTGGAAGGTGAAGTCTTAGTCACTGGACTGCCAGAGAAGTCCCTGCAATTCTTAAGGGTCGCCTGAAAGTCTATCTAATCATGCAGATTCCTGGGCCTCACACCCCAGATATTCGTACTTCAGGCACCTGGGCCCAGGAATCTGCATTTTCAGCAACCCACCGCCCCCTCCCCCGAGGTGGGGGGGATTCTGAGGTAAATGAATCACTGGCACACAGCAGTTGCTAGTGGTGTTATTTGCCCAGTTATAAGGCAAAATCTGAGCGTGCCGAGGAGCTCATGCAATAAGAAAATTTATCTTAATTTTAATTATCTATCTATACCTCCATTAAATTAGCTGCATCCCATTAAAAATAATTAAATCTGCAGTTTTTGAGGTATGCCCTGGGGCTGTAGGTAAATGCTGAATAATTCCGGTGGTGTTCTTGCACAAATCAACCGTTCACAAGGACCTCAAGGGCGGAAGGCCTCTCCCAGGGGAGAAGGGCAACCACCTCGACCTTTGCAGCCAAGATAAAGCTCTTACTAAAATTACCAAGCATCACATTTCCAGCAGACAACCTCCTTCCAAACTCAGATCTGGATTAGTAGAGTCAGGCCCCACCCGGCTCTAAAATTCTGTTGTCCAATTCACTTCCTGCCCCAGGAAGGGGAAAGTCCTGGTAAGGGCGAAGGTCAACCTCTCCCTCCCTCTCTTCCCATCCCCACACCCCCAGCAACTCTGGCTCTGCTGACCTCTCAGGATATACCACTGCTTCTTTCCTATTTCCACTCTCTTGACCTCCAGCAATAATAGAGCTCTTACCCTGAAGTCCCTGCTACTACTGCCCATTATTGCAAAATGAGAATAGAAAACATATTGCAGGGAAGAGTAGAGACAGGCCAGCCAGCATCTGGAGTAGAGGAGGAAATTTAAGGACAGTGCAAAGGATGAGATTTGGAGGGGGAAGGGCAAGTAGGGAAGTAAGTGCTTAGGGACTAGGAGGGCTTGAGATGAAAAGGGCTGGAGACAAAGCCGTGTTTCACTGGGTCATGAACGGCATTGGGCTCATCCTGCCTGGCTGAGAAAGACTTGGCAGCAGTCAAGTTCATGAAGAAATGTGGTCTAGATGAGAGCAATCAGCTGTTCTTTTCCAAAAGGGCAAACCTAGGACAAAACGAAATGAAATGAGACGGGGGAGGAACTCTGGTTAAAGTCCAGTCGTTCCCAAATCTGGCCTGTTAGAATTATCTGGAGTGCTGGTTAAAACACCCATCCCCAGGCATCTCCCGGACTCCCTTCCAGTTTTGAATAATCAGGTAGATTTGAGAACCACCGGGTTAATGGCTCCCAGAGGTTCCTGGCTGGTGGACTTTGGGAGCAATGACATTTCTTCCGTAGATCTTTCCAGGTGGTAAATTCGTGGTAAATGCAGATGGTAAATGCGTGCATGCTGAGTCATGTCCAAGTCTTTGTGACCCTATGGACTGTACCCGCCCCCCTGACACCCCCACCCCCCAGGATCCTCTGTCCATGGGATTTTTCCAGGCAAGAATATTGCAGTGGATTGCCATTTCCTGTTCCAGGGGATCTTCCCTACCCAGGGATCAAACTCATGTCTCTTGTATTTCCTAAATTGGCAGACGATTCTTTATCACTGAGCCACCTGGGAACCCTGTTCACTAAATACGTGTGTAAAACCTCACAACTCACATTATTTGAAGATCACCCTGGGTCCTCAGACTGAGTTTTGGAGCTTCCCGCATCATAGCAAACATACTGAAATGTACCCATAACTCACTTTAAATAGAATTTTATCGTAGTAATTTAAAATCGCTTGCTTTGCTCAAGTTATATAATTTAGGGTCAGCAATCATTCCTTGGAGATCATCTAGATTCTCAGGAATTTTTGCAAAGTAAAAAAAAAAAAAAATTAACCCACAACTAATTTTCTAATGTAGTGCGAGCTTCAAAAACACTAAACTACTAAAAAAGTGGATCTAATGTTCTATCTTTTTAGGTGTTTAGTTGTTTTCTTATTAAATTTGATTTTGAAGCTTTATTTTTATAATTTGGATCTAATTATCTGGGCCAGACAATTACTTTTGAGGGCCTCTGTATGAGTCCTAGGCCCTCTGCCAGTGGTGTCTAGTGAGCCAAACACAGCCAACAAAAACTCCGAGAGGTGGTACTGCTTTAGAGATGAGATAAACCACACAAAGTGACTTCTCTACAATCACATGGCCACTAAGCTAGGTCTTGTGATTCCGAACTCCGTACTCTTTCCATTGCCCGAGGAGGATACGCTAGATGGCTTCTGAGCACACACGCCTCCTTGGACAGCTATTACTTTCTATATTGCACAAGACTGCTTTCCTTATTGCGCAAGACTCGGGGGAGTTGGTATCAGAGGCCTACAGCCTGGGCAAAAGATAGGCCTGAAAATGGAGAGAAGTCAAGACTCAGTGAAAGCAGCAACAGATGGAGCTCACTGATCAAGTGGTTTTGGCCAGCATCTATTGATTCATTATATTTTCAAAGCGTGTCATACAGTGTTCACAACAGGAATTGATTTCACGGGATCTGTAACTATTAGCATGTATGATTGAAGGTTTGTTAGAAATGGGAAACTTACTATCTAACCAAGACACACAGAAAGAATAAAATGAAAAATAAGGAAGAAAAAAACACGACTTGAGAGATATATTGTTCCTTTCTTGGATAGGGATGAGATGCGGGTGGTAGGACTCTGGATGGGGGACACTGTGAGGGCATTGTCAAATTCTCTGTAAGGGGGTCAGAAGAGACGTCAGACTCTACCCGGGCTGAGTCCTTCTGGGGGAAAGGGCACCCCCAGGCAGAAGGCAGCATGAGTTCTGAATATGTGACCTACTCATTAGCAGAACTGATGGTGAAACTGAAGCTTCAATACTTTGGCCACCTGATGCAAAGAACCAACTCATTGGAAAAGACCCTGATGCTGGGAAAGATTGAGGGCAGGAAGAGAAGGGGATGACAGAGGATGAGATGGGTGGCTGGCATCACTGACTCGATGGACATGAGTTTGAGCAAGCTCCAGGAGATGGTGAAGGACAGGGAAGCCTGGCGTGCTGCAGTCCATGGGATCGCAAAGAGTCAGAGTCAGACACGACTGAGCGACTAAACAACTTAGGTCCCAAGAGACAGCCTTGGAGAGATGTCCAGTAGACAGCAGATTATTAGTACTGATATCTTCTCTCCAGGGTCACGGACTCCATGCTCTTCTGGGTGGTGTCACAGAGAAAGCTGCATCCTAGCCTACCCTCTTAGAGTTTCTTTACTATCTGGTACCGATGGCATTCTCTGGGCGCCATCTGGGCTCTGTCTCTGCAATAAGCAAATATGGAGCAGAAAATAGAAAGAGAACAAGTTTTGAGTCTAGCAGAGCTAAGGTCAAAGCCCAATTTCACTATTTACCGGGTATGTGACTTAGACAAGTTTCAAGCTTCTCTGACCCTCTGTCTCCTTAATCTATGAAATAAGGATAATATTACCTTTCTTGCTGGGCTTCCCTTGTGGCTCAGCTGGTAAAGAATCCATCTGCAATGTGGGAGACTTGGGTTGGATCCCTGGGTTGGGAAGATAGATCCCCTGGAGAAGGTAAAGGCTACCCACTCCAGTATTCTGGCCTGGAGAATTTCATGGGGGCACAAAGAGTTGGACACGACTGAGCGACTTTCACTTTACCTTTTTTGCTGGGTTATTGTGAGGAGTCGAAATTATATATGTCAAAAGCCTGGCATACAGGTAGTGCTCAGCTAATAGCAGCAATTATTATAGCACAGCCAGATGAACGCTGTGGCACTAGAGGTAAAAAGGCCATTTTTTGGCTAACCTGAAAATCCTGGATTTTTATATTCGGCTTTAGAAACTTTTCTTCCTTTTCTTCTCTCTCATGCAAACCTAGTAAACTCTGCAGGCAGAGACCCCTTGCCATTAAGTGGCATTGATGTTAATCCCTCTAGGATTTGCTGAGCCAAGAAAAGAGGACTTAATCCTTCACAGCCCCTTGATTTTAACTCTGGAAAAGTTGACTTGCAAGTTTGGCATTTCCATTCTGCCTGCGGTGGTTTTAGCTGACGTTTTGCTTGCCTGAGCTGAGGAAGGGCAAGTCCCTGAGAGAGCACGTGTTTTTCTTCTTTTAAACAAGAACATGAAAGATTTACTTATAAGGAACAGAGAGTGGGGGCAGCAAGTGTATGAGAGAGAGCGTATCCCAGATTGGATGCTTATCCCAGGTCGGATGCATATCTTGGGTGGATCGTAAGTAAGGCTTTTTATATTTTGAACCATTACAACCTAACCAGTTTCTCAACAGCAATTACTGATGCTGCTGCTGCTGCTTAGTCGCTTCAGTCGTGTCCGACTCTGTGCGACCCCATAGACGGCAGCCTAGCAGGCTCCCCGTCCCTGGGATTCTCCAGGCAAGAATACTGGAGTGGGTTGCCATTTCCTTCTCCAATGCATGAAAGTGAAAAGTGAAAGTAAAGTCGCTCAGTCGTATCCAAGTCCTAGCGACCCCATGGACTTCAGCCTACCAGGCTCCTCCATCCATGGGATTTTCCAGGCAAGAGCACTGGAGTGGGCTGCCATTTGCATCCAAAATTGCCTTTTCTTTCTTCAACTATGCCTTTGAAAGCATAGAAACAGAAATCAATTTAGAGAAGAATTTTCAATCTTGCTGCTTAAATATACCACTACATGAATACTTCGTTATTCTTTGTGAAAACCCACTAGCCCTGGAATATTGGTTTTCCTGTACACATGAGCACAAAAACATAGATACAGAATTCCAAACAGGAGTCAATAAAAAATACACCAAATATCAGAATTAACAAATGGGATCCAGAAATTCAGTGTACCAGGAGTTACTTTTTAATTTGCAATTACTTGTGGGTTTGTTTGTTTGTTTTTTTCTGCATAAGCCTGTAAAACCCTGAAAGCTGTGAGGAGCATTTCACCTCAAATTGAAGTATTCTAAGATTGAACTTGTATGTGTTTATGGCACAGGTTGTTTCTCTTTCTACAAGAAAGTATTAAAGATGCTAGTATATAAAACAGGTGATTTGTGGTAGCTGAGTTGCCTGCATACAGATTTCCGGCATAAACTAGTTAACAGTCACCCTCCTGGGCTTCTGTCTCCAGGCAGAATATTGTCCTCAAATATTGAATATCCAGGGGCTGTGTTTCTGCCCGCTGGGGTAACCTGTTTTCAGGAAGCTATTCTTCCTGCCAAATGGAGAACAGCAAAACACCCTGCCATCCCGGGCCCAGAGGGAAACTCAAGAGTGAGACAAGGGAGCCTTTCCAGGTAGACCCCTAACAGTGGCAGACGTTTCTACAGAGCTTCTGGAGGGAACCAAAGCCTTCTTGGCCATCAGATAAAGACTGTCACTTGACATTTGAACTCTGAGAAAGCACATTCTCCAAAACACAAAATAAAGACCAACCTACAAGAAAGTGATGCCCCAGCACAGAACAGAAAATATCTGAGGGAACTGGACAAAACGCACACACACATACACACATGTTTTTACCTAACAAAAGCAGTCTATTTCTTAGCCATACCTGACCAAATTATGCATTTTAGAAATAGTTCACATTTTTAAAAAAAGTGGTCAACAAATTGCGCTTTCATAAGCACAGGGTAGAATTCAGTGGTTGGTGCCCCTAACCTTGAAAGTAGCCAAGGGGTTTTTTTCATTCCACCTTCTTTTATCAGCTTGTGCTAAGTTCAAGAGTAATTAGCTAATAAAAAGTTTTTCATTCATTCATTTCAGCAATAATTATATTAACTACTCAGGTAAGAAAAGTTTAATATCGTCTGAGCCACCAGGGAAGCCCAACACAGCAGCAACTTTAGCTTATTTTCAAGTGACAAGGCTGTTTTATATTGTTATTGAGTGACACCTCATTAGCACTTGGAGAAGGCGATGGTACCCCACTCCAGTACTCTTGCCTGGAAAATCCCATGGACGGAGGAACCTGGTAGGCTGCAGTCCATGGGGTCCCGAAGAGTCGGACATGACTGAGCGACTTCACTTTCACTTTTCACTTTCACGTATTGGAGAAGGAAATGGCAACCCACTCCAGTGTTCTTGCCTGGAGAATCCCAGGGACGGGGGAGCCTGGTGGGCTGCAGTCTATGGGGTCGCACAGAGTCGGACACGACTAAAGCGACTTAGCAGCAGCAGCAGCAGCAGCAGCATTAGCACTTGCATCCAAGCGTCATTTGCTAACAAAGCTTGCTTGAATATCAGAGCTGATTATCTTGAATTTTAAAATAGTCTCAAAGTTATTAACTCTATACAAAGCACACTTATGGAAAATAGGAACCTCCTTAACTCGCATTAATGAAGTAAAACAAGTAACATTAGTAATAATAACAGCTAACATTTACTGAGCCCCTATTATTTACTAGGCACTGTGCTAAGTAATTGATTTACTGTTAGGGCCCAGTGCAGGCAGCCCCAAAATATGCCTCAATAGCATGTATTTGTCCCATGTGAAAGATGCCCTCCCTGTACCAGGAGGTAGAAAGACACCCTTATTAACAGAGATAGGGAATTTAAAGCTGAGAATGCTGTATAAACAAAACCTTGTTGCTTCTTTACTAATTTTCTACCCAAACCCAAACTTTTCTTAAATTCTTTACTAATTAAGCACCCAAACTCAACTTCTTTGTCTGGTCAGTTCCTCTCAAACTTATTGTTTCTTTGTCTAAAAATTATAAAAGCTGCCTGCTTTGGTCACTCCTGCAGTTCCATTCTGTGAGACCTCTGTGTGAGTAAATCCATTTGTTTCTTTTTCTCCTGTTATCTGTCTGACGTCTATTTTATTCTTAGTCTAACCACAAAACTCAAGAAGGATAGAGAGAGAAATTTCCCCTCCCCAACATTATCATCTTTCATCTTCACTAGACCTTTCTTCAGTTCAGTTCAGTTCAGTCGCTGAGTCGTGTCCGACTCTTTGCGACTCCATGGACTGCAGCACACCAGGCCTCCCTGTCCATTACCAACTCCCGGAGTTTACTCAAACTCATGTCCATTGAGTCGGTGATGCCATCCAACCATCTCATCCTCTGTCATCCTCATGCCATCCTCTGTCGTCCCCTTCTCCTTTTACCTTCAATCTTTCCCAATATCAGGGTCTTTTCCAATGAGTCAGTTCTTCGCATTAGGTGGCCAGAGTACTGGAGTTTCAGCTTCAGCATCAGTCCTTTCAATGAATATTCAGGACTGATTTCCTTTAGGATGGACTGGTTGGATCTCCTTGTAGTCCAAGGGACTCTCAAGAGTCTTCTCCAACACCATAGTTCAAAAGCATCAGTTCTTCAGCGCTCAGCTTTCTTTATAGTCCAACTCTCACATCCATACATGACTACTGGAAAAAACACTGCTTTGACTAGATGGACCTTTGCTGGCAAAGTAATGTCTCTGTTTTTTAATAAGCTGTCTAGGTTAGTCATAATTTTTCTTCCAAGGAGCAAGCGTTTTTTAATTTCATGGCTGCAGTCAACATCTGCAGTGATTTTGGAGCCCCCCAAAATAAAGTCTGTCACTGTTTCCACTGTTTCTCCATCTATTTGCCATAAAGTGATGGGACCAAATGCCATGATCTTAGTTTTCTGAATGTTGAGCTTTAAGCCAACATTTTCACTCTCTTCTTTCACTTTCATTAAGAGGCTCTTTACTTCTTCTTCGCTTTCTGACATAAGGGTGGTGTCATCTGCATATCTGAGGTTATTGATATTTCTCCTGGCAATCTTAATTCTAGCTTCTGCTTCATCCAGCCCAGCGTTTCTCATGATGTACTCTGCATATAAGTTAAATAAGCAGGGTGACAATATACAGCCCTGACATACTCCTTTCCCGATTTGTAACCAGTCTGTTGTTCCAGGCCCAGTTCTAACTGTTGCTTCTTGACCTGCATACAGATTTCTTAGGAGGCAGGTCAGGTGGTCTGGTATTCCCATCTCTTTCAGAATTTCCCACAGTTTATTGTGATCCACACAATCAAAGGCTTTGGCATAGTCAATAAAGTAGATGTTTTTCTGGAACTATCTTACTTTTTTAATGATCCAATTGATGTTGGCAATTTGATCTCTGGTTCCTCTGCCTTTTCTAAATCCGTCTTGACTATCTGGAAGTTCATAGTTCATGTACTGTTGAAGCCTGGCTTGGAGAATTTTGAGCATACTTTGCTGGTATGTGAGATGAGTGCAATTGTGTGGTAGTTTGAGCATTCTTTGGCATTGCCTTTCTTTGGGATTGGAATGAAAACTGACCTTTTCCAGGCCTGTGGCCACTGCTGAGTTTTCCAAATTTGCTGACATATTGAGTGTAGCACTTTCACAGCATCATCTTTCAGGATTTGAAATAGCTCAACTGGAATTCCATCACCTCCACTAGCTTTGTTCATAGTGATGCTTCCTAAGGCCCACTTGACTTCACATTCCAGGATGTCTGGCTCTAGGTGAGTGATCACACCATCATGATTATCTGGGTCATAGAGATCTTTTTTGTATAGCTATTCTATGTATTTTTGCCACCTCTTCTTGATAGCTTCTGCTTCTGTTAGGTCCATACCATTTCTGTCCTTTGTGGAGCCCATCTATGCATGAAATGTTCCCTTGGTATCTCTAATTTTCTTGAAGAGATCTCTAGTCTTTCCCATGCTATTATTTTCCTTTATTTATTTGCACTGATCGCTGAGGAAGGCTTTCTTATCTCTCCTTGCTATTCTTTGGAACTCTGCATTCATGTGGGTATATCTTTCCTTTTCTCCTTTGCTGTTCACTCCTCTTCTTTTCATAGCTCTTTGTAAGGCCTCCTCAGACAACCATTTTGCCTTTTTGCATTTCTTTTTCTTGGAGATGGTCTTGATTACTGCCTCCTGTACAATGTCATGAACCCCCCATCCGTAGTTCGTCAGGCACTCTCTCTATCAGATCTAATTCCTTTAATCTATTTCTCACTTTCTCTGTATAATCATGAGGGATTTGATTTAGGTCATACCTGAATGGTCTAGTGGTTTTCCCTACTTTCTTCAATTTAAGTCTGAATTGGCAATAAGGAGTTCAGGATCTGAGCCACAGTCAACTCCCAGTCTTGTTTTGGCTGACCATATAGAGCTTCTCCATCTTTGGCTGCAAAGAATATAATTTCTTTGGAAGGAATGATGCTAAAGCTGAAACTCCAGTACTTTGGCCACCTCATGAGAAGAGTTGACTCATTGGAAAAGACTCTGATGCTGGGAGGGATTGGGGGCAGGAGGAGAAGGGGACGACAGAGGATGAGATGGCTGGATGGCATCACTGACTCGATGGACGTGAGTCTGAGTGAACTCTGGGAGTTGGTGATGGACAGGGAGGCCTGGCGTGCTGCGATTCATGGGGTCGCAAAGAGTCGGACACGACTGAGTGACTGAACTGAACTGAATTGAATATAATCAATATGATTTCGGTATTGACCATCTGGTGATGTCCATGTGTAGAGTCTTCTCTCATGTTGTTGGAAGAGGGTGTTTGCTATTAACAGTGTGTTCTCTTGGCAAAACCCTGTTAGCCTTTGCCCTGCTTCATTCTGTACTCCAAGGCCAAATTTGGCTGTTATTCCAGGTATTACTTGACTTCCTATTTTTGCATTCCAGTCCCCTATAATGAAAAGGACATCTTTTTGGGGTGTTAGTTCTAGAAGGTCTTATAGGTCTTCATAGAACCGTTCAACTTCAGCTTCTTCAGCATTACTGGTTGGGGCATAGACTTGGATTACTGTGATATGAATAGTTTACCTCGGAAACGAACAGAGATCATTCTGTTGTTTTTGAGACTGTATCCAAGAACTGCATTTCAAACTCTTTTGTTGACTATGATGGCTACTCCATTTCTTCTAAGGGATTCTTGCCCACAGTAGTAGATATAATGGTCACCTAAGTTAAATTCACCCATTCCAGTCCATTTTAGTTTGCTGATTCCTAAAATGTCGATGTTCACTCTTGCTTTCTCCTGTTTGACCACTTCCAATTTGCTTTGATTCATGGACTTAACATTCCAGGTTCCTATGCAATATTGCTCTTTACAGCATCGGACTTTACTTCTATCACCAGTCACATCCACAACTGGGTGTTGTTTTTGCTCTTCATTCTTTCTGGAGTAAAGATGCTACTGTTCTCCAGTAGCATATTGGGCACCTACCTACCTGAGGAGCTCATCTTTCAGTGTTCTATCTTTTTGCCTTTTCATACTGTTCATGGGGTTCTCAAGGCAAGAATACTGAAGTGGCTTGCCATTCCCTTCTCTAGTGGACCATGTTTTGTCAGAACTCTCCACTATGACCCATCTGTCTTGGTGTGGCCCTACATGGCATGGCTCAAAATTTCATTGAATTAGACAAGGCTGTTGTCCATGTGATCAGATTGGTTAGTTTTCTGTGACTGTGGTTTTCAGTCTGTCTGCCCTCTGATGGAGAAGGATAAGAGGCTTATGGAAGCTTCCTGATGGGAGAGACTGACTTGGGGGAAACTGGGTCTTTCTTAGATGACTGCTATTATCTCCATTTTTCTGTTAAGGGGCAGAGTCGGGGGAGATTAAATAACTTGCCCAGAGTCACACAGCTGGTAAGAAGCAAAGTTGGGATTTTAACCCAGTCTGAGTCTAGAAGCAGAACTCGGAAACTTCTAGAATCAAACAAGAGTTTTCCTTTGTCAAATCCAACTTCTTTTATTTCAACAAAACAACACTATCTGACTATTAAATTAATGTTATTAGTCTAAGTTTTTTGGTTTGGCCATTTTGTTTTTATCTAATTTGTAAATTTATCTGTTTTATAATTATATTAGATCTTCCAGTATAAGGACTCTGTACCTGGCTTTACTTTGCTCATATTTAAGTAACTTAATAAAAAATAATTTGTTGCCTGGAAAATCCCATGGATGGAGGAGCCTGGTAGGCTGCAGTCCATGGGGTCGCTAAGAGTCAGACATGACTGAGCGACTTCACTTTCATCTTTCACTTTCATACATTGGAGAAGGAAATGGCAACCCACTCCAGTGTTCTTGCCTGGAGAATCCCAGGGACAGGGGAGCCTGGTGGGCTGCCGTCTATGGGGTCACACAGAGTTGGACACGACTGAAGCAACTTAGCAGCAGCAGCAGGATATCTGTAAGAACTACTTCCTCTAAGAAAGGGTCCATCCTTTACCTGTTTTACAAACACCTCTGTACAATAGGAACAATGGCCCCTTCACACAAACTCATCTTCTGTCCAGTGGAAAATCTTATACATTAAAGAATATTTGACCAGTAGCTGAAAATACATCTGCTTTCTCATTTTCATTTTCACAGAGCCTTTTCTCTTGAGAGTTTAAGGAGCCATATGGAAAATTTTCAACAAATTAAGATGTTCCATTACACTATGAATAGCCTAAGAGTTGGGAGGAGCTATTAAAATCCCATTAACAGTGGCCTGACTTTGCATAGTACTTTTCCTTTCAATATCACAAAATACTTTTAGGTAAAATGTTATCACATTAATCTTCTCATATCCTGAGGAAATAGGCAGTGGAAAGTCTCTGTCACAACCTCACAAATAGAGGCTCTAAATTACAGACAGGTTAAATAAAACTCACAAGAGAATGTGTGTCGAACAGTGAAGTTTACTCAGTTACCTTTAGAGTTTAATTAGATTTCATATCTCTTGGGGAACTTGTGTATTGATCCTAAGAAACCATTAGGTGCAGAGGTCCCTGCCCTAAGTGAGTCTGCTATCCCCACAATTAGTGAGTGGGGAAGAGTTCAGAGTGATGGACTAGGATGTGGCCAGTCTGGTTTGACCCTTAACTTTGTCACTTACTAGCTTTGAGACCTTGAGAAAACTACTTAGCTTTTGTGACCTTCAGTTTTCAATCACATGAGAATAATTATAGTCCCTACCATGTTCCTACCCTACAGTTACTAACATGGAGCCCTTTCAATAATTACGATGGTGTGTACACACCCATGGCTGATTCATGTCAATGTATGGCAAAAACCACTACAATATTGTAAAATAATTAGCCTCCAATTAAAATTAATTAATTAATTAAAAAAAAAAAGATAGTGTGTACAAAGGGCTTGGCGCTGGCCTCACACCAAGGATATGCTAAAGAAATGGGGGTAGTTACCATCAGTGGCGATAACTGCGCCCATGTGTATTTCTGTTCTTCAGGTGAGCTTCAGACATTGAGACCCCCAACATCTTAGATGAACTCCTGCTGAGATGGAGGGTGGAAGAACTGAGATGGGGCAGAGGGACACAATAACCTGTGAGTAGAGATGAGAGCTAGTTATGAATATTACTTTAAGATGCTTTCAGATTTAGCTCAATTTGGTCTCAGCAAGGAGATACAGTCTCATATGACAAGAAGTTCAGAGGTAGAACTGCTTGGTTAATTCAGCAACTCAAAATTCTCAAGGATCCAAGTGACTTCTATTGGAATATAAATTCATATCCAAATATAAATTTCATAGGTTCTACCCTCGGGCTGGTTCCCTTTATCTTCACCAGATGATTGTCGAATCCTAAGATTACAAAGAACGGATATGTGGCAAAATTCAGAGGAGGATGAGAAGCCATCTCTTTCTATGACTGTTTTTTAAGAAACAAAGAAACATTTCCCAGAAGCCTCCAGATTTTTCCCCATGTCTCACTGGCCAGGACTGGTTAGAGTCACTCTAACCCAGTCACTGGGATCACTGCAACTGTCCCAGAGTCATCAAGATTCTGCTTCTAGGGCTGGAAATGGGGAAAAAAGGACAGAGACCTGGACACATCAGAGTTCTGTTGGCAAGGAGGAAGTCGGGTTGGCAGTTGGGTAGGATACTTACTAACAATGTCTGCACTTACTGGATGCCTACTAAGACTTGAAGCCTAAAAATGCTTTCTTCTTCTTGTTGTTGTTCAGTGGTTCAGTTGTGTCCAATTTTTTGCAACCCCATGGACTGCAGCATGCCAGGCCTCCCTGTCCTTCACCATCTCCTGGAGCCTGCTCCAATTCATGTCCACTGAGTCAGTGAAGCCACCCAACCATCTCATCCTCTGTCATCCCCTTCTCCTCCTGGCTTGAATCTTTCCCAGCATCGGGGTCCTTTCAAATGAGTTGGCTCTTCACATCAGGTGGCCAGAGTATTGGTACTTCAGCTTCAGCTTCAGGCCTTCCAGTGAATATTCAGGATTGATTTCCTTTAGGCTGGACTGATTTGATCTCCTTGCAATCCAAGGGACTGTTAAGAGTCTTCTTCAACACCACAGTTCAAAAGCATTAAACCTTTGGCACTCAGCATTCTTTATGGTCCAACTCTCACATTCATACATGACTACTGGAAAACCATAGCTTTGACTATATGGACCTTTGTTGACAAAATAATATCTCTGCTTTTTAACATGCTGTCTATGTTGGTCATAGCTTTTCTTTTAATTTCATGGCTACAGTCACCAACTGCAATGATTTTGGAGCCCAAGAAAATAGTCTGTCACTATTTACATTGTTTCCCCATCTATTTGCCATGAAGTGAGGGGCTCAGACGGAGAAGGCAATGCCACCCCACTCCAGTACTCTTGCCTGGAAAATCCCATGGATGGAGGAGCTGGTAGGCTGCAGTCCATGGGGTCGCTGAGAGTCGGACACGACTGAGCGACTTCACTTTCACTTTTCACTTCCATGCACTGGAGAAGGAAATGGCAACCCACTCCAATGTTCTTGCCTGGAGAATCCCAGGGACGGGGGAGCCTGGTGGGCTGCCAGACGTCTATGGGGTCGCACAGAGTCGGACACAACTGAAGCGACTTAGCAGCAGCATCAGAGGGGCTCAGATGCCATGATCTTCATTTTTTGAATGCTGAGTTTTAAGCCAACTTTTTCACTCTCTTTCACTTTCATCAAGAGGCTCTTTAGTTCTTTGCTTTCTGCCATAACGGTGGTGTCATCTGCGTATCTGAGGTTATTGATATTTCTCCCAGCAATCTTGATTCCAGTTTGTGCTTCATCCAGCCTGCCATTTCACATGATGTACTCTGCATATAAGATAAATAAGCAGGATGACAATATACAGCCTTGATGTACTCCTTTCCCAGTCTGTTATTCCACGTCCAGTTCTAACTGTTGCTTCTTGACCTGCATACAGGTTTCGAAGGAGGCAGGTAAGGTGGTCTGGCATTCCCATCTCTTTTAAGAATTTCCCACAGTTTGTTGTGCTCCACACAGTCAAAGGCTTTAGCGTAATCAATGAAGCAGAAGTAGATGTTTTTCTGGAATGCTTTCTTGAAACAGGGCCTATATATACATAGCATTGTGTGAAATGGGCATGCAAATACCTAGACATTAGCACATTGTAACTCTGCTCTATGCCTTTGAATTTCTGTAGCAAAATTTCGAAATGAGAACTCTGCCATCAGAACCTCAAAACTTCAAATGCTGTAGTCAGAACAAGAGTGCAAGGGGACAGAGACACAGCCAATGGAGAAGGTAGAATACTGCTAGAGACCTGTTTTAAAGGCTCGTCCCTTGATAGACTGAAACCCAAGGCCAGCAGAACTGAAAGGATCCAGAGGCAAGACCCAGGGGATCTCTTCCCCATCTCCCAACTAGACTCCTGACAAGCCTCACTTTGGCCCTCCACTGGTCTGACTGTTCTTTAGTTACAACTTCCGGAAAACTATTTCAGGAAGCTAAGGCATTTCCGGAAAGAGGAAAACTGTCAGGGAAAGGAAATGCTGTCCTAGGTCTGATTGTTCTGAACCACAGGGACCATGCTGGTCTCACCAGACAAATGGATCCTGGAGAAAACAAACTCCAATTGTCTTGCATTTGGTGGCTGCCACTTGGAAAGTAAGGTCAAAAGGTTCGTTTTATCTATAAGGTGCTTCTGGTCCCACATCAGAAGACTTTTATTTTGGCTAAAAGTAAATTGAAATCTGAGTTGAAGAAGTTATTTAGACAATGTCATTATTAATCCCAGGGGCCGCTCAGAAACCCAAAGAGGATCTTTCCCCTTCTCCAGGGGATTTTTTGACCCAGGGATTGAACCTGGGTCTCCTGCATGGCAGGTGGACTCTTTTACCATCTGAGTCACCAGGGAAACCCCCAACTAAGATACGGCACAGCCTAAATAAATTTTTTTTTTTTTAGAATCCTGGCATTGAAGATTTTAGCCATGAGACCATGAATTGTCCACAAGTACATAACAGATGTGCCCTGCTCTTCAAATCTGGAGTACAAATGTAATCACGTCTCTTTTTTTGCTTTCACTTAATCACCAAAGACTTTCAAGCCCTCTGATCTGCCTAAAAACAAAAAACATCTGGTCTGGCTACCACTGTTTCCACACACAGTATCCAAAATGGTGGTTAACTCCCCAGTATCCATTCTACCCCAAAAGAATTGTCCAAACTGCTCATGGTAACCCATTTCCCCAGGCTACTGGGTGGTTTAGCAATAGACATGAGATAGACATATGACCCAGCCCTAACCACCGAGATGTAAGGGAAGCTGGGAGTTCCAGGGAAAACACTATTTCACAATATCCAAGGAAACATTCTATTTTCTCTCTTTCCTAGGGGCCTTTCTTGGCACCATATTCCTGAATGCTAGTCACTCCTGGTAGGGAAGAGAGTGCATTTGGGATAGAAAAACACCAGCTCAGAGTTTGTAGAGCTTTCTCTTTGAATGTGTGGGGCACTAGAGACTACAGATAGACCGGCATAATTTTGGAGTTAGCCCTTTTTCATCCAAGATTAAAGGAAGAAACGGACCCTTTCCCATTATTCAATTTAACTCACTTAAATAGATAATAATGTGACAAATGTCACTGTGATTTAAGCTTGAATGTGAAGAATTTAAATGCACTTGCTTGAAAAAATTTGTGTCATATCTTAAAAAAAAAAAAAACAACACTTCAGGATGATCTTAATTTTTCATTCCTAGGGAAAAACAAAGCTAAATGCTTTTCATCCTGAAAAAGCCCTTTTCATAACTTCTAGGATCTTGGTTGCAAAGCAGAAATTGAACACCACCCCCGGGAAACCTTTCCAGTAATTGCATCTGTCTATCCCACGCTTTGATCTTCTCAGAGTTTATTGGTAGAGCTGGGATAGAAAGATAAGGCGCTACTGAAAGATAACGCTGGTGAGTTATACTCATGGGATTTTTTTTCCCTCTGAAACTAGACTTTGTTTCATGTGTGACCTTTGGGATGAGACATAACATCAGCTGACTGACAAGACAGTGGTCAATAGCCATATCTGATGCCAACATGTCAGTCTACGATATTTTATCAATATCATCCTCAGTGGTGTGGGTTGATGTGGGTTGACAGGTTTAAATGAGAAAATACATGCTGCAGTTCTTGTGGCTCAGCTGGTAAAGAATCTGCCTGCAATGTGGGAGACCTGGGTTCAATCCCTGAATCGGGAAGATGCCCTGGAGAAGGGAACAGCTACCCACTCCAGTATTCTGGACTGGAGAATTCCATGGACTGTATAGGCCATGGGGTCGCAAAGATTTGGACACAACTGAGAGACTCATTTTCACTTTGTTTTCTTTCACTTTTTCTGTTAATTACAAAGTTATACATAAATATGATTCCTTGTGTGGTTCATGCAATCTCTGACTTGGTACAATAACTTAATTGTATGGTAGGTTCTTTCAGTTTTCAGTCCTGATTTATGCTTTTCCAACGTTATCAGTTTCTGGCTCTCTGAACATGGACATGGTTCCTTAAAGACAGGATGGAATCCCCACTGGTTCTAACAGCGCACAGGTAGGAGATACTCCAGCCGGTGAGGAAATATTTATGGAAACTTTGACCTGATTCCTCCTGGCAATATAGTCAAATGCATTGAGAAGGTCTGGCTGCAAACAGCAGAGGGCAGTGGCAACGAAGCTGAGCATCTCAGCGAGTGGGGAACTGGTGCCAATATGCAAATGAGACCAGGCTTCTAGCACTAAAGCTTGGGAACAATCGGATCATTCAGGTGGTTTGACAGGATTTCCCTCGGATTTTAGCTATTGTGTGTGTCGGGAGTTGGGGCAGGGTGGGTGTGCAAGTGTGCTACGTTACCCCACACAAGATGCACAATCTTGGATCTTTTATACCCAATCACCCCTACACACACACACATCCCCACACCGCCATCCCATCCACATCCTGAGAGCCAGCAGTTAGAAATACCTATACTACCATCCGTGCTTAGTTGGGTCCGACTCTCTGTGACTGTGTGAACTGTAGTCAGCCAGGCTCCTCTGTCCATGGGATTTTTTAGGCAAGAACACTGGAGAGGGTTGCCCTTTCCTCCTCCAGGAGATCTTCCTGACCCAGGGATTGAAACTGCATCTCCTGCATTGTCAGGCAGATTCTTTATCACTGAGCCACCTGGGAAGCCCCCCAAATACCTATACCATCAGAATTATGCCCCTTCCTAGTGCCAATCAGGAAGATTAAGATAATAATAATCATGTTAACGAAGGGAGTCCAGAAAAGTAAACTGTGAAGCACAACACAGAAACTACTTTAAGTGCCTAAAAATATTCAGTCGTTATCATAGTTACCACTTATTATCTATGTGTGGAGAGCTTGGCCACTTCCCTCTCTTAAGTCATGCACTCATGGTCTAAAATAGCGACTTTGTGCAGCATGGTTGCCCCACGATTCTACATGGAGCCTCAGGGTTCACTTGGGGTCCGGTGCCCTTGGCCACCTCAGCCGGTCACCACTGACACAATCGTTCATTCAATAAGAGTTTATTGACTGCTTTCTGGGGCCCTGCACACTCCTTGTGGTCAGGGATAAAAGACACAGTCTCCTCCTACAAGATCGTTTTCCAAAGAAGCATGATTAATGCATACTTGTCAGTCGTGTCCAACTCTTTGTGACCCCACAGACTGTAGACAACCAGGCTCCTCTGTCCATGGGATTCTCCAGGCAAGAATACTGGAGTGGGTTGCCATTTCCTACGCCAGGGGATCTTCCTGAACCAGGAATCGAACCCATGTTTCTTGAGTCTCCTGCTTTGGCAGGCGGATTCTCTCTCAACTGCGCCACCTGTCTTGGAGACCGATAAACAGATGATTACTGTATCGCATGACACAGCTTTGACAGCAAGACAAGTCACCAAGCACAGCCTGGGAGGGCCAGTGACCACCTCCGGGAGGACGCGACAGGGACAGCCCTATGGCACAGCCACAGTGGCAAACTTGCATCAGCACAAGATTTTTTAGTTTGTTTTAAAGGTGTTTTCATGTGGACCATTTTAAAAGCCTTCACTGAATTTGTTACAACGTTGCTTCTAGTTTATGTTTTGATTTTAGGCCCTGAAGCATGTGGGGTCTTAGTTCCCCAACCAGGGGATCAGACCGGCACCCCCTCCATTGGAAGGCAGGGTCTTAACCCCTGGACCACCAGGGAAGCCTCCGAATCAGGACAAGTTTGGAAGGATGAGTGGGAGGAGCAGACAGCCAAAGAAGGGAATGGGGATGGGGTAGTGCGGGCCAGTAGAGGGATTCTAGACAGAAGGAATCGCCTGAGAATACTCCCAAGAGGAATGAGGACTAGCAGACCAAGAGGTGGACAGGGCCCAGATCACATAGAAGGTCTTTCCATGAAACCCAGGAGCATATGTTTTGTTCTGTAGACTAAGAGGGTGTCGGGGAGGATGTTATACAGGGCAATGGCTGTATCATAAATGTGGTTCCAGAAATATTGTTAGACCAGCATTGTAGAGAAAGGATTCCAATGCAGCAAGTCTCTGGATGGAAAGAGTGGAGGGCTTCCTGCATAATCCAGGAGAAAAATGATAAGGACCTGAGAAGACAGCCATGGTGGGGGTGGAAGAGGAAGATAGGTTCCAGGCTTGTTTAGGAAGTAGAGGAGGACAAGTTTACTGACCAAATGATTATAAATAAGTCATGTGGGAGAGGCAGGGCTCAAAGATGACTCCAGGGTTCTGGCCTAGGTCACTGGGTGGATGGTGATGCCATTTCCTGTGAATCAGTTCCACGAGGACTGTGGCTTAATTAGCACGTGGCATGGTGACTAGGATGTCGTAGGTGTTCAGTAAGTATTTATGGAACGAACGATGGCACGAATGCCTGGGTGAGAAGTATAAAGGAAGAACAAGAGGATGAGGTGGGGTTGGAATGATGGTACATGTTGAGTGTGAGATGCTTATGAAATGGTCAGATAAAGATGTGCTAAAGACGGTCACACCTGTAGGTCTGGAGGTCAAAACAGAGATCTGAACCAAAGTGGCTTTCCTGGTGGCTCAGACGGTAGAGTCTGCCTGCAATGTGGGAGACCTGGGTTCGATCCCTGGGTCGGGAAGATCCCATGGAGAAGGAAATGGCTACCCACTCCGGTATTCTCGCCTGGACAATCCCATGGACAAAGGAGTCTGACAGGCTATATAGTCCATGAGGTCACCAAAGGTATGGATGTGGGAAACATTCATGTTCAAAAGAAGGAGATGGAAGACCAAAGAAACCATGGTCAGATCCTGGGTGCATCCACAGTTAAAGGGCCAGCAGAGGAACAGGAGCCCTGAGAAAAGTTTCAAAAAATAAAGGCAGGGGACTTCCCTGGTGATCCAGTGGCTAAGACTCCAAGCTCCCAATGCAGAGGGCCTGGGTTTGATTCCTGGTCAGGGAATTAGATCCGATATGCTGCAACGAAGAGTTCCCACGCCGAAACTAAAAATGTATTAAAAAAAAAAAAAATGGCAGAAGGGACTTTCCTGGTGGTCCCGTGGTTAAAACTCTCCTGTTCTACTGCAGGGGGCGCAGGTTCAATCCCTGGCTGGGGAACTGGGATCCCACATTGCAAGGCCAAAAAATAAAATAAAATAATGGCTAGAAAGGAAGGAATGGTGTTGCAGAGTTTCAAGATGGATGGGGTGTCATAAGCCCCTGGAAGGCCAAGGAGAATAAAGGCTGGAATTTATGCACTGAATTTAGCAACCAAGGGAACAGGAGTCATATGGCCCTGGCTAGAAGGAGCACCGAGATCCTGCAGACCACTGGCGGGGTAAAATGAAACACAGCTGAAGCCGTGGGAGGTCGGGGGCTAAGAGATGTGCCCGGCAGGGCTGTGCCAGAGCCGGCCCCGGGGAGGAGCAAGTGAACCAACTGTTACACTTTCAGGAATTCTGAGAGCTGGTGTTAAACATAGCCATTATTAAAAAATAAATTATTATATAAATGTGAAAATTTGAATAAATTATACAAAGAACAATAGTTATAAACACCTACAACTCATCACTTCCAAATTATTTACTTTTTAGTGTATCCTCATCCGTCAAGGTTGTTAACATCTATTATCTCTCTGTGTGGCAGAAATATTGTATAACCCTGTGCTACCAGGTGTCTCTTCCCACCCCCACATCCAGGGCCATTGGGGTGATGGACTGAAACAGGCCACAGTGGGACTATTTATACCAGGTGCAAATGTTACATGTCAGGGCTCTTGTTTAGTCCCTAAGTCGAGTCCAGCTCTTGTGACCCCATGGACTGCAGCACGCCAGGCCTCTCTGTCCATCACCAACTCCGGAGTTTACTCAAACTCATGTCCATTGAGTCGGTGATGCCATCCAGCCATCTCATCCTCTGTCATCCCCTTCTCCTCCTGCCCCCAATCCCTTCCAGCATCAGGGTCTTTTCAAATGAGCCAGCTCTTCCTATAGGTGGCCAAAGTACTGGAATTTCAGCTTCAACATCAGTCCTTCCATTGAACACCCAGGACTGATTTCCTTTAGGATGGACTGATTGATTCTCCTTACAGACCAAGGGACTCTCAAGAGTCTTCTCCAACACCACAGTTCAAAAGCATCAATTCTTTGGCGCTCAGCTTTCTTCATAGTCCAACTCTCACATCCATACATGACCACAGGAAAAACCATAGCCTTCACTAGACAGACCTTTGTTGCCAAAGTAATGTCTCTGCTTTTGAATATACTGTCTAGGTTGGTTATAACTTTTCTTCCAAGGAGTAAGCGTCTTTTAATTTCATGGCTGCAATCACCATATGCAGTGATTTTGGAACCCAAAAAAATAAAGTCTGACACTGTTTCCACTGTTTCCCCATCTATTTGCCATGAAGTGAGGGGACCAGACGCCGTGATCTTCGTTTTCTGAATGTTGAAATTTAAGCCAACTTTTTCACTCTCCTCTTTCACTTTCATCAAGAGGCTTTTTAGTTCCTCTTCACTTTCTGCCATAAGGGTGGTGTTATCTGCATATCTGAGGTTATTGATATTTCTCCCAGCAATCTTGATTCCAGCTGTGCTTCCTCCAGCCCAGTGTTTCTCATGATGTACTCTGCATATAAGTTAAGTAAGCAGGGTGACAATATAGAGCCTTGACATACTCCTTTTCCTATTTGGAACCAGTCTTTGGTTCCACGTCCAGTTCTAACTGTTGCTTCCTGACCTGCATACAGGTTTCTCAAGAGGCAGGTCAGGTGGTCTGGTATTCCCATCTCTTGAAGAATCTTCCACAGTTTATTGTGATCCACACAGTCAAAGGCTTTGGCATGGTCAATAGAGCAAACATAGATGTTTTTCTGGAATTCTCTTGCTTTTTCTATGATCCAGCGGATGTTGGCAATTTGGTCTCTGGTTCCTCTGCCTTTTCTAAAACCAGCTTGAACATCTGAAAGTTCACGGTTCACATATGGCTGAAGCCTGGCTTGGAGAATTTTGAGCATTACTTTACTAGCGTGTGAGATGAGTGCAATTGTACGGTAGTTTGAGCATTCTTTGGCATTGCCTTTCTTTGGGATTGGAATGAAAACTGACCTTTTCCAGGCCTGTGGCCACTGCTGAGTTTTCCCAATTGCTGACATATTGAGTGCAGCACTTTCACAGCATCATCTTTTAGGATTTGAAATAGCAGCAACTGGAATTCTATCATCTCCACTAGCTTTGTTCGTAGTGATGCTTCCTAAGGCCCACTTGACTTCACATTCCAGGATGTCTGGCTCTAGGTGAGTGATCACACCATCACGATTATTTGGGTCATAAAGATCTTTTTTGTACAGTTCTTCTGTGTATTCTTGTCACCTCTTCTTAGTATCTTCTGCTTCTGTTAGGTCCGTACCATTTCTGTCATTTATTGAGCCCATCTTTGCATGAAATGTTCCCTTGGTAGCTCTAATTTTCTTGAAGAGATCTCTAGTCTTTCCCATGTTATTATTTTCCTCTATTTCTTTGCACTGATCACTGAGGAAGGCTTTCTTAACTCCCCTTGCTATTCTTTGGAACTCTGCCTCCAAATGGGTATATCTTTCCTTTTCTCCTTTGCTTTTCACTTCTCTTCTTTTCACAACTATTTGTAAGGCTTCCTCAGACAACCATTTTGCCTTTTTGCATTTCTTTTTCTTGGGGATGGTCTTGATCCCTGTCTCCTGTACAATATCATGAACCCCCGTCCATAGTTCATCAGGCACTCTGTTTATCAGATCTAGTCCCTTAAATCTATTTGTCACTTCCAGTGTATAGTTGTAAGGGATTTGATTTAGGTCATAACTGAATGGTCTAGTGGTTTTCCCTACTTTCTTCAATTTAAGTCTGAATTTGGCAATAAGGAGATCATAATCTGAGCCACAGTCAGCTCCTGGTCTTGTTTTTCTGTATAGAGCTTCTCCATCTTTGACTGCAAAGAATATAATCAATATGATTTCAGTGTTGGCTATCTAGTGATGTCCATGTGTAGAGTCTTCTCTTGTGTTGTTGGAAGAGTGTGTTTGCTATGACCAGTGCGTTCTCTTGGCAAAACTCTGTTAGCCTTTGCCCTGCTTCATTCTGTACTCTAAGGCCAAATTTGCCTGTTACTCTAGGTGTTTCTTAACTTCCTACTTTTGCATTCCAGTCCCCTATAATGAAAAGGGCATCTTTTTTGGGTGTTAGTTCTAGAAGGTCTTGTAGGTCTTCATAGAACCGTTCAACTTCAGCTTCTTCAGCATTACTGGTTGGGGCATAGACTTGAATTACGGTGATATAGAATGGTTTGACTTGGAAACAAACAAGATCATTCTGTCGTTTTTGAAACTGCATTCAAGTACTGCATTTCGGACTCTTTTGTTGACTATGATAGCTACTCCATTTCTTCTAAGGAATTCCTGCCCACAGTAGTAGATGTAATAGTCATCTGAGTTAAATTCACCCATTCCAGTCCATTTTAGTTCACTGATTCCTAGAATGTCAGTGTTCACTCTTGCCATCTCCTGTTTGACCACTTCCAATTTGCCTTGACTCATAGACCTAACATTCCAGGTTCCTATGCAATATTGCTCTTTACAGCATCGGATCTTGCTTCTATCACCAGTCACATCCAAAACTAGGTATTGTTTTTGCTTTAGCTCCATCCCTTCATTCTTTCTGGAGTTATTTCTCCACTGATCTCCAGTAGCATATTGGGCACCTACCATCCTGGGGAGTTCATCTTTCAGTGTCCTATCTTTTTGCCTTTTCATACTATTCATGGGGTTCTCAAGACAAGAGTACTGAAGTGGTTTGCCATTGTCTTCTCAGTGGACCACATTCTGTCAGAACTCTCCACCATGACCTGTCCACCTTGGGTGGCCCCACAGGCATGGCTTAGTTTCATTGAGTTAGACAAGGCTGTGGTCCATGTGATCATATTGGCTAGTTTTCTGTGATTGTGGTTTCAGTCTGTCTGCCCTCTGATGCCCTCTCTCAGCACCTACCATCTTAGTGGGGTTTCTCTTACCTTGGATGTGGGGTATCTCTTCACGGCTGCTCCAGCAAAGCACAGCTGCTGCTCCTGACCTTGGATGGGAGGTAGCTCCTCTCAGCCACTGCTCCTGACCTTGGATGTGGGGTATCTGCTCTTGGCCTCTGGCTGCTCCAGCGCCACACAGCCGCTGTGATCCAAGTGATCCCAGCACTGTGGTGTAGCAGAGGGGCTGGCCACAAAAGGATTAGACAAGGATAGTTCTTCACTTCAGGGGGATGCTCAGGTCACTTTTCTAAAAAGTTCTCTCCAGGTTGATGATGTTGCTGTTTTGTCGCTCAGTCATGTCCAACTCTTTGCAACCCTTTGGACTGTAGCCCACCAGGTTCCTCTGCCCATGGGATTTCCCAGGCAAGAATACTGGAGTGGGTCGCCATTTCCTCCTCCAGGGGATCTTCCCGACCCAGGGATCAAACCCTTGTCTCCTGCACTGACAGATTCTTTACTGCTGAGCCACCAGGGAAGCCTCCAGGTTGATGTCAGGGCCAGCCAGTGAGGATTCAGAGGATCTGGGGACAGGAAGGAAGTAGGTGGCAGGAACAGGGACTGGGGTACCAGTGGCCTGGCTCGACACTCAGAGCTGGATTTCAGGGCAGAGGTCAACGTGGTCAACTGGTCACCACACTGTGCTCAAGTGCAGATGACCCCAGCCACTGATCCCTAACTGGGGGGAAGGGGTTTCATTGCCTCAGGCCTGGCTGACAAAAACCTGCAGGCAGCTGGGGGAAACCAGACCACAGAGGGCAGAATCTGTCCACCTAGCAGGGGGAAATGAGATTTATTTATTTAACAGAAAAAAAAAGACCAATTAAAATAATTCCAAAACAATCTGATCTGATGGGTACAATGAATCACTGGTTACAGTTGGTGGTGTACTGGAAGAGGGGGGCGTTGGAGCTGGGGTGCCCTGTCTGTAGAGAATTAACAAATAAAAGGGAAATAAGCTAATGAGCCCGCTTTTTATTATCACCGGATGTGGCAATTCTAAACCACAGCAGTGATAAAATACATCTCCTTCGGGGCAGACTCCTCTCACGGCCACCCTCCAGCACATGTGTATTTTTGAGAACATTCTAGGTAATCAGTTGATTGTATTAGAACAGCTGACACACACGTATTTAGTTCCTTTTTGCGCTGTTCGTTTCATAGAATCACTTATTTTTAGAGTACTGGGGGCATGTCTTGTTTTTCCATTCCTGTATCAAGGGTCCCTGAGGTGCTATCAGCTACAGTTGGAGTTTAAGAGCATCTGTAAAGATGTAATACATTCTTTGGAAGAATTGGTATACAAAACAAAAGCCTTGTATGTGCAATAAAATAAGTCAGAAGTTGGTTATGAATCACCACTTTCCTATTATTCTAGCACTGTGCTCTGTGGAGCAGAAAGAGGTTTTAAGCATCAGAAAGGTTTTTTTTTTTAAAAAAAGACTTAAGCACACAGGATGTGGAAGGTTTGGCCTAAAAGCAAGTTCTGTTGCATTTCAGTTGTGTGACCTTAGACGTATTCTACTCAATTGCCCTGAGTCTCAGTTTCCCCAACTGTAAAGACGATGGGGCTAACCACTTTCAACCAGCTTCTTCCTGGGACCAGTTCCTCAGAATCCAGGAAGAGGGGGGCACGGAGCTCAGAGCAAGGGAATTTGAGGAGGCGAAATGACATTTACACCCGGAACTTTGATTTCACCGCAGACAGCGGTGTGCTCTGACATGTTTGGGGACATCAGAGTGAAAACTGGAACTCGGAAACTGGGAAAACAGCTCGGTGGGGCAAGAAGCCAGGTCGGGGCTCTGCCAGAGTGGGACTCACCTCAGGAAGCAAAGTGAAAAGGATCTGAGACAGCTGTGATCAGGTGGCAGGTCAGCTCCCTCACCCGCTCCGAGCTGTGATGTCCATTCTGGAAGGAAAAGCTGGTTCCAGAGGGGCTCTGGCAGCAGTGCCAACACCATTTGCCAACTGGCAAGTCCAGCGTGAACCAGAAGCCTCTTCTCTTCTCGTTGTCTTGGCTGCATTTTTGAAGAGTGGATGTTTCTTGTATAAAGGAGGATTATAGAAATCCTATGAACCCCACTGAATCACCCCAATCAAATGGAAAAGAAAACAAACAAAATGCCCATGGCCTCTTTTCAGCTCCTTCTACACAGATTCTGTGCTGCAAAGTAAACCACGGACTTTTTCTTTCCTGCCTGAAAATGGGTGGACAGTTACTTCCAGAGCGCGCTGATGTTGGCACGCCGATGACGGACGGTGTACGGCCACTCCTCTTGGGCGCGATCCATCTGCCTTCTTTGATGCTGAGCAGGGACGGGGTCTTTAGTCACAGGGCAGGGAAGGAAGAGGGCTGGGGAAGCTGACCAGGCTACCAGGTCAGACCGTCCCAACGTGAAAGAACTTTTCCACATGTAGTTCCAATACTTTGCCGTGGAATTTAAATAAGCAAAGGGAAAGATGGAAAAGGGCCTTCTCCCCCTTCTCATGCTCATGTTACGTGGTGTCTGACTCTTTTCAACTCCATGGACTATAGCCCGCCAGGCTTCTTTGTCCATGGAATTTTCCAGGCAAGGATACTGGAGTGGGTTGCTATTTCCTTCTCCAGGGGATCTTCCCGACTCAGGAATCAAACCCACATCTCCTGTGTCTTCTGCATTGGCAGGCAGAGTCTTTACCACTGAGCCACCTGGGAAGCCCCTTGATCCTTCCTAAGGAGTGCTTAATAAACAGGGTGAGAAGGGAACAGGACGAATCAGATTTGAGGAAACTGGCCTTTGAGATGGTCCTGGGGTTCAGATGGCTAACCCAGGAGCAAGGCAGGCAGGGAGCCATGAATCTAGTGTTGGGGTCCAGGGCAGGCAGCCCCAAAATGTGCCTCTGTGGTATATTGATTACTTAGAATTAAAGTTACTTAAGATATGGCCAACCAAGAGGGGTGCTCTGGCTGTCCTTTCCTGTCGCCCTGAAAGCAGGAAATAAATCTCTCATGCAAAAGGTGCTCTCCTTGCCTCTGGAGGTAGAGGACATCTTTCTCACCAAAGACCAGGAATCCAGCCAAGAACCTGTAGAGATAAGCCTGTTACTTCTTTAATTTACTACCCCAAACCCAAACTCTGTTTAGATCCTTGATTGAGCACCCCAAGCCCAAATTTCTTTGTCATGTCAATTACTCACAAATTTATTGTTTGTCTGAAAAGTATGAAAGCTGCACACTGCCTGCTCTGGTTACTTCTTAGGTCCCGTTTCTTTTCTCTCCCCCACCCCAAGCCCCGCCTTTTTGTGTGTTTGCTTGTTTTGCCTTGCTGCGTAGCTTGCAGGATCTTAGTTCCCTGACCAGGGATTGAACCCAGGCCCAGCAGTGAAAGCACCCAGTCTTAACCACTGGACTGCCAGGGAGTTCCCTTAGGTCTCGTTTCTCTGAGACCTCCTTGTATGTGATTTAAATTATCTCCTTTTTCTCCTGTTAATCCTTCTTGTGTCAGTTTTATTATTAGTCCAGCCACAAGAATTCAAGAGGGAAGAAGGGGCATTCCTCTCCCCGACTCTAGTGACTCATTTTTCCTACCTGGAGAGACACTAGGTAAGCTTCCCTCCCCTGTGGAAGCTGCCTTCTCCATGAGTCACCCCCTCTTTCTGCACACCTGCCTGATGCCAGTGGCCCAACTCCCCGTGCCAATTAACAGCTTACATTCCCCACAGGCCTGACAATCTGTCTTACTGGCAATTCCTCAAAACACCGAGGTGAGTAGTATGAAATTTTATCCTGGGAAACTAAGACTAAGAAACATGACCAAGTATCCCAATTAATTACTAGCAAAGCCAGATGATCAGATGAGCAAATGCAAACCACCCAGCCATGCTGCTTCTTGTTCTCCAAATACAGTATCTGTGCAGCATGCCAGAATCTTACCAGGCAGGCTTTTTACAGCAGAGGATGAAGGCAAAGTAGATGTCAAGGGTCATTAACCTCACCCTAGTCCCTTGCTAAACACTGACACGCTGGCGTGTCCAGCCTGCCCTTTAAAGTTCTGTGTGTGCATGATGCAAATTTACGCTTGCTTTGTGTGTCCATCTGGGGTCTATTTCAGAGTCAGTTGCTTCACTGAATCAAGCTAGTTTTAATTCTGATATCCTGAATCAAACATGGTCTGCGGTGGTATTTCCCATCACTGGGTCCTCTTTGAATCAATTTCCTAACCATTATTTTGCTCACGCTCGTTGGCTTTCAACGTTGGGATGGCCGGTGGATGGCAGAGAAACACAGCCTTCACATTTAACTGAGGCAAAGAAGGCCTTTTCCTGGGTAGTACCAAGGGGAAAGTATAAATTCCAGGAGCAGGAACCAGAAAACAGACCTTCTATCGGAGCCTGCTTCTCTCCCCCAGCCATGTCCGAAAACCTTCTCTATGAATGTGTAGAGGAAGGAAGCCTTAACCACACTAAGGCTAAAAAAACATGACACTGGTTTCTGTATGCGGCTTTTGTAAATCAGTTTAATTACGTCACATTTCCACCTCAAATGTGTGATAATAAGGTCAGGGTTCCCCAGCAAAGACGGCAGAAAAAACCCCGATGTATCACCATATGGCACTTTCCTACAGAGTCTGTTTTTCCCTTCGAGCTGACAGTGAATCATTTGTTGGCATCGGCAGGGCCATCACGCGGCAGACACAAAATGGGAATAAATGTGCCTGGCAGAGCAGTGATGTTGCTGGAGTGGAGTGGCCCTGGCACCTCCTTGTGGAGGCCAAACGTGACTAAGGCTCTTTCTCTGTACTGTATGGAGTTAAATAACCATGTGTCCAAAAGTTACAGCTCCTGCCTTGCAACACTACAATGTACAAACTGTACAATGTGCTGGCAGGGCCTAATACCTCTTGCAAAATATAATTACAGATACCAATGCTTTCAGAGTTTGCATGGACGTGATCCAACTCAACTCAAAATAGTAACAAAGGCTGACTCTAAACCTGTGACAGATTCTCTGAAAGGGACCAAGAGTCAAGCCAAGAGCTAATAAGCCTTTTCGGATCTGAAGGAGACTGCCTGACTCTGACCCTGCTCTCCACAAAGGATTAGAACCGAAATCCTTAACGGCAAGTATTTTTGCTCATATTCCTAGCCCCACCATTGCAGAAATGAACTGAGGTGCACAGCTACAACGAGGGGGAGGGGGACTTTGAGGTGTTTGTTTTTTTAATTTATTTGTTTTATCATTTGAATATAGTTTGGTAATTTCCTGGAGGGAAAAGATCTGAGGTAGATAGTTCATAATCCACCATTAGAAGCCAAAAATTTCACATCTGTGAATCTTCCATCCTGATTCTCTTGCAAAAAGACCATAATATTTATTCACAAGGGAGATCTGGAAACAAGTCAGATATTATCAAGGGAGGTCTATGGTGCCAGATGCCTTTGTACCCAGAAACGTACAAAGGGTCCTGGGACATCATCGTAGTCAGCTGCCAGTCCTTTAGCACATTTGCCCACTATGTTATCAATACACAAATGTTTGGAATTTTAGAAACAGCTCACAGCAACGATAAAGACGATATTTACATTACATACATATTTTCTGGAAGATTTGCATGAAATAAATAGTTGGTTAAGTATCTTTTCTCTAATTCAGGCACTGTTCAAGTGTGCCATGGTAATTATTTAGACGTCATTATAACGCTCCATCCTAACTTAGCTTGGATTCTGACACCTGGACACATACTGGATCATCCACCCAGCTTACAACGATGCCCGTTTCTCATCCCCGTCTCCCAAGGGGTTGGGCTGGCCCTGTTTGTCCTGTGTCCCCTGCCTCCTGTCCACGGCAGTGTGAGCAGGGGTACCCTCCACACACAGGCTTACACACTCACTGGCCCTTCTCCTGGAAAATGAAACAAAGAAATCTTTCCCATTAGCTGTACTTGAAAATGTACAGCTGTATTAGCTGTACTTAAGAATGTATAAACAGATTTGCATCTAAAACCTTGCAGCATCTCACAGGCACTGGTACTGAGTTCTCTATGGAGAGGCTTCTGGCAACTTGGGTGTGAGGTCTGATCCTGTTCCCTCTAAGGATGTGAACTCAGCAAGTCTTTTCGCCTCAATGCATCTTAGTTTCGTCAACTGTAAAATGAGAGAAACCAACTAAAGATTGATATTGTGATAAAACACAAAAACCCTGAACTTTGGGGTTGTTGCTATTGAGTTGCTAAGTCATGTCCAACTCCTTTGTAACCCCATGGACTGTAGCCCACCAGGATCCTCTGACAATGGGATTCCCCAAGCAAGAATACTGGAGTGTGTTGCCATTTCCTTTCCAAGGGGATCTTCCCAACCCAGGGATTGAACCCACAT
Source organism: Bubalus bubalis (assembly GCF_019923935.1). Lineage (NCBI taxonomy): Eukaryota > Metazoa > Chordata > Mammalia > Artiodactyla > Bovidae > Bubalus > Bubalus bubalis. Next base: position 9,742,281 of record NC_059166.1, on the reverse strand, counting down.
CTCCTGAACTGGCATGTGGGATTCTTTACCACTGAGTCATCACGGAAGCCTCAAAATTTGGGGTTACTCTTGGATTAAAGTCCCAGATTGGTCACTTCCTGGAGCCTCGGCGTCCTCATTGGATTGCTTTAAAAGTTAGAAAAAAAATTACGGTAAATGCACCCAACGCGTTACAAGCCCTATGAAACAGGCACTTTTATTATTATCGCTATTACTGTTATTAGTGCTCCTGTTCTTCTTCCTCTTCCCAACAAATGTGAAAGTTCTCTGTAGTCTACAAAAAACAATTCTCCAAAGAATGGATATACTTAGAGAATCTTTCTTGAGAAATAAAAAGCAGTTCCTGACACGCTCTCATACTCAGCCAGTGGTGTTTAGCTCTCTGGCAACATCACTTCCGAGCTCTGATTGGTTGATCTAGCACGAGAACTAGAAAACAGGAAGAAAACATGCTTTCTCCTCTCAGGAAGAGGAACTTTGGCCTGGCAATAGTGGGAATACTGCTGACTCTGGATATAACCAAGCCTGGACGCCTGTCCTTGGGCCGCTTAAGTCTGAGATTTTTCTCACTAGAGCCAGGATGACAATGTCGTCTACTCTTGGGACCCTGGAAACACTGGGAGGTAGTAGGTATGAAATGTTGCTTCACACAAATTATTTTTGGACAGTTCTCACTTAGAACTTATGCAAACTTTCCTGTCTTCCACTCCCTGCAACAGAAAAAGCAAAATCATTCTGACAGCCAGTATGGCTCCGTGTTGGGCAGGAACCCCCAAAGTGTTTTTCAGCAATTTTCCTACTGGGTCATCATTTTAGGAAAAGAGATGAATCAAACCTCCTTCCTTAAGACGTGTTGCATTATTCGGATGTTTTAGGAACTGAAATTTGCATTCAGTGCAACTTAAAGGCAATTATTTTGGCAGTTCAAATGTATCAGAATCTCAGTTCAGACCAGAATCCTGTTTTCTCTTTAATCACAAAACATTTTGAAACAAAGTTAAAGGGGTTTCATTCTAGAAAATAAAGAGTAAATGGCATGCTGCAGATCAAATTATGGTCTGGGTTGCCCACTTTCGGCCAGAATTGATTCTCAAAAAGGCCCTGGGAAATGGCCATGCTCAGGTGGAGACTGGGGAGAAATGCTGAGCTGTGTGGCTTCATAGTGGGGACGTCATGCTGGGGTCTGGGCCTGGGAGAGACCCTGCTGGAACCACAGACCATCAGATGGCAGGCTGGGTGATCAACTCACCCTGCTGTGTCCAGACCACCTCAGTTTTAATGCCAGGGCCAGATAACTCTTTAGTCCTGGGTAAGCCCATCAGGTGCTGCTCTGACCTGCCCCACGTGCACCTAATCCTTAACCGTTCCTAGACTTTCTGATCCCTGCCTAATCGACTCCTTAGACTTTTTAAAATACATGTTCCTTTATCTACAGAGCAGAAGACAAACAACAGGCTGCGGGGGAGTGTTTGAGGACAACTATCAGCAAGGCTATTAACCATTGCTTATACAGCCATGACCTTGGACTGGAAGGAGACTGCCCTCAATTTTCTCTCAGTTTAGGACCTCAGAAGCAGTAAGCACCATCCCTGGGGATCAGCACCACTCATGGTCCAGCTTTATGGCTGTGTTTGCTTTCTTCCTTCTAGATAATTTTGTTAAAAGAATATTGGGCTTCCCAGGTAAAGAACCCACCTGCCAATGCAGGAGACATAAGAGACGTGGGTTCAATCTCTGGGTCGGGAAGATCCCCTGGAGGAGGGCACAGCAATACACTCCTGTATTCTTGCCTGGAGAATCCCATGGACAGAGGAGCCTGGCGGGCTACAGTCCATAGGGTCGCAAAGAGTCAGACACGACTGAAATGACTTAGCATGCATGCACGTGTTAAAAAATTATTACTTGGCAGCATTGACACTAGAGCTAACTTCCTCTTCAGACTCTTTCTTTGGTGGTGTGTGAGGCAGAGGAGGAAGGACGTTTCCCCTTTCTAGCCAGAGGAAACATATTTGCAAAGAAAATGAACCCCCAAAGGAAATTCCTCTTGCCTGGTACTTTTTTTTTTTAAGCAAAATTTGCTAGGGAGGGTCTCCACCCCACTGCTTTTACACACTAGCAGCAATCGCAAGCCCGTTTCCCTCATGAGGAAATGACAGTACACTGTCTTCCTCCAGGATACTGAATCTGTGAGAGCCGTGAATCAACCAACCCATCCACCAACAAACACCTGTACAGTTTCCACCACGGTGCAGGCACCCTGGGAACAAGGCCGGGGAGGACCCCACCTTCATGGACAGAAATGCACTCAGCAGGTGTAATGGGTTACACCGCCTGGCAGAGAGCGTGCTGGGTGAGCGGGTCGCCAGGGGGTCTATGCTTGTCTGAGAGGCAGGGAAAGCCTCCTAAGGAAGCTGTGTGCATCCATGCTGTCACTTCAGTTGTGTCTGACTCTTTGCGACCCCAGGGACTGTAGCCCGCCAGGCTCCTCCGTCCTTGGGATTCTCCAGGCAAGAATCCTGGAGTGGGGAGGATGTGATACCTAAGCCAAAACCTGCTGATGGCTACAAGTGAGGCAGGTGGAGACACAGGAAGGAAGCAGAAGCTGCGTCCCAGGGGAAGGCCTGGAGGTGGGAGCATCCTCTTTGAAGGGCAGCAGAGAGAGGGTCAGGTGATGAAAATAGCTGGGGTCAGGGAGAGCGAGGCAGGAGCCAAGGATGCTGGGGAGGGTGCGGGGCACAGAAAGGGCATGGTCTGGAGGTTCCTGTTCTGGTCTGGGGGCTTCCACCAAGAGCCTTGAGAAGCTGTCCCAGGCTGGTCCACGGGCGCAGGACAAGACCCCTGCCATGAGCTGGGAGGGCGGCAGAGAGTAGGTTGGGGGTGGCGGGGCGGTGGTGGGGGAGGGCACTGCAGAAGGGAGGAAGTGGAGGGGAGAGGGAGATGGGAATGTGGGTTTGTTTGCAAGGATCTAGGTGACAGGACCAGTGGAACTTGGTGACTGAATGAATGGTGGTAAGGGCCCCAGAGTGGCTGCAGAAGGAGGAGTCTGAAAGCTGGAAGGATGATCCCCAGGGCAGGGCCAGCTTCTAGGCATGGGGTCTGTGCAGTGGCACAAGCCTGTGCTCGGAAGGGCCCAGGGCTTGGTTGAAGGCTCTGCTGTCACTGTCTTGAAATACTTAACCATTTTTGACCACGGGCCTCTGATTTTCCATCTTGAAAACTGTGAAAATCACTCAGTCCTGTCCAACTCTTTGCGACCCCGTGGACTATATAGTCCATGGAATTCTCCAGGCCAGAATATTGGGGTGGGTAGCCTTGCCCTTCTCCAGGGGATCTTCCCAACCCAGGGATTGAACCCAGGTCTCCCGCGTTGCAGACGGATTCTTTACCAGCTGAACCACAAGGGAAGCCCAAATTACATCCCCAGAAACATGCAACCATCTGCTACATGTTTATGCAGAGACTTTGCTCAGTTAGTGATACTTGGACTCTGTCCAGGGCCTTGCGATCCTCGATTTACCCTGTCAGGCAGGATGCGAGTCTAAAGAAGGCTGAGTGGGCTCTGGTCAGTGCAGTTTGTCTGTGAGTGCATCAAGGAAGGTCTGTGATTAAAGTTCCCGAGAGCAAGAAGAAGACATAAGATTTATGGTGTACGAGCCTTGGAGGCGGTCAGCAGATTGAGGGCATCTTAATAACATTAGCTCTAAGTTTGTTACTTGAGTAAAACAGGAATTTTCCTCACCCGAGTTTCCTTTAGTTAAGTAATTGGATATCCCAGGTGGCGCTAGTGGTAAAGAACCCACCTGCCAATGCAAGTAAACCTAAGAGATGTGGGTTCGATCCCTGGATCAGAAGATTCCCTGGAGGAGGGCATGGTAACCCACTCCAGTATTCTTGCTGGAGAATCCCATGGACACAGGAGCCTAGCGGGCTACAGTCCATAGGGTTGCACAGAGTTGGACACGACTGAAGTAACTTAGCACAGCACACAAATGGGCATACCATTTGGCAGAAAATATATATTTTTTAATCAGTGGTTTATTATTTCATTTGGCTAAAAAAATCTCAGGTTACACAAAATTTTCACTTGAAAGTAGATTATTATTGTAAGGATTTAAAAGAAAATTTTTGAAAACTCCTATGCTTGAACTTCAGGAAAAAGGAAAAGACTGCCCTTTACAAAAGCTAAGGTATAACAACACCTTTAACTGATTATTCAAGAAACCATCAACAGAAAGAATTGTTATGTGGGTTTATAGGCTCAGGACAAAATAATAATTATTACTTTCGCTATTAAATGAGAAAATAAACTATTAAGAATAACTGAGCTGCAGATCACTGTTATGAGTTTCTTATATCCGCTTACAGCAGCAAGCTTCTATAAAATACTAATATTATAGGAAGAACAGGGAAATTTTGGCAAGCCCCTCCAAATGTTTACAAGGCTACATGTGTTGAAACCAACTTAGTTCTGTGCTTAAAAGGAAGGGCTGGGAAGTCATGTTGTTGTTGTTGTGTTCAGTCGCTAAGCTGTGTCCAACCCTTTGTGACCCTATGGACCGTAGCCCGTCAGATAGTTTTGGTTTAAACCTCAGATCCATCTTGGGCAAGTTGTTTAAGCTTCCAGAGCCTCAGTTTCCCCAAATGTAAATGAAACTAATCCCTACTTGCTGTTTGTAATTTACATGTTGTAAAAATTCAACAACATGTATTTTTTTAAGCAGCTGCTAACAGAGGATTATCTGTGTGAGTCTTCATGTATTTCCTTAAAAATAGCCTTTATTCTTCTGATAAGTCACTCAAGTAACTCTGAGGACTGGGGGCTAAGGAGAGTTGGCTACACTGCCCTGCCTATGACCAAGATGAAAAGAAAGTGACAGTGAAGTCGCTCAGTCGTGTCCGACTCTTCAAGACCCCATGGACTGTAACCTACCAGGCTCCTCTGTCCATGGGCTTTTCCAGGCAAGAATACTAGAGTGGGTTGCCATTCCCTTCTCCAGGGGATCTTCCAGGTCGAGGGGATCAAACTCCCGTTTCTTGCGTCTCCTGTATTAGTAGGTGGATTCTTTACCCCTGGGCCACCTGGGAAGCCCAGTACAGCATCTGTATTGGTGCCTTGGAGTTTCTGCAGCATGGGACCACAAACTACAGGCTTTACAGCAGCAGCAATGTATTTTTGCATGGTTCTGGAGGCCAGAAGGCTGAAGCCGGGGTAGCGGCAGAGTTGGATCTCTCTAGAGGCCCATGTCGCCCTCCCAGCTTCTGGAGCTTCTTGTCCTATAGATACACCCCTCCCATCCCGGCCTTCCTTGTCACACAGTCTTTTCCGGGGTGGGCCTTTCTCTCTGTGTCTTTGTGCAGCACCTTGGACATTTTTAAAACTCAGGACCCAGAGCAGGCTTTCCCTGGCCCTGTTCTTCCTCCCTCCAGGCCAGGCCAATGTCCTGAGGCTTGGGCTTGCTCCACTCTGAGTCTACATTCTGGGGGCCGATGCCCCGTCTCCTCCAGAAGTAGGGGCTCCCAAGGCAGGCTCAAGGGTAGTTAGGAGCCGAGGAGGTGCTGATGGACCCAGCCGTCAGGATCACACTCATGTTTCACCCCCAGTTTAGAGGTCTATTAATTAGAATTAGAAAATGGACTTTCCAGATATAGTGTGTTTCCCAAAGTCACACGGCTGGGCAGTGGTAAATAAAGTTGGAATCCAGGCCCAAGCGATACAAAAGCAATCTGGCTTCAAGCCGAATCCACTGCCCTGTGCTGGCACCTGAGAGGAACCAGCGGGGTGGGGTGGAAGTGTGTGAAGGAAGGTCACCAGCGTTCAAAATAGCCTGGAGTTAAAACTCCCCTCTAGGTCCTCCCCACCATTCTATGCAAAACAAAGAACTCTCTCACCCAAAGAAAAAAAAATGGACTTTAAGGTTGATTATGCCCAGCTCCCAGCCTCTGGCTGATCTCCAGAATTCCTTGCCCCAGCTGTTTAAGAGATAACTAACCAGAACAACCTTGGAGAAGAGCACGCCCCCTTAAGACAGTAGATTTCCACATATATGCCTATATATACTTACTCTTTTCTTGGGTAAGTGCAGCAGCTCCCTGCTCTGACTGCTGCCCCTTCTCACCTCATTAAAGGTGATCTGTTGCGGTAAAGTGCAATCTCGTTCTTTTTCCGAACCTCGCCTCTCTAACTCCCTTACCCTGCAGTGTGGAGGTGGTCAGGTGGGCATCCTGTGGGGCGGGAACACCGCCTGTCTGGCCTGAATGGGCAGGTTCCTAAAGGGAAGGGAGGGAAGGAGGCTGGGTGGGTGGGTCAGAGGAGAGTGGCTGGGGGGATTCCACATCACACCCGGAGTCTCTAGAACAAGAGAGCCCTTAAAAGGGAATTTGCAGGGAGTCTTTTCCCCGACTGACTGTCGTGGGACAGGGCATAGAAAGCATATAAAGAAAAATGGGCATTAATCAAGTTGCAGATTAGGGATGATTGGTGTCATTTTCTCAGCCTTTTGCAAGGACATGGCAAGAGTTGAAAGACATGTTCTAGTCCCACCTCTGGTCCTTATGATATCAGGAAAATCCCTTACTTCTGTTTGCTGATTTTGTGGGGAGACCTGCCAGGATAGTGTTTGGGGGAGCATTATTACAGAGCCTGGAGCCTTGGAACAACTCTCTGGGTGGCTGTGCCTGGCCCTTGTCCTGAAATTGCTTTAGAATTCGTGAGACAAACAGGCAAAATGTAATTTAAACAGTATTAGAAAAGACAATTTAATTAGATTTGAGTGGGTCAGAAAAAAATGCTGATTTTTTTTCCCCGTATCTGGGTGGAAAGATCTACCCAGAAAATGGTACATGCACTCCAGTCAGGCAAGACCTAGGCTTGAATCTCAGCCCCTCTACTTCACAGCAGTGTATGTTTCTAAAGGCTCTTGGGCCCTCTGAACCTAAACCTTCCCATCCATAAAGTGGGCTTCCCTGGTGGCTCAGATGGTAAAGAATCTGCTTGCAATGCAAGAGACCTGGTTTTGATCCCTGGGTCCAGAAGATCCCCTAGAGAAAGGAATGGGTCCCCACTCCAGTATTCTTGCCTGGAGAATTTCATGGATAGAGGAGTCTGGTGGGCTGCTGTCCATGGGATTGCAAAGAGGTGGACACGACTGAGTGACTTCCCTTTCACTTTTCACTTTCATACATTGGAGAAGGAAATGGCAACCCACTCCAGTGTTCTTGCCTGGAGAATCTCAGGGATGGGGGAGCCTGGTGGGCTGCCGTCTCTGGGGTCGCACAGAGTCGGACACGACTGAAGTGACTTAGCAGCAGCAGCAGCAAAGTGGGGACATGCAGACTTGTTGCATAGATTAAATTCGGTCAAATATGAAACTGCCCAATATAGGAGGTACTCAGTTAATGCCCATAGGTTTTACAGGTGGGACAATTTTGCTTCTCTGATGGTCTTTTTTCCAGGCACTGACAAGAGAATTCACCGTTGCTTGGGAAGAAACAAAGGATCAGCAGACTATTCCTCCTCTAGGGGGAAAAAATTCTGCCTTGGACAGTTCTCTTCCTATATTTTTTTTGTTCTGGTCTGTTTTATTTGACAACAATAGGGCTGTTTAGAGTGTGGCATTTTCCTGGGTTTCAGAGAAACTACTTTCTTCCTCTTCTCTGATTTTTGGGGGGCTTTCCTGTCGCTAGGGCCGGCCCTGGGCGAGCCCGCCTGAGAACCCACAGCCCGGGACTCCAGGCCCCCACCTGAGCTCCCAGCCTGGCCTCTCCCGGCTGGCTGGGCTACCCTGTGAGTCAGCCACCTCCTCCTCTACCCTTGCTGACTTCACCACAAAATGAGGACAGTAGCATTATCTACCAACTACAACAGGATGTTGTGGCAATTAACAAATGAATAATTATAGAGTGCACTCCTATATAAAGCTTCTGATAAAGCTAAATATTATTTTCATAGGAGTTCCCAAAAGGAATATTTTCTTTACTAGTGTCCAGCTGGTGACTCTCTGGGTGGCCCATGAACCTGGCCTCCCAGCTGGGTGTGCTTCTTCCTCCCAGGAACAGGATTGTGAACATCCAACTGGACGCCAGTTTCCCAGAATTCTGTCCTCCTTGGCAGCACTGAATGGGGACCGCGGAGCTGGCAGTTAAATTTGCCAGGACACCCACGTAGATTTAAATTTCAGGTCAATGGCAAATCACTTTCTTAGTATAAGTATGCTTCATGCAATAGTTGTGAGAGAAGCAAAACACTTATACTAAAAAAAAAAAAGTATGTTTATTTGAAATTCAAATTTGACTGGGCATCTTATCTTAATTAATTTGTTTGTTTGTTTTGACTAAGGGCATCTTATCTTAATTAATTTGTTTGTTTTGACTAAATATAGCTATAGACCCTAGGGTTCAGAGTGTTTTGGTAGCAACATCTCAGGACCATAATATTTAGACATCATAGTCATCAACTCCTGCCTTCAAGGGATCACAAACATCTGTTATTGGGGTTCATGTTAATGTATAACATTATACAATAGAAACATAGATAGAGATAGATAGATATGATCTTATGGAAAAACCTGAATAAACTGGCCAACCCAATAGATATTAACAGTAGAACAAAGTGTGTGTGTGTGTGCATGGTGTGCCTGTGCATGGTGTGCGTGTCTGTGTTCTAATTAATAAATATGTTTATAATGAGACATCAGGCTGGATTTGACTGCAGGCTGAAGTTCACCAACTTCTGTTGCACAAAATGAGATTGAACATGCTTGCGAGTCATACTGCCTGGGTTCAAGTTCTAACATTGCCATTCACTAGCTGTGTGACCTAGAGCAAGTAACAGCCTCACAGTGTTCTCTCATCCTAAGATAAGAATAGTAATAGTACTTGTATTGTTGGGCTGTCGCTCAGTTGTGTCTGACTCTTTGCAACCTCATGGACGGCAGCACACCAGGCTTCCCTGTCCTTCACCATCTCCTGGAGCTTGCTTCAAACTCATGTCTGTTGAGTCATTGATGCCATCCAATAATAGTACTTCTTACAGGGTTGTTGTATTAAATGAGTCAATAAACCTAAAACTCTTAAAACCCTACCTAGAACAGACTAAGTATTCAAACAATAGCTATCTGCTATTTTAACTTAAATCCAGTTACACCGCATAAATCAGTTAGGCTTAGGTCTGAGTAACAGAAAACCCAAAATGGCAAAGGCTGGAATAAGAGAGACCTTATTTGGCCCTCAGATCAGTTACGGTAGAGTCGCTAGAGGAGCTCCATTACTGGCAGGACCCCAGGCTCTTTTAATCTTATTGCTTCACCAGCATCAACATCTGGTCCCAGCTGGTACTTGAGTTCTAGCATCTTGCCCATTTTCCACATTCCCACCAGCAGAAGCATGAGGGCAGGGAGGAAGGGATGCTCTCTCCCGTTGAGATCCTCCCAAAAGTTGCTGCACAAACCTGCCATTTATTTCCCATTGACCAGGACTTAGTCACAGGGCCACAGGGAGCTGCAAGGGGTGCTGGGAAGTGGAGTCGTGACTCTGGGTTTCCCCTAGGAGTTCTATTACCAAGGAGAAAAAAACAGGTATGGGGAAAACCAGCGGTCTGTAACACAGCAGTGCTTTCCAAAACCTGCTAAATTAAAATCAAAACACCTAATTTAGCAAAGTCTCCTAATAGCCATTGTAAAAGGGTGGCTGATAGAGAAAGAAAGGGAAATTTGAAACAAGCAGAGCACGACCAATAAAGGAAGAGTCAGAGTAAGGTCGCCCAGGTGGTTTCTTGGATTTCATTCATGTAAGTCTGCTCATTGTGCGGTTGACCCGGAGGGTCAGGGCCCGGGAGTCACGTCCAACAGCCTTCCTCCTCTGTTGCCATTTACCCAGGAGTGCAAAACACTGGCTTCTCCCCTGATCCCGGTTCTCTCTTCCCAACCTAAGCAGGGCAACAGAAGAAAAGCAGGGGTGAGTGTGGTCACAGGAGGAGACTCCAGGGACACACTGGGATCTCAGAGGACCAGCCTCGAATTGCTTCCGATCCCTGCATCCATCGTGCACTTGGGGCTTGTCTCTGCAACCACACCCCACCCCCAGTCAATTATGCTACCTATCCCAGACGCCTTGCCCTCCCCCTCGTCCCTCTCCGCCAGCTTTTGGGGTGGGGTCTGGGGAGGAACTTTCTGACTCTCTCCCTACTCTCTAAGGGGCAGGCGCAGCAGCAGATTGCAGAGTCAGGTGCTTCAGAGGGTTGGATCGGTTTAAATTCTGCTGTTTCTAGCTCCTAACCCTTTTGATCAGAGAAGGCAATGGCAACCCACTCCAGTACTCTTGCCTGGAAAATCCCATGGACGGAGGAGCCTGGTGGGCTACAGTCCATGGGGTCCCTAGGAGTTGGACACGACTGAGTGACTTCACTTTCACTTTTCACTTTTCACTTTCATACATTGGAGAAGGAAATGGCAACCCACTCCAGTGTTCTTGCCTGGAGAATCCCAGGGACGGGGGAGCCTGGTGGGCTGCCATCTATGGGGTCGCACAGAGTCGGACACAACTGAAGCGACTTAGCAGCAGCAGCAGCAGCAGCAACCCTTTTGATAATCATTGTTGGATGCCTTTGGGAAACCATAAGTTGAGAATACACTTTATTTTACATTTTAGGCCTGTGATTATGGGGTTTTTAGTAAGATTTGTTTTGTTTTTTTTTTTGCTGTTTCATTTTGTTTTGTTTATAAAACTATTCGAGAGTGTTTAAGTGGGCATCTATCAGTTCTCGCTTATGCTGTTAAATTACTTTGACATCATCTGTAATTCTTCACCTACCCAAGCTGCATATGCAGGTTTATTCAATTAATTAATTAATTCAGTGAATCTAAATTACTGATGATAATCTTCTTTTCCTAGTGTCTGTTCTACAGAAAAGAAATGAGTCTTAATACATACAATGGTAATTAGTTTCCCCGGTCGTGAAGCAGAGAATAAATTTAGCCTCTGTCTTTGAATGTCAGCTGGTCCACTCTGGGACTGTGCAGTCCGTCTCCTGTTTGGATTGACTGAGAACGCCTGAAATAACCATAAATCGTAGCCCTTAGGCCTGGTCCCTGGTAGGTTTTCAATAACTTTTTGAGGAAATAAATGAGAATGATTATGCTTACTAATGCTTTTGAAAAGCTGTGCCTGTCTTCCTCAAAAAATATTTCTCCAACACTTGGCAACTTAACACCTCTCCTCTAGGCACAAACTGTGGTGATACGTCAGTAAGGTGACAAGCTGGGCATCAGCCCACAAGCATCACTAATTAACCCACTTGAGGGGAGCACTTGATGTGACCGGCAGGACAAGCTCCTGCACTGCATAGGTAGTGATGGCTTTTCTCTTACTCATTTCTTAGTTTGGAGTCAGCACCAAGTAAAATCAATAAGTAACTACTTACTGAAATTTCCAGTCAACATAAGAGATATTTATTGAGATGACTGTGCAGGAATCATTTAACAGATGGTTTAGGAAAAAACAATCCAGTAAAAATCTAGCACCACTGAAAAAACCGAAACTAGGATATTTCATTTGGGTTAAATATTAACCCTTCAATGTCCCTGATTCGTAAAAGAGCATTTACTAATTTTTAAAAAAGTTATTACTGACACACGACCCAGATAATCATGATGGTGTGATCACTCACCTAGAGCCAGACATCCTGGAATGTGAAGTCAAGTGGGCCTTAGAAAGCATCACTACGAACAAAGCTAGTGGAGGTGATGGAATTCCAGTTGAGCTATTTCAAATCCTAAAAGATAATGCTGTGAAAGTGCTGCACTCAATATGCCAGCAAATTGGGAAAACTCAGCAGTGGCCACAGGCCTGGAAAAGGTCAGTTTGCATTCCAATCCCAAAGAAAGGCAATGCCAAAGAATGCTCCAACTACCGCACAATTGCACTCATCTCACACACTAGTAAAGTAATGCTCAAAATTTTCCAAGCCAGGCTTCAGCAATACGTGAACCGTGAACTTCCAGATGTTCAAGCTGGTTTTAGAAAAGACAGAGGAACCAGAAATCAAATTGCCAACATCTGCTGGATCATCAAAAAAAGAAGAGAGTTCCAGAAAAACATCTATTTCTGCTTTATTGACTATGCCAAAGCCTTTGACTATGTGGATCACAATAAACTGTGGAAAATTCTTCAAGAGATGAAATACCAGACCACCTGACCTGCCTCTTGAGAAACCTGTATGCAGGTTAGGAAGCAACAGTTAGAACTGGACATGGAACAACAGACTGGTTCCAAATAGAGAAAGGAGTACGTCAAGACTGTATATTGTCACCTTGCTTATTTAACTTCTATGCTGAGTACATCATGAGAAACGCTGGGCTGGAAGAAGCACAAGCTGGAATCAAGATTGCCGGGAGAAATATCAATAACCTCAGATATGCAGATGACACCACCCTTATGGCAGAAAGTGGAGAAGAACTAAAGAGCCTCTTGATGAAAGTGAAAGAGGAGAGTGAAAATGTTGGCTTAAAGCTCAACATTCAGAGAACTAACATCATGGCATCTAGTCCCATTACTTCTTGGCAAATAGATGGGAAACAGTGGAAACAGTGGCTGACTATTTTTCTGGGCTCCAAAATCACTGCAGATGGTGATTGCAGCCATGAAAATAAAAGACGCTTACTCCTTGGAAGGAAAGTTATGACCAACCTAGACAGCATATTAAAAAGCAGAGACATTACTTTGTCAACAAAGGTCTGTCTAGTCAAAGCTATGGTTTTTCCAGTGATCATGTATGGATGTGAGAGTTGGACTATAAAGAAAGCTGAGGGCTGAAGAATTGATGCTTTTTAACTGTGGTGTTGGAGAAGACTCTTGAGAGTCCCTTGGACTGCAAGGAGATCCAACCAGTCCATCCTAAAGGAAATGAGTCCTGAATATTCATTTGAAGGACTGATGCTGAAGCTGAAGCTCCAATACTTTGGTCACCTGAAGTGAAGAGCTGACTCATTTGAAAATACCCTGATGTTGGAAAAGAGTGAGGACAAAAGGAGAAGGGGATGACAGAGGATGAGATGGTTGGATGGCATCACTGACTCAATGAATATGAGTCTGAGCAAACTCCGGGTGATGGTGAAGGACAGGGAGCCTGGCGTGCTGCAGTCCATGCGGTGGCAAAGAGTCGGACTCAGCACCTGAACAACAACAGTTGAGTGTGAAATGTGTTTGTTTTGGTTTCAACCTTGCCAAAATGATGCTCTGAGGTTTTCAACTTCCAGCTGTTGTTCATGTCTCCACCCAGTGCTAAACTGATGACACTGGAATCACTTTTGATTAATATCAAAGAGTTGCTTTATCAGTCTCAAAATATAAGTTATGGTCTCCACACACCAAAGAGGTCCATTCTCAAACCCACGGATCTTGGCTTTGGGGATATTAATGCTGTTATGGAGATAATTCCATTCCCCAAAGTTTTCATTTACTCCCTTTGATTGTTTTGTGCTTGCGTCTCCCCCAGCCCCCAAACCAGATGGCTGGTTACTTAACAGGCAGGAACTTTTATTCATCTTAGTCCCCACCTGTCCTTGGCAACTCCAGCACCCAGGTGAGCTCTTTGTGTAAGCAGCAAATCTGCAACAAATGTTCACTAAATAAAAGAGAAAATATGGCCATTAGGTTTTTGTTGTCATTCAGTCACTAAGTCATATCCAACTCTTTGCAACCTCAGGGACTGCAGCACACCAGGCTCCCTGTTCTTCACTATCTCCTGAAGTTTGCTCAAATTCATGTCCATTGAGTCGGTGATGTCATCCAACCATCTCATCCTCTGCTGCCCACAATCTTTCCCAGCATCAGTATCTTTTCCAGTGAGTCAGCTCTTTGCATCATGTGGCCAAAGTATTGGAGCTTCAGCTTCAGCATCAGTCCCTTCAATGAATATTCAGTGTTGATTTCCTTTAGGATTGACTAGTTTCATCTCCTTGCTGTCCAAGGACTCTCAGGAGTCTTCTCCAGAACCACAATTTAAAAGCGTCAATTCTTTGGTGCTCAGCCTTCTCTATGGTCCAACTCTCACATCCATACATGACTGTTGGAAAAACTATATCTTTGACTAGATGGACCTTTGTCAGCAAGGTAATGTCTCTGCTTTTAATATGCTATCTAGGTTCGTCATATCTTTTCTTCCAAGGAGCTTCTTTTTCTGACTCCGATGAATTTTGCAAACATAAAAAATGTTAATTATAAAATCGAAATGACAGTTTTATGAGAATTTGTTATTCTCTCTACTTTTACACATAAAATTGTTATAATAAGTTTTTATATGAATAATGTTTAAAAGCACATTAGATGAAGAAAATAGCCTTCCTAATTCAGCCTTAAATACTATTTCAGTGTTGGGACAACTTTTGGTATTAGCATAACTAGAAAAATATCTTTGATGTGGAAATCCTAAGCTACCTGGTTGCTGGACAAAAGTTGTACTTCTTACCTTCCTTTCAGTGGAAGAGATGTTAGAACTTAAAACAGCAACAACAAAAATAAAGCTATGAACAAAATCAGTATTTTCTTTAAAGAGGACATGTGATGCAGAGAATGGGTATTGTAGGAATAAAGGAAATTAGATCTGAAGTCACTCAGAATGATTCACAGGAGATTCAAGGCAAGTAGCTTGTTGGTACGCCTTGAATTTCAAGAATTTAGGTGCTCTTTTTTTTTTAGCCAACGTTTCTGTGTTCCTCAATGCTTCCTTTTTACTTGAATATTCTCGTAACAGTGTCTCTACTATTATATCTCACAACTGGCATTTGCGTACACTGACACCTCAATTGTGTTTGAACTATTTGTTGGGGATACAATATTTTTTTCTATATAAATTGTATCTCTGCAGGGGAGGTGAGAGGGAGGCTCCAGATGGAAGAAATGTACATACAATTATGGCTGAATCACATTGTTATGTGGCAGAAACCAACACACAATTGGAAAGCAATTATCCTCCAATTAAAAATAGATTAAAAATTTTTTTTTAATTTGTAACTCAGAGACTGGGAAAGAGAGTTTTAAGTCGGGATAGGCAAGGTTATGCTGCAGAAAAATTTCAGTGGCTTCAAAGCTTCATTTCTCACAAAAGATCTCCTGTGGGTCAGCAAAGCAGTTGGGGGGCAAAGGGGAGAGAGACTGGGTACCTGAACCTTTCCCACCTTGAAGCTGTGCCATCTGGAACTTGGCCTCTGCAAGATGAGAGTGACCAGGGCAAACCCCAAGGGCTTTTCACCAGTCACTTCTGCTCACATTGCTTTAACCACAACTGGTCACGAGATTCCAAGGAGGCAGGAAAGGGTGGCTTTCTAGAGGTCCTCAAAGGAAAAGAGGCCATGTTTTGGTGAACACTGTTTCTGCCTCATTATCACTGAGTGCTTCGTAGACATAAAGATAGTTCATCCACCCAGGTAAAAACTACTGCTTGAATACTTGGTATGTTCAGGCACCATGCTAGGCATTGGTGATTTCCAGAGACTTCATTAAATGACTGCACTCCAAAAGGAGCTCTGTTATCTTGAGAAGATCGTAAGCTCTGCTTTTTTTTTTATTATTATTGATACAAGACTATAAACTCAAAGAACAGAAATTTTTTAAAAATGTGTTTTATGACATACCTAGAAGGTGTTATATATTGAAAATCCTTAACTTTTCACACATTAATATTGACGATGGTCTTTGGAGTGCCACACACTAGGTTCTCTCCTAGCAGTGCTGCCCACCATGAATCTCCCCAAGCCTCCATCATCTCCTTTGTAAAATGAATAAAAGAGTAATATCATGTACCTCAGAGAATGGTTGCAAGGATTAGATGAGCTGATGCCTCTAAAGTACACACAGTATCTGGCACACAGCTGGTGCTCGGTAGTGTGAAGCACATAAGTAATTGCTAATTAAAGTGAAATAAGTTAAAATAATCAAAAGAATGGAATTTAAATTGTGAAGAAGCCTTCTTTCTGTTTGTTTCATTCCAGCTTTCCTTCCTGGATGACTTGGTTTGAAAGGTCCAGCAAGGCAGCGCCCCCACGTCTGGGAACTGTGGGTACAGGGTGTCGGAGCCCAGGAAAGATGAGTAAGAGAGCCAGGGAGGGCAGCAAGTTGGTCACTTACAGAGAACATGTGATAAGTAAACATCTTGAAGAAAATGGGAGCCAGGCTTCACACTGTCAGAGAAGGAAGTTACAAATATAGAAAATAAACTAGAATGAATTCTGGGGTGTTGGATCTGGAATTGGAAGTATTTGTATGAACTCATGATTTATATTGTATTTTTGTTGTTGTTGTTCAGTTGCCAAATCACATCTAACTCTTCTCAACCCCATGGCCTGTAGCATGCCAGGCTTCCGTGTCCCTTACCATCTCCCAGCTTTGGCCCAAGTTCACGTCCATAGAGTCGATGATGCTGTCCAGCCATCTCATCCTCTGTTGCCTCTTCTCCTTCTGCCCTCAATCTTTTGCAGCATCAGGGTCTTTTCCAATGAGTGGGTCTTTGAATCAGGTGGCCAAAGTATTGGAGCTTCTGCTTCAGCATCAGTCCTTCAAAAGAATATTCAGAGTTGATTTCCTGTAAGATTGACTGGTTTGATCTCCTTGCTCTCAAAGGGACTCTCAAGAGTCTTCTCCAGCACCACAATTGAAAAGCATAAATTCTTCAGTGCTCTGCTTTCTTTATTGTCCAGCTCTCACATCCATACATGATTATTAGAAGGACCATAGCCTTGACAATACGGATCTTTGTGAGTAAAGTGATGTCTTTGCTTTTTAACACACTGTCTAGGTTTGTCATAGTTTTCCTACAAAGAACCAATTGTCTTCTAATTTCATGGCTGCAGTCACAATCCACAGTGTTTTTAGAGCCCATGAAGAGGCAATCTGTCACTGCTTCCACCTTTTCCCCTTCTGTTTGCCTTTTGTATTATCTAGAGATAAAGAAATTATCTCTAGGGGATGACAGAGGATGAGATGGTTGGATGGCATCAATGACTCGATGGACCTGAGTCTGAGTGAACTCCAGGAGTCGGTGATGGACAGGGAGGCCTGGCGTGCTGCGATTCATGGGGTCACAAAGAGTCGGACACGACTGAGCGACTGAACTTTGTCAGTAAAGTTCAGTAAAGTTTTGTCAGTAAAAACTTTGTCTGAAATTTCAGAACTGAACTGAAATTTCATTGTGTGGCAACCCCAGACAAACAAATTGAGGGACATTTTAGAAAGTAACTGGCTTGTAATCTGTGAAAATGTCAAGATCCCAGAAGTCAAAGATAAACTGAGAAACTGGATTGAGCAAGATTAAACAGACAAATGAGAAAGTTGCCCTTTCCTACGTTCTGGCACTATGTCCCAGGTCCATCTTGCACTTTCCCTGCCCAACTAACCACAGTGACTTATGCTAGACTGGACCTTTTCCTTTAAAGGACATTATTGAAACCATTGGTGAAACCCGTGTGGGGTCCAGGGACTAGATGGTGGCACATTTCAGTGTCAGGCTCCTGATTTTGATGGCTCTCCTGGGGCCGTTTAGGAGAATGTCCCTGTTCTTTGGAATTTCATACCAAAATATTCAAGGGTAAGATATTATAGCAGCAGCTTACTTAACTTACTCTTAAATGGTTCTGGAGAAAAAGTTCTTTGTGCTATTTTTACAACCTTTCTCTAAATTTAAATAAATTCCAAATATAAAAAGGCTAGAAGCCGAGTGGTGGTGAAGGTTGCGTAACGTGAATGTCCTTAATGCCACTGAACTGTACACTCAAAACTGGTAAGTTTTCCAATATTTATTTATTATATTTATTTATTTGGCTGTGTCTGGTCTTCCTTGCAACATGCAGGATCTTTAGTTGTGGCACATGGAATCTAGTTCCCTGACCAGGGATGGAATGTGGGCCCCCTGCTTTGGGAGTGTCTTAGCCACTGGACCACCAGAGAAGTCCCCAAACTAGGGATTTTATGATACACTTTATGATACGTGCATTTTATCACATTTTTTTAAAAACTAGGAAAATGGAAAATAAAGAATAGAGAATGAAATGACTGCTCGGAACACACATTGGAAACTAGTTTGTCCTGCACACCAAAATTGCACCTGTGTGTGGAGAAGGCTTTGATCAGGCTGGCACTTCCTGTGTCCTGCAGAAGGAAATTAAATCAATTACCCTACACAGTGGGCATCCTTGGGGCAGCATCACCCTTGAGGGTCGTCTGGAATTTTGTGGGAATGTTTTTCTTCTATTGTCACTATTCCTGGGGAAGGAGTACACGACCAGAATTCAGGAGATGAATTCAGCTGGAGATGGTGGACTTCCTGCGTGTGGGGGCTGTACCTGGAGATAAAGAATTGCCCCCATGTTGCTGTGTATCTCAGGTGTCTCACCAGATGTTCGCAAGGTGAAAAAAGCTTTTTATAACTCTCTCAGCCTAGAACTCCATTTGCACATAAATGCAAAGTACTTTCCCCCCACAGTTTCCATATTCACTGAATTTTCCAAGAATGCAACTACCGTGTAAATTGAGAAGACTCTGCTTTGTTTTATTTGAGACTTTACCAAGAAGCTGCTAACTATTTGGGGAAAATGAGGTCACCTATGGCAAAGCCGCCTGCCTGTGGAATTGGAGTAGCCAATATACACATCTCCGTCACTCCAGTTTTGCAATTTTCATATATTACACAACTATGTCACTGAGCTGGTGGAAGTCTTCTTTTAACTGCTTTACAACCCCCAAATCATCAAATTAGTGGAGAGATATGAATACAAAGATCTAGTTTAATTTCTTTAAAATGATTCCTTTAAAATATTTCATGCGGGTGGAGGGGGGAAGGAGGCTCAAGAAGGAGGGGATATCTGTATACTTACAGCTGATTCACGCTATAGCAGAGCAGAAACCAACACAACATTGTAAGGCAAGTATTCTCCAATTAAAAATAAATTTTAAAAACAAAATATTTCATATGATTGTTATCACATGTATACTGAATTTTTCATTCAATGTTAAGAAACACATTGTGAATTTGTATAGTGCTCAGTCACTCAGTGGTGCCAACTCCTTATGACCCCATGGACTGTAGCCCATCAGGCTCCTCTGTCCTTGGGATTTCACAGGCAAGACTATTGGAGTGAGTGGCCATTTTCTGCTCCAGGGGATCTTCCTGACCCAGGGATCGAACCTGGGTCTCCTGCATTGGCAGGCAGATGCTTTACCACTGCGCCACCTGGGAAGCCTATTATTTTTCAGTCTCCATCCCCAGCTGTCCCCAGAGGTCTCCTGCAGATCCTCTCTGCACCCTACTGCTTCTCTTTCCAACCCAGTGTCCCCATCCATTCTCTACTGAAGCCCGAGTTCGCCAAGGTTCAGTTATGAGACAGTGAATTTTTATTGGAGTGGAGTTGATTTATAGTGTTGTGTTAGTTTCAGGTGTACAGCAAAGTGATTCAGTTACATCTATATATATATATTCTTCATCAAGTTCTTTTCCATTACAGGTGATTACAAGATAGTGACTATTGTTCCCTGGGCTACACAGTAGGACCTTGTTATTTATCTAATTTTTATAAAGAAGTAGGTATCTGTTAATCCCAAGCTCCAAATTATCCCTCCCCCACTCCTTTCCCCTTTAGTAACTATGGTTTTCTTTCCTGTGTTCTCCAGAGTGAACTTAAGGAGATCAAAATAGGAGATATGTTTTTGGCAATTCACTGTCCCATGTCAAAAGGCAGCTAATTATTTTGAGAGTACCCCATATAGGCGAATTCACAGTTTGCCTGTGAGAATATCATACTTTCTCATTTTCATCCATTTGTAATTTGAGGAACCAGAGATCAAATTGCCAACATCCACTGGATCATGGAAAAAGCAAGAGAGTTCCAGAAAAACATCTATTTCTGCTTTATTGACTATGCCAAAGCCTTTGACTGTGTGGATCACAATAAACTGGAAAATTCTGAAAGAGATGGGAATACCAGACCACCTGACCTGCCTCTTGAGAAACCTGTATACAGGTCAGGAAGCAACAGTTAGAACTGGACATGGAACAACAGACTGGTTCCAAATAGGAAAAGGAGTACGTCAAGGCTGTATACTGTCACCCTGCTTGTTTAACTTATATGCAGAGTACATCATGAGAAACGCTGGGCTGGAAGAAGCACAAGCTGGAATCAAGATTGCCGGGAGAAATATCAATAACCTCAGATATGCAGATGACACCACCCTTATGGCAGAAAGTGAAGAGGAACTAAAAAGCCTCTTGATGAAAGTGAAAGAGGAGAGTGAAAAAGTTGGCTTTAAGCTCAACATTCAGAAAACGAAGATCATGGCATTTGGTCCCATCACTTCATGGGAAATAGATGGGGAAACAGTGGAAACAGTGTCAGACTTTCTTTTTTGGGCTCCCAAATCACTGCAGATGGCGATTGCAGCCATGAAATTAAAAGACGCTTACTCCTTGGAAGGAAAGTTATGACCAACCTAGATAGCATATTCAAAAGCAGAGACATTACTTTGTCAACAAAGGTCTGTCTAGTCAAAGCTATGGTTTTTCCTGTGGTCATGTATGGATGTGAGAGTTGGACTGTGAAGAAAGCTGAGTGCCGAAGAATTGATGCTTTTGAATTGTGGTGTTGGAGAAGAGTCTTGAGAGTCCCTTGGACTGCAAGGAGATCCAGCCAGTCCATTCTAAAGGAGATCAGTCTTGGGTGTTCTTTGGAAGGACTGATGCTAAAGCTGAAACTCCAGTACTTTGGCCACCTCATGGGAAGAGTTGACTCATTGGAAAAGACTCTGATGCTGGGAGGGATTGGGGGCAAGAGGAGAAGGGGGACGACAGAGGATGAGATGGCTGGATGGCATCACCAACTTGATGGACGTGAATTTGAGTGAACTCCAGGACTTGGTGGTGGACAGGGAGGCCTGGCGTGCTGCAATTCATGGGGTCGCAAAGAGTCGGACACGACTGAGTGACTGAAATGAACTGAACTGAACTGAACTGATGGCACATATCATGACTTTAAATAAGGCTCTTCCCTTTTTTTCATTATATGTAAACAATTTTGGCCTTTATTTGTCTAGTGCATTTTTATGCTTTTACTTTTTCATTTTCTGTACTTGTTCTGCAGAGGGCCTTCTAATCTCACTTCTTGTGAATACAAATATTTATTATAGTGAAGTGAAGTGGCTCAGATGTGTCTGACTCTTTGCGACCCCATTGACAGTAGCCCACCAGGCTCCTCAGTCCATGGAATTTTCCAGGCAAGAGTACTGGAGTGGGTTGCCATTTCCTTCTCCAGGGGATCTTCCCAACCCAGGGATTGAACCCAGGTCTCCCACACTGCAGGCAGACGCTTTACCGTCTGAGCCACCAGGGAAGCCCTGACATTTATTATCAGTTCAGTTCAATTCAGTTGCTCAGTGTGTTCGACTCTTTGCGACCCCATGAACTACAGCACGCCAGGCCTCCCTGTCCATCACCAACTCCTGGAGTTCACCCAAATTCATGTCCATCGAGTTGTTGATGCCATCCAGCCATCTCATTCTCTGTCATCCCCTTCTCCTCCTGCCCCCAATCCCTCCCAGCATCAGAGTCTTTTTCAATGAGTCAGTTTTTCACATCATGTGCCCAAAGTACTGCAGTTTCAGCTTTAGCATCAGTCCTTCCAAAGAACACCCAGGACTGATCTCCTTTAGAATAGACTGGTTGGATGTCCTTGAAGTCCAAGGAACTCTCAAGAGTCTTCTCCAACACCACAGTTCAAAAGCATCAATTCTTCAGTGCTCAGCTTTCTTCACAGTCCAACTCTCACATCCATACATGACCACTGGAAAAACCATAGCCTTGACTAGATGGACCTTTGTTGACAAAGTAATGTCTCTCTGCTTTTGAATATGCTATGTAACGTCTTTTAATTTCATGGCTGCAATCGCCATCTGCAGTGATTTGGGAGCCCAAAAAAGAAAGTCTGACACTGTTTCCCCATCTATTTCCCATGAAGTGATGGGACCAAATGCCATGATCTTCGTTTTCTGAATGTTGAGCTTTAAGCCAACTTTTTCACTCTCCTCTTTCACTTTCATCAAGAGGCTTTTTAGTTCCTCTTCACTTTCTGCCATAAGGGTGGTGTCATCTGCATATCTGAGGTTATTGATATTTCTCCCGGCAATCTTGATTCCAGCTTGTGCTTCTTCCAGCCCAGCGTTATTATAAGCAGGTACAAATAATTATTTACTTATGTCTTCTAATGTAGCTGTGCCTGAGCACATATTATTTTTTCATATATTACTTTCCTTTTATTCCTTCTGAATTTTATAGTTAGGACATTTGCTTTAGTTATGTGAGTAGGTAGCTGCATATACATTCATATATGTGTGTATGTGTATATATGTATGTGCATATGTATATACTTTTTATCCTGTAACTGCAACCTCCAAACAGAGTGTTCAGTTGGTTCAGTCGGTCAGTCATGTCCGACTCTTTGTGACCCCATGAACTGCAGCACGCCAGGCCTCCCTGTCCATCACCAACTTGTGGAGTTTACTCAAACTCATGTCCATTGAGTCGGTGATGCCATCCAACCATTTCATCCTCTGTCATCCCCTTCTCCTTCTGCTTTCAATCTTCTCCAGCATCAGGGTCTTTTCAAATGAGTCAGCTCTTTGTATCAGGAGGCCAAATATTGGAGTTTCAGCTTCAATATCAGTCTTTCCAATGAATATTCCAGACTGATTTCCTTTAGGATTTACTGGTTAGATCTCCTTGCAGTCCATGGGACTCTCTAGAGTCTTCTCCAACACCACAGTTCAAAAGCATTCATTCTTCGGCGCTCAGCTTTCTTTATAGTCCTACTCTCACATCCATACATGACTATTGGGAAAACCATAGCCTTGACTAGACGGACCTTTGTTGGCAAAATAACATCTCTGCTTTTTAATATGCTGTCTAGGTTGGTCATAACTTTTCTCCCAAGGAATAAGCGTCTTTTAATTTCATGGCTGCAATCGCTATCTGCAGTGATTCTGGAGCCCCAAAAAATAAAGTCTGCTGCTATTTCCACTGTTTCTCCATCTATTTGCCATGAAGCGATGGGACTAGATGCCATGATCTTAGTTTTCTGAATGTTGAGCTTTAAGTCCACTTTTTCACTCTCCTATTTCACTTTGATCCAGAGGCTCTTTAGCTCTTCTTCACTTACCGTCCAAACAGGGTGACAGTAGGGCAACTTGACTTCTGTCTCCGTTTCCTAGTAGGTCTAGTGCAGCTCAGTTCAGTTGCTAATCCGTGTCCAGCTCTTTGCAACCCCATGGGTTGCAGCACGCCAGGCTTCCCAGTCCATCACCAGCTCCCAAAGCTTGCTCAGACTCATGTCCATCTACTCGGTGATGCCATCCAACCATCTCATCCTCTGTCATCCCCTTCGCCTCCTGGCTTCAATTTTTCCCAGCATCAGGGTCTTTTTCAATGAGTCCATTCTTTGCATCCGGTGGGCAAAGTATTGGAGTTTCAGCTTCAGCATCAGTCCTTCCAATGAATATTCAGGACTGATTTCCTTTAGGTTGGACTGCTTGGATCTCCTTGCAGACCAAGGGACTCTCAAGAGTCTTCTCCAACACCACAGTTCAAAAGCATCAATTCTTCAGCCCTCAGCTTTGTTTAGTCCATCTCACACATCCATACATGACTACTGGAAAAACCATAGCTTTGACTAGACAGAACTTTGCTTGCAAAGTAATGTCTCTGCTATTTAATATGCTGTCTAGGTTTGTCACAGCTTTTCTTCCAAGGAGCAGGCATCTTTTAAGTTCATGGCTGCAGCCACCATCTGTAGTAATTTTGCAGTAATTTTTGTGACCCCATGGACTACAGCCCACCAGGCTCCTCTGTCCATGAGATTTTCCAGGCAAGGATACTGGAGTGGGTTGCCATTTCCCTCTCCAGGGGATCTTCCCAACCCAGGGATCGAACCCAGATCTCCTGCACTGCAGGCAGATTCTTTATTGACTGAGCTACAAGGGAAGCCAAGTAATTCTGGAGCCCCCCAAAATAAAGTCTGTCTCTCTTTCCCTTGTTTCCCCATCTATTTGCCATGAAGTGATGGGACTAACCAGTCCATTCTAAAGGAGATCAGCCCTGGGTGTTCTTTGGAAGGAATGATGCTAAAGCTGAAACTCCAGTACTTTGGCCACCTCATGCGAAGAGTTGACTCATTGGAAAAGACTCTGTTGCTGGGAGGGATTGGGGGCAGGAGGAGAAGGGGATGACAGAGGATGAGATGGCTGGATGGCATCACTGACTCGATGGACATGAGTTTGAGTGAACTCCGGGAGATGGTGATGGACAGGGAGCCCTGGCATGCTGCGATTCATGGGGTCGCAGAGATTTGGACACGACTGAGCGACTGTCTCCGTGCAATCTTGATTCCATCTTGTGCTTCAATCCAGTCTGGCATGGATTTTTCATGATATACTCTGCATGTAAGATAAACAGGATGACAATATACAGCCTTGACGGACTCCTTTCCCAATTTGGAACCAGTTCCATTGTTCCATGTCTGGTTCTAACAGCTGCTTCTTGACCTGCATACAGATTTCTCAGGAAGCAAATAAGGTGGTCTGGTATTCCCATCTCTAAGAATTTTCCACAGTTTGTTGTGATCCACACAGTCAAAGGCTTTGGCTAGTCAATAAAGCAGAAGTAGATGTTTTTCTGGAATTTTCTTGCTTTTTCTATGATTCAACAGATGTTGGCAATTTGATCTCTGGTTCCTCTGCCATTTCTAAATCTAGCTTGAACATCTGGAAGTTCTCGGTTCACATACTGTTGAAGCCTAGCTTAGAGAATTTTGAGCATTACTTTGCTGGCGTGTGAGATGAGTGCAATTGTGCGGTAGTTTGAACATTCTTTGGCAGTTTTTTCTTTTGGTAGATCTAGTGCAGATGATTTTTAAAAAATATCTTTCTCCAAGAGCTTTCATAGCATAGACTAAATAATCAGCAGACATCAGTGAATTCTATTAATCTTTATGAATCACTGCATCAAGAAATAGACTTCCCCCTTGGCTCAGGTGGTAAAGAATCCTCCTTCCATGCAGGAGACCTGGGTTTGACCCCTGGGTTGGGAAGTTCCCCTGGAGGAGGGCATGGCAACCCACTCCAGTATTCTTGCCTGGAGAATCCCCATGGACAGAGGAGCCTGGTGGGCTGCAGTCCATGGGGTCAAAAGAGTTGGACACAAACTGAGCAACTAAGAATTGCACAGCACAGCATCAAGAAACAGAGGTGAGAAATGCTGAGTCCTAAGAGCTCTTCACTTCCCTATTAAAGCCCACTTTCCTTTTTACTCTTGGGTTCCACGAAACTTTGCTGTATTCTGTGATAGTTACTTTTTCTACTTATGCTGTAATTTAGTTTCAGTTATCTGCAGCCAAAGAAGCTTGACTAATACAGATGAAGAAAGTCTAAGAACCTAAAATAGCCTCTGAAAATATGGCTAAGAAATTCAGAAAAGCTGACTAACACAGGGCCAGCACTGGGGGCCAATACAGAGGCAGATCCCAGTTCTTACTTGTGAGACCCCCTCTGAACTTCCCACTAGAACATTTATGAATAAATACGTACTCAAAAATATGTGAACTGGCAACACCACTGGACACTATGAGAGAAATCCACGGGCCAGAATGTAGGGGACTTTACAGTATCTTCCAAGTGTATGAGGTTGGGTTGAAAATTATCCTTTTGATCATACCTCTGTGTTCTATAAACTAGCACAGTAATGAATGGCTGGGGAAAAGTTGAGAGGTCTGACTCAGCTCCATTAGGAGTTACCATTAGTAGCTTGAGAACACCTCTCTGAGAAAGCCAGCTTGCCATTCATCTGTGAAAATGACAAAGATGTTCTCAAGGCAAGGGCTCAGAAAACACACCATTGTATAGCTTCCTGTAAATGTCATTCAAAGACTAAGAACACCATGCAGTAAGTATGGAAACTAAGGTGTGCGTGCGTGCTAAGTTGCTTCAGTCGTGTCCAGCTTTGCGACCCTATGGACCCTAAAGTAGGCCACCAGGCTCCTCTGTCCATGGGATTCTCCAGGCAAGAATACTGGAATGGGTTGCCATTTCCTCCTCCAGGGGATCTTCCAAACCCAAGGATGGAACCCACATATCTTATGTCTCCTGCATTGGTAGGCTGGTTCTTTACCACTAGCACCATCTGGGAAACCCTTGAAACTAATTGAATGTACACTTAGTTTTTTGGAGCCAGTGGGGGATATGGTTTCAAAATTGACTAAGCAAAAAACATTTCTTTAAAAATTCTTAAAAAATGAGCAAATGCTTAACATATGTTATACTATAACACAAAAAAACAGGGAGGGGGGCTGAAGAAAGGAGATCTGTACATAATAGCAAATGTTGTTCTTAACTTTAATAGCCATAGAAATTGATTTTAACCATGTGGCTCTTAAACCTGTAACCTCAAACAGCTTTAAATGGGTTGTCTACTTCCAAATCACTTTAAGATATGAAAGCAAATAAAATACAGCATAGGTCCCAGATGACAAGAATTGCAAACAAAGAACATAGGGGAGCATAAGGAACAGAAAGCATACATCAAGAGGACTGAAATAGCACAAAGAATATTGTTAATGTTGTTAATATCGTTAATATTAATATTGTTAAGATATCGTTAATGACATGTCAAAATGTTTTATAATAGAATGTTAAGGGAACAAACAGGCTAAAACACCATACACAAATAAATGCAACTGTGTAAAACATGTATAGAAAAATCTAGAAGGAAAATGAAAGAATGTTTAAATTAGTTGCATCAGGGTATATTTGAATTTCTTCCATTTCTCTCTTCTTTTCTGGTGTTTGAGTTTGGGAACAATGAAGATGTATTACTATATTAGGCAAGGCTCATTATTGCAAGCAATAGAAACTGACTTTGGCTTTCTTCAATTTGGAGGGCAAGTAGGCAGGCTGGAAACCCAGGGAAATCTTGCCATTGCAGCCAACAGAATTCTTTCTGCTTCAGAGGGACATCAATATTTTTTTTTCCTCTCAAGGCTTTGAACTGATTACATGAGGCCCATCAACATTATGGAGATTAATCTGCTGTACACGAAGTCTGCTGACTTAAATGTTAATCTAACCTAAAAATACCTTCACAGCAACATCTAGACTAGTGTTTAACCAAATATCTGGGTACTGCAGCCTAGCCAAGTTGTTGTGGTTTAATTGCTAAGTCTTTTCCAACTCTTGGCAACCCCATGAACTATAACCCACCAGGCTCCTATGTCCACGGAGTTCCCCAGGCAAGAATATTGGAGTGGGTTGCCGTGTCCTTCTCCAGGGGATCTTCCTGACCCAGGGATCAAACCCACATCTCCTGCTTTGGCAAGTGGATTCTTTACTGCTGAGCCACCAGGGAGGCCCCTAGCCAAGTTGACGTGTACAATTGACCATCATGGCATCCAACTGGTTGAACCCAGGCTGTGTACCAGAGTCCTGGCAGCCAGAGTGCGGGGAAGGAGGGAACTCAGGTTCACTGCTACAGTGAGAAGCAGTGCTCTGCGCCCCACCAAAATGATCTATGGTGGGGGGTATCCCCGAAACAGGACAGGGAGCTAGGTGTTGCAAAGCACTTTTTAAAAAAGACAAACATTTGACGCAGTTATATTTATAAACGACAAATATTTTTTTCCTTATGAACAAATTGCAAGTTCATCAGCAAATCCTTGGTGATGAAGAGACCATGAGTCATAGTAGCTGACTTCATTCAGTTGCCTGCGAGCTCTGCACCAGTTTCCCCACCCACCTCCCTCATGCTTTTCACTGCCTGCCTTGTCTATATCGGGGAGCCCACCTAATCACCCACACCAGGAAACTGGGCTTCATCCTTGACCCTCCCTCCATCTTACTCCGTAGAACCAATCAGTCACCAAGTTCTACCATCTCAAATGTCCCTCCCCTCTGTCCCGCTGGCTCCCATCCTGATACAGGTGTTTATTGTCTCTCACTGGGACTGTTTCCTGATTCTCCCAGTGTGATCTGAGTATTCACTGAAAGGACTAACGCTAAAGCTGAAGCTCCAATACTTCGGCCACTTGATGTGAAGAGCCGACTCATTGGAAAAGACCCTGATGCTGGGAAAGATTGAAGGGAGGAGGAGAAGGGGATGGCAGAGGATGAGACGGTTGGATGGCATCACCAACTCAATGGACATGGAGCAAACTCCAGGAGATGATGAAGGACAGGGACGCCTGGCATGCTGTGGTCCATAAGGTCACAGAGTCAGACATGACTTAGCTACTGAACAATAACAACCAATTGGTCTTGTCTCTCTTATTTTCTCTTCTACCCTCTCTAACCATGTTCACTGTGCCTTCAGAGTTGAGTTTCTAAAAACCAATATACACCTGCTGTTCTGAGCCTTGCCCCTCTTCCTGCCTTCATGTGGGTTCCCAGAGTGTGGAGACAGGAAGCACCTACTTCAACCTGGTAGACATATAAGGAGACTCTATTTTTGTAATAATATTTATTTATTTGTTTGTCTGCATCGGGTCTTGGTTGCACATGGGATCTTTATTTGCAGCAGGTAGGAGCTTTAGTTGCAGCATGTGGGATCTAGTTCCCTGACCGGGGATTGAACTCAGGCCCTCTGTACTGGGAGAGTGGAGTCTTAACCCCTGGACCACCAAGGAAGTCCTAGATGTGGGGGACTCTTCATACAATTTTTCTCATGATTTATGAGAGATAGAGGTGCTAGAATGCATTGTCTCCAACTACTCACAACAGAAGTTATGATACCAGTTTAAAGATGGAAACTACAGAATTTTCAATAAATCTGATTTTCTAACCTGATGAGGTAAGTGAAGCTTAGTTCATTCCACTTTACTCAAAGTGTTTCTCTGAATAAAATTTTTATTCAATTTACAGCCTCTGTAGTAGACCTTATTATCTAAATATATGTTCATCGGATCCTAGCTTACCTTTTCATGCATTCATTTATGTATGCATTCAGTGGTTCAGCAAAGTCTTATTGAGTGTCTGCCTTCTGCCAGGCTCCATGGCAGGTATGTAAGAAAAGTCCTATTTGTCACATTGTAGCACCTACATCAGTTCTTCCTGGCTGTAGGCCTGGTATTGGGGTAATACTATCAAGTGTCTGCAGTAAGAGACAGTCATTTCACTGGCGGCCTGTGAGTTGAAATTTGTGATTTGGACACTTTATTGGAACTCTACACACAGAAAACCAATAAAAAGGCATGTTTATGTCTTTCATCAGATTATGAAGACAGATAAGCAGCCAAAACAGTATTGGCCTAAAACTGAGCTACTCTATAACTATTCATTATTTTCCAAAGAAAAAAACAAATGTCTCTTTCTCTTGGCTTCCTTTTCTGCTCAGTGTGGTAAATCCATCATCTAGAGATTTTTCTGTCTCTTTATTTTCATTTCTCCATTTCTGCATATGCCCTAGGTTACTGAGTCACTTATCTTCAACAGATGTAGCAGTTACTCAAACTCTCCAAAATATTTGATAATTGTGGAGTGAAATGCAATTGTGAAACATTATTCCACGGGTATAATCTTGGCTATGTGACTCTTACTGAGAAAAATAAAGAAAAACATCCTAAAGTTTCTGTCTAAACACCCACCAATCTCCTTTTTTGAACTATAAAGCAAACGAAACCACCAATCCTACGAAATAATCTTAAAATCAAGTGAAAAATGGTAGCTGGCAGCAACCACACCAACACGTTGTTTTGATGTAGTCGGAAGTGGATGATTTGAATTATTACCAAATATTTATTTTCTTTCTGAAATTTAAACTCAGAATTGTCATGGCAACGGAACATTTGGATGATCTGAAAACTGGGACAGCTACATTTTTGGACCCAATTGCCTTCATATGTTAATCTAAACAAAACATCCTCTTTGGCTTCTGCACTGGCAAAGCCCAGTACAGTGTTTGCAAAAATGCTGTTAATAATCACCTACACATGAGAATATCTTTAGGGATTAAACAGCCTTTTCAATCGGGTTCCTTTACAGTTGTTCCAACTATGTTCCACTGTCCCCGCTTGCCTCCTTGTATGGTCAAGCCACTATGGAGAGCTGTTTTCTTGTTTTCTGTTCATCCCCCTGCGCAACCGGTGCCTGCTTCGCTTACAGCCCACTCACATGACTAAACTTCTTACAAACTTGCTCCAGGCCCCAGCTAATGATTGTTCTAGCTTTGGATCAGAATATCTCCACTATGATAGCTTATCGAAGGTGAGAGGGGGGATAAGGGACTGGCTTCCCTGGTAAATAATGAGCCAGTGTGTCAGACTCTCAGTCGTGTCTGACTCTTTGTGACTCCATGGACTGTAGCCGGCCAGGCTCCTCTGTCCATAGGATTCTCCAGGCAAGAAACACTAGAGTGGATTGCCATTTCCTTCTCCTGGGGATCTTCCCAACCCAAGGATCAAACCCGGGTCTCCTGCATTATAGGCAGATTCTTTACCATCTGAGCCACTGGGGAAGCCACTAATGAGCCAACTTGATGTCCATTTCCCCTGTAACTGGTAACTTCCCCTCCTCCCATTCCCACCCTCCTTCAAAGACTGCTTGCAGCCATGTCCTGCCTGCTGTGAGCTGCACACATTGGGATGTCACTCCAGACCTTACTTCAAACACGTAGGATCTCCCATCCATTAGACCACTGACGTCTCTGTTGCTGACTTTGTGCTCTTTCTTTGGTCTTGAAGCTGGGCAATCTTGATTCCAGCTTGTGCTTCATCCAGTCTGGCATTTTGCATGATGTACTCTGCATATAAGTTAAATAAGCAGGGTGACAATATGCAGCCTTGACATACTCCTTTCCCAATTTGGAACCAGTCTGTTGTTCCATGTCCAGTTCTTACTGTTGCTTCTTGACCTGCCTACAGATTTCTCAGGAGGCAGGTAAGGTGTTCTGGTATTCCCATCTCTTTAAGAATTTTCCACAGATTTTTGTGATCCACACAATCAAAGGCTTTAGCATAGTCAATGAAGCAGAAGTAGACATTTTTCTGGAACTCTCTTGCTTTTTCTATGATTAAGCAGATGTTTCAATTTGATCTGTGGTTCCTCTGCCTTTTCTAAATCCAGCTTGAACATCTGGAAGTTCACAGTTCACGTGCTGTTGAAGCCTGACTTGGAGAATTTTGAGCATTCTTTTCTGGCGTGTGAGATGAGTGTAATTGTGCGGTAGTTTGAACATTCTTGGCATTGCCTTTCTTTGGGACTGGAATAAAGACTGACCTTTTCCAGATTTGCTGGCCTATCGAGTGCAGCACTTTAGCAACATCATCTTTTAATATTTGAAATAGCTCAACTGGAATTCCATCACCTCCACTAGCTTTGTTCGTAGTGATGCTTCCTAAGGCCCACTTGACTTCACGTTCCAGAATGTCTGGCTCTAGGTGGGTTTTTAGATAGTTAGATATTTTCAGGAAGATTTCATGATCCCAATCCTTGCATCTCTTCACACCTAGAAAGGCTCTAAATCCCTTCACGGTGACATCAGCTCCTCACGACTAGCAGAAAACATTTTGTAAAGTCCGCGCTTGATTGCACTGAACTCCTTTTTCACCAAAATCTTCTATATTGACCTTCTCCCACTGCCTCTTTGGAGCAGTCTCTCAGCGCTCTCTGAGGTGCTGTCTCCCAGACTGCAGCCCTCGTTTTACCCCAAATGAAACTCAACTCACGACTCGCATGTTGCGCATCTTTTTAGTCGACGATGTAAAAGCAGTCTGGGTCCCTGAGTCACACTTTGAGCAGTTAAGCCTTAGAGAGCTGCTCAATCAGGAGCTTCACACTGGATTTTGTGTGGGCAATATATAAAGTTTTATTGTGGTAAATGCCTAAAATATTGGTGCTTATTTTTTATTAGAGCAGACCATAGGCTACCCTGGCAGATATAAACGTGAGAGGCAAAACTTTAAAACTGAGGTCATACAAATTATGACCTCAGAATAAGAAAGAATTCCTCAAACAAGACACAAAAATCATAAACTGTAAATGAATAAAACAGTAATTGAAGCACATTAAAATTAAGAAATTTTATTCATCC
The DNA here is from genome assembly GCF_019923935.1 of Bubalus bubalis. Classification (NCBI taxonomy): domain Eukaryota; kingdom Metazoa; phylum Chordata; class Mammalia; order Artiodactyla; family Bovidae; genus Bubalus; species Bubalus bubalis. The sequence continues at coordinate 9,710,186 of NC_059166.1, read as the reverse complement.
ATAGGTATGATAGAGAGATACAAGCTCACCTTGGGAAGATATCTGTAACATGTGTGGTTAACAAAGAGATGATTCCCAGAATAAAAAAGATCTCCTTTGAATCAGTCAGAAAAAAGCAAATATCCAAGCAGAAAAAGATGGGCAAAAGATAGAAACAAGAATTTCGCAGAAAAGAAAATATGAGTGGCCCCAAAACAAACAAACAAAAAAAAAACATGTTTATCCTGATTGGAACTAGGGAAAAATTAAAAGCACAGTGATATACGGTGTTATATCCTAAAGGAAATCATTCATTGGAAGGACTGATGCTGAAGCTGAAACTCCAATACTCTGGCCACCTGATGTGAAGAAATGACTCTTGGAAAAGGCCCTGATGCTGGGAAAGATTGAAGGCAGGAGGAGAAGGGGACGACAGAGGATGAGATGGTTGGATGGCATCACTGACTCAACGGACATGAGTTTAAGTAAACCCCAGAAGTTGGTGATGGACAGGGAGGCCTGGTGTGCTGCAGTCCATGGGGTTGCAGAGTCGGACCTGAATGAGTGACTGAACTGATACTGTATTATACTTATCAGATTGACAAAAATCAAGTAACTGGACAATACTAAGTGTCAGAAACAATAAGAACTCTTAATTCTTTTGGGGAAAAAATTGATAGTTTCTGGTAAAATTGAAAATATGAATATTCTGTGACCCAATAGTACCAGGCCTAAGCATATACATATATAACTTCAAAATAGTACTGCTTATTATCGCAAAAAGTAGAGACAAACCTCATCCATTCACAGTAAAGTTAACAAGTACATTGTGGTGTATATTCAATGGAATACCATATAGTCGTGAAAATGAATAAGATATAGCTATGAACGAATCTCAAAAACATGTTAAAAAACAAAGTCACATTAGAAAACATATTTCACTCATTTAAAATATAAAAATCAGGCAAAACTAAACAATATATTGCTTAGAGATATCTACATAGGGTAAGACAGAAAAAGTACACCCATGTTTACAAAATTGAGGAGAGCGATCACCCCAGAAACGGAAAGCAGAGGACGTACTTGGGATGAAGCATGTAGCTTCTGAGGAGCTGCAAACCCTCTATGCTTAAGCTGCATGGTGCCAGCTTTTAAACATTTTTTAATTTTCTTTTTTTTAATTGTGGTAAAATACACAAAACATAGGATTAGCTCTCTTAACCATTTTTTAAATATTTCTTTATTTGGCTGTACCAGGTCTTGGTTGCAGCGCTGGGGATCTGTGTTGCTATGTGTGGGATTTTCATTGCTACACGCGGGATCTTAGTTCCCTGACCAGGGACCTAACCCAGGCCCCCTGGATTGGGAGCATGGAGTTTTAACCACTGAACCACCAGGGAAGTCTCTGTCTTAACCATTTTTAATTGTACAGTTCAGTGCTATTAAATGCATTTACGTTGTACAACCACCACCATCATCCTCCATTTCCATAACTCTTAAAGTTTTTAAAATATTTTAATTTAAAATGTGCATACATATTATACGCATTCTTTTGCATGCTGACATAGTTCGTGTTTTTAAAAGCCCAAAAAAAAAATCCTTGTAGAACTATATTTATTATTCTGCAACTGCATCCATTGTATATTCTAAATATAAAGTGGAATGATACGGTGGTATATACATACAATAAAATGTTATCCAACCATACAAAAGAATGAAATTCTGATACATACTATAACCTGGGAAGACCTTTAAAATATTATGATGAGTAAAACAAGCCAATCACAAAAGGACAATTATTGTATAACTGCACTTATGCAAAATATCCAGAAGAGCCAAATTTATAGAGACAGAAAGTAGATAAGCATTTACAAGGGACTGAAGGGGAGAGGAAAATGTGGAGAGATTGCTTAATGGGTACAAAATTTCTATTTGGGCTTATGAAAGAGTTTTGTAAACAGAGGTGATTGTGCTACAGCATTGTGAATGTAACTGATGACACTGAATCGTACAAGTAAAAATAGTTAAAATGGAATTATTATAAGTATTGCTGCTGGGTACTGAATTCTATTTAAACAGGAGCTTTCTTTACCACTTTAAAAATGGCACTCCACTGATACCTATCTTGTTTGTATTGAGAACTTAGCTATCAGCCATTTTCTTGCTTACTTGCCCTCTGTAGTCTCTAAAGTCTTTCTTGTTATCTTTGGGTTTTATACCATAATGTAGCTCATCACTGTTTCCAGTGTATTTACTTTGCTCAGGGGATGCTGAGTTACTTGAATGTGTGGATTGATGGCTTTATCAATTTAGACCATGCTTGTGATTTTCACTTCTAATATCAATTGCTCTCCACATTCTCTACTCTCTTTTTGATCACATCCCATTTATCTTTTAAATCTGTCCTGAATTTTCTGACATTATTCACCCTGTGCTTTTCTGAGATATCTACTCTCTTTTCAGCTTTATTTTTAAATTAAAAATATTATCCAGCTTTCAGTTCAGTTCAGTCGCTCAGTCGTGTCCGACTCTATGCGACCCCATGAATCGCAGCACTCCAGGCCTCCCTGTCCATCACCAACTCCCGGAGTTCACCCAGACTCACGTCCATCGAGTCAGTGATGCCATCCAGCCATCTCATCCTCTGTCGTCCCTTTCTCCTCCTTCCCCCAATCCCTCCCAGCATCAGAGTCTTTTCCAGTGAGTCAACTCTTCGCATGAGGTGGCCAAAGTACAAAGGAGTTTCAGCTTTAGCATCATTCCTTCCAAAGAAATCCCAGGGCTGATCTCCTTCAGAATGGACTGGTTGGATCTCCTTGCAGTCTGAGGTGTAATTGACAAATAGAAATTATTTACATTTAGAATGTACAACATAATAATTTAGTATATGTACATATTGTGTATTAACAGTATAAGTTAATTAACACATCACCCCACATAGTTGCCATTTTTTTGTGTGTAATCAGAATACTTATGATCTACTCTATTAGCAAATTTCAAATATACAAAACAGTATCATTAACTATAGTCACCATGCTGTACATTAGATCACCAGAACATATTCATCTTAGAACTAAAACAGTTCCCAATTCTTCACCCTACTGTCTCCTCAGCCCCTGGCAGCCATCATTCTACTCTCTCTATCATTCTATGAGCTCAACTTTGTTAGATCCCACATGTAAGTGAGATCATACAATATTTGTCTTTCTGTATCTGACATATTTTACATAGTATTGGATTTTACATAGTATTCATTCAGGTTTTTCTGTAACATCTTACAGTATCTTCCAAGTTCATCTGCACTGTTGCAAATGTCGGGGTTTCCTTCTTTTTACGGTTGAATCATATGCTACCTGGAGAAGGTAATGGCAACCCACTCCAGTATGCTTGCCTGGAGAATCCTGTGGACAGAGGAGCCTGGCGGGCTACAGTCCATGGGGTTGCAAGAGTCGGATACAACTTAGCAACTAAACCACCACCACCAATATGCCATCAGATAACATTTCACCTGTCAAAGAACTTTTAGTTTGTTTTCACATCTTGGCTATTTCAAAATGCCACAATGAACGTGGAAGTGCAGGTATTTCTTTGAGGTCATGATTTCATTTTCTTTGAATATATATTCAGAAGTGGGGCTGGGATCATGGCCCAAAAAATTTTAATTTTTTGAAGAGCTTCCATATTCAAAAAGTTCCATAATGAACTAATTTGTTCTCATTGACAGTGTACAAGAGTTCCCTTTCCTCACACCTTCACCAAGGATTGTTATCTCTTATCTTTTTTATAAGAGCTGCCCTGAACAGTGTGTGGTGACATCTCATTGTGGTTTTTATTTGAATTTCCCTGATGGTCACCAATGTTGAATATCTTTTCATACACCTGTTGACCGTTTGAATGTGTTCTTTGGAAAAATGTCCATCTGCATCCCCATCCATTTTAAAATCTGGTTATTTGGGGGTTTTTTGTGATTGCATTATACGAGCTCCTTATATATTCTGGGTGTTACTCCTTATCAGATATATATAGCTTGCAAATATCCTCTCCCATTTCATAAGCTGCCTTTTTATTTTGTCATTTTGTTGATCATTTCCTTTGCTGTACAGAGCTTTTCGTTTGATATAATCCCTGTTCTTTATGCTGCTTATGCTTTTGATGTCATATCAAAAAAAAAAAAAATCACTGCTAAGACAAATGTCAAGGAGTTTTTTCCCCCCTCTGTTTTCTTCTAGAAGTTTTATGGTTTCAGGTCTTACATTTAAGTCTTTATACTCCATTTTGAGTTAATTTTTGTATATGATATAAAATAAAGGTCTAATTTCATTCTTTTGAAATTCTTAATCACTTTTTTAAAAGATCGATTTATTTTATTCTAGTTTTGCCTGTGCTGGGTCTTTGTTGCTGTACAAGGGCTTTCTCTAGTGGCAAAAAGTGGGAGCTAGTTACTCTTCATTGCAGTGCATAGTTTTCTCATTGCTGTGGCTTCTTTTTCCCAGAGCACAGGGTCTAGGCACGCAAGCTTCAGAGTTGCAGCGCGTGGGCTCAATAGTTGTGGCTCTCAGGCTCTAGAGTGCTGGCTCAGTAGTTGTGGTGCACAGGGCTATGCAGCATGTGGGATCTTCCTGGACCAGGGATTGAACCTACCCACTCCAGTATTCTTGCCTGGGGAATTCCATGGACAGAGGAGTCTGGTGGGCTACAGTCCATGGGACTGCAGAGTCGGACATGACTGATGGACTAACAGATCTACATCGCAAGGCAGATTCTCAACCATTGGACCACCAGAAAAGCCCCTTAATCATTTTTGAACATTTTCCTTTTGATCTTGGGCCTGTAAATTATGTAGCCAAGCCTGATAACAATGCCCACTGAGAAAGAACTTGGATCCCTGTTTTAGGTGATCTAGTCCTACTCAGAGTACAGGTATCTGATTTCTAATACAGTTAGTATCTGCGTTACAAAAGTATTCACTTCCCCTTCATTTAAATGAATTCTATCTACTGAATATGTGTCAGGTTGGTTTTACACAAGTTACAATAATTCCTTAATCCCCTCTCCTGCTGCTACTAAGTTGCTTCAGTCGTGTCTGACTCTGTGCGACCCCATAGACATCAGCCCACCAGGCTCCCCCATCCCTGGGATTCTCCAGGCAAGAACACTGGAATGGGTTGCCATTTCCTTCTCCAATGCATGAAAGTGAAAAGTGAAAGGGAAGTCCCTCAGTCGTGTCTGACTCTTCTCAACCCCATGGACTACAGCCCACCAGGCTCCTCTGTCCATGGGATTCTCCAGGCAAGAACACTGGAGTGGGTTGCCATTGCCTTCTCCAAATCCCCTCTCCAAAAAATTACATTTTCAAAAAATATGCTGAGTTAGTCTCATTGTCCCAGAGGGAGACAACTAAGGCAGGAGGTGATTGCAAAGCACACCAGCCCTGGCATGAGTGTGTTGGGGTTTGAGGTCGGAGCAGTGTGTTTTTGACTGACTCCCCTAAATTGTTCTGCTTTTCACAACTTCTCCCCTCTTTCTACTTCTGAAACCACAGGTTCTCTAAAACACAAGCATTTCTCCTAGTAGTTCTCATGGCAATCGCATGCAAGTTTTCTTTCTAGGAAGGAGTAAAGGACTTTTGTCAAGTAAGACCGAATAGACAGTTGGGACTGTATTAGGGCCTCAGAGTATGGTAGCATTTGCAATATTTCTTGTGATGTATCCTTGTGGTATTTCAAATTCTAGGGGAGCACCAAATGCCTCTTTTCATGACTTTGAGTTTATCTACCATAGCTCTTTGGACATAGCTCTCAATGAATAATTTGTGAATGAAATAAAAAGCAGCTAACAGACCAAACTAGCTCTAAAAAGAGCCACTGCTTCTTAAACACCTACTGTGTGCCACGCACTTGGTCAGGTCTCTTATGGGCATTACTCTAGTCAATGACCTGACAATTGTCCCCTGAAAACCACATCGTTACTTTATAGATGTCGACATGTACGGGTAACAGGCAGATAGCGAGTTTATGAGAACTACATGTGTTTCTCAACAGTTCTTTATTTAATATTTAAAAATAATTAAGTTTGGAACACCTCCATTTCTACAAAGTATAATATCAAACTGGTTATTTATTTTGAAATTAATGCAGAGCTTATCTTTATAAGAATTGTGAGTTTCTGTGCATTTATTTACTTATAGAATATTTTGCACTTTGACATTTCCTGACTTAATTGAAGCTTTAATGATCTGAATAAGCAGAAAAATTGCTGAGGTGCCTGTGAAAATTTTGAGAGACTAGGGTAAAGATGCTAGACGCATTAGGGAAGAGATTCACTATATCACGTGACTAAATGAAACACAGTGAGGATGAAGAAAAAGGATGTTGAAGAAAGAGATGAATGACTAGGAAGGGAAAGGAGACAGAAATCCCAGAGGATTAAAAAAAAAAAAAAAAAGGTACTAGTTGTGAACTATAAAATAGCTATAATCATTGTGGGCAAGCATTTTAGGAAATTTGTTGTAGATCTGAGAACTGCAATAAGAAACTTACACCTAGGAATGAAACTCACCAAGTGCATAGTTATTTATAACTATTTCACAGAATCTTCTAAGTAAGTCTCAGGGCAGTATCAGTATACACAAGAAAATTCAGAATCAAGGTTATATAATCTGCTCAAATTCACACATCTAGTGAGCAGCAGAAATAAATTTCAACCCAAGGACTGTCCAAGCCCAGGGTCATCTGTTTACCATTCAGCCCTCAGCAGCACGCAGTCTTCCTGATCCAAACGTGTCCTTAGAGAGGACAGAACTCTAAGGGACAGAGGCTGTAATTCACAGTACCCAACTCCAAATCAGAGCAGTAGTGGCAAATGTCCTGCACTTGTGTCTCACAACCACTGTCACTAGACTTGCCTTTCACAAGGAAGGAATATAGAAGTGTGTGTGTGTGCTAGCATGTTACGTGGGACTCAGTCTTTAAAAGTAACTGCATAGTCTTCGACTTGAGCAATGACACATGACCCAGCAAAATGTCCTTTGCCACACAACTGTTTCTTTCTTTTTTTAAAAAAATTATTTATTTATTTGTTTGACCACGCCAGGTCTCAGCTGTGGATCTTCACATCTTCATCGCAGCACACAGGATCTTCAGTTACGGCACGTGAACTCTCAGTTGTGGCATGTGTGGGATCTAGTTCCCTGACCAGGGAATGCCCCCCTGCATTGGGAGCTTGGAGTCTTAGCCACTGGACCACCAAGAAAGTCTCACCACCCAACTATTCCTACTCCCACTGCTGTCAACTTTGTGCCCGGTCACTGAGCATAAATACATGTCTGAGCATTCACATCCGAGTCTGTCCATAACAGGTCAGAAAATCAAACGACATCCTAGGGTAAAGTTTTAGGGGACACTGTGATCCTGGAGGTTGGGAACTCATTTGGGAAGCCAACTAGTTGGCCAACCTTACCATCATTACCCTGCCTTCAATCTCCTGTCCAAACCATCCTTCTGGGAGTCAGTTCAGTTCAGTTCAGTTGCTCAGTTATGTCCGACTCTTTGCGACCCCATGGACCGCAGCACACCAGGCTTCCCTTCTATCACCAGCTCCTGGAGCTTACTCAAACTCATGTCCATTGAGTCAGTGATACCATCCAACCATCTCATTCTCTGTCGTCCCCTTCTCCTGCCTTCAATCTTTCCCAGCATCAGGGTCTTTTCCAATGAGTCAGTTCTTCACATCAGGTGGCCAAAGTATTGGAGTTTCAGCTTCAGCATTAGTCCTTCCAATGAATATTCAGGACTGAATTCCTTCAGAATGGACTGGTTGGATCTCCTTGCTGTCCAAGGGACTCTCAAGAGTCTTCTCCAACATCAAGTTCAAAAGCATCAATTCTTTGGCACTCAGCTTTCTTTATAGTCCAACTTTCACATCCAGTAGCCACATGTGACTACTGGAAAACCCATAGCTTTGACTAGCTGGACTTTTGTTGGCCAAGTAATATCTTTGCTTTTTAATATGCTGTCTAGGTTGTTCATGACTTTGCTTCCAAGGAGCAAGCATCTTTTAATTTCATGGCTGCCATCACCATCTGCAGTGATTTGGGGAATCAGGGCTACCCAAACTGAGCCAACAGTCTTCTACAGGATCCAGAGCAAAGAGTCTCTGCTGTGACCCAACCCTGGTTGCTGGTGCCTCCCTTCTATCTGTGCAGCTTCACCAACCTCCAGCATCTTCCCACCTTTACCTCCCACTCCTTCCTGCCTGCTCAGATCCTAGGAATCAGATTCCTATTAAATCTTCAATTCTGGACACTATTCCTTTTATTATACATGGATTGTGTCTTCCAAACAGTGTCAAGAGAGAAATGACATAGTCACAATGAAACAAAAATTAAAACCAACCAATTAGCCTACCAGCCAAAACAAATAAAAAACCCAAACATTTATATATATATTTTGTCAGCTATCCTAACACCAAGAGAAGGAAATGGCAATCTACTCCAGTATTATTGCCTGGAAAAGCCCATGGACAGAGGAGCCTGGTAGGCTACAGTCCATGGGGTTGCAAAGAGTCGGATACGACTGAGCGACTTCACTCTCTTCACTTATCCTAACACCAAAGGAAAGCCTTCTTCTATAAAATAACCTCTCCCTCCTCTCTGTATACCCTTGTCTGGCTTGATTTCAAGGACTTGCTAAAGCACCTGACTTGTATCCTTCTCTGTAGTTTTTCATTTCTTTCCTCCCTCTGCAGATTGTAGTTCTAAGGGAGCAGGGACTTGTATCCTCAGTGCCCGTAACAGTGCCCAGTGCTGGGCACAAGATGAAGGCTTAATACGTTCATTGTGACTGGAAAAGCACCTGTTGAACCCCATTTTGCTGTTTATTTTCAAGGCCAGCTTTGAGGTTCAGTTTAACCTCATTTAACTCATACAGTGGGAAAAGGTATACCCGTGTGCTGGACCCAGGCTGACTCTGGGATCCATGCTGTTCTCCACTCTTTCCATCCGCCAACACGTATGGTAGGTGACCATCATGTGTTTTCATCTTGTTCACGTTAGCTTTGAGAGTTTCATATTCCCACATTAGCTTCACAGTAGTTGACTGCCAATGGAGGAAAAATGCACAACCAAAACGTTGTGAGGTAAGTTTTATCGGGAGACCTTGCTGAGGACTGTATAGCCTGGGAGACGGCCCAGATACATAGATCCAAAGAATAGCTCCAAAGAGGGAAGGGAGGGGCCAGCATGGAACCAAACAGACCCCTGTGTTCCTCCCCCACCAAAGTACAAAGGTCCTCCATGTCCCCTACCTCTTATTTATAGAAAAGCTGAAATCTCCCATCCTTCCTTGACTCACAAAAACGCAGGCTCAAGCAGTTAATGATTAGGATGATAGAGTCACAGACTCCATGTCTGACACTCATTCCTGAGTTGTTTTACAGATCCTATAACTGCCACCACAGAGAAAAAACCAACTGTATGATAACCAGACTGCTTCCATGACATAAACTGCTCCATATTAAGCAGAACTGAGTCTATGGCTAGCACAATTCCAAGAACTGGGCTTAAGAGAATGAGATTACCATTGTTGCTCATGATAATCTATATCTTTGTGAGCATCAAAATAATTATAGCTTGTTCTGCCCGTATATGTAAGCAAGCAGGCAGCTAAAACAAAGGTCAGCAAAGAGATGCTTCAAATCTATGTCTGTATCATTCACTCTATCTAAGACCTCAATGCCTTTTCTCAGCATGAAGAAATTACAGAAGACTGACCTTCCTCCCTAATTCCATAGAAACAGAATGATATCTGACAGGGGGGATTTGCAAGCAGCTCTCAATAGGAAGCCCTTTTCTTGTCACTTCAGCAACGCTATGAGAAATGGAGTATTTCCTGCCATATCAGTAAACAAGGATGTCACAGTCATTAGCAATTGCAAGATCACTGCAGATGGTGACTTCAGCCAAGAAATTAAAAGGCGCTTGCTCCTTGGAAGAAAAACTATGACCAACCTAGACAGCATATTAAAAAGCATTACTTTTCCAACAAAGGTCCAGCTAGTCAAAGCTATGGTTTTTCCAGTAGTCATGTATGGATGTGAGAGTTGGACTATAAAGAAAGCTGAGCGCTGAAGAATTGATGCTTTTGAACTGTGGTGTTGGAGAAGACTCTTGAGAGTCCCTTGGACTGCAAGGAGATCCAACCAGTCAATCCTAAAGGAAATCAGTCCTGAATATTCATTGGAAGGACTGATGCCGAAGCCACCTGATGTGAAGAACTGACTTATTGGAAAAGACCCTGATGCTGGGAAAGATTGAAGGCAGGAGGAGAAGGGGATGACAGAGAATGAGATGTTTGGATGGTATCACCGACTCAATGGACATGAGTTTGAGTAAGCTCCAGGAGCTGGTGATAGAAGGGAAGCCTGGTGTGCTGCGGTCCATGGGGTCACAAAGAGTCGGACACGACGGAGCAACTGAACTGAACTGAACTGAGCTAAATATGAGCTGATAAGCCCTCAGGGTACTCAGGAAGGAGAATACCTGCCATTTAGCAGCCAGCAGACTGTAGCCAATCCCTAACAGTGAGCCTCAAGGAGCTCAGAATGTAAAAAACACAGGATACTGGCCCCGATACCTAAGATGTATATGAAATTTCAGTGAGCCCAGACTCTTCCATCTCCCCTTACATAGGAAAGAGCTAAATTCCTTTACTTGGGATATCTGATATTTTTAATTGACAATAATATTTTGACGTTCAGACTACCGGCCTTTGTTGTAAAACGTCTGTATAACCTGACTCCTCCCCTCACCTCCTCAGAGTAGTAATAATCTCAAAGTCACTTGAGATGCTATCACCAGGGCTTGATGTCCTAAAACTTCCCAGTGAAACATAACTCTCAATGTTTAGGTTTTGAGTATTTTTTAAGTCGACAGCTATACTGTAACTAACCTTAAGCCAGGCACCCCTGGGCTCTGCTCAACTCTAGCCTAAACACACTTTTCAAATCTTTTGATCATACAATACTTGCCTAACCTGTTGGTTCCTTCCATAGATCAAAGAAATAGAAATAAAGAATAAGTAATTAACAGATGACCAGTTCTCTCCCCTAGCTTCCCCTTCAGTAATCTCTCAGAAAGATTGTGGGAACAAGATAGCATCTAAAGATCATTAAGTCCACAAGCCTGTGTGCAGTGAGAGATGACTACAATCATTTCACTTGATCCGCTACCTCGGTGATCAAGATTACTTCCCCTTTAAAAGGGCTTAAAAGGGTTTCTCTGGTGACTCATGCAGTTCAGGAGACCCAGGTTCAATCCCTGAGTCGGGAAGATTCCCTGGAGAAGGAAATGGCAAGCCACTCGAGTATTCTTGCCTGGAGAATTCATGGACAGAGGAACCTGGCAGGCTATAGTTCACTGGGTCGCAAAGAGCCTGGCACAGCTGAGCAACTCACACCTTCACTTTCACTTCACTTTCCCCTTTAAAAACCTTCATGGCTCAGCAGAATCTTCAGAGTTGGTTTTGGGGGGATATGAGTCTGCCTTCTCCCCAGGTTGACAGCTTTTTGATGAAAAACAACTTTCCTTTCTCCCAACATTTGCCCCTCAAGTATTGATTTTTGAGTGGCAAGCAACTGGGCTTGAGTTTGGTAACAAGGATATATATGAGTTTTTGCTGGAAAAAGTGTAGTTAAACATCAAAAGATTACTGGGGCAGGGGGCGGGGGCGGGGAAGATGACTGCTAATCACAAGTACCAGACATCTTAAGTTAATGAGTTTAGTGCTTTTCTATATATGGGAAAATGCATGAGTCTGGTCTTGGACTTCCCTGGTGGCCCAGTGATTGAGAATCCGCCTGCCAACGCAGGGTTCACGGGTTTGATCCCTGGCCTGGGAAGATTTCACACGGCACAGAGCAACTAAGCCCATGCACCGCAACTACTGGAGTCCGAGCATCTAGAGCCCATGCCCTGCAAGAAGAGAAGCCACCGCAGTGAGAAGCCTGTACACCACAACTAGAAAAGAGCCCGCACAGCGGTGAAGACCCAGCCCAGCCATAAATAAATAAATAATTAAAAAAAAAACAGTCTGAGCTCATTGAAATTATCCCTTAGATCTGTGTCTTAACTATCTCAGGTCAGTGTCCAGAGCATAAAATGCTTCCTATTGTTCCCTATCCTGAATTCCCCTCAGGGTGCACCACTGAGTGGTGGGGAGCAGCAGCTGCTGGCTTGATGGTGGCAACATTCCTTGTTCAGTGGAAGGGCAGGCAACATTCTCTTGCCACATGACCTATCTCTTAGCTGTGCTCTGAGCTACTGCAACGTGAAGTTGCTTCAGTGTCCGAGTCTTTGCGATCCCACGGGCTGTAGCCTGCCAGGCTCCTCCATGCTTGGGATTCTGCAGGCAAGAATACCAGAGTGGGTTGTCATGCCCTTCTCCAGGGGATCTTCCTGACCCACGGATCAAATCCAGGTGTCCCGCATTGCAGACAGATTCTTTACCAACTGAGCCACCAGGGGAGCCTATTGAAACGTAAGGACAACCTCATTTTGACTAAAAAATGAAACAAGAAGAATTATACTAATATTTCCTGAGTGCTTATTCTGCTAAGTCCTACAAGCTCAGTTCAGTTCAGTTCAGTCGCTCAGTCGTGTCCGACTCTTTGTGACCCCATGAATCGCAGCACACCAGGCCTCCCTGTCCATCACCAACTCCCGGAGTTCACACAGACTCACATCTATCGAGTCAGTGATGCCATCCAGCCATCTCATCCTCTGTCGTCCCCTTCTCCTCCTGCCCCCAATCCCTCCCAGCATCAGAGTCTTTTCCAATGAGTCAACTCTTCTCATGAGGTGGCCAAAGTACTGGAGTTTCAGCTTTAGCATCATTCCTTCCAAACAAGCTCACTAACCAGTTTAACCCACACAACAAACCCATGCAGAGGATACTATTATTATCCCCATTTTGCAGTTCAGGAAACTGGGGATGAGAGAAGTAAGGTACTTAAAGTCACACAGTATGTAAGCAACAGAATCCAGATCTGTTGACAGCAAAATCTGGGTGCATTAGGAAGAAAGAAGGAAAAGGAGAGAATGGGGACGTAGGGCGGGGACTGTGTGTTTTGCTGAGTCATCAGAGTTGCATCTACGACACTTCCAAGTTTCGGAAAGACAAATTTTAAAAACAATCATTTCACTGTGAGAAAATGAGTTTGAGAGTTTCTGAACTGCAACAAGGAAGTCAATATTAATTTCTGCAGTTAAAACAAAAGTGGTTTAATATCCTGAGAGTACAGACCGTTACTAAACAAACCCAGGGCAAGCATTAATGGCCATTCTTTTCCCATCGCCACCACCTGTGTCAGGAGCACAGCCTTCCCAGGAATCTTTATCGCTGCCTCTTCCTGGACCTGAAAAAGAGAGTGCAAAGCCCAAAGGGAGCAGCTCTGTTGCTCTGCCTACAGCTCTTTTTTTCTTTTGAAAGTGGAAGCTAGTTATAACCAAAAGTATCTGCAGATGCAAATCAAATTTAACTAATCAATTGCGTTCTCATCAATAGGAATAAAGGAAATAACTGAACTTGGTATGTGTTAGGCTCAGTGCCAGGGCTGTGGCATCTGAGGGCCAGGATGGGAGGAACCACCTCTAAGGAAGCTTGTCTAGGAAGGAGGGGGAAGGAAGGGAGGAAAGCGGGATGAATGGGTGATCAAGGAAAGCGAAGAGGAAACCAGCTACTTCCCAACTCTGCCCAGAGCTGTTTAGAGTGAAGTCAACTTTCTAGTTTGGGAGACGCCCCTGTTCCACTGGGCAGCTGGACTCCATGAGACGAGAGGAAAGGACGTCATGCTTCCTCTGTCCTTCTCGTGTGGGTGGGTGGCTCCTAGCACAGTTCAGCACAGAAGCCCTTGTCCTGTTTTTAGTGGTAACTGTCTTTTTCTTTGGTAAGGGGTGGGAGGTGGCGTTGGGAAGTGAACATCAGGGATCCAGTCCAGTGCTCCCTGCCCTGGAAGCGTGGAGTCCTAACCACTGGACCAACAGGTAATTCCCAAAGCTGTGATTGTCTTGACCATCACCAAATGCCCTCGAAACCTCTTACCTAAAATATTTTTAATTTGAAAATGACACATTTTGGAGACTGTGATAAGAGAATTAGGCTCTAGCCTCTGATTCATGGCCATGGATAAGTCATTTAACTATGCTGGTCTCAGTTTTAAATCCATAAATGAGAGGACTGCCATTTTATCATTTCATGTATATGGTAATTACATCAAAGACAAATAAAAGCCAACGAATAACTAGAAAGTACATAGGAGATGTGCACTTCAATTTTAAGTCACACTAGGGACTTCCCTGGAGGTCCAGTGGTTAAGACTTCCACTGCAGGGGGCGCGGGTTCCATCCCTGGCCGGAAACTAAGATCCTGCATGCCTCTAGTCCTGGCTAACAAAAAAAGATGTCACACTAAAGAGCATCTAAAGCATATTATGGTAAACATAATTATTCATTTGTTGCATTTTTATTAATAAATTGGGTACTGCATCTCCAATAAATACTGCCAAGTTGAGCATTTTCATTTTCAATTATACCAGTGAAAAATCAACATTAACTCATAAAACACTGTCATAGAGGAATAACAGTTCTGAAGGGTATTTTTGCAAAAACTAAGATATTATTGATTAATAAAACGTTCAAAAACTTTGTATTGTGCAATATGTCACATTAACTTACATGATGACAGAGATGGTGGTTTTCAAACATGGTCCACAGAATTCTTTCAAGCAAGCAAACTCAGGCAAATGCCATTGAACACTGAATATATTGCTTAATTTGTATTTCCAAAACCTTTCATCCATTCATTTTATTCATTCATTTCACAAAGTATTCAGTTCAATTCAGTTCAGTTGCTCAGTCGTGTCCGACTCTTTGCGACCCCATGAATCGCAGCACGCCAGGCCTCCCTGTCCATCACCAACTCCCGGAGTTCACTCAAACTCATGTCCATTGAGTCGGTGATGGCACCCAGCCATCTCATCCTCTGTCATCCCCTTCTCCTCCTGCCCCCAATCCCTCCCAGCATCAGAGTCTTTTCTAATGAGTCAACTCTTCACATGAGGTGGCCAAAGTATTGGAGTTTCAGCTTTAGCATCAGTCCTTCCAAAGAACACCCAGGGCTGATCTCCTTTAGAATGGACTGGTTGGATCTCCTTGCAGTCCAAGGGACTCTCAAGAGTCTTCTCCAACACCACAGTTCAAAAGCATCAATTCTTCGGCGCTCAGCTTTCTTCACAGTCCAACTCTCACATCCATACATGACCACTGGAAAAACCATAGGCTTGACTAGACAGACCTTTGTTGGCAAAGTAATGCTTTTCAATATGCTATCTAGGTTGGTCATAACTTTTCTTCCAAGGAGTAAGTGTCTTTTAATTTCATGGCTACAATCATTAGCAGGGACTTATTCTGAGCTTGGTGTGATGCTAGAGGCAGGTGCAAGACAGGGGCACAGGGCTTCCTCTCCTGAACTAACAATCTGATGGGAAAGGCAGGCAAATGAATGACAAGCTGTTGTTTCCAAAGGCAAGGAAACCAGTACATGAAATTTTGTATCAACAGAACTTGACTTAGATTAGGGACAGGGAAGATATCCCCAACAAACTCTGTCTGTTGCAAGGGTTCTAGGCAGCTCTGAAGGATGAGTGGGAGGTTAGTGGGTGTTGGTGTGGAGTAGGAGGAGGGGTGGTTGATGGGTACGTCAAAGAAAGAACATCAACAACATAACTTGAGAGTCCCAGTGCAAAATGAAAATGTGAAGCCCCTTGATCAAAACTATTAAGAATTTAAAGATGGTGAGAACAGAACATTAAAGCAAGGATGAGTCGCTGTGAGATGACAGGTCACATGCCCCATCGCCAGTCCTGGCCCTCTCCATGGAACAGAATGTAAAGACCAGGATTCAGGAGGATGTGGGAGGCCAATGTGGTTGAAGCAGAGCCTGGGGAGGGCGGTGTGAGATGGAGCTGGACATCAGGTTCGCATGAGGATTACGTCAATGACTACTCTTCCACGCTCTATAAATTAATGCCCACCTCAATAATATAGGTAGTGACTTCACCTTTATTTAAACATGTATACTAATTTGCATTGGTCATTCTGAGTTTGGTGTCAACTGGTTTTCTAAAAATGAAGCCAAGTTTACAGAACTTGTCCAAGTAGGGAAAGCTTGGACTCTGATTTGCTTGCTTTCTTGGTGCCAGGTGCCCAGGATGACTGGGTATCCAGAACTTGCCAAATAAGCATACAGAAAGGCACAGTCACAGGAGGGACCCTCACTTTGCACCTTCTTATCAAAATATGCATTGCTGAACTGCTACAGGGTGCTGCAGCCAGTTTTCAAATTGAAAAGAATAAGGAAAATTCATTACTTACAGTATTATCCAAGTTCAAATCCTGACTTCTCTACATATTACTGTGTGCTTAGCCAAGGGATTTATTTAGTTGTTTGTTAAAATGCAAACTTGCTTTGGGACTTCCCTGTTGGCTGAGTGGTTAAGACTCCGCGCTCCCAATGCAGGGCACTCAGGTTCAATCTCTGGTCAGGGAACTACAGCCCAAATGCTGCAACTAAGAGTTTACGTGTTACAACAAAAGATCCCACATCTCACAATACAAGTAGCCCCGGCACAGACAAATAAATAAATATTTAAAATGTAAATTTTTTTAAAGATAAAGCAACACACATACATATTCTAAAATTCTGACAATAGCCTCTAGTGAATCTTCTCAGCAATTTCCTAGGTATATACAACCTGTTTTCGTTTTTTTCTTTTACACAAATGGATTGTACTATACATAATGTTCCTTTTACTTTTATCACTACCTCTTTTTTTTTTGGCCAAGCTGTGCATGGCATGTGGGGTCTTAGTTGTTTGTGTTAGTCTCTCAGTCATGTCTGACTCTTTGAGACCCCATGGACTGTAGCCCACCAGGCTCCTCTGTCCATGAAATTCTCCAGGCAAGAATACTGGGGTAGGTTGTCATTCCCTCCATGGGATCTTCCCACCCACGTCTCTTACCTCTCCTGCACTGGTAGGCAGGTTCTTTCTCACTTGGGCCACCTGGGCTTCCCTGGTGGTTCAGTTGGTAAAGAATCTGCCAGCAATGCAGGAGACAGGGGTTTGATCCCTGGGTTGGGATGATCCCCGGGAAGAGGAAATGGCACCCTGCTCCAGTATGGACAGAGGAGCTGGTGGGCTACAGTCCATGGGGTCCCGAAGAGTTGGACATGATTGAGCGACTAACAAACAGCATGATTGATAATAGCTGTAGCCCTCGAACTCAACAAACACAAAAATTCACAGAAAACGCTTTAGTACCATGTCCATTTAAAACCTCTGTAGAAGGTAACCAGTTAAATTTCTGGAGATCAAATAGAATATTTTCGAGAGGACAAAATTTGACATTAACTGTACCGCTTTCCTCGCTTAAAGATGATTTCTGATAGTTGCCTCTTTTACGAGGTACGTATCCCAGTGATGAAATAAAATGTACTGTAATAATATTTCCATCAAGAGATGTCTTTCAGTCACATCTTTCGTACTTGAGCGAAAATCTTGCTCTTCAACTTATTCATTTATTATTGATAAAAAAGGGCCACACATCCAACTCTGAAGAAAAATCTTTTGACAAGAAAAATGGAAATTTTTAAGACTTCTAAAATTTCCATTTCGGGAAACCTGTTGGGTCTTCCCCAAACCTCCGGGGCCCGGAGACGTTTTTTTAAATTTATCAGGAGTCCAGAAGGAGGTTAACGGGACGCCTCAGAACGGAAGCCCCAAGCGTCCGGGCCCTGAAGCTCCCGGCCTGGGACCCCAGCCCGCGGGCAACTCCAGGCGGGCGGCGGGTCTTCCGTGAAGGGCCAGCGGACCTGGAAGCCATTGCTCCGCTCCGTGCCGGCTGCGTTCTCCACACTCATTTCACTCAGCCCCGAGCACGACCGGCCCCACAGCCATGCCGACGCGGGACAAAGATCCCGTCCGCGACTCGAGCCCGTCGGGGCGGGGGGCGCCCCGTTGTATCTCCACAGCAAAACACTTCAGTCGCGGTGACCGGCTGAAGGGCCGCTCGGGACTGGGCTCCCCGGCAGGAGCTCCCTCATAAGCGTGTCCCTCACTCCCGTCCACCGTCCCCACGGCGGGTGGCCAGGCGGGTTGCGGTCGGCTGGGGGACCGTGATCCGGCCCGGCCCCGGCCGCCGCTCGGGGGACGCGGCCCCGAGCCCTGCGACAAAGGGCGCCGGCGGCGCGGCCCGAGGCGGAGGCTCCGGGCGGGGGCGGAAAGTGGGAGAGGAGGCCGGGCCGGCCGAGGGCACCGGGCGCGCTTCCGCCGGCCGCGCCGCGCACGCCGCGGTAGATGGGAGGCTCGGCCGGCGGGGGCGGGGGCCGCGCAGCCGGGGAGTTTCAGGAACTGGAGGAGCGGGGCGGCGGCTGGAGTCGCCCAGAGCCGAGACTCGGGGCCGGGGCGGAGCCGCCGCCGCGCCGGGGCCCAGCCGTAGCCGCCGCCGCCGCCGCCGCCCTCGCTTTCGTCCGGCCGCCTGGGGCCGATAGCCGCGGCGCGGGAGAGGAGCCGACCGTCCCGGGCCGAGGGCGGGGGGGAGATCCGCCCGCCATGGCCACCAAGGTGAGGGGAGCGCGGCCCAGGCCCCGGGCCGGCCGCTCGGCCCTGCGGCGGCGCGAGGGAGGGTCGCGGCCGGGGGCGGGGTGCAGGCGGCGGCGCCGCCGGGGAGGCCGAGGGGTCGCGCCGGGGCCCACCCAGCCCGGGTCGGGCTCAGGGCACGCAGGGCGGACGAGAGGCCGGGGCCCGGGCGCGCGGGGACTCGGCTGGGGGGCGCGGGGCGGGACCCCGGCCGCTCGCGGCGCCGTCTGCAAAGTTTGCGCCTGAGCGTGTGGGCCGCGGCCGGGTGGGAGGGAGGGAAAGTTCCCGCAGCTCCCCGGAGCCCACCCTGAGGAGCCGCCCGCCCTCCGGGAGCCCCCGACTCGGTCCCTAGTGGAGTCCACTCTCCGCCGCTCCGCGCGTCCGGCCGCCGCCGCCGCCGCCGCGGGAGCTGCGTTCTCTCCTCCCTCCGCAGAGGGTGGGACCCCCGGCGCCGCGGGCCGCTTTCGGGGGTCCGACTCGCGCCCGGCCGGAATGGGAATTTAAAATACAAGCCGAGAGTCAAGGCTCCTGAGGAGGGGAAAAAACGCCAGTGAAACGTCCCGCGCGCTTCCACTTCCCTCAATTTTCTTGTGTGTGTGTGTGTGTTTCTCTTTTGTTTTGCTGCCTTTTCAATTTGAATGTTATTTCCAGCATGAATAAAATACCAAGAGGGAAATGACTCTGCTTTCAATTACGTTGTTTGCTTTAAAAAAAAAAAAGAAAGAAAGAAAAGGTCCAGGCCCGAATTACGTGGTGGAACTTTGACTCGCGCTTAGTTAATTGGCCAGGAGCTGTGGTTTGCTTATTTCACAGTATTGTCGGCGAAATTAGCGTTCACCCTTCGCTACCTGAGTCTGCAGGCGCCACCTTCCTCCCCCAGCTCCCTGGGGCTGGGGCGTTTAGTTCTCGACAGCCACTGACTAGGGAAAGCCACGCTCCCCTCCGGGAGCCAGGGGTGGGGTTTGAGTTGACTTTTTGTTTGATTTTGGAAATAGTTTTAGTAATGTCCCTTTTATTAACATCAGAACCCTCTACCGTGTTTATTTTTGAAACCTGACTTCTTGGGTTGGTGAAAGCCTTAGATTTGTTGCTGTTGGGTTTTTGGTTTTGGTAGAGAGAGAAAACTTAGAAAACTGATAAATTTAAAACCCCATTCGAAGATCATACTGATATTTCAGTCAGTGAAATTTTTTGTTCTGTTTCTGTCTAGGTGCAGTGTGTTTTTTGCTTTTTTTTTTTTTTTTTTTTTGGATGGAGATTCTTATCCAGGGAACCTGTTGCCTGCTGTTACTGAAATAATTGTGAAGTTGCTCAGTTGTGTCCGACTCTTTGTGACCCCATGGACTGTAGCCTACCAGGTTCCACCGTCCATGGGATTTTGCAGGCAAGAATACTGGAATGCGTTGCCATTTCCTTCTCCAGGAGATCTCAACCCAGGGATTGAAGCCGGGTCTCCCGCATTGTAGGCGGACGCTTTACCGTCTGAGCCACCAGGGAAGTGGTACTGAAATAATTACTTTCTTGTTACTACTGGCTAAGCTCTATCTTCCCTAGTGGCTCAGCTGGTAAAGAATCCGCCTGCAGTGCGAAAGAACTAGGTTCGATCCCTGGTTTGGGAAGATCCCTGGAGAAGGGAAAGGTTACCCACTCCAGTATTCTGGCCTGGAAAATTCTATGGACTGTATAGTCCATGGAGTTGCAAAGAGTCGAACAGGACTGAGGGACTTTAAATTCACTGGAGACTCTATCTTGGTTTTCTTAGACGTCATAGAACTTTGCTACCTTTTTAACATGTATCATTTCATGTTGATCTTTTTAGAAACAAAACTTATAGATCAAATATTTCTAAGGAAATTTGATTTTGAGGTTTGTTGCCAAACATTTAAATTTCCAATTACACGTTTTATTTTGTACTCATCTTACAACCTTAAAAGCTGTTTATGGTAGATATCTATTCCTTTGATAGTCAGTGTTTTGATATTTTGCACCCTGATCTACTGACCCATGTTAGACTGTCCATTCAGTGGAACTCAGCTTAGCAGCTAGTGCTGGTATATATAATGAAAATTTTATTTGATACTTAAACCTGAACTTGCATGCTCCTGTATCTGTCCTACTCTTTGCAACCCCAGGACTGTAGCCCATCAGACTCCTCT
This sequence comes from Bubalus bubalis, assembly GCF_019923935.1. NCBI lineage: Eukaryota > Metazoa > Chordata > Mammalia > Artiodactyla > Bovidae > Bubalus > Bubalus bubalis. The sequence continues at coordinate 9,689,361 of NC_059166.1, read as the reverse complement.
GTCCATGGAATTTTCCAGGCAAGAATACTGGAGTGGGTGTTTTTCCATAAAATTAGAAAGAATAGTTTTTGTACTAAACTTGAATTGTGTTTGTCCTCACTAAGCACAAGCCTTAAAGCCTGGATAAACACTTCCTACTTCATTGTCTTCTCCACTGAAGGCAGGTAACAGTCATTCTGAGTCGGTTTCTTTGACCATTCTAATCACTATTCCACATGGTACTCCTTTCCATGTTTACATTGGACAAACCACTTCTGGTTTCAAAAACAAAGGAGAAGCGCTTCTATAGGAGTCTTCCTCAGTTTTCCCACTTCCTGGTGATTCTTACATCAAACCGCAGTTTCATTTTTTTAATTGTTCCCAGAAAGTAAATTTGTCCTTGTTTTGTTTCATACTTCCTTCCATCCATTACCAGCATCTGAGTAGTTTGAGGGTTTTCCTTTCCTTTCTTTAATTTTAATTGCTTAGGTTAACTTTTTAGTGAGAGCGAATAAGAATATATTTTTTAGTAAGTAATACTGTCTGACTTTTTAAAAATTGGATCAAATGGCATTCAGGCTCCTGCCACAAGCATTAAGTGATGAGAAATAAACACAATATGTGGATATTTTAGGTAGTGTCAGAAAATGCCTTCAGTTGTCTTCAGATATAATTTTCTGATGTAATGCTCTTACATGTTTTCATGAAGATAACAGTTATCTTTGAACTATCATGCTTTTTAGAAAACTACACTGGTATATTCACAATAGTTAGAAATTATCTTTTAAAAGAAAGACTTGAGTTGGCTAGTTCTTCACTGCCAAAGAAAATTAATCAGTAACTGCACACTTGAAAGAAATGATCTGTTCTTGTTTCTAGTCATTACTCAGAATGCTGAATTCACTTTGAGTCCCCGTCTTGTCGCATTTAATAAATACAACAAAAGGCTAATATGAGTGTGTAGCCCGGACTTCTAGGAACTCCAGGTTCTATTTTTACATAGTCATATGGTGGACTGAGGAATAAATTAGTTAAGGGAAAGAAATTCTTTTTCTCTCTTTTTCTTCTGCCGGGATATAGCAAAAGAGACCTGAAATAGTTAATGGAAGTTAGTCCATAGCTGTGTAATTTAGCTGTAATTTCCATGTCACAGTTAACCTTTGGAACTAATCTGAATCCTTTTGTGTTTATGTAGGCACTTTTATGTTGTTACATGTTTAGTCTCTAAGTTGTGTCCGACTCTTTGCGACCCCGTAGACTGTAGCCTGCCAGACTCCTCTCTGTCCATGGAATTCTCCAGGCAAGAATACTGGAGTGAGTTGCCATTTCCTTCTCCAGGGGACCTTCCTGACCCAGGGATCAAACTTGCCTCTCCTGCATTGGCAGGTGGAGCTACTGCTGAGCTGCACTTTTAGGAGTAATCATTAGAACCAAATTTGAAGAATCCCTGTTTCTGGTTTTGTTTTTTTAATTTTTCTTTCCATCTCCAGTATCTGAAGTTGTGTATTTGTTACAGTGCTTGTTTGGTTGAATGGAGTGAGGGTGTAATATTGAAATTACCAGTATTGCTCAAGACTTTTACGTGATATATATTAGTGAGAAGAGTTTAGAAAGCATACTTTGTAGTCTCTCCCGAGCAAAAACCTGTTTAGTGTAGAAGTTTATTGAAGAAGAGAATAGAAATAGCTTTCTAAAGGGTCTTCAAGATTTAGTTGTTTCTGATAGTTTTTTGTTGTTGTGTTTAACAGTATGGAAAATGGTAACCATTCAGTTTTGCATGACAGTACTAGATGCTTCCCTCATGGCTCAGGTGGTAAAGCGTCTGCCTGCAGTGCGGGAGACCCGGGTTTGATCCCTGAGTTGGGAAGATCCCCTGGAGAAATGCCAACCCACTCCAGTATTCTTGCCTGGAAAATTCCATGGGCTGAGGAGCCTGGTAGGCTACAGTCCATGGGGTCGCAAAGCATCGGACACAACTGAGCAACTTCACTTTCACTATATTTTAGAGTGTCTTCATAAATAGAGTATCTAGACAGTATTTGTACAGTCACAGAAAAATTCTGTGACAGTAGGAACATCAACCAATTTATTAAAGAAGAAACAGATGAGAAAGCATAAAAATTTTGCAAAACTTCTGCTGTACCCTGCTTTTATATTGACCATCCATCTGAAATTTTAATTACAGTTTTACTTTGATTGCCCACCAAAACTTTGTACCTTTGCACACGCTGTTCCTCTTTTCTGGAATGCTATTCTCTGGCCTTTTCACTTATGTGCCTTCTTTTACACGTTCTGTCTCAGCTCAAGGCATTACTACAGAAAGCTTTCTGATCTCCCCGACCCATTACCAGGGTCACCTCCTTCATCCAGACGGGCATTTTACGTGTGTTTCTCTGCCCACTGCTCCTTTAGGGTGCTGCCAGCACCTGGGGGCTGGACTGTGTGTGTGCTCATCTGTGTATCTTCTATCAGGCACAGACCAGACTCGTGGTAAACTGTTTGAATGTTGAATTTTCTTGTCTCCATTCCTCCCTCTCCAATTTGAAGGAGCGAAAAGATTTTCCAGTGAGATAAGTGGCTATTAAAATGATTTATCTCCACCTGTAAGCTTTTATCCTTTTAATTGTGCATTTTAGTAAAAAAAATTTTTAACGTATGCGTGCACAATGGAAAATACTTATCTCCAGCTTACATATTGGCCGTGTCTTTTAAGTAAAAGAAATCAGTTTTTACTAATTATTACATGCGAAATTTATTCCTATATTTTAAGGTAATTGAAACAAACTTCACAACTTTTGAGATTTTAAAAAGAGATATCTTTAACCTGTGAATTGTTACAAATGTCTAGTTTCCAAAAGTATAAAGTTTTTCTATTATCATTTTGTTAATGATTTCAAACTTAATTTCATCATGATCAGGGAATCTGATTGATACTAATAACCACACCTGAAAATTTGCTGATGCTAACTTTATACCTAGGGTATAGTCGGGTTTTATAAATGTTATACCTGTGCGTAAAAAGAATATATATATTCCCTAATCAATGTATTTAAATGTATTTTCTATATGTGTCCATACAGACTTATTAACTATGCTGTTCTCATCTGTATCCTCACTAATTCTACTTAATCTGTTGTATCTCATGTCTTTTGTCTACTTGACAGAGATGTTAAAATGGTGGGTTTAAAATTTAAGGTTAGGATTAATATTATCTTCCAGATGAATTGAACCTTTTATTATTATGAAGTGACCCTTTTTATAATGCATTTTTTCTTAAAGGTAATTTTGTCTGAAGTTAATGATTTCACTGGCTTTCTTTTGATAAATATTTTCATGATATATAAAAGCCCACCGCTGAATCTTCCCTTTTCATCTCATTTGACAATCTTTGTGGCTAGAGGGTTTTGTTTGCCTTATTTGTGTTTATTCTGTGTTTGGATTTCTGGCTACCATATACAGATTGACTGAGGACTCCCCACAGCCCCTCAACTTTTTAGAAGGTTTGTTCCTATACCTCGGAGATGCTGTGGGTTAGATTTAGTCCAGCCCCTCAGTCATGTCCGACTCTTTGTGACCCCGTGGACTGGGGAATGCCAGGCTTCCCTGTCCATCACCAACTCGTGGAGTTTTCTCAAACTCATGTGCATTGACTCAGTGATGCCATCCAACCATCTCATCCTCTGTCATCCCCTTCTCCTGCTGCCTTCAATCTTTCCCAGCATCAGGGTCTTTTCCAATGAGTAAGTTCTTCCATCAGGTGGCCAGAGTATTGGAGTTTCAGCTTCAGCATCAGTCCTACCAAAGAATATTCAGGACTAATTTCCTTTAGAATTGACTGGTTGAATCTTGCAGTCCAAGGGACTCTCAAGAGTCTTCTCCAACACCACAGTTCAAAAGCATCAATTCTTTGCTGCTCAGCTTTCTTTATAGTCCAATTCTCACATCCATACATGACTACTGGAAAAACCATAGCCTGACTAGACAGATCTTTGTTGGCAAAGTAATGTCTCTGCTTTTCAGTATGCTATCTAGGTTGGTCATAATTTTGCTTCCAAGGAGTAAGTGTCTTTTAATTTCATGGCTGCAGTCACTATCTGCAGTGATTTTGGAACCCAAAAAAATAAAGTCTGACACTGTTTCCACTGTTTCTCCCATCTATTTGCCATGAAGTGATGGGATTGGATGCCATGATCTTTGTTTTCTGAATGTTGAGCTTTAAGCCAACTTTTTCACTCCCCTCTTTCACTTTCATCAAGAGGCTCTTCAGTTGTTCTTCACTTTCTGCTATAAGGGTGGTGTCATCTGCATATCTGAGGTTATCGATATTTCTCCCGGCAATCTTGATTCCAGCTTGTGCTTCCTCCAGCCCAGCGTTTCTCATGATATACTCTGCATATAAGTTAAATAAGTAGGGTGAAAATATACAGCCTTGACATACTCTTTTCCCAATTTGGAACCAGTCTATTGTTCCATGTGCAGTTCTAACTGCTGCTTCTTGACCTGCATACAGATTTCTCAGAAGGCAAGTCAGGTGGTCTGGTATTCCCATCTCTTGAAGAATTTTCCACAGTTTGTTGTGATCCACACAGTCAAAGGCTTTTTGGCATAGTCAATAAAGCAGAAGTAGATGTTTTTCTGGAACTCTCTTGCTTTTTCGATGATCCAGCAGATGTTGGCAATTTTATCTCTGGCTCCTCTGCCTTTTCTAAAACCAACTTGAACATCTGGAAGTTCACGGTTCACGTATGGCTGAAGCCTGGCTTGGAGAATTTTGAGCATTACTGTGCTAGCATGCTGCTGCTGCTGCTAAGTTACTTCAGTTGTGTCCGACTCTGTGCGACCCCATAGATGGCAGCCCACCAGGCTCCCCCGTCCCTGGGATTCTCCAGGCAAGAACACTGGAGTGGGTTGCCATTTCCTTCTCCAATGCGTGAAAGTGAAAAGTGCAAGTCAAGTCGCTCAGTTGTGTCCGACCCTCAGCAACCCCATGGACTGCAGCCTTCCAGGCTCCTCCGTCCATGGGATTTTCCAGGCAGGAGTACTGGAGTGGGGTGCCATTGCCTTCTCCTGCTAGCATGCCAGATGAGTGCAATTGTGTGGTAGTTGGAGCATTCTTTGGCATTGCTCTTCTTTGGGATTGGAATGAAAACTGACCTTTTCCAGTCCCGTGGCCACTGCTAAGTTTTCCCAATTTGCTGGCATATTGAGTGCAGCACTTTCACAGCATTATCTTTTAGGATTTGAAATAGCTCAACTGGAATTCCATCACCTCCACTAGCTTTGTTCATAGGGATGCTTCCTAAGGCTCACTTGACGTCGCATTCCAGGAGTCTGGCTCTAGGTTGGTGATCACACTATCGTGATTATCTTGGTCGTGAATATCTTTTTTGTACAGTTCTGTGTATTCTTGCCATCTCTTCTTAGTATCTTCTGCTTCTGTTAGGTCCATCCCATTTCTGTCTTTTATTGTGCCCATCTTTGCATGAAAAGTTCCCTTGGTATGTCTAATTTTCTTGAAGAGATCTCTAGTCTTTCCCATTCTGTTGGTTTCTTCTATTTCTTTGCACTGATCACTGAGGAAGGCTTTCTTATCTCTCCTTGCTATTCTTTGGAACTCTGCCTTCAAATGGGTATATCTTTCTTTTTCTCCTTTTCCTTTCGGTTCTCTTCTTTTCACAGGTATATGTAAGGCCTCCTCAGACAGCCATTTTGCCTTTTTGCATTTCTTTTTCTTGGGGATGGTCTTGATCCCTGCCTCCTGTACAATGTCACAAACCTCCGTCCATAGTTCTTTAGGCACTCTGTCTATCAGAACTAATCCCTTGAATCTGTTTCTCACTTCCACTGTATAATCATAGGGGATTTGATTTGGGTCATACCTATTGTGGGTTGGTTCCAGACTAATGCCACAGACCTTCAATTGGTAAAAAACAAATATCCGAAAAGTGCAATAATGCAAAGCAAATAAAAGGAGGTATGCTAGTATGTCAGTTTTTTCATATGTGTATGTGATAAACATTTATGTTACTATTTCTGCCTTAAAATAGTACTCAATTTCATTACCCTCCAGAATTACAGAGACCTTAGGATGCCTGGCTGCTCTCGTATCCCCAACACACTTTGTTGCTGCCTGGTGTTTTAGTTGTCTTTTGTGCCACAAATTAGACGTTAGTTTTGTTTTTTTTTTAATACAGTTAATGTTTACTTAGATTTAATCAAGTTTTACCATATCTTTGCCTACTATTCCTTTTTACATTTCAGTTGTTTCTGGGATAATTTTCCTTTTCCCCAAAGTGAATTCTTTGGAGTTTCCATTAGGGAGAGTTTGTTGTCGGTAAAACCTCTTATGTGTGAAGATGTGTTTTGCCTTGTGCTTGAAAAATAGTGTTCTAGGTACAGAGTTCTGTTATTTCCAGTTTCTTACTGGATTTCAAAGATACTGCTCAGAAGTCAGCATTTAATATTGTTCCTGAATAGATGGTCTGACTCTTCCCTCTGCCCATTTTTAAGACCTCTGTATCTTCAGTATTTTGTGTACTACCTTAGCGGGTTCATGTGTGGCTTTTATTTCGATAGCTTGGGATTTATTGGGTAGCTTGAATCTGAGGATGTGTGTTTTGGTAGTTCTGCCACAGTGCAGCTCCGTAGAACTTTCTGTGATGATGGAAATGTTCTACATTGGTGCAGTCCTGTGTGGTAGCCTCCTGCCATGCAAAGCTAAGGAGAACTTGAAGTGTGGTTAGTGTGACCGAGGAACTGTATTTTAAATTTTCATTTAAATAGTCACACGTGGCTACTAGCTAGCACAGTGGGGAGTGCAGCTGTAGAAAATGCACAGTGACTATATTTCAGGAATATTGCCTCTTTTCTGTTCTCTCTTTCTGGAACCCTAATTAGCATGAAAAGGTCCAACAGATGTCTAACTTCCTAACTTTAAACCTGTTGTGTTTTCTTAGTGCCTCATCTAGATAATTTCTTTGACGCCTACCTTCAGTTTACTATTCTTTCTTTGTTGTTCAGTGGCTAAGTCGTGTCTGACTCTGCGATTCCATGGATTGCAGCCCGCCAGGCTCCTCCTTCCATGGGATTCTCCAGGCAAGAATCTGGGAGTGGGTTGCCACACCCTCCTCCACAGGATCTTCCCGACCCAGGAATTGAACCCTTGTCTCTTGTGTCTCCTGCACTGGCAGGCGGATTCTTTACCACTAGTGCCAGACCCAAACTCTGGCTCCCCAGGGCTTGGGGGAGCCTCCAGGCGGAACCCTGTCTCAACATGTTTTCCTCCCAGCGTTTCTGCTCTCATTTCCTCTGACCTTTCTAGAGCCTTTCCTTTTGTGCTGACTCAGCATTGTGTTTTAAAAGGTGTTTATTTGTGTGTGTCTCTTGCTTTTAATATTTTATTCAGCACTTCAGCGCTTCACTCTGGTGGCAGTTCAGGGAATCAGCCTGCCCTGCGTGCCAGAACAAAATCCAAGTTAGAACATCTTTATAACAGGCTGTAAAGTGAAGGAATGGAATATCTGCACACAAAGTGTTAATCTGTTCTTTGGAGGGAGAACAGTGGAAAAGCAGAGCTGTTAAGCATTTTACTTGAAACCAAACCTTAAACCATCAAAATAACAGACTGGGCATTGCACTTCCCAAGTGGTATTTTCTTTTTTTTCCTCCCCTTCTGATTATCAAAAACACATGATCGATTTAGCCCATCTTGATCGTTTTTAGGTGTTGTAAATACAGTGCTTGAGGATGTTATTCAGTGTGACTCTCTTTCTAAGCTATTTTTAGTATCTGAAAACTGAGTCATATAGTCAGTAGTGTTACCTGCAGAGGCAGGATTTAAAAGTCACCTGTTTGTGTGAGGTGGGACATTTAAATCAAGGGGACACAGAACTTTAGACATTAGTTAATGAAGTTAATTAACTAATTAACATTAGTTAATGAAGTTAATTAACTAATTAACATTAGTTAATTAGTTAATCGCGTGCTGCGGTTCATGGGGTCACACAGAGTCCGACACGACTGAGCGACTAATCTGATCTGATCTGATCTGAATGAAGCAAAAAATGCACTTTATCCTGGGAACGGTGGTCATTCACTGACGGCTTCCTCTGAGCGTAGGGTGAGCTCTCTGCCGACTCCTGTGCTCCACCCTGGGCGTCAGTCTGGAAGGCCTGGACTCTCCTGGAAGCGATATTGTCTGCACATGGGGCTCCTGCTGCAGCTTCTCAAGCCAGCAAGGCTGCTTCCCAGGTGGTGCTAATGGTGAAGGACCCACCTGTCAATGCAGGAGACATAAGAGACACGAGTTCAATCCTTGGGAAGATCCCTTGGAGTCGGAAATGGCAACCAGCTCCAGTATTCTTGCCTGGAAAATTCCATGAACAGAGGAAGCTGGCGGGCTGCAGTCCATGGGATTGCAAAGAGTCCGCCACAACTGAGCACGCATACATGCAACTCACCCTTAAGAACTTCTTTTTCATCTTGTTTGTATTCTCACGATTTGGAGTAATGAATATGTATCGTTTTTGTAATAAGGAAGAAAACAAGTTAATTTTTTTAAACTTAAGAACTTACTGTCATTCACCAGAACCTCTGAAGCTGACTCCCAAATTTATCCACCTTCTGTTAATTTGTTTTCAATTATGCTAAGATAAAAAACAAGTTTTTCGGTTAATGCTTATACATAGTAAGGGGCACTTCAGTAGGAAAATGCTAATACATCGAGTATTACAAATAGAAACTTAAAATGTATTTTTCTTCCTTAAGCACCATATTTTCTTCTTCCAAAGGAGAAAAGGTATGTTTCTTAAGCTTTTAAAAATGGCTGAAAACTTACTGACTAACCAGCACTAAACCTGAAGCTTTTGGAAAATTGCTCTTCTTGCTTTACCTGCCTCTCTGAACTCTTTCGCTCGGGAGCTCAAAGGATGCCTTTGTGAGTCAGCAGCAGTTTCTTCACTCCCCACCTTCGTAAGATTTGAGAGTGAAGAGTTGAATTTAAAATTTGAGTCTTTTTGTTGACATGTCAGGCTTCCTTTGTCTCATGATTGCCATTTGTGTGCAGTCACTAAGTCGTGTCTGACTCTTTGCGACCCCATGGGCTGTAGCCCGCCAGGCTCCTCTGTCCGTGGGATTTTCCAGGCATGAATACTGGAGTGGGTTGCCATTTCCTCCTCCAACTATTAAATAAAGTATATTCAGTTTCTTGAAACCAGAAAACCTAGGAAACCAATAGACTTTAGACTACGAAATCTGTAGTTACATAAGATTGATCCATTTTAATCATTTAAAGCCATGATGATAGCAAAAAATTATGGGGATTGTTTTTGAAAATTCTGATATTAAAGATGGTTCTAATCTTGACTACGGTATCTATAGTATTTAAAAACCCATTCCCCTTTTTGATAAGTAAAAACATCCTTTACTCTTCTTATAGTTTATATTACAAAAGTGATAGATGATTGTTCTCTAAAATGCGAGTATTAATTGTTTTCCCCAAAACTCCTTCTTCTCTGACTCGGAAGGAACCTGTCCTGTAAAGAAGATGATGGCCATTATAATAAACTTCCATCTAAGAAAGAAACTGGACTCTCACTAAAGTGCGTACATATTCTATGAGTGGCGATCATGTTGAGGCATTGATGGCAGAGCTGTGGCACCTGAGCTGCATCGCAGCCCCCCCACCTGTAATGTGAAAGTAAAAGTGTTAGGCACTCAGCCGGGTCCAACTCTTTGTGACCCCATGGACTGTAGCCTGTGGGATTTCCCAGGCAGAATACTGGAGTGGGTTGTCCTTTCCTTCTCCAGGGGAATCTTCCCGCCCCAGGGGTCGAACCTGGGTCTCCTGCATCACAGGTAGTTTCTTTACCATCTGAGCCACATGGTTCAACAAATGTCCCCCACATGGAGAGCTCCTTAAATCGAAAATTGCTGTTTGATTTCTGAGTTCCTGATTCAGGAGGTGGGACCAGAACCTGCATTTCCACCAGTTGCAAGGTGCTGCTGCTGCTGCTGCTGATCTAGGGACCACACTTAGAGAAGCAATGTTGCAGAAGATGCAAAAGCAAGTAAGAGCCCGGGTTCTGTCCTGGCTTCATCTCTAGAACTGTGGACTGTAAAGTAGGTGGGCTCTGGTGTGCAGTGTTTGTTTCTTGCTTAAAGTATTCTAATCTGATGAGTTCAAGTGAGGTTGAAAATTTTAAAATTGGTATTCTCAAAAACTGTTATGCTTCTTATCAATTTGTGGTTTTCAGTAACTTTTTTCAGCATTGTACTGATTGGTTATTTGTGTTATGTGCAAAATGGCTTCATCTGTTAGAGTCTCTGATTATTACGGTGGTGAAGTGACTGGGTGTTACTTTTCTTGTTGCTTTTTGGTTAGCCAGAAAGCATGTCATACAGTTTTAAATATCATTATAGTTCACAGAAATCAGTCCAGATTTATTTGCTTTGTATCATATGTTCCTGAAGTGGTTGTATAGTGATAATGATTTTTAATTCACTAGGGGAGATTACTATGTAAAAGGATCCTGTGTTTTAATTATTTTGTAATTGAGATTATATTTGTGTAAATCCAGTTTTTTTAAACTTGTGTAGTGTGCACCTATACTTAATTTTGATGAATTTAAATTTCACCACATTAAACTTTCCTGTTTGCCCACGTCGATGCCTCAAAGAAGTAAAGTGACAGATGTTTTCAAAGTCAGAGAAAACAAAGAATATCGTCCCTAACTAGAAAAAGCTACATTTGATAATTAAGTTGGTCTAGGACTCATTGCATGGACGCAAGTTTGCTTCAGAAAGTAGCCTGCGTCCATGCAACTTGCCTGTGCACTATCAACAGGAGCCGTGTGTGTGTGAGCAGGAGCCCGTGTGTGTGTGAACAGGAGCCCGTGTGTGTGTGAGCAGGAGCCCGTGTGTGTGTGAGCAGGAGCCATGTGTGTGTGAGCAGGAGCCCGTGTGTGTGAGAGCAGGAGCCCGTGTGTGTGTGAACAGGAGCCGTGTGTGTGTGAACAGGAGCCCGTGTGTGTGTGAACAGTGCAGAAAAGTGCTGTGACATCCTTGTATTTCCAGATAATGTGAAACGGCATTTATACCATCCAGTCTTCTTGCTGGTGCATAAACAGCATACACTATTAGTTATGGAAGGAATACATTTGATGTTCATGTTCTGTGGTTAACATTAGAATATTATTGTACATAAATATCAAGGGGTATCTCTGGGATATATTAAGTATGCTACCAGACATCAAAAGCATGTTATTTCATTCAACAGTCTTTCTCCAGAACTTATAAATTCTGTAAGTGAACAGTGCAGCCATTTTTCTACTCTCAAAGAACTTATAATCTAGTGTGGAAGGCAGACTCTGAATCTCTTCAACTCAGAGTTCTCGTTGTTGTGGTGGAAGTGCACGCAGTGCCCAGTAATGCCATAAGAATCTGGGGTTGGAAGTGAGACCTTCCCTCTGTTTTCCTGCATTTACTGTCATTGGAAATGTAAAACTTGAGTTTATAGCAGTAAAGAGGCTACAGTTTGAAAAAGTTTATGAGAAAATAAAAACTAGTGGATTACTCCGACATACATCAGTCGTAATACAGATCATTTCTCTGCTTGAGATGAGGGCATAGTGTTAAATAAGTGAGGACACATTTAGTTTGAGGTCCTTTAAACAGTTCCTTATTAGAGCGACTGCTTTTGCAGGACAGAGAGTACCTGTCAAAGAAGGCCTCCATTTCCAACATGCCTAGTTGTGACCTCAGTTTTTATCTGGGACTAGACAATAAGCCACTTTTGCGGTCCAGTGAACAACATGTGCCCTGCAGATAATCTGTTTCTGTGACTCGGCCCCTTCTAAATCCCTGATGGCCTTGGACACAGCATCTCCCAACGGTTAAAACGGATCTGCTTCTTTTGATTTCCACGCTAGCAGATCAGTTAAAATACTTGGAGTGTTCATGTGCCTGCTTTGCAGCACCTAGAGTTTATTCTAGATTAGAGATTCCCAGCTGGTGAGTTTTCAGGAAAGTGGAGAAGGTGTTAGTCACTCAGTCATGTCTGACTCTTTGCGACCCCATGAACTGTAGCCCTCCAGGCTAATCTGTCCATAGGATTCTTCAGGCAGGCATACTGGAGTGGGTTGCCATTCCCTTCTGTAGGGGATCTTCCCAGCCCAGGTATTGAACCTAGGTCTCCTGCATTGCAGGCGGATTCTTTACCATCTGAGCCACCAGGGAAGCCCATATGTATGTATGTATGTAATAAATTGATCTTGAGGTTGTTGGCATTTCTCTATGATTGAAGTTAGCTATTACATAAAAAGGTGATTGCTAACAGCTTATTGCCATTTGAGTTCCCTTGGATCTTATCTTTAGAAGAGACATTGTGTCATGTTTCCTATTAGAGATGCAATGAATGAAAAATGAGTTCTATGTAATCGTGAAATTTATGTATTTCACTGTAGTAGTGGTGGAACTGCAGAGAGATTGGGAGGCTGGGTTCAAATCCCAATCAAATCCACCTGTATTACTTTGGAAGGTTCCTTAATGTTTCATTTCCCTCATCTGTAACATACAAGTAATAATAGGAACTCAGGTGTGAGTTCCATTGCACAATGGAAAAAAACAAAACTTCATTTCTCTGTAATAATTTACAACCATTTATGTCCTCATCCTACTGGAAGATTCAGCTATGTAATCTGTAGCTCACATTCTTCTCCTCTTACCCAGGGTTACGTGTAATTTGAAGGCAGGGATCTTCCCATATTCTTGGGCTTCCCTGGTGGCAGAGTCAGTGAAGAGTCTGCCTGCAGGGCAGGAGACCTGTGTTCAATCCCTGGGTCGGGAAGATCTCTTGGAGAAGGGAAATGGCAACCCACTCCAGTACTCTTGCCTGGAGAATTCCATGGACGGAGGGGCTGGTGATTCTTTTTGCCATTGCCTTGGTGTGCCTTGTTATTTCTTCTAGTCAGTTACCTTGCATACATGAAAATAAGATAAAAACAAGGCAGAATGTTAGCGGCTTAGAGAACAAGTGTGAATGAGATTATAAAGCACATTGGCCTTGCTGAGAAGTCTGTTATAAAACCACTGCATGTGTTTAGCAGATCCGTTTACTAAGTTCACAGATGGTACATCTCATTGGATCCTCATGTGGTAGACCACTGGGTTATTTTATTACCTTCAGTAAATCGTTGCGCACCACCCATGGGCCAGAAACGGTTGGAGCATTAGGAATACAACATTAGAGAGAATAATTTTAAGTGTCTGCACTCAGACAGAAAAAAAAAATCCCTGCTCTCCTGGGCCTTGCATGCTAATGGAGGAGATGGCAGTAAAAAAAAAGAAATCAGAAAAATTCAACTGGGAGAAGAGAACTTGCTGAGAGGTGAGAGCATGTGCCTGTGTATGCACACAGTGTGGGGTGGGGTGGCCAAGCAAGTGTCTGGGAAGGTGACCCTCAAGTCCAGATCCCAGGGAAGGCTTGAAATTTCCATCTCTAAAGGAAAAGGCATTACCCTTGGGGAGAGTGTACCCAGAGGTCCAGGAGGTCATGTGGCCAGCTGGGCCGCGGACGTGGTCCGGACCCTCAGGTTGCTGAGTGAGTGTGAGTGATGAGGAGGGCTTTGGCATTCATTCTGCGAGGTGAAACCACAGGAGGGCTTTTGGCACACTAGGAACAGCTAGCTGACTTTTCTCTTTTCCTCTCTCCCCCTCCTTCCCTCTATTTCTCTCTCTTTCAGTTGAGCTTACCTTTATTAGGGCTTCCCATGCGGCTCAGTGGTAAAGAGTCTGCCTGCCAATGCAGGAGACGCAGGTTTGATCCCTGAGTCGGGAAGATCCCCTGGAGGAGGAAATGGCAACCCACTCAATTTTCTCGCCTGGGAAATCCCATAGACAGAGGAGGCTGGCGGGCTATAGTCCATGGAGTCACCAAGAGTCGGACGTGACTGAGCATGCGTGCCACATGCCTTTATTAAGCCCAAAGCATACTGCAGGGAGTTAATGCCTTGTTCACTTTTATATTGGACTTTAGGTCTTACTTGATCCCCTCTCTAAACTGTATTGATTTTCTCTAATTAAAGTCAGATAGGAAAATCCTGTGCTCCACTTAAGCCAATCAGTGCACAGGAGGATCCGTGGATTATCCTTTTATATATATGTATGTGGACTATCCCAATCCAGTCGCTTGAAAATAATTTAAAAATAAAATTTAAAGCATCTCTAACATACTGAATTTTCCGTTCTGTCTTTTCTCCTGAATATGCTGAAAGTAAAAGCATCCCCTTCTCAGACCATTTGCCCCTTTGGGCTATAAAACAGTGGGTTTGGCTGTCACCATCCTGTTGACTTGACCACTGTTCACCCAGAGAGTAAGTAAAATAGCTCCAGACTGGCAGATTACAAGCAGATGTAGAAATATTTATAACCAGTTACAGCCGACTTCATTCCTTTTCTAATTGGAATCACTGCTTGCTAAAGCAGTTTCTTATGTAAACTTCCTGAAGCCTCAGCAGTTTTGAGAACAGGAGTGTAAGAAAGCAACTGGTACAGTGAGAATTGGGTCAGAATGTTCTCACGGGCTTAGGCGAAGCAGCATCAGCCCGGCGTAGGAGTTTGAGATTCAATAAATCTTTATTCTTTCTCTGGTTCCATTATGTGTTTTTGTTTTTTTTGTGATTTTTTTTTCTTTCTGATGTGCAATATATTAATGAAAAATCATATTATTTGGGCTTAAAAACTCCACATCTGGCTGATTCATGTCAATGTATGACAATAAAATTTAAGTTAAAAAAACTCCACATCTGAGAGTTTTTAAGATGTTATCTACTTTGGTATAATTCTTTATTTTTAAATTTTTATTTATGAAAATTCCAAACAGGCAAAAGAAGAGTAGTACAGTAAACCCTCTATGTATGCACGGGCAGATGCAGCAGTTACCAGCTCCTGGCCAATTTGGTTTCCTTTAACCTTCCTCTCCCATTTTCCCTTTCCTTGATTATTTATTTTTTTAATTGGAGAATAATTGCCTCCCTGATTATTGTGAAGCAATTCCAGATATACTGTCTCATGATAAATATTTCAGTGTATTTTAAAAACATGTAAGATTTTAAAAACATATAACCATTCCTAGTATCCTATTTAAAAATTCAGAATAAATCTTTAACATCTTGAGATATCCAGTCTGATGGTGTGCGGTGTAAACACGTTCATACATTGTCTGCTGGTAAGCATGAAGGTGAGGACAGTGCCGTCTAGTTTAGCCGCTTGCTGCTGCTGCTGCTGCTTCAGTCGTGTCCGACTCTGTGCGACCCCATAGACGGCAGCCCACCAGGCTTCTCCGTCCCTGGGATTCTCCAGGCAAGAACACTGGAATGGGTTGCCATTTCCTTCTCCAATGCATGAAAGTGAAAAAATTGAAGTTGCTCAGTCGTGTCCAACTCCTAGCGACCTCATGGACTGCAGCCTACCAGGCTCCTCCGTCCATGGGATTTTCCAGGCAAGAGTACGGGAGTGGGGTGCCGTTGCCTTCTCTTAGGTAATGATATTTAAAGCTATTACTGATTGGCATTTGTGTGAATCTGCCAGAGTTAATTTAAAATGGATTTTGCCATAGGTAGTATGACTATCCCTAACACAAAGGTTTTAAGATAGGTATGTTGCTTTCCTCTTGTCAGCTCCACACGTCACAAAATCCTCAGCAGACAGGCCCTCCTACAGCCTGTGTGTCCAGTGGGTGGTGCAGGCCCCAGGAGGCTGCCCATGATTAGAGCTGAGAACAGTGTGGTTACACACACATTTTCAGGGGTGAGAAAGACAGGCCTGGCCTTCAGCCTCCAGATGGTACCTGTAGTTGATTGAAAAGTGGATGAAAATGAAGATTGAAAAGGAAATATTAACCATCTTATTGTAACTTAAAATATTTAAATATCCATTTATTTACCAGTCCTTTGATAGAAAGCCAGGGTCTTTTCTTGGGAGTATGTGCCTCTGATTATAGTTCCAAGTGATCCATCTTGTATAACTGGTCCGTCTTCTTTTAAAGAACTTAAAGAGTTCCAGAGCAATTTCATGTATTGTGAATTCAAAAATTTTAGATTTTTAAAAATTGTTACTTCCCATTTAACTGTTGTTTCTGATGTGCTTGCTTTGACAGAAAGCTTTCTAACAACTTTTTTTTTTTTTAATCAAGCCTCCTCCTCCAACTTGGTTTTCTTAGAAATACTCTTTTTTCTTGTTTCATTAGCTTATGTAATAATTTAATTGCTTATCTACAAGTACAGCTTCAGCTGGTGGGGTCAGAGTGGCCCCTGTATATTAGGGAGTAGCCTCTCAGGGCAGGAGTTCATTCCGCATGCCCTGTGTTTTGGGCTTCCCACGTGGTGCTAGTGCTCAAGAACCCACCTATGAATGCAGGGGACCTGAGAGACGTGGGTTTGATCCCTGGACGGGGAAGATCCCCTGGAGGAGGGCATGGCAACCCACTCCAGTATTCTTGCCTAGAGAATCCTATGGACAGAGGCAGCTGGTGGGGTCTCCATGGGGGTCACAGAGTCAGACACGACTGAAGGGACTTAGCATGCACACACATCCTGTGTTTTATACAGAACACAGAGCACATCAGTAAACCTGACAGATCGGTCCCGTGGAACACAGGCTGCGTGGCACTTGTATTAATAAGCCAGTCATGGCACTCTTATTAATAAGTTAAGATTTGTGGCTGGTTACCTGGGATTGCTTAGGTTAGACTGTGGATCTCATGGACCCATCAGACTTTGAGGAGAATTGATGGTGGCTGAGGAGAATTGATGGTAGTAGTAAGTTCAGTATTTTTTTGATACTGCTTTAACGTGATCAGCTGCCTTTAGTCAATCAGTATCCTAGAGCCATATCAGGATTTAAACGATTATCAGAAGTGCTTTTCAGTATTGTTTTCAAAGAAAATGGATTTTAGACAGTTATCTAATGAATAACAAAAGTGTAGTTTACTCAAGTAAATGTACCATTTTCTGTTTTACTAAGAAAATGGTATCGTAACTCTTTAAATTTAGAGGATCTTACAAGTATGGGGAACTCAGTAATTACAGTTTGTGTGTTAGTCTTTCCTTCTGCTCGAGAAGTAGGGAAGACTTAATCCTTTGGAAAAATATATTCTGCTGCTGCTGCTGATGGGACAGGATCTTTCTTGGCATTTCAGTTTAGCCAGTGTTCAGTGCTTATAATAGTTTGCAATTGAGGTAGTTAGGTTTACCACAGAGGAGATAAAAGAAGTAAAGACATACAGCTTTTGTTCTCAAGGCCCTCGTGCCTTCATGATTCACCTGATTCATTCACATGATTCAAGCCTCATCGAGGCGAAGGGGCTTGCATAACTCAGTGAAGCTATGAGCCACGCCACTCAGGGCCACCCAAGACGGACGGAAGAGTTCAGACAAAACGTGGTCCGTTGGAGGGGGAGATGGCAAACAACTCCAGTACTCTTGCCACGAGAACCTCGTGAACAGGATACAAGACCATACTCAATGGGGAAATGAAAGATCCTGGCCAAATTACAAAGGCTCAGCATCCTCTCTGATTCTGCCGTAACCTTTGGTCTTTCCCACTAGCCTTTGAGGGCGGCGGCTTGTTTTCATAGCCTCTCGGAATGATCTGTTGCGGATATTCAGTGGATGACTTCCTGAGTGAGAGCTGGGGGCCTGCTGGGTGTCCTGGAGAGGACAGTCCTGGATTGCACTTCCAGCTTTGCTACTTTCTAGCTCACTAACCGTAAGCAAATTAGTCACTCTGGGCTGTTGGTTCCCTGTCTGTAATGATGCCTTCTTATCCCTTACAGGGACATTAAGCTTTTTATGACTTCCAGGATCATCACAGTATAAAGAATTGTCCTCCCCTTGCCCAGTGTTAACTGCACCACTATTAAGAAATACTGGGGCCTTGGCTCATCAGGCCTAGATCAGTACCTGGAGTCAGACATGGGGTTACCTTACCTGACTCACGAGAGGGAGGGATGAAAACTTGAACACAATGGGGGTGGATTTTAACCCCCCAGGGAAGAGGGCAGAGGAGGGCATGAATGTTGTGAGCACTGCACAGTGCTGATTCTGCGTGAGAGAAAAAAGGTGATTAGAGAGGGCTTGGTGTTGTGGAGTGGGGGACAGGGCTAGATTTTTAGGGTGGTGTTAGATGTTGGAGGATGGTGAACACCAGGGAAATGGATCTGAGCTCGATTGCAGGGAATGGGGTGTCATTAGGACTTTTTGATATGTGACACGATGCTGGTTTTTCCGAGAGGGCCTCTGGCAGCAGTGAGCTGGGTTGACTGGCTGAGAGGAAAGATGGGGGTAGGAAGAGCCCACCCGCTCCAGGGCAGCTGACATCATGGAAGACTCAGGACAAAGAGCTGGTCAGAACTCCAGCTCATTGGCCAGGCGTTCTGCCTCAGAACAGGTTACTTGATGCATGCAGTTGATATGAGCTGCTGTTTCTCCTGCAGAACTGAGTAATATCACCCACCATTGGGCGTTGTTTTGAAAATTAAGGAAGGACACATGTGAAGTGCGTCCCACCTAGAAACACTTAGTCCCACTTCACCTTTCCTCATCTGCATGGTTTCCTCTTTTTGTAGGGGCTTTTAGTTGCAGGAAGGACCAACTAGAAAGAGAAAAGAGGATGCTGGCAAAAACCTGGTTGGAGGTCCACTTCCTGTGTTGTAGGCGGCATCTGGTTAGGACCCACCAGGGAGTTTTTCTGGCTTCTGCATCTTTGCATGTGATGACTCCCTCATTCTGAATTTTTCCGTCTCTTGGTGCCTGTTTAGTCTAAATCTCTTTATTTGACTAAGTATGATTCATTCTTCTGTTTTTTGGTGTTGTTTTTTTTTTTTTGGGGGGTGTAATAAACATTGTCAGCTCTTCAAATTATATTGTATTTCCCTAACAGTTCTCTTTGGTAATCTTACTTTACTGTATCTTTAACTTTATACTTCTGATATGATAAACAGCAGGTGTATTTCTCTGATGAGTTATAGTAGCTACATGAATTTAGAAGAGAAAGTGCCCTAAAGAGGAACCACCGATAAAAATAAACCATACTTAAGAGTACTGGCCTTCATCCAGGTGTCAGTTTAAAACAGCCATCCCTGCTCCTCCTGTAGCCCCGTTGTGTGTGTATTTATGTAGACGGCTTTAAGGAGAAACTTCATTTTGAGTAAAGATCTGTACATTTCACTTAAGTATAGTGCTTGTGTGCGTGCTCAATCACTCGGTTGTGTCTGACTCTGCGACCCCATGGACTGTAGCCCACCAGGTTCCTCTGTCCATGAGATGTCCCAGGCAAGAATACTGGAGTGGGTAGACATTCCCTTCTCCAGGGGATCTTCCCGACCTAGGGATCGAACCCACCTCTCCTGTGGATTCTTTACCACCGAGTCACCTTAAGGAAGTCCATCCTTAAGTATAGTAGCATCTATTAGCATCATTTAAATAGATTAATGTAAGATATGACAAACCTAGACAGTGTATTGAAAAGCCGAGATATCACTTTGCTGACAAATCTCCATATAGTCAAAGCTCTGGTTTTTCCGGAAATCATGTACCAGTGTGAGAATTGGATCATAAAGAAGGCTGAGCGCCAAAGAATCAATGCTTTAAAATTGGAGAAGACTGTTGAGAGTCCCTTAGATAACAAGGAGATCAAACCAGTCAATCCTAAAGGAAATCAGTCCCAAATACTCATTGGAAGGACTGATGCTGAAGCTCCAATACCTTGGTCACCTGATGCGAAGAACTGACTCATTGGAAAAGACCCTGTTGCTGGGAAAGATTGGGAGCAGGAGACGGAGACAGCAGAGGATGAGATGGTTGGATGGCATCACCGACTCAGTGAACATGAGTTTGAGCAAATTCCAGGGATAGTGAAGGACAGGAAAGCCTGGTGTGCTGCAGTCCATGGGGTCGCAAAGAGTTGGACACGACTTAGTGACTGAACAACAACAGTGTAAGATAGTTAATTTAAATTCTTTAAATAGGTCCAAAGGGACTTGCAGGTCATCCTATCATTTTTTCATGTGTGACTGATGTGGTCTAGAAATCAAATATCCAATGTCTTTTATCTTATCCAATAATACATGGTTATGATGGAATTATACTTTTAGGGCAGTCTTTTTGAAACCAGGAAAATGTGTCATACTTACTAAAGCAGGACCATGAGGCATATATTCTTTAGGAGTTTTCTAACAAAAATTATTTTTAAAAATTTTATCCATTTTGGGACTTCCTTGGTGGTCCAGTGGTTTTTCATGCCTCCACTATAGGAGACATGGGTTCAATCCCTGGTCAGGGAACTAAGATCCTGCAAATGTGGCCTCCCCCCCCCCCAAAAAAAAAAATTATCCATTTTGATTATTGCACTTTTAGGACAGAGATGATAAGCAGAGGCTGCTAGGAGGGTACTGCTTCGAGGGACTGCGGCTGTGTACAGACTGTGCTAGTCGATTAGTCATTTCTACCACGGGCCCAGGAAGGAGGCGGGAGGCCTGCGTAACACACTACACAGCTTCTGCTCTGGTCTTAGTAGCGCTTAATTCCTGTAGCTCATTTTCATTGTGTTTTATTCGTAGGTTATTCAAGTAATAGACTCTTTTTTTTTTTTTTCTCCTGAATGCTAGTTTATAGACACAGTGGAGAAACCCTACTAAAAAGAAGGGTTGGTTTTTTAAAAACTGTTTTCGTAAATGTACCTTTGTATTATTTGACCTCCAGTCTGTACTTTTACACTTAGCTTTGCACAGCGCTCCCTCTGGGCCTTTGCACTTGCTCCTTCTGCCATAGCTGGCCTTGCGTCCTGCCCCAGACCCTGCTTGTCACACGCCGGCACCCTCATTCACAGGTGTCAGCTCAGATGTCGTCGCTCAGTTGCTCAGTCATGTCCGACTCTTGGTGACCCCATGGACTGCAGCACGCCAGGCCTCCGTGGCCTTTCCTATTTCCCATGTTGCCTCCTCAAAGTGACCTTCCCCAACAACCCCTTTCAAAGTAACCACCACCAATCCATTACTCTCGCATCAACTGACTGAGCTCTTTACCAGGACCTCCACCACCTGCTTCGCAGGTGGCTCAGTGGTAAAGAACCTTCTGCCTGCCATGCAGGAGAAAAGTGTTCGATCCCTGGTTTGGAAAGATCCGCTGGAGAAGGAAATGGCAGCCCACTCCAGCATTGTTGCCTGGAGAATTCCATGGGCAGAGGAGTCTGGCAGGCTACAGTCCATGGTGTCACAAAAGAGTTGGACATGAATTAGTGACTAAACCACCACCACCTGCATTACCTTGTACACCTCCTAAAACAAACACTTCGGAGGGGAGGTCGCCACCTTGATGCTTTTCGCCACCGTGTCCACCTAGGACGGAGCCCTGCAGTAGTAACTGCCTGTTACGTATTTGGTTGACAAATGAATGTGTGCCTGCCCCCTAGCTTTGGTCTAGAATCCGGTCATCCGCTCTAGTAACCACAGAGGATCCCAGGGGAGTGCAGACTTTAAATATGGTCTCTGATGGCTTTAAGCAGAAAAGCCTAGAATGCTGTGGGGAAGTTCTCACCCCACAGTCACAGTAGAGATTTAGGAAAAGTATAATTAAGAAATGTTCAGGATAAGCATTGGCACTTTGCAAAACAGAGCTTAGTTTATAAACTTAAGAGATGTATGATTGCCTGTTAAATGGTTTTTGATTCTTTAGCTGGGGCAGTAACCCTAGACTAAACGAAGTTTTTCATCTCAAGAAAACTACTTTCTATAACTTCAAAACTGAAATAGGTGAACCTTACTTGGAAATGGCAATGAATTCATTAACTTGAGCATCAAACCCCTGTTATGTCATAGATACCAAACTGTGCAGTACGTTGATTAATCATTCCTTTAATAAATATGTATTTGAGTGCTTGCTGTGTCAGGCACTGTGCTGAACGCGATAGAGAAGGAACTTACAGTTCAGTAGAAGATGCACCACAGGTCAGCAAGCAGGAGTAATACCGTGTAAGTACAGCGCTGGGGAAGTACAGTGTAGGCCCAAAGGCAGCCTGGAGGAGAGACCCAGCAGGTTCCGGAGGTCATAGGATGTTTCCCACAAGTGAAATCTCAGTGAATTAAGGGGCCCGAAAGATGAGCAGATTTGATCAAGTCAGGGAAGAGGGGAGGTGTGTTCAGATGTGGGATTCATCAGTATAAAGATGGCAGGCGGAAATTGTCAGGGTGACTGTCACCCGGGGAGAGTATGTCCAGTGAGAAGAGCACTGGATCCCGGGAACATGAACTTTTTACAGGGTGGCCTGCCTCCAAAAAGAAGCCTGAGAAAGAAAAGACAGTCAGAAGAGGCCCCACATTGTGAAGCAAAGGGAGGCATGTTTCAAGAAGGAGGAAGTGGATGGCGGTGTCCCATGCAGCCAGAAGGCGGAGTGAGCTGAGCCCCGCAGATCCACTAGTTTCCCTCCAGGAGGGTTGCTCATGGCCTTGACAGAGCCATTCCAGTGTCGTTACACAGGCAAAGCTCGGCTATAAATGAGGTAGACACAGTGAACGTGGACAGCTTGTCTTAAAATTTAAATTTCTTTTGAATGGATAAAGAAGATGTGGTACATATACAGTGGAATGCTACTCAGCCATGAAAAAGAAGGAAATAATGCCATCTACAGCAACTTAAATGGACATAGAGATTATCACACTGAGTGAAGTCCAAAAGAGACAAATACTATACATTATCACTTATATGTGATATCTAAGTAAGACACGAATGAACTAACCTACGAAACAAAACCCGACTCACAGACCTAGAAAGCAGACTTGTGGTTGCCCCGGTTGGGAGAGATGGATTGGGAGTTTGGGATCAGCAGATGCCAACTATTGCAAATAGGATGGATAAACAGCAGAGTCCTACTGTGTAGCATGGGGAACTGAATCCAGTATCCTGTGATAAATCATGCTGGAAAAGAATATGGAAGAGATTATATATGTAACTGGATCACTTTTCTATGCAGCAGACATTAACTCTAAATCCAGCTATACCCCAGTAAGAAAGTAAATTGATTAATAAATTCATATTTCTTAGAGAAGTTAAGAGAAGGCATAGATCAGAGGGATAGAGGAGTATCTGGGGTTGAGGCTTCCCAGGTGGCACAGTAGTAAAGAATCCGCCTGCCAATACAGGAGACCTGGGTTCGATCCCCGAGTTGGGAAGATCCCCTGGAGGAGGAAATGGCAACCCACTCCGGTATTCTTGCCTGGAGAATTCCATGGACAGAGGATTCTGACGGAATACAGTCCATGGAGTCACAAAGAGTCAGACACGACTGAGCGTGCTTGCACAATAAATGCAAATTTCTTAGAGATGTTAAGATATTGGTCCAAGGAGTATTTGGGGTTGAAGTAGGAATTCTATAAAGAGTGGTTTAAATGCTAAGGAGAAGAAGAGAGCAGAAAAGTTAAATAAAATCGTGGATTAGTTAGAAAGTGTAACTGGCTAAGAGCCTCTGAGCATATAGCGTAGGGGGCGGTTATGTTTGTAGTCTGTGAGAGTTTTCTCCTGGCCTCTCCTCTCTCTCCCTTCCTTCCTTCCTTTCATTTTTTTCCCCGCCCCACACTGCAGCTTGTAGGATCTCTGTTCTCACAGGGACTGAACTCGCCCCCTCAGCAGTGGGAGAATCCAAACCACAGCATCTCCAGGGAAGTCCCTGTTTTTTGAAATTACAGCTGAGGTCATGTGCTTACATGTAACCCCCCAAAAGTGCCCTAAAGCAAAAAAAAATTTAAAGTGGTTTTACAATGTGAAGCTCATCACATCTGCTTTGAATGCTTGGTGTCTACACTGAAAGTATTTTATTTTGTTTAACACTTCTGGCAGGCCACTTTTGAGATTACATTTTTGTTTCTTTGCCTTTTAAACCCACATTACTGCTAGCTGCTGGTGGCTGTCCATGTGTTAGGGGGTGTACCATCAGCCACAGAAAGCTCATTCCGTAGAAGGAATGCAGTGCAATTAGGGTAATGTTAGTTGTGTTCCCCTCCCCCAACCATTGTACTATTTATTTGCATGGACTTTTAAAAATCACGGGAAAAGGAAATGGCAACCCACTCCAGTACTCTTGCCTGGAAAATCCCATGGACGGAGAAGCCTGGTAGACTATATAGTCCATGGGGTTGCAAAGAGTCAGACACAACTGAGCGACATCACTTTCACTTTAAAAATCATGGTAAAATATATGTAACGTTAAATTTACCATTTTCCAGGCAAGCATAAATGTCTTGATTTTATAAACTAAAGTCGATTTTGCAAAATGCTCCCACATATCTCTTAATTACCCCCTTGGAGGTTGTCCTGCGTGCTCCTTGGGCGGTTCTTCCTTGGGCGGTTTTCTTGCTGCGCGCTGATCAGTTCTCAGCGGGGACTCTGAGAGATGGTCCCTCCGCAGGTCTCCAGGGCGGCCTGTGTGCGGCCCTTTGCTCTCCCACACCCTCCCCTGTGAACCCTGGCCTGCTGCGCCTCCCCGCTCTCACATCGACAGCCTCTGCCTGGTCTCCCCTCCCCGATCCTTGGGCTTGTCCTCACTCTCTCCAGAGCTGCCGTGCTGATTCTTAGATTTTGGTCAGCGTTTGACTTGTTTGAAGTTAGAGAGCAAATCTAGTACCTGGTGCACCATCTTTTTTTTCTGACGTTGGTTTGCCTACTATGTGTTGTGAAATTCTTGTCCACTTTCTGAAATACTGAAATTCTGTTAAACTGGCCTTTTCCCAGGACCAGTTGTCTTCAGAAGAAAAGGGCCCCGGTATCTTCCTTCCCTGTCTCTCATGGCGGAAGGAGTTTTGCAGTGACATCTGCCTGCCTGCTTCTTGCACGCACATCCAGAGTCCGGTTATACAGGCCTTCAGGGATCCTGGCTCTTGGTTCTCTTCCCCCTGGTGACTCGGTCCTGGGGGGAGGTCTGCGTGCACTTCCTCTGCGCCCCGTCCTGATCTTTATTGAGCTCGAGTCCCTGCAGTAGTGCTGCCGTCTTTTCTTACCTCTCGTACCTTTACTTCCAAGTTTTCTGTCTCTTAAAGTGCGTTTCTCATAAATAGCGTATCTGCAGATCTTTTTTCTTTTATATGTTTACCTCATTGCAGTGCCGTCTCTTGTTGCAGAACACGGGCTCTTGAGCCATGGGCTCAGTAGTTGTGGTGCGTGGACTTAGTTGCTCCACAGCATGTGTGATCTTCGCGGGCCGGGGATTAAGCCCGTTGTCCCCTGCATCGGCGGGCGATTCTTATCCACTATGTGACCAGGGAAGCCCAGGGTCTTACTTTTTATCAGGTTGACAGTCTGTCTTTTAATTGGAGTATTTATTTTTTTCCTTCCATCCATCCATCCATGATTGCCCTCAGGTTCACAGTATGCATTGATATCTTAACACATTTCTAATTTCAAATAACAGTGCAGCACTTTGCATACTGTGAGAACCTAGTACGTCCCTATGGAGAAGGCGATGGCACCCCACTCCAGTACTCTTGCCTGGAGAATCCCATAGACGGAGGAATCTGGTAGGCTGCAGTCCATGGGGTCGCTGAGGGTCGGACACGACTGAGCGACTTCACTCTCACTTTTTACTTTCATGCATTGGAGAAGGAAATAGCAACCAGCTCCAGTGTTCTTGCTTGGAGAATCCCAGGGATGGGGGGCCTGGTGGGCTGCTGTCTATGGGGCCGCACAGAGTCGGACACTACTGAAGCGACTTAGCAGCAGCAGCATGTTTCTATATCTCCTTCCTGACCTTTGTGCTGTTTTCTTCATACATTTTATTTCTCAGTTTTATAAACCCCACAATACACTGTGGTTATTCTTGTTTCAAAAGTCAGTTATCTGACTTTTAAAGTCAGATATCTTTTAGGGAAATTAAACGATGAGTTTTTTTTTCTTTTGCCTACATATTATTTCTGACGCTCTTTCTTTGGTGTAAATTCAGGTGTTTGTCTGGTATCATTTTCCTTCTGGTTAAACAGCTTCCTTTAATATTTCTGGTAGTGTTTGCTGGTGACAAATTTAGCTTTCATCTGGAAATGTCTTTATATCATGTTTAGTTTTGAAGGATGCTTTTGATGGGCACAGAATTCTGTTGATAGTTTTTGTTATTTTCCACTGCTTTACAGGTGGATTTTGATTGTATTGTTTCTAATAAAAAGCCTACAGTCTTTCTTTGTTCCTTTGTGTGTCATGAGTCTAGCTCCCACCCCCATCTTTGGCTGCTTTTAAGATATTTCTCTTTATGGGTGATGTTGCATCAGTTCCTTTCTTTCAAGGGTAACTTCTGAGTGTGTTGACTCCAGGGTGGCCTTTAGCCCTAGCCTGCCTGGGGTCGTCACCTTGAATGCTTTGGGTGTATTCAGTGGAATTTCCCTCTCTGGCTGGTCAGAGCTCTAGTATCTTCTGGTCTGCCTGACCTCCCACAGTGTTTAGACCTGCAGCTCCCAGGAGTTGCCCTTGCTGGGCCTCGAAGCAGTTTGCCCAGTTGAGTGCAGTTCTGGATTTTCCAGCAGCTCAAGGAGACCTTTGCGCAGGTTTCTGGAGCCTTTTCCCTGAGTAACTCCTTTCTGGTAGTTTGTCCTCGGATTTCAGCTGCCTTCAGTTCAGTTCAGTCGCTCAGTCGTGTCCGACTCTCTGCGACCCCATGAATCGCAGCACACCAGGCCTCCCTGTCCATCACCAACTCCCGGAGTTCACTCAGACTCACATTCATCGAGTCGGTGATGCCGCCCAGCCATCTCATCCTCTGTCGTCCCGTTCTCCTCCTGCCCCCAATCCCTCCCAGCATCAGAGTCTTTCCCAATGAGTCAACTCTCCGCATCAGGTGGCCAGCCTCCTGGAATTTTGGTCTCTGGCTTGTCAACTTCACAGGACCTGTGCTTCCTGCCTGGGGCTCTTGGCTTCTCCCAGCACTTGGTCAGACAGTGCCGCCGCCCTCCCCCCGTCAGAAAGCCAGAGCCTTCACAGGGCTCATCTCCCCTTTCCTTTCTCTGGGAGTTTCCTTTCCTGTGCTGTCCTTTTGCCAAGTCTCTGAAAACTGTTACTTTGTATATTTTGTCCAGTTTTCTAGCTGTTTTTGTCAGTATGTGGTCACAGAGCAAGTCTAATACTTATTCTAATACAAGTCTAATACAAGTCTAATACAGTTACTTCTTTGTTGCTTTTTGCTATTTGATTGGTTGACTTTCTTTTTTTCTTGGTCCTTATGGGATCTTAGTTCCCCTCCCAGAGATGAACCCCAGGCCCCCAGGCGGTTGGCAGTGAAAGAGCAGAGTCCTAACCACTGGGCCTCCAGGGAGTTCCCTTGATTAGTTGTTTCCACAACTAGATTTTGATGTATCAATTATTCACTTTATGTTCTAGTTTTTTTTTTTTTCTTTTTTTAATTTTACTTGGTCTATACTGTAGTTTTTTTAGTCTTTCCTTTTAGTAGCTTTATCGTAAAAGGCCTTGGGTTGATTGATGTTCTATCAGGAAAATGATGGCGTTCTAGGGGACAGGTTTATTTTTTTGCCATTTCGCGTGTGGTCACAGTTGACCCACGAGGCCTCCAGACAGCAGAGAAGCTGCGCAACAGCTCGGGCAGCCTTGCCTGTGCTTTCCCCAGCACTCAGTGAGCACTCTGAAGCTCTCTGTATTTGAAAAAAAATATGGATTTAGGGGAAATTTCAGTCCCTGCAAGGAATCTGAAGCACTGAGTATAATAGAATATTCTGATAGAGTCCTTTGTGAGGACTTATTTCTCTTAACTTTTAAGAGAGATTTTTTTTTTTTCTAAATGGGGTTGTTGGGTATTCAGTACAGAATAATCAGTGTAGTAAAGGGCTCGGTGGTCCTTGCTGGTGATCACTAGCATTAAGACAAAAGAGACTAACAGCTGAAGTAGGAACTTGTTTTAAGGGACAGTCTTCCAACCTAATGAGGAAAATGAATACTTTAAGGTACTTTGTGCCATTTTGGAAACTAGGCTGAGTTTATATTAGAGGTGGATGAAAATGTTAAAAAGTCTTGAGAATGATCGTGTGATCTCTGGCTGTTGATTTTTGTTCGTGGCCTTAAAGTGCTAAAGGTGAAGGTTGGTCATTTTTGGTTTTTCAAGTCATGGTATGTTTCAGGTACCCTTTTTAAAGTGAGCAGAGTACTTTGGGACAAGTTCATTCACAGTTTCTCAAAAAGAAATATTTTGGATTTTAGATGAAATGACGTTATATTTATGGCTGGGCATCTCTATGATGGCCTACCTTTGCTCTCAGGAACACGGTGTGATTTATTGAAAAGGTTTTCTTTACTGAGGCTCTTCATGCATTTGGTTATCGCCTCTGCTTGGTATTTTGTTTTTTGTTGTTGTTGTTGTTGCACTTGGGAATAACCCCCAATTATCTTTGTATATACATACATTAAAAAAAATCAAGTGATTGTTTACAGAGAAACTTGATTTCTTTTTATTTTAAAATTGGTCTCCTGATTAATTTTCATCATTCTAATATTGTTTCAAATGATCAGGGGTTGAGGAATTCCCTGTGGACCACCGTCAGCCTTGGTTACCCCTTACCGTCGCACTCAAACTACACGAGGTGGGGGTGGGGGCTCTTTCTGGTCAGCCTCTCAGGTGGTCTGGTTCTCCTTCGATCAGGTAAGGTGACAGGCTCTAGAACTACTACTTGTGCGAGTCAGTAACCTGGCACTGGCTGTTTCCCTTCTGTGGCAGCAAGTTTTTTTAGCACACGCAGAATGTATGTATAATACTCAGGGGAAACGCTGGAGGTCATGATAGCTAGCGTTAATTGAGCCCTTTATGCCAGTCACTGTTCCGAGCACCTTACATCCATTACTTCACTGATCATTTGTGTCACGAGGCATATACTGTTGGCCTTATCGCATTCTTGAGGAATTTGAGCCGGAGACTTTGAGGAATTCAGCCAAGTTTACACGGCTGGTGAAACAGTAAGTAGAATGGGCAGTTGGACTCGTGGTCTGGCTCTGAAGCCAGCTCTTATATCACCATGTTGCCAGTAATTACAGTTCATCCCCCTTTTGGGGGAGAAACGAAAACATTGTCAGGATGCGCTGGGGGGCAGGGCCGGCGCGGACAGACCACTGTCAGGGGAGCGTGTATGTTTCCTGCTCACTGTCTCTGAAGTTTGAGACTTGGGGTACTGTTTGCTGGTAAACCTTTATCTTGTTTTTCTATAACGCACATGTCATTTTATAACCAGGAAACACAGTAAAGCTATTTGAATTTGGAGGGGGGTGCAGTTTTTTCTTAGCCACAGGTAAGTAGGTTTTCCTGTGCTTTGCCCTGGAGGTTGAGTGGTGATTTGTAACCTTGCAACTCAGATAAAGAGCAGGGTAGATGTGCTGATATGAAGAGTCCGAAGACTAGATGAAACATGAAATGCAGAGGTGTACGGGTGCCGTGGTTCTGATTGGGGGTGTGTGTGTGTGTGTGTGTGTGTGTGTGTGCGAGTGCACACGCGTGTCAAATGCAGAACATTCTGAAGGGTACTTTCAAATCTATTAGCGCTTGTGCCCTTTGGGATGAAGACGAACGTTTTCTGACTTTTCCTTTTTTATCTTCACTATATTGCTGTTGTTGTTGTAAAAGTGCCTTTTCACACACACACACACACACACACACACACGGAAATAGCAGCACCCAGGCTGAGAGCTCCAGGAATGTGTAGACTTTACTCCGGATTCTGATTGCCTTCCAGCCATTTTTTGAGTTAAACTTTGGAGCATTTTGTGTTTTGTCATACCTGGGGAAACATTCTCGAATAGACTGTGGTAATTTCAGCAAGATTCTGAGCTTCCTGGGTTAGTGGTATAAGACAGTGCTTCTGATTTATAATTTTTTTTGACTGAACAGTAAGTTCATATTTAAAAAAAACAGCACTTAAAATGGTACATAAAGATAACACTGAAAATTTCTCTCCTATCTGTCCTTCAGCCGGCTGTCTTCTCGTAGAGGCAATGTTACTTGTATATATCGTTACAGAGATAAGCAGATGTATTTTCTTTCTTTTTTTTTTTTTTTTTTGACACAATGGTGTACTTTGCTTTATTTTCTCATTTAATGTATACACTTTAGAGATGCTTCCACATGTGAAAAATAAGCAGGCCCTTCTCTTTTTTTGGCCAGTGTGCTTGATACTCCCTTCCATGGCAGGGCCCTATTTGAGTAACCAATCCCTACTTTCAGGCTGGCCTGGTCCTTTGCTCTGTAAACAGAGCTGCAGTGAATAACCGTTTGCACATGTGTGAATATTTCTGGAGGAAGACTTCCTGGAGGCTGAGTTGGATTTTGATAGGCACTGCCAGGATGCTTCTCACTGCCAGCAGCTCTACGTATCTCCTCTTTCTCTGCCCCTACACCCTCACCCATGATGTTCTGATCAAAGGTTTTTGTTTTGCCAGTTAGTAGTGGAAAATTAATATTTGTTTAGTTTTATAAGTGAGGTTTTACATTTTTGAGAGCCTTTTATTTCTTACTGATTCATAGTTACCCTTCATAGAGTAGGAGAGCTAACCTTTAGTCTGTGATAAAAGTCACATATTTTTCCTGTCTTGTCATTTGTTTTTTTTTGTTTAATCTTATTGATAATGGCTTTTGCCAGGCAAGGTAGGTATGTGTTATTTTGGGAGAAGAGAAATTTTTCTCTCTTCAGGATTTCTGTTCCGTATTTGAAGTCCTCCTCCACTGCAAGATTATTTTAAAAATTCACCTAAGATGTCCTTTGGTGCTTTTCATGGTTTTCTGTAAACTTAATGACTTAAGACAGCATGTTATTCCCTGTACCTCTGCAGATTGGCTGTGAGTGGTTCTTGTGGTCTGAAAAGCCTGCCCAGGCCTCGATGGCCGTGGGTGGCTTTGCCCACGTACCGGGGTCTCGCCTTGTGCAGCTGGGATGGCTGGGGTGGGACGGTGGTCTCTCTTCTGCAGAGGCTCATGTGGTTGGGGAAGTGATCCTGGCAACCGGGAGGGCAGGCCCCACCCGGCAGGTGCTTCATGCCCTTTGCTTATATCACAGTTGCTGTTGCCCTGTCGGCCAAAGCAAGCGCATGAATGAGTCCAGAGTCAAGAGGTGGAAAAACAGCCTCCACTTGGTACTGGGAGGAGTGGCAAAGTCGCCTTGCAGAGGGTATTCAGAAAGGGATGGGAAGATTGATTGTGGCCATTGTTGCAAACAGCGTGCCACACTCCTCAGCTTTTCCCATTTTCTGTGTCTTTCAGGAATATTGTAAAGTTTTCCCTTACACATCTCCTTACTTTATTCCTAACTAGTTATCTTTTGCTGATTCTTGTCACCACCCCCCCCCCCATCTTCATTTAGAATTCTTGGGCAGGTGATACATGTACACAGTTAAAATGATAAGAAATAAACTGAGAAATCTCACTATTCTTACCCACTCATTTTCCTCTCCCATCTCTATAGGCAACCAATTTTAAAAGAATTTCTTTTAATTATCTAGTGCTTCTTTCTTCTCTTTCACTTTTTCCTTTCATGCCTTGGAGAAGGAAATGGCAGCCCACTCCAGTGTTCTTGCCTGGAGAATCCCAGGGACGGGGGAGCCTGGTCCCTGCTGTCTATGGGGTCGCACAGAGTCGGACACGACTGAAGCGACTTAGCAGCAGTGCTTCTTTATGGAAGTACTGGCAAGTATAAGTATTCTGCCTCTGAAAAAAGTAGCATACTACATGCCCTATTGTGCAGCTAGCTAGCTCTCCTCAGTTAATGATACAGTACATAGATTGTTCCCATTCTTTTATTGCTACATATTTTCTTGTGATGCTATACCATGGTCTATGTAACTAGTTCCCTTTTAGTAGCTACCGGGGTGGTCTGCAGTCTTTTCATATTGCAAACAGTGCTGCACTAAATGCCGTGGTACACACATGTGTGTAGAGAATGGATTCTCAAAAAGAGACTTCTGGATCTAAGGGTAAATGGATCTTAAAAACTGTATTGAGGCAAAATTTCTCACTTATCAGATGAGCAGAAATACAAAGGTTGGGTGATTGATTCTGTTTGTGAAGCTGGGGAGAACCGTTTCTTTCGTATTGCTGGCAGAGGTTTAAATAGTGCAGTCCCCAGCAAAGGGAGATCTGGCTACATCTGCCAATCAACTTGTCTTCCTTCATGTGTGGGATTGAGCATTTTTTTTCCCCAGACATAAATGGTATAAGGACCATATATTTTTTTCTGGGAGCCGTGTTTCTCTGCCCATTTTTCTGATGGATTGCCGGTCTTTTTCTTGAGTTCTAGATGCTCTTTAAACCTTTTCATGTGAATTGCAGAGTTCTTTCCCTTGTAGTTCATGTTTTATATATTAGTGATTGAGGTAATAGTGATGCTATGTGTGATATGGCCAGTTTGATGCCACCACATCCAAGAACTGTTCAGAGGCTTTCATCTGATTGTTCTATACACCAAATAAAGAAGCTTTGATCTGGGCGAGTCTGGGTAGAAAGTCTCTTAGAGTCATCCCAGCCTCCAGCAGTTTGGTCACAACATGGCCTTTGGATTCTGTATTTCCAGAATCGTTGCGCATGAGTGGAGTGGAGGCTGGGCGGAGTGACATGGCAGTGGATGGTACAGTTTGATTGGTTTAGTGAAAGTATTCCGAAGGATTTCTTCCCCCTTGTGATTGTAAATTGCCTTTTGTTACACAGAGACTTAAGATCATTCTGTTCGTTTCTTGGAAACATATTCCTACGCAATGAATTTATGTTTACATTTCTCTTTGTCTTGGAGGTTTCTCAAGCCGCACTGCTTGTCTAGTTGGCCAGTTAGAAATCTCCTCCAAGTGCGTCATGTTTCAGGAGAACATACCTCAACCCGTTTTCAGAAAAACATTTTTAAAAGCATGTCTCAATTTTACTGGTAGTCTATTCTTAAAAAAATTTACAGAAGAAAATTAATTTTGGAGCCATTCTCAATGGCTGCCACCAATTCTGACTGACCGGGAACTGTGGAAATTTAGCCCTTGAAATGCTTGGAGTTGTTTCTTAAAGAACAGCTACTACTGGAAAAGGGAGTGAGAAAAACAGCCTTTTCTTTCAACGACCACAACTGCGGCTCGGCAGTTGAGGTTGAGGGCAGCATCTTTGCTTGCGTGGATCCTGTAGTGGCGGCGAGGGTGGGAAGGTGAGGAGACCCGGAGGCCGAGAGAAGACGGGAGAGGAGCCGGTGTTGGCGGGCTTCCAGTCTGCGCCAAACCTGCTCACCTAGAGCAACCGAGTTGCTCTTCTCAGCTCAGTGGCTTTTTTTTTTTTTCCTGTTGACATTTATGCTCATTTGGGGATGTGCTTTTTAAATCTTCCCCAAAGTTAGTCTCAGTTATAATTCTTAAGCATCTGTATGTTTAAAAAAAAAACAAGTCCTAAGTCAATGTTTAAAATAAACCTACAGTGTTTATAGACATTTTCCGTGGGTAGATGTTCAGTAATATTTAAATGTGTAGGGGAGTTTCCATTTTTTTATTTTTGACTTGTTTCACATTCTGTTTCACCAAGTTGTTAAGTTTAGTAAAGGAGAGGCTTTGCTATTCTGTATCTGAGGGTTCGTTGGACTTAAGTGGATCAAAAAAATCGTTAACGGATCCTCAAGGAGCAGGATCAAAACAGTGGGTTCCTTGTCTGGCTCTTGTCCTGGGGGGTGTGTCCTGGCCTGGGGAGCCCCCCTCTCCCTCCTCAGGCCTTTATCTCCTATCTGCCCTCATTGTGTGAGGGATTGAGGTTGGTTTGACATGTTTTTAAAAACATGTTTTAGTCCTGAGTGGGACAAGCCGAATTCTATCTCCTTTTGCAGCTGTGTGAGGAACATACCTCAGCCCAGGGTCGCTGTCCTCGTAGTGACCTCAGGAAAACGGGGACACTTGCAGAATTCTCACTCTGCCTGAGCCTGGCTCTCAGTCCCCCTTCCCAGTGTGTAAAAGTAAAGGATCTGATGCTGTGCACTACTGTTCATTTCTTTCCAACATTTTATTATGAAAAATTTCAAGCATGTAGAAAAGTTGAACTCATTTTCCATTGGACACCATAAACCCACTATCAAGATTCCATAAATAAGTTTACTTACTATACCTGCTTTATCGCATTCCTCCACCAGTTCATCTTATAATTTTTGATGTATTTCAAAGTAAATTAGAATTTGGGATCTTTCCCCGTAATCTTCTGCCACCGGATGTGAATCCTTGGTCCCTGTTAGAAGCATTTCAGGCGTCCTTAAGCAGTTGTGGAGGAAGCACTGGCCAGTGCATTCTTGCCCCGTGGTCGGTGTGCAGCAAATGCGTGTTAAAGGAGTGTATGCCCGCTAGTCCTAGCTGATGAACCCTGTAGGCAGACTTCGCTTTGCCTCTTAGGACAATTACTTTTATATATATATAATTCTGTTTATTTATTTATATTCATTATTTGGTCTTCATTGCCGCGTGGGCTTTCTCTAGTTGCGGAAAGCGAGGGCCACTCCGTTACGGTGCGCAGGCTTCTCCTTGTGGCGGCTTCTCTTGTCATGGAGCCCGGTCTGCAGGCGCAGGGCCTCCAGTAGCTGCTGCGCGGCTCTAGAGCACAGGCTCAGCAGTTGTGCACGTGGGCTTAGTTGCTCCGAGGCATGTGGATCCTCCCTGACCAGGGATCGATCCCACATCTACTGCTTTGGCAGGTGGAGTCTTTACCACTGAGCCACCGGAACGCACCAGGATAAGTTCAAAACAAACCACATTTCCTAGGTACATGTGGTTTCAATTTATAAGATGGACTGCCTTCTATAAGACAGTCCATGAAAAGACAATTATTTAGAATTTGAGATGGATTAAATGCACATAACATAAAAGTATATGTATTTTTTACAGCAGTAGTTGTCTTTCTTGGAATATGTGCATGGCAGTTATTCCAAGGAACCCACATCTCAGGGTTGGTACCTCAAGCATCTGCTTGAGGAAGGGCCTGAAAGAGCAGCCCCACCTCACATCAACCAGAACAGCTTCCCTTTAGTCTATTTTCTATGAGATTCAGATTCCATGGCAAGAAAAATTTTGAAAATCACAACTGCTCAGGTTACCTGACCCAAGTATACGAGAGCCCTAGGTAAGTCTTCGTATGGCTCAGATGGTAAAGCATCCACCTGCAATGCAGGAGACCTGGATTCGATCACTGGATCGGGAAGAACCCCTGGAGAAGGGAGTGGCTACCCACTCCAGTATTGTTGCCTGGAGAATCCCATGAACAGAAAAGCCAGGTGGGCTGGAGTCCATGGGGTCGCAGAGAGTTGGAGACGACTGAGCAACCAACACTTTCTTCTTAGTAGGAAGTATTCTAGTAGAAGAGTATGAATATATCTTGCACACAGCTCAGATTTCTGTGTTTTTAGTTGGCTAGGGTTGCTGCACCATCAAAATTTACCCTAGGTAAAGAACAGTGAGAGTTTTAATAGCAGGAGGCTCATCTAAAGACTGTGCATCTCGTGTGTACATACTTCCATGGAGACCCCTCAGTCCCTGAGAGTCCTTGTGCCCACAGTGAACAGTGTCTGTATTTCCACTCCTTACCTCCTGCCAGGAAGGCCACGCGTGCTCTTTTCCCCTTGCTGAAATGGGTTTATTCTGAGTTCTTCGGGGCCCGATCTCTAAGTGCAGTGTGGGCGGCGACCAGAAACCTCCCTCCTCCCAGAGCAGAGCAGGGCTCTCTCTCTTGGTGTCATTCTTCCTCACAAACAGGGCTGATGAATCATTTTGATCCGACGTCTTCCTTTGTTCCAAAACAGCCGCAACCGCGGTCATGACATGTTGTTCACAAAGTGAGCGGCATAGGTGGCTCTTTTTCTCTTTTTTTACTGTTACGTTTACATTTTGTAACTTCCTCTTTTTCTCTTTACTTCCAATAGGCTCGGGTTATGTATGATTTTTCTGCTGAACCTGGAAATAATGAACTGACAGTTAACGAAGGCGAAATCATCACAATTACAAATCCAGTAAGAGAACTGTTACGTTTAAATTGGTCTCTTAAGGATTTATGTTTAAGATTTTATTTTTTTAATAGGCTGATCTTTCACACCCACATGAATTCCTTTCCTGTTGCTTGTGCAGTACTGATGGTTAAAAAAAGAATTGCTGGTTAGAAAAAAACATACGTAGTTTTATACAGTATGCCAGGTGTGTATAAGTAAATAGGCTCTATTTTTAATCATAGAAGACATGAAAGCTTATATTTACTTTTTTTTTTTAATGAAGAAGCACTCTTAATTTCTTTGTAAAATAGTATTTAGATTGCTGTTGTGGTCAAGAAATGGACAGTCATTTAAAATGACTTTTTAAAAGAATATGTTATCTAGATTCAAGTGGATGTTAATTAGGGTATGGTTTATGAATTTAAGATAGCCCTTATTATCTTAAAGGGAAGCAGTAGGATTTTTCAAAGGTAACATTAAAATTGGGAATCCTGGCATAGAATACATTATAATGTTTAGATTATTAACATTATTTATTTAGGAGCGCTCAGGAAGGTTGGGCCAGTTAGTTTTCCTAAATAACAGGCAATCCCAAAGCTTAGTGGCTTAAACAGTCTGTTGTTGTTGCTTGGGGATCCACAAACCAGCTGGGTGGTTCTCCTGACCTGGGCTCACCCATGGGCCTGCATCATCCAGCACAGCGCTAGGGCAGAGCAGGCCACTATGACCTCCTCTGTCTGGCATTTCTCCTGCTGGGGGTCGGCTGGCTTTGGGTGGGCCAACAGGGAGACGGAGCCTTGTCTCTGTCATCATCTGGCAACCCAAATACCAGCTCTTTTGGGGAAAAAAGAAGGGTGAGCTGAAGTGTGCAGAGCCTCTTGAGGCCGGCTCCGTATTCACCCCGTGTTATCTCCACCTCAGTCTGTTGGCCGAAGAGGTCATGAAGGGATAGCGCAGGTTCTGGAAGTGAGGGTGCATTCTGCCCCTTGACAGTCAGAGCTGCAAACCATGTGTAGTCAACCACAGACCAGTCATCAGAAAGAAATTACAAAATCTTGTCATTCTGTTTCTCTCTGTCTCATCAATTAGTTGAAGTTTGATTTTTCTCATTTTTAAATTATATCCTTTTCTGGCATAAAGAGAAAGCTTAAGAATTTGAAATTTTTAACAGCGTTAGCCCCATAGGAATGAAAAGGTTAATGGATTAACGTTAATTACTTTTTTTATGGGTAACAATTCCCAGAGCCAAATTTCTCCAGGAAATTCCAACTATAATATTTTTTTTTCTTTTAACCTTTTTGAGGATGTTGGTGGAGGATGGCTGGAAGGAAGAAACAGCAAAGGAGAACGAGGGCTTGTTCCAACAGACTATGTTGAGGTAAGAATTTACTCTTGTTTATTAATTAAACCTGGTCTTTGTCATAGGTGTTTTTACGAATTATCAACTTAAAGGACAAGAATGAAAGATAACTTTATTTTTATTTTTAATGAAAAAAATTCCATTGTAAAAATAATACTTGCTGATTATATAAAATGTAGAAAATTCACTGAAGTAGAACCAAGAAGAAATATTACCTACAGACTTATACACCAAAGAGGAACTCCAAAGACTCAGCTGAAGTTCCTTCCAAGGATAGCAACTTTCAGTTGTTCTGAATAAAAGTCTCTGTTTTTCCTTTACTGATACTGTGTAGTAGCTGCTGCCTACCTTACTGTTTACCGTAGAGTGGACTCACAGGGTTTCAGTTGCAGACTCGAAGGTCACTTTCTTCTCCCTGTGCTAGTCTAGGACCTCTCTGTCAGTTCCTTCTCCCATTCTCCAAGACCCAGGGTCTTGAGTGAGCTGTTGCTGGGTGCAAGCTCTGCAGTGATAAATGCCAAGGATAGTGTGGGGACACACCCCACCCAGCTGACCAAGGCTCTCTGAGTCGGCCTCCTGGCGCCCCCTGCTGGCTGTCCGTAGGTCACGCAGAACGGAGCCCTGGGTCCATGGTGAGCCTGCCTCTCTCATCCCGGGTGATAGCGAGAAACTGAGGCTGCCTGGTAGCCTGTGAGTAAAACTGGAGTGTAGCTCAGGAACAGAGTTGCCTTGGGTTCCCCTCCAGTAGAGAGATCACGTGCCCTGGGAGGGTGTGTGCTGGGCGCTGCCTGCAAAATGGGAAGGCTGGCTGTTGTCCTGACCGAGAGTTCAGTGGGGAATTTTAAGCGCTTTGGAGAATACTGATGATATTGCTGAAATGTTGGGTTGGCCAGAAAGTTTGTTTGGGTTTTTCTAGAACATCTTTTCTGGAAAAACCGAATGAATTCAGGCCAGCCCAACATGTGTACGGGCAGGCACCCCACCTTTCCAGACACTATCAGAGGATTCACAGGTCCCTGAACCCGGCCCACGGGTCTCACGTTATATCATGTTTGACCTCTGTACACCGTGCATTCGGGATCCTAAAAACTGACAAGAATGAGAAAAATGTGGTAAGCTGATCCTGGTATTAGTTGCGTTTTTCTAAAGAATCCTGCACACTTGCAGAAAGGAATCGTTAGGGCAGATATTCTTGAGCTCATACCTTTTAAGAATAGAAACCTTTTGATAGTTCTTACTTGCCATCAGGGATTCTACCTTTGAAATAACTCGACAGTCTATGAAAGTAAGTAACTATGGTCCTTCCTAATGTTCAGATTTTGCCCAGTGATGGAAAAGATCAGTTTGCTTGTGGAAATTCAGTGGCCGACCAAGCCTTCCTCGACTCCCTGTCAGCAAGTACAGCCCAAGCCAATGCATCGGCTGCCAACAGCAACAACCAGGTAAATCGTAGTCTGGCTCGACGGAACAAAGCACACGTGTGAAAGCCTGTGGTGCGTCAAGCTCTTGCCATTCCCTGAAAGCACGAACAAAATAGCTGTTAGGTGTGTGTGTGGCGTTCTCTTGCTGGGTTCTAACAAAGACCTTGCCTCTTAAGCCTGCTGCAGACTAGTTTTATAGCATTGATTATTAGTGAGAAGCCAGGGTGTTCATTCAGAGTTGCTTGTAAAAGTCTGGCATGTTGAACACAGACCCGATAAACTGGGAATATCCTCGCAAGCGAGGGCGAGGAAGGAAAAGGGCCCTCTTCGGTCAGTGTCGAAACTCTGGCTGGAGCAGGGCATGCCTTCTGCGGTCTTGGCTCGTGCCGCACGTGTCCGGCGTGAGCCCCTCGTGCAGGTGCAGCGCGAGAAGGCAGCTGCAGATCCAGTAGTTGGCACTGTTACTGTACTGTTTCTAGAAAACTTGGGAAAGCGGGATAATTTGAGAAAAATGTACTGAAATTTTAATATTAATTTTAATGAATTTGACCAATTTAGGTGACTACCTGATTCAGTTCAGTTCAGTCACTCAGTCGTGTCTGACTCTTTGCGACCCCATGGACTGCAGCACGCCATTCTTCCCTGTCCGTCACCAACTCCCGGAGCTTACTCAAACTCATGTCCATCGAGTTGGTACTGTCATCCAACCATCTCATCCTCTGTTGTCCCCTTCCCCTCCTGCCTTCAATCTTTCCCAGTATCAGGGCCTTTTCTAATGAATCAGTTCTTCACATCAAGTGGCCAAAGTATTGGAGCTTGGACGCAAGGAAATCAAACCAGTCAATCCTAAAGGAAATCAACCCTGAATATTTTTTCGAAGGGCTGATACTGAAGCCGAAGCTCCAGTA
This sequence comes from Bubalus bubalis, assembly GCF_019923935.1. Lineage (NCBI taxonomy): Eukaryota > Metazoa > Chordata > Mammalia > Artiodactyla > Bovidae > Bubalus > Bubalus bubalis. The sequence continues at coordinate 9,649,707 of NC_059166.1, read as the reverse complement.
CTTTGGCCTGGTTCAGTTATTGCTAAATGATTATCCAGTGCCAGCGTCAACAAGAAAATTGAGAAGATGGATCTGAAAATGTTCCTGCTTCCTACCTCTTTAGAAGTGAATGGGCTTTAGGAGATATCTCTTGATATTTTTAACTACATAAAAGGCTTTAAATAGTATAAAGCCTAATAATCATCTCACTTACAGTTATCTGTTCATAGGATATTTATATCTTAACCTTTTAAGAGAGTTTTTCAAAGTACTGTTACTAAATGTTAATTGCAGATTTTATACATTTTAAAATAGCTTTTGTGGACATCCTGAATTACAAATTAGTCTGGCTCAGATATTTAAAATTTGGAGGTGAAGTTATCACCATAATTGAGCATTCTTTTATATTTTGTTAATCTATAATACCTGAGAATGTTGGCCAGTTAAAGTTTACTCAAGATAAAATGTAAAGAAATAGTAGTTAAATCTCGTTGTTTAGTCACTAAATTGTATCCGACTCTTTTGTGACCCCCACAGACTGCAGGCTCCTCTGTCCATGGAATCTCTAGGCAAGAGTACTGGAGTGGGTTGCCATTTCCTTCTCCAGGGGATCGTCCCAACCCAGGGATCTAATTCACATCTCCTGCACCTCCTACATCGGCAGGCGGGTTCTTTACCACTGAGACACCAGGGAAGCCCAGTTAAACGTTACTTGACATTTTACCAGGGATTCTTAGCCTGGGTGCCGTTAACATCTGGGGCCCGACGCTTCCTCATTGTGATAACCAGCAGCGTCTCTGGCCTGTAGCACCACCCTCACCGCAGTCACCAAAACTGTCTCCCACTGTTGCCAGATGGGCAAAGTCAACCCAGCTGAGAGTCACTGAATTATACAAAAACACCGGTGAAACCACATTAATAAGCAAAGGACGGCATTTCAATAAAGGGGAATTATATTGAGATGATTATAAAATAAGTGAAGGAAACAAAACATAGAGCTATTTATCATATTTTAATTCAGGGACCTATTTCAACCATTAGCTCAGGATCGGCTGAAGCAGTTTAACTCATAAACACAAATTTAAAATCAATCTCTGGGGAACACGTGTATACCCGTGGTGGATTCATGTTGATGTATGGCAAAAGCAATACAATATTGTAAAGTAATTAGCCTCCAATTAAAATAAGTAAATTTATATAAAAAATAAATAAATAAAATAAAATGATTCTTTGGGACAAGAGTCCACCATCTTCTCTGACTAAGGGATTTCCAAATAAAGTTGTTTTTCCTTACTGCCCCCCAAAAAAAATCAATCTCAAATTTTGTTATATTATGAAGAAGATTTCTCACTATATAAATGTAATACAAACTGGTCCACATAAGTTTAATTTTTTTCTTCCAGGTTGGTTGAAAGAAAATCAACTTATGAAGGTTGGATTTTACTAGTCCAATCTGACATTAAATCTAATCAGATCATTTGAAAGCAAAGACAAAATAAACTGAAACCAGGAGTAACAAAATATAGAATACATGACCGTAATTAATTAATCTGAACATTTGAATTTACTTAAATAGGGTAAAAATATTTTTAACAGCCATCTATGGTCTCAGTTGTCTGGGATGTATGAACAATTTAAATGGGCCAAGACTGTGGTGTGTTTTATAAATACTGTGTTAATTGGTAGCTTTGGAGAACGTTGCTGTCAGGTTTTTCCATCATTTCATTTTCTGAATGTTGGTTAGAAAATACTATTTTTGTTCCAGGGATATGCCTCTTGCTTTTCTAGTGACTCGGGCGTTGCCTTCTGCCCTGGAGGACAGTTTGTTTGGAGGCAGGTGTGTCAGAGGAGGGCGTCCCTTGTGGCTCAGCTGGTAAAGGATCTGCCTGCTGTGCCTCAAAGGAAGGAGCCAGCCCTCTCCTCTGCCTGTGGGTCAGACAGGCCCCCACCTCCACCCCACCCCCCCGCCCCCAGCTCAGCACACCACACCACACTCTTCCTAATCAGTATCCTTTTAGTCCTCTCAGCACCACTTGTTTTGAATTTGGCTTTCTTCCCACACAGGCAGGTTAAAGCCACACATTCAGCTGCTCTTATCCATCTTTCTGACTGTCGTGTCTTTCTTTTAAATCATATTTTTAGAAAGATCTTTCTCAAAGGTTACATTCCACCTGCAGATGTTCATAAATAACTTACTTTGAGCCTGTTATTTTTTAATTTATCTGAACCCTCCTTGACTTTTGAAGCTATACTGCATTTCAGAGTAGTTAGTTCACACGTTTTTAACTTAATATGTAAAATAGCACTTCCTTTTGTTTTTCTTAAAATTCCTAATTCCGGGTTGTTGGGGCCCCTTCTGTTCTAGCTTCTCACTGAGCAGGCAGAGGTAAGTGCAGTGACTAGCGTGGTGGTGGATAACGTTCGTGCAGCAGCCCCACGACCCACCGTGACCTTTTTCTTCCTTGTCCAGAACATGAGGGAACTCCTTACCTATAAAACGCAGACTTGCCACTTGACTGTGGCATAGACTAGACTGTAAATGTCAAAGGAATACAATGCATTATTCTTTAAATGTGTTGGAACAATTTAATTTGAACAATGATAAAGCTGTTTATTTTTTTAAATACTTGGAAAAAAATATAGGCAACATTTTTTTTTTATAACCTTGGAATATAGAAGGTGTTTTTAAACACAACAGAATTTATAACAACCATAGGGTGGTACATTTAAATCAAAAGTAATATTCACCTAGGAAAAGAATCTCTAACATGCCAGAGGTACCAGGTAATTCTGTTAATAGAGAACTCTCATATATCTATAGGGAAAAGATGAACAGCTCAGAAAAAGAAACGGGCGAAGGGGGTGAACAGATTTTTTCATTGGAAAGGAAGTACAAAGAGCCAGTAAATATTGCAAAATGCTCATTTTGAAATTCTTTTTATCAAATTAGCAGAGAATTAAAGTGTTTTAACACCTAATGTGAGGAAAGGCATGTTCAGTAGGCAGTTCCGATGTGGAGCTGGTAAAGATAAACCAATGAAGCTTTCTGGAGGACAGTGTGAGAGTCTGTGTTAGTACGTGAAACGCGTCTGCTCTCTGACCCAGCACCTGCGAGCCTGCCCCTGGCTCTGCTGTTGGACAGGCGTCCAGGCAGGAGAGGGGTGTCCCCTGCAGCGCTGTTGCACAGCAGAGCCGGGAATCTGCGTCATCAGCAGGGGCTGGCCAGGGAGACTGCAGGACGGTAGGGGCTGGCCAGGAAGAGTGCAGGACGGTAGGGGCTGGCCAGGGAGAGTGCAGGACGGTAGGGGCTGGCCAGGGAGAGTGCAGGACGGTAGGGGCTGGCCAGGGAGAGTACGGGACAGCTGCCCCGCGGGAAGCCAGGGCTGCTGGTAGAAGAACGAGGGTGGCTTCAGATGTGCAGACGTGGATGATCGGGCCTTTACAAAGGCATCTCCCTACGGGTAGTGTTACCTTTCTTGAGTTTAAATATATACGCAGGACGGGGGAGTTTGATGAAAACGGTAATGATGACTGCACAGCATTGACAATGTAATCAATGCCATGAAACGGTGCGCTTAAAAATGGTTACAGTGGGACCTTTTACATTACATTTCAGCACAATAAAAAATTTAAAAATAAAATAAATATATACATACCATAAAACACAAACATGTACACACACAGACACCACAGTTGCAAACAGTGTAGAAAACTTACTGAAGGATGTTTAAGAAATGAATTAGATTGTTTTTTCTTTTTCTAGTATAGATTTTAAGGTGGATGAGGACAGCTATTACAATACCTTTAAAAAAGAATAGTTTTTAGTGGTTATTGGTGGTTTCATTATTAGTTATTTATCTGGTATTTTACAGATTCAGGAGCACTTCCTATTAGTAGCTGTGCCTCCAGAATGTATTAGCCTGCTGGTGAAAATAAATCTCAGATATCATTGCTAAACATGTGTTAATAGTTGTCCTCATGTTGGTTTTCGCCCAGTTGTTAGTGTTTAAATTGTATAATTATAAAAAGGTTCTCAGTATAGATCTTTTAAAAAACTCTTCAATCACTGAATCTTGACAGAACTTACTTTTTAGAAATTAATGAGACGTTTTTGTTTGCTTACTCCTTGGAAGGAAAGTTATGACCAACCTAGACAGCATATTAAAAAGCAGAGACATTACTTTGTCATCAGAGGTCTGTCTAGTCAAGGCTATGGTTTTTCCAGTGGTCATGTATGGATGTGAGAGTTGGACTATAAAGAAAACTGAGCACCAAAGAATTGATGCTTTTGAACTATGGTGTTGGAGAGGACTCTTGAGAGTCCCTTGGACTGCAAGGAGATCCAGCCAGTCCATCCTAAAGGAGATCAGTCCTGGGTGTTCATTGGAAGGACTGATGTTGAAGCTGAAACTCCAATACTTTGGCCACCTGATGCGAAGAGCCAACTCATTTGAAAAGACCCTGATGTTGGGAAAGATTGAGGGCAGGAGGAGAAGGGGATGACAGAGGATGAGATGGTTGGATGGCATCACCGACTTAGTGGACATGAGTTTGAGCAAACTCCGAGAGGTGGTGAAGGACAGGGAAGCTTGGTATGCTGCAGTCCATGGGGTCACAAAGAATCAGACACGACTTAGTGACTGAACAGTGAGCTATTTAAGCTTTGAGGGGGTACTTTCCAGTCAGTAGTACTTATGTGACTGGCTGCAAATAGAATTAGAATGTTGTTCTGATCTAGCCTTATTTTTAAAAGAATGTGTAAGTTTTTATATTTTTGTAGATGGCTTTTTTAAATCAGTAGAGGTTCATCTGTAGAATTCAATGATGTCCTTTTAGCAAAAAATCTATAAAGAACAAAATGGGAAATTTTACAAGTTCTATCTGTATTTTGAGCTGAAATGATTAGGCTTTTTACATAAGACAATTCTATACTTTTTGTGGGCCTTTTTGAGAAAGAGAATTAAACCTTTATCAGAAACTGATTGAAATGTTCTTGGCTTATAAAGGAATCACATTATTTGTTTACTATCCCCATTTCCTGACACAATTGGCACATGGTTATTAAACATCTGATGAATGAGAAATGTCAGATAAAGACGTTATGCCTCAATCAGGCAGATGAGTTACAAAAAGCAAACCAAAACATCATAACCTCGGCTTTCACAAACCCAGTTAATTTCTGTTCATTTTTGTTGTGTGCCCCTGGACAAAGTCTTCCTCTGGAAGTTCCTTCCTACCTTCTTTCCCTCCAAGCAGGAGACCATATATTAGGGTGTAGCAGTGTGAACAGCCGTGACAACGTAACCAGTAAGGTGTAGACGTGTATGACCGAGGCACACATGAGAATTTCCTTGTGTGTAATAAGGTGGGCCTACGAATGCTTCCAAAACCTTTCCCCCAGGATGATAATATACAAGGTGGTGAGTCCCCTGATTACTGACCCTTCTTACCTGGTAGACTTGTCAAACTGAATGACCCGTGTTGACCTGTACTGAACTTTGAGTGAGCATCCTCTGTAAGGAACCAGGTGGGCAGCGGGAGCTCTGCTTACTCGTCAGCCTCTGTTGAACCTTTCTATATATTCTTTGTACTCTTGTTCACTAGTTTGGTAGAAAGCCAACCAGAAAGCAACCATAGTGAAATATAAGTTACCTTTTTCATTAATTCTCAGACCTCGGTTATGGCCTCATAGCCGAGGTCTGACCTAGTTCAGGTGGACACAGAGAAGGGCGGGCGTCTGTCGCCTGTCTCTCCGTCTTCTCTCACAGCACTGTCAGTCTCGTGATCTGGGCAGTGAAGAGTGTTCTTCCTAGACCGTGTCTTGAAGAACAGGAAAACCAGTTGAACCAAAAGACCTGATTTCCTCTGAATCCAGAAGAACATCCTGGGAAACCAGTGAGTCAAGTCAGTCTTGCTGTGGTTTTCTAAACAGACCCTTGCCCACATTCACTGATGCCTGTTGTCAGAAGTAAGAGTTTGATTCTTATTCGTCCTGGTGGCCCAAGGATGTAGTCTAAGAAGCAAAGTACAGCTAAGTAGCAAAATATAACAAAACCAGATCCTATTATTTTTGTAGCCAGTGGTTGCAGACTAGTGGGGTTTTTGTTGTTGTTGTTGTTGTAAAAAGAAAGTTACTTAGGAAACAGTTTAATTCGTCCAGTGTAAGCTTCTTAGGGTGGGGCCAGAGCAATCAGCCTAGGGATATTTTTGCCTCTCTCTCTGAGGCAAAAGCCTTTGCGGTTCTGTACCTGATATCACACCCGAATCCTGAGGTTTTCCGTGCTGGCTGGTGAGATCCGCCCTGCCAAGAGGTTGATACTTAACCCTTCATGTGGCCGCTTCCTCGTATGTGTGTGCTGATCGGTACGCAGACTAAGACCTGGGATCCCATCCCCACCTCTTCATCCAGTCTCTGGGGCCTCTGTGCCGCTCTCTCCTCCTCACCGCTCTGCCCCAGACTCCCAGGTCTGTCTCCTCAGTTCACAGAGACCAGTGGTCTTTGTGTGGATCCCCCGTCCCTGACCTGAGGCCTGGAAAGTCTCTAGGTAGGTGTCAGGTCCCCTGTTGCCTGTTGGCCAGTGATTTGAAGACAGCTTCATATATAACGTCTCTTTTAGTTTTAAGTGGAAGCATAAACTGGATCCCAGTTACTCCATCATGATTGTCTTCTTATATTATTAGTTGATTTCCAAAACCAAATTTACTTACATTTACAAAATGGAAATCATACCACCACTTTCTTCAGAAGGACGTTATACCTGGAAAGTGCGTTCTCGAACACCATACAGATGTCAACAGTCATAACTTCCCTACTAGATGGTTGTGGAGCTGGGATTCAAAGCCTGCAAGCTGGGCTCCAAGGTGGTCCCCCTTAGCGATGCTGACTTGGCCACTGCCTAGCTCCGGGGAGCGTATCGGTTATCTCTTCTCTAGTCAACTCTGCACACCAAGGTGGCCAGCGGCTCAGGAGCTTGCAGAGCTCACGGCCTCGCGGGCTGTTCTGTGCTCTTAGCCGGTCCTGGGTAGGTTCTTTGGGGCTTTCAGGTTCCAGGAAGCTTTGCTCATCTCACATCTGGTAGCTTTGAAAGCACTAGTTCAACATCCTGACGTTTTTTAAAGCTTGGCATTGTTTTTCCTCTGGAGTTCTTTCTCTGTGACTGTATGACTCGCATGATATTTGTTCCACTCCTTCTGTGCTGCGTATAATTACTTTTAGTACTTCAGTGATACCGTGTTGTGACAACAGTCTTTAGAACATATATTAATGCACGGAGGATAACCCACTACTATGCACTAGGGGCTTTGGTTTCTGCGTGTAATGTTTGTGCATGAGTGGCATGCTGGAATTTTCTGCTGAACTTAGCCCTGCTATGCATTTGCTGTTTTTAGCTTCGGTATACTCTTTTTTTTCCCCCACCCTTCATTTACTGAGCACCTTTTTTTATTTTAAGGTGGATATTTTGGCTCAGATTGGTTGTCTTGAAAGTCTCAGCCAATCACCACCTTCTTCATCTTCTCCTTCTCCTTCTCCTTCCATAAATAAGGTAAAATTCAATTTGAAACCCTTAGAACTAATCCTTTTCCCCCAAGCAAGGTGTTGTTTCCGGTAAAGTAGCTAACTAAATAAAGGTCTTCTTGGAAACATGGCAACATAGAAAGTGGGACTTATAGGAACTGAAAGGGTAATTGGGATTTATACCTTGGAGACCTTTCAGCTAAGACTTTCAATGAGACTTGATTGATGAATTCATTCCAGGGACAGTGAAGTCTAATGAAGGATTTTTAACCATGGAGTTGACAGTCTGGATGTTTTTGATGCTGTAAGGGGGGCCAGCCCGGAAGAGAATGATGACTCAGTAGAAAGGAGAGAGAGGGAAGGCCTGGGAGCAAAGGAAAGGAGAGGCCCCTCAACACCTTAGCGGAGGAGCAGAGTGCATTATCGTGCCGCCAGGTGTCTGCAGGTGAGGGACGGAAGGGGTTCTTGGAACTGACAGCAAAGAAGTCAGGGGCCAAAGGATCATTAAACCACTTGTTCTATAGCCCAGTTCATTGCAGCTGGGGTTAGGCTTTGAGGAAAAGCAAGATCTCAGCATTCAGCACACAGAAAATGTGCCAAAACCCCCAAGAATCAAGACTTGCTTTTGAACTTTATGGCAAAACATTTCTGTCTTCTTTCTCTTTCTTATATGTATCTGAAGGAAACAAATCTTTGGCTAGAATAGAAAGTATTTTAAGTGCCTATAATCACCTATTTAAATAAAAGTTTCTCTATTAATGTGATCTGGCATTGTTTTGAAAATATAATTGATGGTCTTTTCCTCTAAAGTGTAAACTAATGGGGATTCACTCAAAGATCACCAGTCATCAGGCTTTTCTCTATATTCTAAATGGGCCCCCATGTAGTAAGATGACCTCTGCGGAGTTTGTGCTGTGTGCTAGATAAATACTCTGTGAGATGTTTTATATGCATTATGTCTTTTAATCCTTACAAAAGTCCTGTGAGGAAGTTAATGCTGTTATATCTATTCAGTAAGTATGGAAACTAAGAGAGATGGAGTAAATGGCCAAGTTCATACAGCTAGTAAGCGGTAAAGCTGGGATTCAAACCCAGATAGACAGCTCTAGAGCTTAAATTCTTAACCACTTCGCCCAGGAGAAGTTTACTTGAGTCTAATTGCTACAGTTTCATAAAGGGATTTAACATTCAGCCTGTGGGCTGTTTACTTGAGTCAAATTGCTACAGTTTCATCAAGTAAAGTGAAAGTGGCTCAGTCCTGTCCCAGCTCTTTGTGACCCCATGGACTGTACAGTCCATGGAATTCTCCAGGCCAGAATACTACTAGAGTAGGTAGCCTTTCCCTTCTCCAGGGATCTTTCCAACCCAGGATCGAACCTGAGTCTCCTGCACAATTTCATAAGGGGATTTAAAATTGAACCAGTGGGCCAGTGTGCTCATCCTTGCCCCCCCTTTACATGTATTTGTGAGATGCACAGCTTTCCTGCAGGCTTGGTGCACAGATGGAGAGTAGAGCGTGAACAAAGGGAAGGATGTGGGAAAGTCTGGGAAACTGCAGGTTGACGCGTAGAGTGAGGATCAGTGGCGACTAGTGAGGATGGGGACGTCATGGAAGGAAAAGGTAGGATTTTGATCAGTGGACTGATGAGCTTAGAATCCATCCTGTGGTCAGTGAGGTCTAGTGAAAGGTTTTGAAATAATGCAGTTGAGTTGGTCATGGGCGGGGGGGGCAGTTGTTACCATAAAGGGAGGGAAAAGAAGAGGATGAAAACCTCGCTGGGTAGAAAGAAGAAGGAGAGCTGGCAGAAAGCAGAGGAGAAGCTTGGACGGTCGTGTGACCAGGTGCCTGCAGTCGGGACAGCAGGGTTATTGTGGGTGGAGAGCGGAGGAGCCAGAGGCCAAAGTACAGGGAGGCGGGTTCAGGGGCAGGCAGACCCTGGCTTTGGGAGCTGGTTTTTCAGTACTGCTATTAGAGGAGGGGCCCTAGGGATAGAACCTGGGGAGATTTCTAGTTGGTCAGGTTTGAAAGATTTATCAGCACAAGTCAAGCTGAAACAAGATAGAAGGAATATTCCCGGGGGTGAGGGGGGTTTGGGGTTGGGGCAGGAGAGGGGGTGGGCGTGGGACAAAAGCAAACAGTGATTTGCCAACAAGGATTTCCTCACCTAGGTAGAGAACAAGATCCTGCACACGACCCAGTCATGATGCACTGATTATATATAAACAATTTATTAACGAAGTAGTTTTTCAGAGTATCATGTTATGTGTTTCAGTTTTTTAGGATACTTGCTGTGAATTTCATGTCCCATTTGTTCCTCCGTGTTGCTAGGACGCCTCTCTCTGCCGGTTTGCCAACAGTCTTGCTCTCTAGTGGGGCTGGACTTTCACTTGTCTGTTGTTCTAGATTGCAGCTCTCTGTTCCTTTTCCTTGGTGGTTTCTAGAAATGCCAGATGAATATCTGTACTTACTGTCATGTTACCATCCAGAATTGGCATACCTTTTGAAGTTTTTATTGTGAAAACAAAACCTCCTGGTTTAGATTCTGGAGAGCACAGAGTATCTGTTCCCCTACCCCCACCCCTGAAGAAAGCTGTGGAGGAAGGGATTCTCCTAACTGCGGTGTGACTGGCCAGCTCTCAGCACAACAGCCTTCTTTTCCAGAATCCACTAGAGTGGCTTGAGAGGAGCTCCTTGTCAGCCGTGTATTTGAGAAATTGACAGTCATATGGATGAAATGTCTTTCTTCTGTTAATATTTGACATTGAGCAAAATCATTAGTAACGTCATCTTTTTTCTTGAAGGTACAAGAGATATTAGAATGCAGTCACATTTCCTTTGTAAAACGTGTGCTCTGTTGTTGACGCTTCTGGTTAGGTGGCTGGCATTATCCCCCCATATGTCAATTGGTAAAGAGTGAGAAAAAACCCAACCACGGTGGCATTCTAAAACATTAGAGAGGCATATGAGGCCATTTGGGTAATTCTCTCTCTCTCTAATATCAGGTTTGTTTCATTTTGTTTTGTTTATGTGAGAAGGAAGACTGCTATTCCATGTCATTGAATTAATAGATTTTAGCGTTGAAAAAAAAATTTTAAGGCACTATTTGTTTTCCCTAAATTTATCTACAAATTTAAGGTTCAAATGAAATCACATTTTTTAAACTTTACACGTTGTTGTTGTTGTTATTGTTTAGTCACAAAGTCGTGTCCAACATTTTTGCAGCCCCACAGACTATAGCCCACCAGGCTCCTCTGTCCATGGGATTCTCCAGGCAAGAATACTGGAGTGGGTTGCCATTTCCTTCTCCAGGGGATCTTCCTGACCCAGGGATCAAACCTGCATCTCCTGCATTGATGGGTGGAGTCTTTACCACTGACATACTAATCCTAAAACTGAAGGTTGTTTTAGTTTTAAAAACAGATGCTGAAGTTCACTGTAAAAATAATAAAAGATGTTATGGTAAAGTACAAACTTTACCATATGGCATTCTGTCTAGTGGGCTCCAAAGTAGTTTGGTATTAGAGGAATAGATTATAGGAAAGAGTCCCAGAAATAGTCCCAAGTCCAGGGTATGGTAAAGGTAAATTTCAAATCAGTGGGGAGACAATGGATTATTCATTAAATGATGTTAGGGCAACAGATGGCTACAGGAAAAAAATTAAGCTGGATTCCTATATTATTTCTTATACCGAAGTCAGTTCCATACAGGTTGAAGGTTTAAAATTTAAAAATCTAGGATGAACCTAGAGCCCATTATACAGAGTGAAATAAGTCAGAGAAAAACAAATGTCGTATACTAATGCATATGTACGGACTCTAGAAAAATGGTACTGATGATCCAATTTGCAGGACACCAGTGGAGACACAGACATAGAGAACAGATTTGTGGACTTAATGGGGGAAGGAGGGGGTGGGAAAGAAGCAGAGAGTAGCATGGAAACTACCATATGTAAAATAGATCACCAGTGGGAATTTATTGTATGACTCAGAGCTCAAACTGGGGCTCTGGGACAACCTAGAGAGGTGGGGAAGGAGGTTCAAGAGGGAGGGGACATGTGTATACCTATGGCTGACTCATGTTGATGTGTGGCAGAAGCCAACACAATGTTGTAAAGCAATTATCCTTCAATTAAAAGTAAATAAATTATTTTAAAAATCAAGGAAACAACAAAAAAACACTGGTTGCCTCTGGTTCCTCTTACTGCAGTATTCCTTGAAATACGGTGCCATGTATTGCCCATTCGAAAATTTTATTTATAACATTAATGAACTATAAAATTATGCAAAAGAATAATGGTAGAAAATATTTTTAAAATAACTTGGCATGATAGCCCCATTTTATGCAAGACGCCACCCCTTGGCATGTAGTAGGAGTGTAGGGAAGTGACTATATGATCTCTTTCTAAAGCAGTTTGACAAAATCTTATCAATTTTATTAATAAATGCACACTTTCATTACCCAGTAATTTTCTTCCGGGAATTTCACATAGATCTATTGGATATGTGAGGAAAGATGTATAAGGATGTACACTGCAGCGTTATTAGCAGTAGCAAAACACTGCAAACAAGTTAAGTGAGCATCAGCACATGCTGTTTAGATGATGGGAAACAAATACAAAGGAATTCTGTGGAGTCACGTAAAAGAATGTCATCGTCCACGTGCTGTGTATTAATACCTAGGAGAATGTTTCAGGCTATGGAAAAACAAGAGAGAAGTGCAGAGCAGAAAGTGTAATTGGGGCTCACTTAGAACGTGTTTAAAGCAAAAAGAATCTCACTGCATGGCATGTGTGAGTAAGTATGTACAAAGGACTTTGTTAGGAGTCGTCGTCTCTGAGAGAATGCCTGGCATCTTAAGGTGGTAGGAATGCTTTTATATTTCATATCCTTTTATTCTCTTGATTTTTTTTTTAAACTGGGAACATAATAACTTTTGAAATAAAAATTAAAACAGTTAAAAATACAACTGATTACTATCAAGTGGTTAAGGTCAATAAAGCATATTATTAGCATATATAAGCTCAAAAACATATTAAGTGGGGGAAAAAAGCATGCAAAGAGATACAGACGGCACAGTGTTGTTCAGGTCAGCTTTGAAAATAGAAAATAGTTGTTATTTATGAATATGTCACATATTCTATTACACAGTGGGAGTGTCAGAACATGCATGAGAACGAGAGAGCAGGTTCAGAAAAGCCGTTACTTGGGGGAAAGGGAAAAAAGAGAGTTTCTCTGTTAACAGTTGTAAAGTTCCTGAGCAAACACGGCAAATGCTAGCAGTAAAATTCGATTGATGCTGCTTTTTGTGCTTGCCTACATGTTTCTAAAATGTTATTTTTTAAATTATTTTACATTTCTATCAGTTTTTTTCAGCACCCCTATTCAGTTGCTTCCTACTGAATTGAGTAGGACTTTCTAGAAGTCACAAATATCCTCTCCTTTTTTTACCCCTAACAACAGGTCAGCAGTGGCAGTGACCCCTGGTCAGCCTGGAATGCTTCCAAACCTGCAAACTGGGAAAGCTCGGATGGCTGGGGAGCCAAGCCGGAGGGGGCCGCAGCCCAGAGAAGCGCTGCCAACAACTGGGACTCGGCCTTTGGCCATCCCCAGGCCTACCAAGGACCAGGTGAGGTGGGGGGCCACCCTTAGAGGGCATCCCAGGACCAGGTGAGGGGGAGGGGCACCCTTAGAGGGCATCCCGGTCGAAGGGGTTTAATCACGGGAACTGTGGTCTCACTCAGTAATGGCAAACTGACTCTTCTGAATCTGAATGAGGTAATTACACTCTTTAGTCCACTCTCAGCTCCCTGTCAAGGAGAACCTTGTCAGCATGCAAACGCTTGCAGGGACCAGGTTCATAAAGTGAAGCAAGAGAGCGACCCTTTGGGGCTGCCAGAGGACGGAAGTGGGCAGCAGGTTGATGCGCCACAGGAGGACTGAGCTGGTGTTCCTCCAGAGAGGCTGGAAATCTCGATTTTTTTGTCAACTTCCCACTTTAAAATCCTCGCTATTAACACACATTTGTTTTTAAATCTTGGACGAAAAAAAAATATGCACATGGATTGACTGTGGTTTATCACCTGCCAGTTTATGACCTCTGACTTAGCTGTTCTATCATTTCCTGAACTCCCTGTTTGACTCCCCGGTGCTTAATGGAAACACTGAGGCAAAGGAAGATTTTCTAAAAGGAGAAACAGTTAAGGAATTAAGAAAGGTTATTTATGTCTGTTCTGAAATTAAGAGACCCACCCATTGTTTTGTAATGACCCCTGTCTGAGCTCATTATGCCCAGAACTGAGTGTGCTGAATGGCAGGGGGCGTGGGTCGGGAGCCTTGAAGGGCGCAGGTGCTGCTCTCTGGCTCCCACCTGGCCCAGGAGTCGGGGGTTGGGTTCAGACCAGACTGCTGACATCACTTCTGCAGTGACGTGGTATTGCTGGAATCCTGGCCCAGATCTTTCTGATACCTTCTAGTCTTTTCTTTTTCCTTTTGACATTTGTCTCTGGGCTTATCGTGGTGCCACTCTCAGGGAGGAGACCCCAGGGCACTTTCCTGCCTAATGCTGAAGGGACACCTTGGGCCTTCAGAGGTGGGAGACGGAGGCAGAGAACAGTGGCAGAGGGCGGGTGGGCGGGAGGAAAGCTGGCAGCACCCCATCTGACACGGAGAGGATCACTAGAATGTTAGGCTCCCAACGCTGGTTTAGTCATGACTTGTCCCTTCTCCTCCACCGCCTCGTCCTTCTCTGGCCTGCGTTATTATTCGTTACGCAATTCCTTTTCAAAGATCTGTCACCCTTTTGTCCTCCCCAGTCTCTTGGCTTAAAGGGTATTTGACCTGTTTATTTGCAAGTTTATAAAGCTAGGTTTATCAATGTGTAAGTGGCCCAGGGGTAAAGAGTCCACCTGCCAATGCAGGAAACACAGGAAACATGGATTAGATCCCTGGGTTGGGAAGATCCCCTGGAGAATGGAAGGGCTACCTACCCCAGTATTCTTGGCTAGAGAATTCCATGGACAGAGGAGCCTGGCGGGCTACAGTCCATGGGGTTGCAGAGAGCCAGACATGACTAAGAGCAGGACAGCACAGCCAGGCCTCTAGCAGACCTTACCTGTGCACCAACGAGGGTTTGCTTGGCATCTTTTGGCCGCACTGCATGGCATGTGGGGTCTTTGTTCCCTGACCAGGGATTGAACCTGAGCCCCCTGCATTGGAAGCATGGAGTCTTAACCACTGGACCACCAGGGAAGGCCCTCCAGAGTGTTTTTATCATTGACATTTATCTGAAGTTACTTGGGCCAACAGCCCTCTTTAAGTTGTTTCTGACTTGTCTTTTGTGCCAAAAGGCAGAATCCTCAAGACTCAAAACTGTAACTCACAAGCGTAACAACAGAGCCTGTATTCTTCACATCTTTATTGTAATCCTGACCATGTACCCTTTTCTTCTTCTTTAAAAAACTGGTTAAGCCAGTTGGTAGCTGTTACCAGAAGATTAAGTCATCCCGTCTTTATTTGGTCTCTCTTTACCAAAAATCTTCTGTTCTCACCTCCAGCAACTGGTGATGACGATGACTGGGACGAAGACTGGGATGAGCCCAAGTCATCTCCCTACTTCAAGGATCCAGAGTCGGCAGAAGCAGGAGGTGCTCAGCGAGGAAACAGCCGGGCCAGCAGCTCTTCCATGAAGCTGCCACTTAACAAGTAGGTGTAAGAGCTGGGGGAATGGGGCTCCCGTATGAGAGGCTGTGATGAGACAGAGAGGCTGTTTCTCTTTCCAGTGATCACAAAGTTTGGGGCGTGATTTGATCGTGTCTATTTTTTTTATTTGGCTCTTAGCTTGAAAGCTTTTTTTTTTTTTTAAGTGAAATATATGTTCCATTTAATAATCTGCCAAATACTCTTTTTTACCTTTATCAACTCATGACATTGTTTCATTGTTGATGTCACAGGAAGGCTAAAAATAATAATGATAACTTTCTTTTAAATGTTTTACCGCGTATTGATCTATTACCATGACCAGGCTTTGTGCAGAGCAGTTTGTGTGTTTTCTCTCATGGTGCTCTCACACCCCTTTGTGGTACATATGATCTCTTTTACTCTCGGAGAAACTGAAGCCCAGGGAGGTGAAGGAAACGATATGGGCCCCTGTGAGCGTCACATTGGCCTTTAGCTTGCTTTAGGATTGAAATCAGACGTAATATGGCTGGTTTTTGTAGAAATAAGATTTCTTTTCCTATTTTAGGTGTTTTGCTTTCTGAACATTTTTACCCTGTTTATTTAAAAAAAAAAAATTCTAAAACTCAATCTTGTCTTCTTTAGAAGTTGCGCTTTGGGTGGGTATATATTGATTCCACCTTTTCTTCCATTTTAGAACTTTGCTTTGGGTGTAGATTTGATTTCTGGAAATAGCCAAGTTTATTATGTTTGAAGTCTCTAAGAAGACAGGTTCCAAAGACAATTTCCGAAGAAAATGGCACAAGTCCTTATGAACAGTGGCAGTTTCTTCAGGGTAATGGTGGCCTCCTGAGGGAGAATGTGCACAAGTGCTTTAATTGGGATGTAAGATGCTAGCGTGTGGCCTTCGCTCCATGGAGCCATCTATACCGATCCGCTCAGTACTTTCTGTCTGCCTCTGTACCTGGGAGACAGTCTCTAGTCTGCCCTTCGGTCTCCGTGTGGTAATAGAGTGTCTCAGAGCACCCATAAATACCACACCTTCTGGAGTCAAACTGTCCTCTTACCAGATAAAGTTTAATTAAATGACTAATTGGCTGTTGAACAATCTGATTACGTCAGGTTTCATTTACCTTAGTTTCCTAGTTCCAGTACATCTGAAAGACAGAACAAGTTCAAACTGTTGTATTAAGTAAATGTGGATGAGAGCTATAGAATTCTTACAAGGAAAAGGGTAAGACTCACGAACGTTTGTCCTCATGATTAGATTTCCTGGATTTGCAAAACCTGGGATGGAACAGTATTTGTTGGCCAAGCAACTGGCAAAACCCAAAGAGAAAATTCCGATCATTGTAAGTTTATTTATTTTTTGCTTTGTTTCTAATTAAGCTCTTGCATAGTATCTTAAAGAAGGTTATTAGTCATTTAGAAAGTATTCTTAAACACATTTAATGCTCCAGGTAAGTAACTGATAGTATACTAAAAGTATAAAAAATAGCATAAATTAATGCCCATTACTGTCTAGGCATTCTTTATTTTTACCTTTTCAAACTACCAGTAATTGAACAAATACCCATAGTATATATGTGTTTTGTATAATATTTCTTTTTCTGAAGTATCTTGAAGTTACCTTTTACATGCTGTTTTTCTACTAGCCAAACATATTTAGATAATAAACTCAATTCAGATATTTAGGTTTCTACCTTGGCAGAGTACATGCATGTTATCAGAATAAGTTCCCTTTTCCTCTGTGTTGGTAATAGTTTTCTCTCATTAAATCAATTGTCCAGTTCATGGTAAGGAGCTAGCAAATGAAAGCTGGCAGTTAGTGACACCGTTCAGAATACCCGTCTTTGAAAGGCTTGCTCATAAGATGACACAGGCTCTGTGGTTTCACCCACATGTTGACTGTGGATAGATTTTCTAAGTGTTACCTAGCTGTATATGTCCAGATAAAATTTTAGAAAAGAACTGTAGCTATCTTCTGACTCTGTTGATTTAGTCATGTAACTGTAAGTTGCGAATAGGGCAGGAGGACAAGGGGCCTTGAATGTAATCACCATGGACTCAACTAAGGAGGAAATAATTTAGTCTTATTCTATAATCTTTGGATCCTAGGAGACTCAATAATATTGCAAGAATGACACTATTTTTTATATTACCTGTTCCTACTTCTTTGGAATGCTTGAAATCCTGGAAAACTCCAGAGAGAATGGCTGTGACAAGAGCCCTTTAATCCTTCTTCCCTGAATGCAAACTTGGAGTGATTATCTTCTGAATGGTTAGGTTAAAGATTTTTTTTTTCTTCAGATGTTTTTGTAAATACTGAACATGTATCCTGTTCTTTTTATTAAATTTAAAAATTCCACAGAATCAAGAGCCCATGGCCCCCCTGCCCCTGAGATTCTCGTAAGCATGGGACTTTGTCATAAGCGTGAGAGTGTTGGAACAGAGCCAAAGGACCCCGGCATTTGAGTTGTCCCACATATTTTAGGCAGGCCTGCCTGTGTGGGCTTCTTGTGTGGAAAAGGACGTGAGGAAAGCCATAGAGGCTTCAGAAAACCAAGAAAAAGGAGAGACCTGGTCCTTTGGTTTCAAGGTGTAGCATCCCTACCCACTAGTAAAGTAATGACCTCATGGATGTTGGGCCCTGGTTGGTCAGAGTCTCCTCTCTTGGGCCCCGTCACTGAGGGAAGTTCCCCAAAGCTCCTCTCAAAGGTTCCTGCCCTGCAGCTTCAGGAGGGTTTTCTGGACCTGGGTCCCTCTTGGAGAATCATAATATTAAGCACTTGTTGTCAGAGACCTTTAGTCCCTTATTAAAGCTCTCTAGGTCCCAGTCACCGTCCTGTCCTAGTAGCCTCTGAACTTTCATACCTCACCTCACTTTTTCCTCCTCTCACCTTGGAAAAGAATTAGGGCATACAGAAGATGAGAGTAAGTGTTGAGGGAGTTTGATGGCAGTTTGGCATTGCTGAGACAGCCAAGTGTGTCGTTTTATTTTTCACAGAGCTATTAGTCTGCAGTAGATTTGAAATTTTTAAAAGCTAGCCCTTCATTACATAAAACTGGGACAGCTGGACTGGAGAGAGATTGTGTCCTGCCCAGCATCCTCTCGAGGAAAGGAAGCTCGGCCCCTCTCTGTGGCCTAAGATGCCCACACGGGAGCAGAAGTGCCTCTCGATTAAGTGTTTTTCAAATAGAACCTTAGTAAGAACAGAGAGCATTTATGTAGATAATTTCTCAAAGAAGAGCAAGAATGACTCTTCTAAGGACTTCCAGCCCTAAAAAGAATCACTTGATGATTTATATCAATTGTGTTAACTGATTTTCCACCTCTCCCTGCAATGTGTAGGTTGGAGATTATGGCCCGATGTGGGTTTACCCTTCCTCTACGTTTGACTGTGTGGTAGCAGATCCCAGGAAAGGCTCCAAAATGTATGGTTTGAAGAGCTACATTGAGTATCAGTTAACCCCTACCGTAAGTATCTAAGTTATCGAAACAGAACCGTGCTTACATCACTAGGAACGGCTTGCTTTTTTCTTCATTTTCTGTAGTTGATATTGGTAACTTTTTTTCTCTTTCCTTCTCTTGCAGAACACTAATCGATCAGTAAACCACAGGTATAAACACTTTGACTGGTTATATGAGCGTCTGCTGGTTAAGTTTGGGTCAGCCATTCCAATCCCATCTCTTCCTGATAAGCAAGTCACAGGTGAGTGTGTGTGTGACAGAACTCAAGACAACAAGTGAAAAGACTCCAGTGAGAGTATTCTAACGAAAATCAGAAATGGCACTTTCCATCCTCTAGTGGAGTGAGATGCGGGAGCTGGAAACAGCAGCTAACTGCAGCCATAAATACATATATAGATACACACACACGTAGTTCACATATTTGGAAATTGCCTAAACACCTAACAAAAAGGTTTCATAAATTTTTCTGTCAAGAGTCCCTACGCACATGTGTATCTTGAATCCTGACAAAGTCACTGTGTCTTTGCTGCTACACCTTTTCCAGTCCCTGTGTCTTTATTGCTCACCCTTTCCTATAAGAGAAATACATGCCTTTTTTATATGTGAAAAATGACACCTGGGAAAAACAGGTATAATTCTAATTAGAAAAACAGAATACTTCTAATAGTCTAAGGTAGAAATTAAAATGTATGACCCAAATAATGTAAACACATTACATACCCCAGCTGTCATTTTCATTGACGGTGCTGTGCTCAGTCCTGTCGGACTCTTTGGAACCCCGTGGACTGTAGCCTGCCAGACTCCTCTGTCCATGGGGTTTCCCAGGCAATAATACTGGAGCAGATTACCATTTCCTCCTCCAGGGGATCTTCCCAATCCAGGGATCAAACCCATGTCTGTTGCATCGCCTGCATTGGCAGACGGGTTCTTTTAACACCACGCTACCTGGGAAGCCCCTGTCATTTTCATCACAAGTCTGTAAACACCAGATGTAGATGCCACAGAGCTTCTAAGTGTTAATGTAGGAATTTACCAAGTTCTCTACTCAGTTAGTTTGGTGACTACTAATATTTAAATATTTTTATTTATCATTAATAATCACCCTGTCCCTTTTCTTAATTTATTTACATGTCATTCCCACCCCCACCCCCAAGTAATCTCCTAGTAAATAATCCACAGTGCTACCAGAGCTCCTCATAAATGTGCAGTCAGAGAGTGTTTTTCCTATGTCTGTTTTGAGAATGATCAGTGATTTTTTTTTTAACCCTTTCGCCTAATCTATAAACTGGAATGTTAGTACTTAGGAGTCAGTGTGTTTGTCTTGGAATAAAAGTTTGTAAAGAAGCTGAACTTCATGTAGAGATTAGAGTCTCCATGTCTAGTTAGAAAATATTGCAATACATGAAGCTCTTAAACAGAGAGAGAAGGATCAAAGATGAGAGTAAGACTTGAAAGCTGGGAGCTGGAACGGTGCAGGAGGAACGGACAGGCTCAACTGGGCCCGTGAGGAGCGTGGAGGGGGAGCCGGGCCCGAGAGGTCTGGGGGGCTGGAGAGGATTCGGTCCTCACTCAGCAGGAGTGAGATAAAGAGACGAGAGAGGGGCTGGGGGCTGCCCCAGCCTGGGCAGGGCCCACTCAGGTGGCCCAGCCTGCAGGGAGGTTGGTCCTGATGTGCCAGGCGTCACGTGTGCCCTGGCCCCTCACGCACGGGTGCTCTCAGCTCAGACATGCACAGGTGCTGCTCAGAAGTGCTGAGAAGGGATGTGATGTGATTCCAGAGCTCACACCGTGCGATGAGGACTAATCCTCAGAACCGGTGACGCAGGGTAAGGGAGTTATTCTTCTTAAGCGTGGCTTTGTGCTTTGCTTTGTGCAGTGTGTATGCATCTCCGAAATGTTTGAAGAGATGAAACCGTTTTTAAGAAATTTTTTAAATTTTGATTTGGCGGGGGGGAAACTTTTCAAAATTTTCACATTGTCCTAGCAGAAAGGAGGAGTGGGCCTGCATTGCCCTCCCGGGGGTGACACCCAGGCAGCCCCTCAAGGAGCCCAGGTGGCAGGTTGGGTGCGTGGCTGCTTCCTCCCACTCAGACGTGTCACCCACCCCAGTCCTGCGCCCACTGCGTATCCTCACTGTCCCTCCTTTCTGTCATCCATATTGTTTTAATCATAGCTCTCTTTCTAAAAATTTAGATTTCTTTCCATGAAAACTTGAGTTCTGCCTTTCTCCACATTTTCAAGTTTGAATTTTAAACTCTCCTTTATCAGCTTGGTTAGCATAATATGTTCTCCATGATGTTGAAATAAATGGATTAATGAGCTATCTTAGACTTGTGGGGGTTTCTCTTATTTTTTTCGGTTTTAATACACTGTTTATTTGGAATCAGATAACCGATGGCCTACCCTAAAGCATCATGGAGTCATGGTTCTCCCATAGTAAGGTTCTTTTTTTAAAAAAAAAAAAAAAAAAAAGTCAGGCCTGAAGCCAGGGGATGTCAGAGAAAAGCACAGAAGCAACAGCCCCTCAGTCCGAAGAAAGTTGGGCTTTGATTCCCTGACTGGGCCGCATGCCGAGGAAACCAGGCGGCACAGAGCCGCTCTGTTTCCCCCTTCTCTTGTTTGCGTCGTGCCCGAGATGCCCACAGCATCATTATTGTATGAACGCCCTTCCCTTAAATCCTGGAGAGGAGAAAAAGGAATACCAAGTAGATGATGTCATGACGTTTCTGTGCACTCGATAATCCGTCCATGGAAAGCTTAGAGCTGAGATTTTTCTAATTTGTTTATGGATTTTATTCTTTACGGAATAACATTGAATTAATCTGGTTTTATTTCTGGGGGTCAAACTGGTATATTAACATACTTCATGAAAACCTAGGTCAGGGTCATAGGAAATGGGCAGATGGAAATCCCTTCTCTCCTTTTTCTTAATTCTCTGGAACCTGATAAGCCTGTCCTCACAAGAACAAGATAATATCTGAAGTCACAGTTTGTAAATAGACCAATTGTGTCAGAAAAAAATTTTAGGAGAACTAAGAATGACTGTTTAATTAATTCTAACCAATGAGTAGGTTATAAACTCTTGTATAGTTGACTTGCTCATAACACGGAAATCAGTATAGCCCTTAGGTCTGTGCTGACTTCCAGGGTGTCTTCTGTCTGTGAGGTGGGTCACCGTCTGCACAGTGTCCAAGGTTCTGCAGTACTTATTAGTCTCTGCTCCTAGTACGTGCAGAATTTGAAGTGTTTTAATATACAGGAGGGGGGTCTAGTTTTGTAGTCTTCAGTTTAACATCTAGGTCTAGGGTTTATTTTGAGTTAAGGTTTGTATAAAGTGTGAGGTGGTGGAGGTTTATGTTATAAATCTGGTCATCTAGTGGTTCTTGGACTATTGAAGAGAGTATCCTTTCTCTGTTGAGTTTCCTTTGCATTTTTGTCAAAAAATCAATTAAGCATATTTGCGCAGGTTTATTTCTGGACTCTTTTCAGTTCCATTGATTTATGTCTGTCCTTTTGCCAATACCACACCACCTTGATTATTGTAGCCTTATAATACAGAAATGAGGTCAGGTATATAAATCCTCCAGCTTGGTTCTGTTTCAAAATTGTTTTTAGCTATTCTTTTTCTTTTGCCTTTCCATGTACATTTTAAGCATCAGCATGATTCTTTTATAGTCAGATACCTATAAACAATCATGCTAGGGTTTTTATTGGAATTGCATTAATTCTGTAGACCAGTTTTGGGACAACTGAAATCTTTTTTTTCCCACTGCCACCAGCAGCACTGTGCAGTTTTATTAACCATTCAAGTAGCGTCCATAAGATCGGGACGGAATTGGGATTTTAAAGTGAGCAGATATTCAGCATCTAACAATTTGAAAGAAGCCACTACAAGCCCGTTTCACAGAAATCTTTTCACGGAGCCAGTCCCGTGCTAGCCGTTAGCCCAGCACTCCAGGCGTACTCAAGTAGGAAAGACGCAACCAGAAACAGCTACAGTAGAAAGACTTCAACACTTTAGAGTAAAACACTTTTCGTTTCTTCCCCTTTAGCCCCTAAAACAACATCATACCATCTGGATCTACCTATACAGTCCTACATCAGCCTGTAGAATATTTGTCAGGAGGGCAAAAGTAAAATGACACTGGCCAGTGAGCCTTTGGATATTTAGGAAGGGGATGGGGAGGAAGCCAGTTCTCAGAACAGAGAAGTCGGCTTCAGTCTCCCGTGCAGGATCCTTGGGTCCTTTGTTCTTCCGCACTGCTGCAGTGCGCTTGTCCTCCTCTCGCAAACACTTGGGTTTGGCAGCCGCTTGCCCCTCGGTTCTCTGCGCCGGCTTCCGGTTCTCTTCGCCGGCTTCTGTCTTAAGGGTCAGCCTCTCTTCCGCCATTTTCCTGACGTCGTTCTCCTCTGTTGCTTTCTGAAGCTCTTCTTTCTCGTGCTCTTGTTTCTCAGCGAGCTGCTTCAAGACCTCAGCTTCATGGGACTTGCATTTTTCTTCTGCAGCTTCTAATCTCTTCTGAATTTCCTCCAGGGAAAGATCCTTCTCCTTAGGAGGGGAAAGGGGACATCCTGGGACAGATTCTTTTGATCAAAGGCTGAGAATCAGCTCAAAAGCCTGGCCTGAGGCACGCTTCTCTAGTTCCTTCACCTCGATATCAGAGGCAGCCATGGTGAAGAGAAGACAGGAGACCGGCAGCTACTCTACACGGTTCACTGGCAAGGAAAACCCTGCTCAGTCAGTCCCAGCCGCCTGGCCACCCTCTGAGGATTGAAATCTTACTATGTAGTGTTCCAGTGCAAGAACTTACATATGTCATATTTGATTTTCATGTAGGGTTTTATATGTTTCAGCATACAGATTCTGCACATATTTTCCTAGATTAATATGTAAGACTTTCATGGGGTGGATTCTGTGGTAAAGGAAGTAGAATGGAGTACAGAGATGGGGCGCAGTCCCAGGCCAGAGCACCCCGGAATCCCCTCTTCTGGCCTAAAGGTCAGCAGTTTGGGAGCATAGACACTTCTCACAGGCTCTGTGCCTCTGGTTGATTTCCACAGCACTTAGTTTTTGTGGCTTTTGTTTGGCTTTCTAGTTGCTTTTTAGGACTAGGATTCAGTTCAGTTCAGTTCAGTTGCTCAGTCGTGTCGGACTCTTTGCGACCCCATGAATCGCAGCACGCCAGGCCTCCCTGTCCATCACCAACTCCCGGAGTTCACTCAAACTCACATCCATCGAGTCGGTGATGCCATCCAGCTGTCTCATCCTCTGTCCTCCCGTTCTCCTCCTGCCCCCAATCCCTCCCAGCATCAGAGTCTTTTCCAATGAGTCAACTCTTCGCATGAGGTGGCCAAAGTACTGGAGTTTCAGCTTTAGCATCAGTCCTTCCAAAGAACACCCAGGACTGATCTCCTTTAGAATGGACTGGTTGGATCTCCTTGCAGTCCAAGGGACTCTCAAGAGTCTTCTCCAACACCACAGTTCAAAAGCATCAATTCTTCGGCACTCAGCTTTCTTCACAGTCCAACTCTCACATCCATACATGACCACAGGAAAAACCATAGCCTTGACTAGACAGACCTTTGTTGGCAAAGTAATGTCTCTGCTTTTCAATATGCTATCTAGGTTGGTCATAACTTTCCTTCCAAGGAGTAAGCGTCTTAATTTCATGGCTGCAATCACCATCTGCAGTGATTTTGGAGCCCAAAAAGATAAAGTCTGACACTGTCTCCCCATCTCTTTCCCATGAAGTGATGGGACCAGATGCCATGATCTTAGTTTTCTGAATGTTGAGCTTTAAGCCAGCTTTTTCACTCTCCTCTTTCACTTTTATCAAGAAGCTTTTTAGCTCCTCTTCACTTTCTAGGATTAGCTATTATCAAACTCACCTATAGCCAGAATTTCCATCTCCAGAAACCTTTTAACTGATAGTGATTTTATTAGGCTTATAAAAAAAAATTCTGTGTTCACTTGATGTTTGGTTTGTAAGGTTTGTTAAACTGATTTTCTACTTTTATTTTATTTATTTATTTTTTTGATTTTCTATTTTTAAAACAGAAATATCACCCATTATGCTCTTGTTTTATGATGGCCTTAAGTTCTGTGATAGCAGCTTTCATTATTGCATTCATGGAAAAATTGCATTTTCTATTTTTCATTTAAGTAGTTGAAAAAGCAAAACAGGGAAAAAAACTAGTTTGTGTTACTTTTCATAATACTTAAATTAATTCTGTATATCTGAGATTATATTGTATTTAGATACATTTTTATAAATATAGAAATTTCACCTTCTTGATAAGAGTTGCTTGTTAATTTCCATATTATCACCCCTTTCTTGCCTGTAAGGCTTCATATGATCATACAGGCACTGGCATGTTAGTTTATAAGAAAGAGAAAGTTTTTCATATTGAGATAAAATTTGTTTTTGGATTTGTGGAGTACCTTTCTTCTGGCCCTTTGAACATCCACTGTGTTGCTTGTTTTTAGGTTGTTGAAAAATTACCATGGTTTACCTTTTACTGAGTAACTCTCTGCCAGTAGCCATATGAACAGCCTTTCCATCTGGGTAACAGTGATTCCTCGTAGGCAGAGTCACACATCACTCTTGGCATGTCTCTTGCAGGTCGCTTTGAAGAAGAGTTTATCAAAATGCGCATGGAGCGGCTTCAGGCCTGGATGACCAGGATGTGCCGTCACCCGGTAATCTCAGAGAGTGAGGTCTTCCAGCAGTTTCTAAATTTCCGAGATGAGAAGGTAGGACATTTTATTATAATCTTAGAGGATATTGAGAATTGTCACATTCATACCAAGGAATTTAAATCATGTTGATTAGTTGGCTATTTCTAAGTAATAGTAAAGTAGTCACAGCATGTGAGCAAGGAGTTTGTCAGAATGGTTTTCTGCAAACCGGGAACCATTTGGCCCAGTGAGGACGGGGGTGAGGGATGTGATAGGATGCGGGGCTTTTTCCTCAATGCTCTTAAATATAGGATAGACACCGAGCTGTGTAGGATATTTTCAGCGTGAAGTTAGGGGAATAGTGTGAATGATTTCTTAGGATCATATCTTGACCTTACAGTGTAAATAGTGTAATGAAAAGTAAATTCATAAGTGAAGCTGCTTTCTCAAAGCCACCTTGTTTGTCCAGAACTGTGTTGTCTCTCCAGGTCTGCCTCTACCCCGTGGGCAGTCATTCTGTCCGTAGTCACTGTTCTCATTTGAAAATCAAGAAGAAGTTGGCTGCTTGTCATCTCACTATTGTTGTCTGCTTTGGAAATAGCTGTGTATCACCTTAGTCTTCCATTGTATGCAATCATTTGTTTGGTCATGCTTTGTGTAATTTATAGGTTAGAGATCATTCCATTTAAATATTTGTAGTCTTTTTGCATTTCAGAGTGAATGCTTACATGTCAAAATGTAATATATAGCAGTTAAAAAAACTATTTTTAACTGTTTTTATAGTTTTAAAACTATTTTAACAGTTTTTAACCCTCCAAGTTGGTGCCTTAATGCTGCTGGCGCACAGGACTTTAACAAGGGCTTGTTTGATCGTCTAGGATTCTGTTGAGGCAGCATTTCTAGAGAATTCCCTGGCGGTTCACTGGTTAGACGCCACGCTCTTACTGCCGGGGGCCCGGGTTCAGTTCCTTATTGGGGAACTGACATACCATCATCTGCGTGGTATGGCCCAAAAACCCCAAAACAAACAAGAAAACAGGAAGCATTTCTAAAGGTTGTGCTTTATGCAAATTATAGACTTTATATATATGTATATATATATGCAAGAGCAACAAGAAAGAACTTGGAGCCAGGGCACTTGGTTTTAGTCTAGGCTCTGCTTCTGACTACCTCCATGACCTTGACCAAAACATTAATTTCTTTGGGCCACAATTTTCTCACCTGCTAAATGACAGTATAAAACTAGAAAATTATTAAAAATTGTGATTCTCTGGGCAACAGTAGCTCATATAGATGGTTGGACATAGAAAACACAAAAGAACCTACAGAAAAATGTAAATATATGTTAAAATCCATGAAACACTGCTGAGAGAAATAAAAAGAAGACCTCAATAAGTATTCCAGCACTATGTTTTATGAATTGAAGAACTGAAAAGATGTCCTCCATAGAAAATTTAAGCTCCAAGGATAGCCAAGATACTCTTTAAAATGAACATGAAATGGGAGGAAAACTTTTCTGGATTTTGAGACTCATTATAAAGCTAAAATATTTTAAAAGCAGATCAGTAGAATAGAATGGGCCCTTGATTTATGACAAGAATGGGTCTGAGGACGGCGGGGATGGGCAGTCTTGTCTATCAGTGGTGCTCCATTGGATGGCATCTCTGTTGGCTGGCATCTCCGTTGGATGGCGTCTCTGGGAAAAATAAACGTGATCACTGCCTCACAACAGGCTGTTGATTTTGTTAGGTTTGATGTTGGTATTTTGGTAATGTTTTTAAGACATGGCCCTTATCTGTTAAAGATACATAGTAAAGTATTTATATGTGAAATGATATTATATTTGAGATTTCCATTAAAATAAACAAGAAATAAAAGTAGGATGGAGGAGACCAGATAAAACAAGTTTGGTGAAAAGTTGATAATTTTTAAAGCTGGATCTATAGGGGTTTATTAAAATATTTTTCTTTCTACTTTTATCCAGTTGAAAGTTTCTACTGTATTGAATCTAAAAAAAATTTATTTCTGATGGTTTACAAGTTTAAATGTGAAAGACAACACAATAAAGCTTCTAAAAGGTAACACAGGAGAAAATCTTCATACCCCTCGGGTAGGGAAGGATTTCTGAAATAAGACACATACAGGAAGAGACTGACAAGTTTGACTACCCTAAAAAAAAGAACTTTGGTTTAACAGAAGTCATTAAAAAGGAAAAACAAGTCGAAGATATGAACGTGTATAGCCAAGAAAGGGCTGGATTTTAGAATATGGGAAAACCCATACAAATTGATAAGAAAGATAAACCAGTAGACAAATGGGAGATTTGGTAATGTCCCTCACGAAGCTGGCTTAAAATTCAACATTCAGAAAACTAAGATCATGGCTTAGATGATGCATCTGGTCTCATCACTTTATGGCAAATAGATGGAGAAACAGTGGAAACAGTGACAGACTCTTGGGCTCCAAAATCACTGCAGATGGTGACTGCAGCCATGAAATTAAAAGATGCTTGCTCCTTGGAAGAAAAGCTATGACAAACCTAGGAAGCATATTAAAAAGCAGAGACATTACTTTGCCTACAAAGGTCCGTCTAGTCAAAGCTGTGGTTTTTCCAGTGGTCATGTATGGATGGGAGAACTGGGCAATAGGAAAGGCAGAGCGCCGAAGAATTGATGCTTTCAAACTATGGAGAAGACTCCTGAGAGTCCCTTGGACAGCAAGGAGATCAAACCAGTCAATCCTAAAGAAAAGCAACCCTGAATATTCACTGGAAGGACTGATGCTAAGGCTGAAACTACAATACTTTGACCACCTGATGTGAAGAGCCGACTCATTGGAAAAGACCCTGATGCTGGGAGAGATTGAGGGCAAGAGGAGAGGGAAGGATAGGATGAGATGGTGGGATGGTATCACCCACCTGATGGACATGAGTTTGAGCAAGCTCTGGGAGTTGGTGATGGACAGGGACGCCTGGCGTGCTGCAGTCCATGGCGTCACAAAGAGTTAGACATAACTGAGCGACTGAACAACAACAACTCACAAAAGAGATAATATCTGAATCATCAGTGAGTGTAAAGAAAAGCACTTCATCTTATGAGTAATAAGAAATACAAATTAAAACCACAGTGAATAAACTTACCAGAAGGCTAAAATTAGAAAGACCAAGGATACTGTGTGTCTTCTTGGTGAGAGAAGGAGCTTCTGAAACTCACACACTGCTGGTGGGTGTGAAAGCTGGTGAGACCAGTTTGGAAAACAGTTTGGCATTATCTACTTGAATAACTCTCCACCCCTGGTTATATCCCTACAGAAGTGCATGCACACATGCACCAGGAGATGTGTACACGGCAGCTTTATCCTCACCAGGGCCGCTGATGGCTGCCCGTAGTAGAGTGGGGTAAATAAACTGGGCAACAGTCACAGGAATATTATATAGCCATGAAATGAGTGAACTCCAGCTGTAACAACAGTGTGCATGTAACTTCTCAGCATAGGTTGAGCAACTAAGGCCAGACACAAAAGAATGCCAAGTGTTGGGTTCTTAGCTAGTTCACAGAAGTAGCAAAACCATGGTGTAGGGATTTAGGTGGTGAAACTGTATGACGTGAGGAACTGAAAACCATAAAAGAGTAGGTGGGTCATGGTTACCCCTGGAGGGGAGGGAAGGGGTAGTGACGGGGAAGGGACGAGAAGGGAGCTTCCGGAAGTCCAGCTCTCTCCTCTCTCTTGCCCTTGGAAGGAATTCATTGTATGAGAATTTGTTGTACTGCATATTTTTGCTTTGGGCACTTTTCTGTGTGTGTGTGTATATATATATAAAACATGTAATAACTTTTGAATAGTTTATAATATTGGTTCCTATCTTATATTTAGAAAAGCTTTAATCTTTTCAAGAAAACAACCTACAATTTTGAGGCGCTTTGTCAGACTCCCAGGGTGTGTTTGTATGGGTGGGTGGGCCTCAGGAAAGGAGAAGTCCTGGCTCACCTCAGTCCGAAAGGATTTGGGCTCTTAAGGACCGTTTTGCACAGCAGCACCGTTCACACTGTTCACGTGCAGGATGGAGTTGGAGATGCAGGGGTGCAGAGGGAGACGGCATGGGCACTGCCTCCCAAAAGTTAGAAGGATAAAGACGGTCAGTGAGCCGACGCTAGGACGGGATTTTGAAAGAGCTGTTGCCTCTGCTCCCCACTTGAACGTCATAATGTTCCTCTTTACAGGAATGGAAAACCGGGAAGAGGAAGGCTGAGAAAGATGAGCTGGTGGGAGTTATGATATTCTCCACCATGGAACCAGAGGCGCCTGACCTGGACTTGGTAGAAATGTAAGAGATCCTGCCAGCCTCCGCTGCTTCCCCAACCAAGCCTGCCGCCTCTGCTCACAGGCCTTGGCCCGTCTGACCACACCTGGAATTCACATCATCAGACGAAAGGGTGTGAAATGAGTGGGGTTTGTAGTCAGAAGTTAAGGAGAACATTGCTTGTACTTGAAACACTGCCTTTCTAACCATAACATCAGTTAAAGTCCGCTTCCTTCTTACCTTGAAGTCAGTGATTTCATAGTTGTTACAGTGGTTAGTAGTTATTAACAATAAAGCGTGATGACACGGCGTGGCACCGGGCCAGCAGACACCCACAGATCAGTCCACGGGCCAGAAATCTCTTTGAACGTAGCCTTGAAGAGAGCAATCTCAGGCCTGTTTGTCCAGTGTTTTTTTAATCTCTTGTTTTTAATCTTGTCATCTTTTTAATGTGGGCTTGGTTGAAAGTCTGGAGTAGTTCCTTTTTTGTATAAAGACTCATAAGAAATCTTGTGTGTGTTCATAGTAATAATTTTAAGCAGCCTTTTTTCTTAATGTATAACCATTGCTTATGTTTTACCCAGTATATAGACAGTCTTCTAACTACGCAGAGAGAAAATCAGTGTTAATATGTTGACTTAGGTCTGTGTTCTTCCAAACCCTACTCTGAAAACATGTATCTGAAGGGAAAATGGTTGTGTAAACAAAAGTGACCTCGCATTATACAGTCTCTGTTATAACCTCCTCTTTCATTTAAAAGTATATTGTGATAATTTTTTTCAAGTCAGGAAAAGCTTTTTAATCCTGAAGGAACTGGTATCCTCTGTATCACTTAGATGCTGTGTGTGGGTTTATTTTCTCTGATTCATTGACGTGTTTGTTGGAACGAGGGAACAGCTACCACTAGCAACGCATGCCGTAGTCACCAGGGCCTGCAGGGATGGAGCTTCACTCAGGAAGATACTCAAGAAACGAAGATTTTGTTTACTTTAGAACAATTTTCGTTAGCATTCCCAAGGAATTGGAGGGCGAAAGGAAGCAGAGTTAAAATATAAGTGGCAGATGTGAAAGCAGTTCTTTCAAAACCTGAATCCAGCCGGTTTTTAAGACTAATTTAGTTACAGCGCAGTTGCTAGAATGCACGGCACAGGTACCTGTGGTCAGGCTTGCTGTGAGCTCCCCTGACCACACTGGACTTTTCTCCTCTTACACCTCACACTGTCTGGACGTTGGGTAGTGAAGTCAGGGACACAACCTCCTCGTGTTTTTGCCCCACAGAGAACAGAGGTGTGATGCTGTCGGCAAGTTCACCAAAGCCATGGATGACGGCGTGAAGGAGCTGCTGAACGTGGGGCAGGAGCACTGGAAGCGGTGCACAGGACGTAAGTGCCGTCCCCGGCGTCCCCCTGGGAACCAGCCCCCGCAGGCAGAGATGCGCTCAGTGAGCCGGACCGGCGTCACACCCACGGCGCTCTGAGGAGCCTCACTTCCCAACCCTTGTTTCAGCAGAGAAAACTTGCTTGAGCAAAGCCAGTTCGAGAACCCCCGTAAAAAAGCATCACGTTCACTTAAATATTTCCAGTTATGTGAGGTTTGTCATCTATGGAAGAGTCATCCTTTCTGCCTGCAGAGAAAGTACCCGTGGTTATTTTTAATCTCAGGATCTTACTTTTTAATAGTCATCCCTTAGTGAGTTGTGTGTTTGATTAAAGCTCTAATTTTAGGAAAGCCTGGTGGCGGGTGGTAGCAGAAAGCCCGGAGCCGGGGTCAGCCCCGAGCAGAAGTGCCGCTGTCCGCTCCGCTCTCTGCCTGCTGTGCTGCACCCTCCCTGCCCTCTGTCCACTGGACTGTTTTCCCGTATCCCTAGACCCGGGCCGCTCTGCCATCCAGCAGCCAAGGAGAGAAGTACAGTCCTGGGTCAGCTGTGGTGGTCACGCCTTGGCTGCTTGTGTGAAGGGTGGCCGAATTGAGTACTTTAAGCAGAAACCTGCAGCCCAGCAAAGCCTAAAATGTTTCCTGTCTGGCCCTTTGCAGGAAAAAACCAGGCCTTACAATGGCCCTCCACCATTCACATGATATTTTATATCAACGGAACCGTTGTCGTGTACCAGCTGTTCATGCTCGAGGGGCAGACGCCAGGAGTCATAACACCGGCTCCTTTCCCATGGCAGAGAAATGCTGAAAATAGAGCTGAGCCTGAAAACATGACCTATACAGATGCAGCGTCAGAAAACAAAATCTGTTTCAGGCCTTTGGTCACAGGGAATAACTCATGAGCAAAAAAGGGAGTGATACTTCTCTAAAATATAAATGAAATAATTTAATTTTAAAAATAATAATTGTAAATTCAGCTGTTTCCCCTTTTTATTTTTTTCTCTGCTTTTTTTTTTTTTTAATATTAACAGTCTCTTAGTTTCCCCTTTTTAAAGAAAAATTTAAAGGAGTGAAAATCTTAAAATTTTTAAGGATATCACAAAAATCTGGGATTATGGCTTCTATTAAAGAATCAAATCCCTTATGTCTAACGTCTGGTCAACTCCATGTCCTGTAAAATCCACAGACCAAAATCAGTAAATAGTAATAGCATTAGGCTGCTCTCTTTTGGGGGCAGGAGGTTGACATGTTTTGTTTAGAATTTGATTCAGCCATAGTTTCTTTCCTCTCACAAAAGAGTTTTTAATCCCCGGTGTAAAGGCCAAAACTGAGTTACAAAAGGGTGAACAATTTATTAACCAAGCTAATGTAATTTGAGTTTGTGTTTCCGTTTCTTACAGCTTGTAGACCGTTTGTCACATTTCTCTGTCCTAGAATTTTTTTTAAAGAAACATTTGAATCATCTTTCTTTATTAATAGCATAGTCTTTTCAAATGCAAGTAATGGTTTCTTTTGAAGACAGTAGATGTGTTTCAGGAAACTGTGTACAGATTGCAAATAAAAGTAGCCTAAGATACAAAGACTCTTCTCTGGAGAGTTCTCCAGAGTGATCCTAGAAGCCTAGGATTTAGCACTAGAGGAGCATTGCAGATGATTTAATTAATCTTATTATACAGATGAGAAAGCTAAAATCCCTCCTCCCTGGTCCTGTGATGTTCCATTGCTGTTTTCTTCCACACCCCGTTGCTTTTGGTCGTGTTTTGTTTTGTAAATAATCACTCATAGGTACATGGCAGAGTGGGAAAAGCAGCGGATTAGGAATAACAGGCACCAGATCCACCACTCTCTAGCCACGTGACCCCAGCTTTCCTAACCCAGGAAGGGGAGACAGTGCATTTGCATTGATAGAGGGGTGGTTGTGATGATCAGGTTGGTGTTGTATACACAAAAGGACTCAAACCTAGAAATCATCTTCCAAATGAGCTTCCGGTTCATTTTGATTTCATTCAGTGAATGAGAGTGTGGGCGCTGGTTGTGGTGTTCATAATAATAGTGTCCACTATTTATTGAACAATTGATTAATTAAAAATTGAAGAAAAATTAATTTCTAAAAACAGTTTGTCTGTATTGATATTCTGATATCCTCCTACACTGTTAAGGAATATAGACTATTTAGAATCATTTCAGATTTTCTATAAAAATACTTTGAGAAAATAGTTGGATCATTTAATTTTGCTCCATTTAGTGAATGACTTTTTTCTCTTTCAGCATTACCCAAGGAATATCAGAAGATAGGGAAGGCCTTGCAGAGCTTAGCCACAGTCTTCAGCTCTAGTGGTTATCAAGGTACATCTTTCTTTATTTGTTCTTTGGGCCCTGGGTGTCTTATCCACACAGACCAGCCTCCTCAGGCTCTTGCAGACAAGCGATAACTGCAGTGAAGCCACCACCGTCAGTGATGTTTAAACTGGCTGCACCGCTCCACTGAGGACTTTTGCCACCTCACCTTATTAGTTTCTGAGAAAAGTAGTGGGTGGTAATAGTTGGATTTCCTGGCTAGCGTCCTTGCCTGTCCTGTGCTCAGATGCAGCTCTTGTGCTTTAGTGAAGCAGGCGGGTGCGGTACTCGACACTCTGCCCTGCTGTCGTCTCTGCCAAACTCTGAAGCCGGGCCTGACTGTCAGGAGCCAGATCTTATCAGGGACATTGGGAGGGAAAACTCTTGACTGAGTAACAAGTTCATATTGCCTTATGTCCCTTGCTAACTCATTATTGTTTTCAGCTTATCCCATATTGTATATCTCACTTGTGGTATTTTGAGTTCATTGTGGATTCCCATGGACAACACTTGCAAGTTAGCAGTTTCTTTTGTATCTTGGTTTGTTTTCTTAATTTGGCATATGGAGCTGGTAGGAAGTAAAAGTATTTGCCAGGTGAGTGGCACCTATTCAATCTGAGGACGTCCTGTTGCTTACAGAAATGATAGGCTTGGTACTGTCACCGTGGCATTATTCTGATATCCAGGGAGGGTAGGTCTTTGGAGGTCAATGTCTGAGTATTTCCAGGTATAAGAAATTAGTCTTTAACCAAAATGTAAGACCTGTGACTCCCGTATTTGAATATTTTTTGTTGGCTTGGCTGAATTGTGTCTTTCAGTTAAAACTTTAAGCTTGGGCAGGAGTTTTGAGTTGGTCTGGCCCCCATTTTTTTAGATGAGGAACCCAAGGTCTGGGAAGATAAGCATCTTGTGGCCAAGAGACCCCAAAAAGGTGCTCAACATCGCCAATTAGAGAAATGCAAATCAAAACTGCAGTGAGGTATCACACCACTCAGAATGGCCATCATCAAAAAGTATACAAATAATAAATGCTGGAGAAGGTGTGGAGAATAGGGAGCCCTCCTACACTGTTGGTGGGAATTTAAATTGATGCATCTGCTATGGAGAACAGTATCAGATCAGATCAGATCAGATCAGTCACTCAGTCGTGTCCAACTCTTTGCGACCCCATGAATCACAGCACGCCAGGCCTCCCTGTCCATCACCAACTCCCGGAGTTCACCCAGACTCACGTCCATCGAGTCAGTGATGCCATCCAGCCATCTCATCCTCTGTCATCCCCTTCTCCTCTTGCCCCCAATCCCTCCCAGCATCAGAGTCTTTTCCAATGAGTCAATTCTTCACATGAGGTGGCCAAAGTACTGGAGTTTCAGCTTTAGCATCATTCCTTCCAAAGAAATCCCAAGGCTGATCTCCTTCAGAATGGACTGGTTGGATCTCCTTGCAGTCCAAGGGACTCTCAAGAGTCTTCTCCAACACCACAGTTCAAAAGCATCAATTCTTCGGCAGTCAGCCTTCTTCACAGTCCAACTCTCACATCCGTACATGACCACAGGAAAAACCATAGCCTTGACTAGACGAAACTTTGTTGGCAAAGTAATGTCTCTGCTTTTGAATATGCTATCTAGGTTGGTCATAACTTTCCTTCCAAGGAGTAAGCGTCTTTTAATTTCATGGCTGCAATCACCATCTGTAGTGATTTTGGAGCCCAGAAAAATAAAGTCTGACACTGTTTCCCCATCTATTTCCCATGAAGTGGTGGGACCGGATGCCATGATCTTCATTTTCTGAATGTTGAGCTTTAAGCCAACTTTTTCACTCTCCACTTTCACTTTTATCAAGAGGCTTTTGAGTTCCTCTTCACTTTCTGCCATAAGGGTGGTGTCCTCTGCATATCTGAGGTTATTGATATTTCTCCCAGCAATCTTGATTCCAGTTTGTGTTTCTTCGAGTCCAGCATTTCTCATGATGTACTCTGCATATAAGTTAAATAAACAGCGTGACAATATACAGCCTTGACGAACTCCTTTTCCTATTCGGAACCAGTCTGTTGTTCCATATCCAGTTCTAACTTTTGCTTCCTGACCTGCATACAGATTTCTCAAGAGGCAGATCAGGTGGTCTGGTATTCCCATCTCTTTCAGAATTTTCCACAGTTTATTGTGATCCACACAGTCCAAGGCTTTGGCATAGTCAATAAAGCCGAAATAGATGTTTTTCTGGATCTCTCTTGCTTTTTCTATGCTCCAGCGGATGTTGGCAATTTGATCTCTGGTTCCTCTGCCTTTTCTAAAACCAGCTTGAACATCAGGAAGTTCACGGTTCACATATTGCTGAAGCTTGGCTTGGAGAATTTTGAGCATTACTTTACTAGCATGTGAGATGAGTGCAATTGTGCGGTAGTTTGAGCATTCTTTGGCATTGCCTTTCTTTGGGATTGGAATGCAAACTGACCTTTTCCAGTCCTGTGGCCACTGCTGAGTTTTCCAAATTTGCTGGCATATTGAGTGCAGCACTTTCACAGCATCATCTTTCAGGATTTGGAATAGCTCAACTGGAATTCCATCACCTCCACTAGCTTTGTTCGTAGTGATGTTTTCTAAGGCCCACTTGACTTCACATTCTAGGATGTCTGGCTCTAGGTCAGTGATCACACCATCATGATTATCTGGGTCGTGAAGATCTTTTTTGTATGGTTCTTCTGTGTATTCTTGCCATCTCTTCTTAATATCTTCTGCTTCTGTTAGGTCCATACCATTTCTGTGGACCTAACAGAAATGGAGAACAGTATGGGGGTTCCTTAAAAAAACTAAATACAGAGCTGCCATATGATCCAGCAATCCCATTCCTGGGCATGTATCTGAAAATTATGAAAAGGTGAAACTTCTAATTCAAAGAGGTACAGGC
Source organism: Bubalus bubalis (assembly GCF_019923935.1). Taxonomy (NCBI): domain Eukaryota; kingdom Metazoa; phylum Chordata; class Mammalia; order Artiodactyla; family Bovidae; genus Bubalus; species Bubalus bubalis. Next base: position 9,613,468 of record NC_059166.1, on the reverse strand, counting down.
ACCGCAGTGTTCATAGCAGCCCTTTTTACAATAGCCAAGATGTGGAAGCACCTAAATGTCCATCAACAGATGAATGGATAAAGAGGATGTGGTATTTATATAAATGGAATATTACTCAGCCATAAAAAAGAATGAAATGATGCCATTTTCAGCAACATGGATGGGCCTAGAGATTATGATACTAAGTGAAGTCAGAGAAAGACAAATATATGATCCCATTTACACGTGGAATCTAAAAACGTGATAAAAATGAACTTATTTACAAAACAGAAACAGACTCACATACATGGGGAAAAAAAAATTTAGTTACCAAAGGGGGAAGGTGGGGAGATAAGTTAGAAATTTGGAATTAACAGATACACACTTGGCTTTGTTCACTGAAAAGGCCTAGAAATAGTAATCAAGTCCAAGCACTCCCAGCATCACCCACATGGCGATTTCAAAACATTGTTTCCCTGAAATAATCCAGAGCTGGGAGGGAAAGAACTCTGATGCCAATCTGAAGAACCTTCCACTGTCCTATGGAACAAAAATTTGAGCTTAGTGAAGATAATGATTGCTGTGAAACTAAGCTGCTGCTGCTGCTGCTGCTGCTAAGTCGCGTCAGTCGTGTCCAACTCTGTGACCCCATAGATGGCAGCCCACCAGGCTCCCCCATCCCTGGGATTCTCCAGGCAAGAACACTGGAGTGGATTGCCATTTCCTTCTCCAGTGCATGAAAGTGAAAAGTGAAAGTGAAATCACTCAGTCGTGTCCGACTCTTCGCGACCCCATGGACTGCAGCCCACCAGGCTCCTCTGTCCATGAGATTTTCCAGGCAAGATACTGGAGTGGGGTGCCATTGTCTTCTCCCGTGAAACTAAGCATATCAACTTTAATCCAGACTTGCGATGATATTCTTAAAAAGTTAATCTCAGTCACCTTTGGAGGATGGAATAGAATCAACTTAAATTCTGAAAACTGTAAAAAGAAGGAAGCATTTAACCTGTTCTTCCTGTCCCTATATACCTCAAGGTAACGAAAAAGCTGATAAAGTTTGTCTTTATAAACGTATTTCAGCTAATAAAGCAGTGACAGAAGTAGTGTAGCACCAATTTGCAAGCCTAAAATACTAAATAAATACTAAAATGAAAGATCTAGGCAACACAGGAAACAGAGGACTCTGTTGTCACCACCGAGACTCGCTCAACAGAACCCGACGTGGGACCAAGACACACAGCCTGGTTTCGTCAACACGTCCCCAAAAGAAATTTGCCAGAAAAACACACAGAGGAGAAAGAACCTCTGTAGGAAGCATGTCAGCTCTGTGCTGCGTGGATGGCCTTTGCATCCTGACTCAAGCAGCCAGCTTGGTTGGAGACACCAGGCAGCTGCATACTGGCTGGACGGTTTATCAGGACCAGTGGTCGTTTCTTAGGTGTGAGATTGGGGTTGTCTCTATTTCTTAAAGAGGCCTTGTCTTTTAGGTAAAATGTATGGATGAAGTGTTACATGACCAGTAAAAGGGAGAGGAAGGGAGGGGACTGAAAGATTGGACATAGGCTGTTAGTTGGGAAGTTAGGGGATGGGTAGATGAGGAATCATTCTACTGTTGTATAGTTTGCAAAGTCTGAAGTTTGCTATAATAAAATTTTAGAAGTAATGAAAAGGAACTGTAAGTTGTAACACTCATACAATGTCTTGATTCTCAGGTGAAACAGATCTCAATGACGCGATAACTGAAGCAGGAAAGACTTACGAAGAAATTGCCAGCCTTGTGGCAGAACAGGTATATTAACGTAGCCACATGGTTCTAGTTAAGATTTTATGCTACCTAATCCACATGTTTTATTTAAAACCTGTTTTAAGACAAGCTTTCCAAATGGCTGTTCTCTTCTGTCGCTGTGCATCTTTATTAATTACACCAAGTAGTAGCATTTCAAGGCCAAGCTAAAGTAATGGATAATTCATCATCAGGATGACTCAATAGCTCCCAACGCCGATGGTCTGGATCCATCTCAGCCACCAGGGGATTAGAACGTACAGGGAAGAGCTTCACTCTGGTCCCTGTTTGGAGTCTTGCTCAGCCTCTCGGAGCAGGGGTTTCCTGGTCTGTAGATAGCGATGGAAGCACCTGCCTGGGAGTGGTCTGAGGATGAACAGCTAATAAAGAGAAAACCCTGGTCAGGTTCCTGGCAGGCAGCAGATATCGTTGTGGCCACCTGGCTTTTATTGGAGTCTTTAGTAGCCTGATTTCAGTTATGTTAATAGTTAACAGATAATGTTTCCTTAAGGGGACTAACCATTGAGGTTGTTTCAATCCCTTAAATTAAAAAAAAATTTTTTTTTTTTTTTTTTGCAGATGACAACTTGAAATATATATTTGAATACCCATACATTCATGTGGTCATTAACTACTCTCCTGATACTTGTAAAAAAAAAAAAAAAAAGATTAATTTTTAGAATCGTGCACACCAAAACTTTAAATATTATCACAGAAAAATGGAAAAATTTATAGTTGCCACTTTTAATGATTACCAGATTTTTAGCAATTTTTTTATTTTCTGCTAAAATTTGTACACTAAGCTATAACATCTTATTTGCCTCTGTGTAAACATACAGTGTTAACTAGTTTTTTTTAATTTTTTCCACAGTGTTGTCTTTTGGGCCAGTTCAAAATAGCTAATTTTACCAACCAACCTAAAAATCCACAGTTTTATCATTTTTTCACAGCCTACAATGACAGTATAGAGTTCTTGGGGATTATTTTCTTATAGGAGAACTAGGCTGACTACTTCACACTCAGTAACTTTGTGTCATGCCCAGCAGATTCAGCTGATACAGCCCTTAAATGTAACGGTTTTCTCTTTGATTGTCTGAATTCTTCCACCAATAATAGCCAGTCTTTCTTGTTACAGCCAAAGAAAGATCTCCATTTCCTGATGGAATGTAATCATGAATATAAAGGCTTCCTTGGCTGCTTCCCTGACATTCTTGGCGCTCACAAGGTAACTTGATCCTAGGCATTTGCAGATGAGGTCCCGGCTGAAGCAGGACCCAGGTGCAGGGCCACCTGCGGGAGCTTCACCACACACCCACACCCATACACACCCACACACACGCACACTCGTGCACACAGATGCACACACACACACACAGATGCACACACACACACCACACACACGCACACCCGACATAGACACCCCCCCCACACACACACAGACACACACACACCCCACAGACACACACACCCACACACACACTCACGCATGCGCACACACACACACACCACACACACACTACACACGTGCGCGCACACACACCCCACACACCCCACACACGCGCGCGCACACACACCCATACACACTCCACACACACACGCACACACCCACACACCACTCCCATTAGGGGCTCCTCTCCAAAACCAGCCAGAGCAGCTCTGCAGGCTGACATCATGCGGTCCTGTCACATTTAGATGCCTGAGTGGCTGTTGAGTGTCTTCTGTCCTGGAGAAGGGTTATTTGGAGGGAACTAAAAGGATGATAGATATTCCTTTATGGACACACTTAGGTCAGGTCACAGCGTTGTAATCATGGTGTCTGGTGTTCAAGTCAGTGTCAGGAGTGGTTCTTACCCTCATCAGCGAGACCCTCCCTGCACACTGCATGGGCAAGTCCTCCCAGGGCCTTTCCTGTCCAGGCAAAATCGGATGTCCTGTCCCCGAACCTGACAAAGTCTCTCCCAATTAAGATCAGAATGGTCAATGTCGATTTTATTTGTTTACATTAATAGAAAGGAAACTATATAGTTCCCATCATAAAGGTACTTTTTTAAAACTAAATAAAGATCGGTTTGGAGTGTCCTCAGATTTTGATTCTGGTTCATTTTTCTTTTTCAAACCTCATTACTGTGGGTGTTTTATCAGCTGTCATACTCTAGGGTATTGTGATGTGCTTGGGTTTATTTTGAAACACTGTTTTTGTTTTCTTTGGGTATATACCCACAGGTGGAACTGCTGGGAGAGTAGATCTTAAAAATTCTCATCACAGGAAAAAAATAGTTTATAACTCACTGAGGTGATGGATCTTAAAACTTACGGTAGTAATCATCTTGCATTATACACATGTCTCAAATTCGTTATGTTGTGCACCTTAAACTAATATAATGTTATCTGTCAGGTACCTTGCTGTAAATGGGGGTGGGTGGGAATAAAAAAATAAAATTAAAATCTCAGAAAAAAAAAAAAACCTCAGAGCAGTTAGCTTGTTGTAGGAGTTTGTGCCTGCCTTGAGAGTTCTAGGTGGGGAACCTGATTTATACACAGGCATAGAGTTCTTCCCAGACAGCGCCCGTGAGCTGTGTGATGACACGAGTGTGGGAAATGTTTGCAACTTTTACAGCGGTTTCCACCTCAGTGTTAATTTGAAGTTAGTCCAGAGCTTCTTACAGAAATCACAGTAAAGCTTATGATCAGCACAGCGAGGCACCAGCTTATGAAATACTCTGCAAGAGCACCCAGGCACATACACTAGACTGTCCCAGATCAAATGACTTCCTAAAGCTAGTGCCTGTTTTCCAATCATGTACCGCTCTCACCTGACAATGACTTACTCATATTACAGATAAAGAGTGCTGTTTAGTTTTCAGCCTTGTTGTAGCATAAAAGTGTAGGTTTCAGCTCAGCTGTATTTTACAGGAATAGCAGCATTTTTGTTTCCAAGCGCCTTACAGGAAGTTACAGTGAGATGCGTTCCTCATGTTCTCATTTTGTGGGGACATTTTCCTATTCGGTAGCAAGACAATTATAGAATATGTTGGCTTTGTTACATTTTAAGCTAATGACTAATCCTTTAGATGTGTTTTATGAATACCACCGCATTTTGTATTTCACAGGGAGCAATAGAAAAAGTGAAGGAAAGTGATAAACTGGTCGCAACCAGTAAGATCACCCCCCAGGACAAACAGAACATGGTGAAGCGCGTCGGCACAATGTCTTACGCTTTGCAAGGTAAGAACGGTAAGGTCTGTGTGTAGCTAGTGGAGATTTTTTTCCAAGAAAATTTTCTATTTTCCTTGCTGGAGAGAAATTCCAGTATGAACAGCAGTTAAGTTAATAGGAACTGATTCAAAATATCTTCCTAAGCCTGTTGTTTGTGGGATCCCAGTGTTAAAAGCTGTAATATTTATATTTAGTTTTTCATGCGTTTACCTGACGTAACTACAAAGGGCAACGTGATTAAACCTGTACGTTTCTATTTCTTCTTGGAGACCCTGAAGATTCCTTTCATAATCTTTAATAGCAGGCCCTATCCAGACTAGATTCCCGAATCCAGCTCTTAGCAGCATGTAACCTGCAGGCCCCAAGGCCATAGAATGCGAAGGGAGTTTGGACATAGCATTTTTGGCATGGTTTGACCGTTACTAAAAAGAAAATACTAATTTTTCCAGCAGATAGGAGTAGTGAATGGATTTTTCATGTTTTGGCGGATGGATGGAATACATGGGCCAAGGAGGGAGCGGAAGGATGTTCTAGTAGGAACAAAGCACACAAAACAAAATGGGACCAGATGATGTCCTTGGTCTTTGGGAATAAAACACATTTGCAGGTTATTGGGAGGAGAAGGCAATGGCACCCCACTCCAGTACTCTTGCCTGGAAAATCCCATGGACAGAAGAGCCTGGTAGGCTGCAGTCCATGGGGTCACACAGAGTTGGACATGACTGAGCGACTTCACTTTCACTTTTCACTTTCATGCATTGGAGAAGGAAATGGCAACCCACTCCAGTGTTCTTGCTTGGAGAATCCCAGGGACGGAGGAGCCTGTTGGGCTGCCGTCTATGGGGTCGCGCAGAGTCGGACATGACTGAAGCGACTTAGCAGCAGCAGCAGCAGCAGCAGGTTATCGGGGGAGACTTTGGAGATTCTGGGAGGCCTCAAAAGCCAGGCAGAAGAGTCTAGACTTGTTGTGGGCCTTAGGAAGCCATGAAAAGGTTTTGATGGAAAAACAAACAGAAAAAACTCTGCTCAAGGAAGAGGATTTGCTCGTGATGGAGGTGGGGGTGCAGATTGGGGGCTGATGTTAGACAGCCCAGCCAGAGACCTGGCTCCTACCGTCTAAGGCTTTTGAGGACCCAAAGAAGATGAGGTGCTGGGGGAGAGAATGAAGGGTACTTACGGGCTTTTCCAAAGGATCCTCAGGACTAGGGAGGAAGTAGGAGAAGGGAAGAATGAATGTGTGAAAGGTTTCCAGAATGAGGGCAGTTCAGGGAGGCCTGAGTGAAGCTGGGGGCTTGGAAGGGTTTTGAATGGGAAAGTTCTCCTGAGCTTTTGTTTGGAATTATCCAAACACACGAATGAAAGTGTTGTACAACTTCAGATAACAACCTAAAACAGCAGTGAGCTTTTTACAGGAGTTTATGCCAGCAGCAGTTGGCTTTGCAGATGTGGTGTGTAGGGAAAAGGCAGAGGTCATATGGGGCCTGATAAGGAAGGCCTCTCCGATGTTGGTGATGGGATGGGGGTGGCACTGAGAGGCAGAGCTGGAGAAGGGGTTCATTTGCTGAGTCGAGACATCCAGCAAACACAAAGGATGGGCATCCGACTCTCTGCCTGGGAAGAGGCCGAGTTTTGGCAGTCCTGGTGCTCGGTGGCATCAGGCATCAGCTGCCCTGAAGAGGACCTTCCTCAAGTCTCACCGCCTGCCCAGCCTTTCAGAGGTGCCTGAGGAAGCCCGCAGCCTGGGCAGTCACTGCAGCAGAGGAGGTGGCGCCCAGCGGGCACCTCGCGAGGGCCTCCGTGAACAGACTTGACATTCTGGACTGAGGTCGTCGGTAGCCAGTGGGCCTAAGTTGGTTTTCTGCTCAAACGAGCCGTCATTTGGGTGATCGTGTTGAGCTTTAGAAGAGTTAACATGCAAATCGACAGTAATCGTCTGTTTACGGAAAAGTGTTTTTGCCGTTACCCACTCAAATTGTTTTTCTAGCCTCTTTATAGCATTTTTGTCAGGAACTGGCACAGGCCAGCCTGGCTGATGATGAATCATAACTGGGCCAGAGACACAGCTGTGTTCGTTAGCAGTCCAGGGGGCACTGACCGATGTCTTGGTCTTGGTTGCAGCCGAGATGAATCACTTCCACAGTAACCGGATCTACGACTACAACAGCGTCATCCGCCTGTACCTGGAGCAGCAGGCACAGTTCTACGAAACGGTGAGTCGGCCTGTCCCCCGGGCTCCCCGTGCACCGCCAGAGCTCCCTGTGAAGCTCGTGCGCCTGTGATTTTTAACCCTAACTAATGAGCCAACTAACGGGCATCCCTGGTGGCTCAGAGGGTAAAGTGTCTGCGTGCAATATGAGAGACCCCGGTTCAATCCCTGGGTCCAGAAGATCCTCTGGAGAAGGAAATGGCAACCCACTCCAGTGTTCTTGCCTGGAGAATCAAATGGACAGAGGAGCCTGGTAAGCTACAGTCCATGGAATTTCAGAGAGACACACGACTGAGCAACTTCACTTCTCAGTAAGCCAAAGGAGGCTGAATACTGAGCAGGGATTTTTTTTTTCCAATCTCTTTTAACCGTATCTGCGTTTTCCTTTTGAAGAACACTGGGCTAAAGAGGGCATTGTTTTTTTCAAGAAGGAAGGGTGCGGGATGCTGGTGGTGAGCCCCCGAGAAGCCGCTATTGTGCGGTCCCCACCGCTCCCTGCACAGGGGACGCTGTGAGATGAGGTCACCCTGCCGGCTCAGCTGGGGAAGGCGCCTGGCGCCGCGCGGGACTGCACAGGCCGGCTTTGTGTGTGAGCGAGGGTTTCGCAGTGTGCCAGAGGGATTTCCGAAGGAAAACAAAAGCAAGAGGGGGAGTGAAGCCTCAGATGGTCCCATTCAGGAACCGGTAGTGAAAATGTAGACATTCACACCTTTGCAGAGAAATTTTGTTATTTACCAGGGTGTACAGAAAACAAAGATCTAGCCCATAAATGGAAACCCAGACCTCAAAGACAAGTTCTGTAACTTATTACGATTGACCGCAGGTTGGCTGCCATGTTTCTTACTAAGTTTTCCACTGTTTCCATGGTGTCATCTCCTGTACATTCAGGGATCAGTAAGCTCCAGACTCACGTCCACACACGCGTCCTCTTGTCTGTGGGTGGGCACTGCCACTCCCGTATCCGCCACATGGGTTCTTGGAAGGGAGCCATGGCTCATGTGCTCTGTGCATACTGTCCATGTGTGGTAGAAACAGGTGGTTTCAGAGACAAGCTGAAGGTGCAGCCTGTCTCCACACTATAGCAGCAGCAGGGCCTGTCTCAGGAGGTCACAGGTGTCCGGGAAGGCAGGGGAGTCTGGGCCCAGCACAGAGATCGGATCCCGAGAGGACAGGCTGGTCTAGAAATGATGTCGCGTGGTTGGAAGGAGCTGGGCTTCCTTTGAGCTGTGCACCGCCGCCAGCAGTCCCATCGGGGAATTTAGGAAGGTCTCTCCACTGCCAGGTGGCGCTGGTGGTAAAGAACCCGTCTGCCCATGCAGGAGTAAGAGACATGAGTTTGACTCCTGTGTCAAGAAGATCCCCTGGAGAAGGAAATGGCAACCCACTCCAGTATTCTTCCCTAGAGAATCTCATAGACAGAGGAGCCTGGCAGGTTACGGTCCATAAGGTTGTGAAGAGTTGGACACAACTGAAGCAACTTAGCATGCACTCCACTGCCCAGACACTTTCACTTTTATAGGGCTTTCCTGGTGGCTCAGACAGTAAAGAATCTGCCTGCAATGCAGGAGACCTGGGTTTGATCCCTGGGTCAGGAAGATCCCCTGGAGAAGGGAATGGCTACACACTCCAGTGTTCTTGCCTGGAGAATCCCATGGACAGAGGAGCTTGGCAGGCTACAGTCCATGGGGTCACAAAGAGTCGGATACAACTGAGCAACTAACACTTTCCCTTTCAAATGCTCAGAGGCTGAGCTGGGGCTGGGAGGGACTGGGAGCATCTAACAGTGCCAGGATTTGAAATGTGTGGAGTGTTTGAGAAGAGATGGAGGTAATAGAGAAGCACAGGGTCACGAGGGGAGACATCTCACGCTGTTCTGTTTCTTACCAGATTGCACAAAAGCTGAGGCAGGCCCTCGGCCGCTTCCCGGTGATGTAGGACCGGTGGAGCGAACGTGGAGAAACGCCGAAGTGCTTCCTTCTGACTTGGGACAACGCAATTGGATTTTTTTTTCCCCATCATCCAAAAAGAAACAAAAAGAAAACCAAAAAGAGAGAGACTTGGGAAAAAAAACTTCATTTTCTTTATTAAGCGCCTAAATGCATCAGTTTTTTAGGAATAGTCTTTCGTTCATCTCCAGATTCATTATTTAAACCAACGGAAATGGTCTATTTTGGGAAAGTACTGAAAGTTACCAGAATTTTAATGGAAAATTAGGGATTTGCCCCCCTGATATTTTACATAAAATTGTAATTTTTGAGTCAGCCACAGTTCTCCTGTTGCTGCCCAACGTCAGATAATTACTAATTGCTTTCTTAAAAAACGCAAAATATGCCAGAGTAAAAAACATAATATGTTTGTATATTTTTATAACTCCTTTCCACCCTTTGAGAGTCCTATCTATTTAGGAAACTCTGCAGGCCTTCCACAGAGATGTTTATAACTCGGACACTCAGTTTTCTCGACAGAGGAAGCAGGCAGGGGCTCCCGCGGCTCCCGCCCCTCATGTGGCCCTGCCACACGCGTCCCTCCAGAGGACCAGCTCGGCGGAACCCCGGGATCAGAGCCCCCACTCCTACCGCCCGAAAGTGCCGTCTGCCTCGCGATCCCTCCTGAGCCCGGGTGAGGCTGGAAGGATTCACCCCCAGAAAGCCCCAGGGTCTGGGGGGGAGGTGCTCTGGCTCGGCTCCTGGGGAAGGAGCAGCCATGTCTCTGTGGGCAAGCGCTCCTCCCAGGCTCTCTGTTGGCCTCGCAGTCTCGAGTTGCTCAAGGAGGCATTGTGAGAAGTGCTGGGGAAAGCGTGATTTTGCCACTTGATTTGGATTTTAGACTAGCGGGCCGGTGGAGGTTATTATCTGAAACGATGAAGCACAGGTGAGCAAGCCTCGCCCGGCCCCACCAGATGGGAAGGTTTTAAGGGGCTGAGGAGGGTGCTAAGTCGCGTAACACGCGGCCCTCCCCAAGCTTTTACGTGCGAGAAGAAAAAGTTCAGGGCGATGCTCTTTCTGACTGTGTCCCAAACTTCAGACAGAATTGTCTCATCACTAGTACTTCACTTAATGGCATAAAGCAAAACAGGGTCTTGGCGAACCATCAGCTTTAACCTGGGATGCTCGCAGACACGGTCTCAGCCCCGCAGACCTCGCCGCCCTCCACGGCTGCCTTACCGCGCCCTTTCACACCACTCTCCCTCTTCTGACCTGATAGTCACGTGATAGGAATTGAAAGTTTTGGGCCAGCACAAACAAAGTGAAACCAAAAAGTAAATAGAAGAGGAAATCAAATGAACACGAATATGAGAACTTCTTGTTCTTCAATATCACGGGTTTTTTTTTGTTGTTAATGTTTTATAAGTAAGTTTCCCTACTTGATTTTTCTTTTATAAAATCTCATAGAACAGTGTTTATGATACAGCCATTTAATATATGTACAAATTGTAAAGAATATGTATAAATGTTTTACACAAATGCAAGAGCATGTAGAAGCCAACATATAAATAAATTGTTAAAAAAAAACTGTACAGTAAATTCTCAAGCACTTTTTCAAAACACTTTCTGGTGTTTTCGTGTGATTTTTTTTGGGGGGGGGGATCATACTTTCATGTTGCCAGCTGCTGAAGAGCATCTGGTAATGAGTTTTGCCCCAGAACTTAACTTCTCCTAACACGAATTAATAATGCTAATTGCTTAAATGAGCATTATCAATCCAGGAAGCATGTCATAGTCACCTGGTGAGGCAGTAAGAACAAATGCCGATGCCCAGTGTGTTAGGGTTCTCCAGGGAAACAGAACCTACAGGGAGTGTGTGTGTCCATCCCTTAAGAGGTTTCCTCCTCTTGATGCCCCAAGTCTTCCGGCGTGTCCAGGGAGAGGCTGTGGTGCTGCAGCTGTCCACTAGGGGGCGGTATCTGCACGTCGGGCGGGACCCTGGTTAACCCCCGCACAGACTTCTCTTCCTCTGCGGTTCCTGGTGGAGGTCCCCGAGGGCCATAGATGCAGGTGGGAGGAGGAGGCAGTGTCGCAGGTGGGGGGCCTTGGGGTTTGGGCCACAGCCTCGTGTAACGTGAGCCTTCAGCGCTGTTTCCATTCAGTGAGGGAGCGCCGCTGTGCACATTCGGCCTTAAGGCTGGTGGTCAGGTAACACCCAGTCCTGATGGGCAGCTCAGGTCTCATGTTGACTTGCTGGCCCATGCTTAAGCGTTCCGTCTGTTTCAGGCCAAAAGCTATTTCTCAGAAGGAGAGTCGTTGTCTGTGGAGGATGGCAGGGCTGTGCTCCAAACCTCAAGGCCTGCACCGAGATGCTTCCACCAAAGGCTCCAGACAGCATCCCTTTCTAACACTGAAGCTTTGGGTACCACTGGATCTGCTGGATCACATGACCCAAGCTGCAGGACAGGTCACACGGTGGCCTGATCCGTGAGGAGCCTTCTCTCGTTCTGGGGCCCAAGTGGCCTAGTCAGTATTAACATACATATATTGATTGTCTGAGGAAGGGACCAGGAAAATGAAAAAGGATTCTAAGAAAAAGAGATGACATAGGATACTCGAAATAATGTTAGCTGACTGTGACCCAGGAAAGGGAACTTGAAAGGCAGTGAAAAATGTGTCCATTGGATGTTTGTGTTTGGAAGATTCTCCTGGAAGTTGCAAAATTTTAAAAACCTAATGAAACTCCAATACTTGGGCTACCTGATGTGAAGAGCTGACTTATCGGAAAAGACTCTGATGCTGGGAAAGATGGAAGGTGGAAGGAGAAGGGGACGACGGGATGAGATGGTTGGATGGCATCACTGACTCGATGGATGTGAGTTTGAGTAAACTCCAGGAGTTGGTGATGCGGTCCATGGGGTTGCAAAGAGTCAGACACGACTGAGCAACTGAACTGACTGACTGTATATTTCATCTTCTATGGGTTCAGATACACTGTGCAGTTAATATAGGATATGTTAATGTTCTGATTTTTAATTATTTGTATCAACCTTTAGCTATCACAAAAGATAGAAAATTTATGATTCTTATAAATCTTGACAGTGTAAACATTGTAGCTAAGTATCTGGAGAGGAGAGGTCAAGGCATGGTGGAGAAGGTCTGTCTATTTGTCAAGCATGTGAATCCGGTTGCCTGTCTCCAGAAGCAGCAGGTCCAGGAAGTTGGCCTCCTGTGAGGTTGACAGGTGTTGGAGTCCATAAAAGACACAACTCACAGGCTCTGGATGGAACGAACGTAAAGAGGGAGATCAACTTCTTCAAAAATGAGTGTCGGTCCCGACAACCTGTGAGAGGTGGTCTGCACCCACCCCTCTTGTGCAGCAGGGAACAGACCCTGAACCTTCTTGCCTGGGAACAGAGCTTGGAGTGGGATTGAGCAGGCGCTTAAGCAGAACAAAGAAATACATATCAAACCCAGAACAGGGTGAGAATCCTGAATAAAGAGATAGGCCCACACAGGCCATGAGAGTAACTCTATAAAGAGATATCCCAGGCTTGAGACCCCTCTTTTGTGGCTGTGCAGGGGTGGAAAAACAGCTCCTGAGACTGCCTTTCCCAGCACTCCTGGTCTACAGCCTCCGTGGAGGGATTCAAGTGATCCCGTCTAAAGGTTGGGAATCCTTTATTTAAAGTAGTAAAAGCTTACTCCTTGAAAGAAAAGTTACGACCAACCTAGATAGCATATTGAAAAGCAGAGACATAACTTTGCCAACAAAGGTTCGTCTAGTCAAGGCTATGGTTTTTCCATTGGTCATGTATGGATGTGAGAGTTGGACTGTGAAGGAGGCTGAGTGCCGAAGAATTGACACTTTTGAACTGTGGTGTTGGAGAAGACTCTTGAGAGTCCCTTGGCCTGCAAGGAGATCCAACCAGTCCATTCTGAAGGAGATCAGCTCTGGGATTTCTTTGGAAGGAATGATGCTAAAGCTGAAACTCCAGTACTTTGGCCACCTCATGCGAAGAGTTAACTCATTGGAAAAGACTCTGATGCTGGGAGGGATTGGGGGCAGGAGGAGAAGGGGACGACAGAGGATGAGATGGCTGGATGGCATTACCGACTTGATGGACATGAGTCTGAGTGAACTCCGGGAGATGGTGATGGACAGGGAGGCCTGGCGTGCTGCGATTCATGGGGTCGCAAAGAGCTGGACACGACTGAGCAACTGAACTGAACTGAAAAGTACTCAAGTAACTGTTTTTATGCTTGAATAACTGCCAAGGGGAACTAATAATAATAATGAGGGAGGAAGGTATTTTTTTTCCAGTGCATGTTTTTTTAACCTGTTTGATTTTAAAATTCTTTTCTCCAAAGTAAGGAGAATTTGAACTCCTTTCCCAAGGGTCTTGTCAGCTGTGCCAAGAATACAGAGTCCTTATGCATTCACCCAGGCTGATTCTCAGCCTATTTGTAAATGTCCTTGATGAGGTAAGGTCTTTTGATAAGAAGAGCAGGCCTGTTTACTGCTTGCTATAAAATGCAGATTTCCCAAGCTCCAGTTTCCTTGCTTGTCACACAACCCACTGCACGAGCAGGCGTCCCTCTGGCTCCCCCTAGTCACCAGCGATGGACTTGCAAGATAGGGTGAAGCGCCCTGCTGCCTGTACCATTAAGTTACCCCCCTCTTGCTTCTGACTCAGGAGGCCCTTTCTCCTGCCAGCATCCATGAAACAGCAACAGACTAACTTGTTTGTAAATAGAGCAAAATCAAATCGCATACCCCGCAGTTAACCTCTGTAAGGAAACATTTTTTAAAAACTAAGAATAAAGCCACCAAAAAATATACACACTAGCAGAGACCATTAAAGGATGAGCTGTAATCTTTCACACTCCACCAGCAAACAGTATAAAAGAACCAGGGGAGGAATTCCCTGGCGGTCCAGTGGTTAGGACTCAGTGAGCCCAGGTTCAATCCCCGTTTGGGGAACTAAGATCCTACAGGCCTCAAAGCGTGGTCGAAAAAAGAACCAGGGGAGCAAATTGAAGTTTTAGCAAAGCAGAAGGAATATTTTTTCCCCAGCCTTACTGAGCTATAAGTGATGTGCAACCTTGTGTGAATAGAAGATATACACCATAATGATTTGTATGTATATATTTGCAAAAGATAACCAAGGTTAGTGAACACGTCCATCACCTCACATAGTTATAATTTTGTGTGGATGAGAGGAGAAGTTTTAGGATCTACTCTCATATAGCTTTCATGTGTATCTAGTACAGTATTTTTAGCCGGAGTCCCCATGCTGTCTAAATGCTGTTAACAGTTCAAAGGCCAACAACAGGCCAGATTGTCCAAAGGCCATTCAACCTCTGTGGAGAAGATTGTTTAGCTTCTGAGTCAAGACTAAGTTCAAAGGTCTTTAGGAATACACATCCATATCTTAAGTCAAAGAAAGTTGTAAAGTTCAATTAAGCAATCCATTTATAGCATTCAGAGAACTCCAGGTGGGGGGCGGAGTGGGCAGAGAAAGAGAAAAATGTGTGTACCAGGAACCCGGGCCAGGCATAAGTTTGAAGCACATTTTTTTTTTTCTTAATGGTGAGGGCCTCTCACCTGGCTCATCCCCAGGAGCCCTGATGAATCGGGGAGGCCCAGGAGGTGGGGTTGGTGGTGAATCATCAATTCCAGAGAAAAGCCACTGACATCACCAAACATGATGTTGGTTGACCAGGAAGCTGGAGTCACGCACTTCTCCATGTATAAGATGGTCTCAGGGCATGTGGTGGTGCGTGAGGGCATGGCGGCCGCCCACGGTCAGATGCCTGAGGTCACAGGACACACACAGCCCTGTCACTTGCCCTGAGAGCACGGGCTCAGCCAGAGGTAACCCTGTCCTCGGGAGACACAGGAGGGACGTTTACTGAGGACGAACTGTCATCTGGGGGGTAGGAGCTGAGAGGTTGCTCAGCGTCCTCCAATGCACAGAACAGCCCCCACAGAAAATTATCCACCCTAAGTGTCTCTCTCTCTCTCTTTAGTCACTAAGTCATGTCCAACTCTTGCGACCCCATGGACTGTAGCCCGCCAGGCTCCTCTGTCCATGGGATTCTCCAGGCAAGAATACTGGAGTGGGTTGCCATTTCCTTCTCCAGGGGACCTTCCCGACCCAGGGATCGAACCCGGGTCTCCCGCACTGCAGGCAGACGCTGCACCGGGTCTCCCGCGCTGCAGGCGGACGCTGCACCGGGTCTCCCGCGCTGCAGGCGGACGCTGCACCGGGTCTCCCGCGCTGCAGGCGGACGCTGCACCGGGTCTCCCGCGCTGCAGGCGGATTCTTTACCAACTGAGCTCTAGGTGAAGTGTCAATAGCACCCAAACAGAGAAGCCGTTTTGGACTTCGCTGGTGGTCAGTAGCTAAGACTCCAGGCTCCCAACGCAGGGGCCTGGGTTTGATCCCTGGTCAAGGAAGTAGATCCCACATGCCCCAATTAAAAGATGCCTTGTGCCGACTAAGACCTGGACAGCCAAATAAATAAAAACAAATACTAAACTAATAACTTGAAGCAAAAGAAAGCAAACAGACAGTTGCAATTTGCCTGGGGATCAGTAGGTGTTTTCAGGGACATACAGGAGGCATTCAACAAATGCCTGTGGATGAGGATAAAAAGCTGCCATCAGTGAATCTAGACATGCCCAAGGCAGGGCAGGAATCGCGGGCAGCCAGAGGCTCTGAGGCTGAGAAAGCAGCACTTGGGCCAGGAAGCAGGACACGAGCTGAGACTCAGCTCCTCCAGAGGTTCTTTGGGGGTAAGACGTTGAGTGATCTTTATATTTTTCTGAATTTTTTAACAATGAGCTTGTTCATAGTCCAAAAAAATCTAATGTACAACATGGTGACCGTAGCTAACATTGCTGTACGATGTATAGGAAAGTTTTTAAGAGTAAATCCAGAGGATTTTCATCACAAGGAGAAAATTTTTTCCTCTTTTCTCCTTTTCTTTTTATTGTATCCATATGAGATGATGGATGTTAATTGAACCCATTATAATCATTTCTTACTATGTGTAAATCATGCTGTACACTTTAAACTTATACAGTGTATATCAACTATTTTTCTATAAAAATGGGAAAATGCATAAAAATATATTTGACATCACTAAAAAATGTTTTTCAAAGCTATCAGAATGATCTAGTTTCACAAACCATCTCTTTCCTGGGCGTTATTAGTACTGACCATGAACTAGGCCGATTCCCTCTGCACATGCAGACCTCGGTTCACCTGCTGGTGCAACCCTGTGAAATGGGAATCATCAAAATTTGAAGACCTTCCCTCCGGTGAAGAAACCCTTGGCAACGTAGAGAGGTCTGAATTGTGAGTGGGAGCCCTGGGCTGTGGTCTCAAGTCTGGTACCAGCATCTGCCACCTTGAACCAGTCATGTGAGCTCTCTGGATCTCTGTCCCCCTCGGCCCTGGGGTGGCCGGCTGGACAGCGGGTGTGTCCAGAGCCCTGACCAGCCCTGCAGCCTCCCCAAGGTGCTCACACGAGAGCAGGGAGCTGGGAGCAAGCCCACCGTCCATGGCTTCAGTGCGGGCAGCGCTGCCTCCCGAGGGACCCCCTAGGGGACCCAGCCCCAGTGTGCTTAAGGGCAGGGCAGAGTGTGTCGCAGACTGCCTGCGTTCCTCACTCCTCAACCCTGCCGATTCGAAAGCTGGACCGGCTCCAGCTTCTACCTGCTGCTCCTGGCGCGTCTCAGCCGGCATGAGACAAAGGCGAGCTCGCAAGGAGATGCGATTCAAGCTGAGTGTACAGAAACCCTCTTTTTCCTACAAACCTTCTTGATCTCAGAGTGGTCAGCGGGTGCCAATCGACTCCACAGCTGTTGGTGAGGGACAGTGCAGATACCGATTCTCTCTTCCGTAATGACCACTGCTGCTCCGCTGTCAGTGGGGAAACCAGGGCGGGACCGACACCCCCACCCCAGCAGTGACACCCCCACCCCAGGAGTGACACCCCCACCCCAACAGTGACACCCCACCCCAGGACTGCACCCCCACCCCAGGACCAATACCCCCACCCCAGCAGTGACACCCCCACCCCAGGACTGCACCCCCACCCCAACAGTGACACCCCACCCCAGGACTGACACCCCCACCCCAGGACTGACACCCCCACTTCCGCTCCACACCCTCCAGGCACCAAGTTTGAAGCCTCAGTCAGCGCTCACTCTTGCCTTTCAGCTTGACAAGCGCTGATCCTTCACAAAATGATGAGCCTTTAAAGTAACACGGGAAGGACCTCCCTGATGGTCCATTGGTTAAGACTGCGGGCTTCCAATGCAGGGGGTGTGGGTTCGATCCCCATTCAGGGAACTAAGATGCCACGTGCCTTGGGGCCAAAAAAACAAGACATAAGATAGAAGCAATATTGTAATAAGTTCAATAAAGATTTTTTAAAAATTAAAAAACAACTTTAAAAACAATTTAAAAACAGTCTCAAAAACCAGCAAGTTCTGTGATCTTCCTCTTGAGAAATTTGTATGCAGGTCAGGAAGCAACAGTTAGAACTGGACTTGGAACAACAGACTGGTTCCAAATAGGAAAAGGAGTTCATCAAGGCTGTATATTGTCACCCTGCTTATTTAACTTATATGCAGAGTACATCATGAGAAACGCTGGGCTGGAAGAAGCTCAAGCTGGAATCAAGATTGCGGGGAGAAATATCAATAACCTCAGATATGCAGATGACACCACCCTTATGGCAGAAAGTGAAGAGGAACTCAAAAGCCTCTTGATGAAAGTGAAAGTGGAGAGTGAAAAAGTTGGCTTAAAGCTCAACATTCAGAAAACGAAGATCATGGCATCTGGTCCCATCACTTCATGGGAAATAGATGGGGAAACAGTGGAAACAGTGTCAGACTTTATTTTTGGGGGCTCCAAAATCACTACAGGTGGTGACTGCAGCCATGAAATTAAAAGACGCTTACTCCTTGGAAGGAAAGTTATGTCCAACCTAGATAGCATATTCAAAAGCAGAGACATTACTTTGCCAACAAAGGTTTGTCTAGTCGAGGCTATGGTTTTTCCTGTGGTCATGTATGGATGTGAGAGTTGGACTGTGAAGAAAACTAAGCACCAAAGAATTGATGCTTTTGAACTGTGGTGTTGGAGAAGACTCTTGAGAGTCCCTTGGACTGCAAGGAGATCCAACCAATCCATTCTGAAGGAGATCAGCCCTGGGATTTCTTTGGAAGGAATGATGCTAAAGCTGAAGCTCCAGTACTTTGGCCACCTCATGCGAAGAGTTGACTCATTGGAAAAGACTCTGATGCTGGGAGGGATTGGGGGCAAGAGGAGAAGGGGACAACAGAGGATGAGATGGCTGGATGGCATCACTGACTCAATGGACGTGAGTCTGAGTAAACTCCAGGAGTTGGTGATGGACAGGGAGGCCTGGTGTGCTGCGATTCATGGGGTCGCAAAGAGTCGGACACGAATGAGTGACTGATCTGATCTGATCTGATCTGTGATCTTTCTGCTAACCAGCACGGGCATTAGGAGAAGAGACTCATCGTCTCCAAGGCTTTTGAAGTTACTGCTGGCGCTTTGGCAGGCACCTTCCTTTGGCACAGGCTTGCAGCAAAGTCCGAGGTGGCTGAGACTCTGCGAGCTTATTATTTGAACATTGACTCCAATATCACAGGATGCACTTTGTCGGGAAGGTGAAGCACGTGGCAGACCGAGAGTGAGGCCCGGGGTCTGGTTGAAACTGAGCACCGGTGCTGAGCGCAGGGCCACCCCGTCCTCCAGGCTGAGGGGACGGCTCACCCACTTCCCACCCCCGCTGCCCAAGGAAGATTATTCTCCAAGTCCCTTCTGTTGTGTGGGTGTGCATGCATGGTCAGTGGCTGAGTCCTGTCCAATGACTCTTTGCAACCTGATGGGCTGCAGCCTGCCAGGCTCCTCTGTCCATGGGCTCTCCCAGGCAAGAATAGCGGAGTGGGTTGTCATTTCCTGCTCCAGGGGATCTTCCCGACCCAGGGACCGAACTTGCGTCTTCCTGCATCTCCTGAGTTGGCAGGTGGGTTTCTTTCCCACTAGTGCCACCTGGGAAGCCTTCTCTGAGTGGCACCCAGGTGATTTTGGCTGTCAGATACTAATAGTGGATTTCTGTTTTGTTTCTCAGCCATCAGATGTAACTGATGAACGGGTGAAGAGGGGAAGGGAGGGCTAATAATGGAAGTGTTGAGCTCAGGGCCGCACCTAGAGTGGCACGTTGGGTGCTCCTCCGTCCAGGTTACCCTGCTCCCCGGGTCCTTCCCAGCTGGGTATGGAAACCTCAGGCTGCGTTCAGGTCA
The DNA here is from genome assembly GCF_019923935.1 of Bubalus bubalis. Classification (NCBI taxonomy): domain Eukaryota; kingdom Metazoa; phylum Chordata; class Mammalia; order Artiodactyla; family Bovidae; genus Bubalus; species Bubalus bubalis. The sequence continues at coordinate 9,594,008 of NC_059166.1, read as the reverse complement.
CTCCTTCATTGAATAATGTGGCTGTGATGGTTATTGCTTCTCCTGGATTCCCGAGGAGACGCCGTGACTTAGCTACCAAGGACCTCGCTCAGCCTAGGGCACAGCAGGCAGAAAGGCCAGGGGTGGGAAGAGGGGGCTGGATGCATAGAACAGAAAGGTGGTGAGCAGGAGAGATGGTTCTCTCCAGTCCAGCTAGGAGACTGGGCTCTTTGGGGGGACATGAGCCCCATCTGCAGACACCTTTCTGAGATCCCCCCAGTAGCCTGCAGCAGGGTGTCTTCCCACTCTGGCTGGCAGCTCTGTGACGTATTCCCAGCCCTCTGCGAGTCCTGGGAATTGATTTCTGCTGGTTCTATCACTGTCCTCCCGCAGTGACCTCACAGGGACACGTGGGACGATTTTCAGCCAAAGCCTTGTCTCTAGGGGACTCAGGTGCAGCTCTCTAGAAGACGACTCCCCTCTCTCTGTCTCTCTTTAGCTCCCTTCTCTCTTGAGCTCTGCCCATCTCATCCTAGTCGCCTTCATCTCCCCAAATTCTGATCTGTCTCTTCAACTCAGTGAGACCACGAAACTATGTGGCTCCCCCTTCCCAGTTCTGGGCCTGGAAGCAGCATTCGGGCAGCATCTGGGGGCACCATAGGGCTCACCTGTTCCTCTTCTCATGATGATCAAGGTCCTTTCTAAAGTCTGAACCCATTTTTCCTATATTCTCTTTTTCTCTTTATGGAAGGAGAGGTAACGTACCCTCTGTTACCCTGTCAAGGATAACAGAGGAAGTGGAAAGCCTCTCATTTATTTTTAAAGTCTGAAGGGGGTGGTAGTTCCCCACACAAAGAACACCCCCACACACCTTCCTCAACATGTACTTTTCAGCCATGTTCTCGTGGTCCCTGCAGCAGATGTTCTAACTTCATCATCATTTGGTTCAACTTCCCTTGTGGCTCAGATGATAAAGAATCTGCCTATAATGCAGGAAATCTGGGTTCAATCCCTGGGTTGGGAAGATCCCCTAGAGAAGGGAAAGGCTACCCACTCCAGTATTCTGGCCTGGAGAATTCCATGGACTGTATTAGTCCATGGGGTCGCAAAGAGTCAGACACGACTGAGAGACGTCCATTTCATCATCATTTGGTTCTCGACCGCCTCTGTGCCCACCGAAGGATCATGCTTCCCTATCTCCCTAGAATTAGGCATCGTGGTGTGACTTGCTCTAACCAAAGAAATGTTGCTGGGAGCATCCTGTGTGCTTCCTACTGCTCCTCTCTCAGCCCGTCTTTTCCATCATGCAGTGAGAGTGTGGATGTAACGAGGCTGGAGAGCTGAAGCACATAGTGGAGAGACGGGCTGGAGGGCAGTGGGGGCCTTCAGCGGGATCTGCACGAGCAAGGAGGAGGCTCCTGCCACCTTGAGCCACTGAGGCCTGGAGTTATTTCTTACACAGCATGAACTATGCCAGTCTGAGTCTGAATGAGTTCCCCTGACCCTAGACACCCATCTACAAACAGGTTTAATGAAGCAGGAGTTTTTGAAAATATACCATAAGAAAAGCTATCAATCCACCAGAAAAAAATGAGGAGCAGGAAGAAGCAAAACTTTACAGAAGTAAACAAACCATTTTTTTTTGAGATCGAGTTCTTTTGTTGATGTGTTTGAATCACTTCCAGAAGGATCAGTCCACTATCATTCAGAAGGGTTTATACTTGCCTTGTCTCAAACCTAAACAGAATGGAAAAGAACTTCGCATCAACGGTAGATATTTGTCTACAACAGGAGACTTGACCCTCATAAACTGAAATTTTTCTGTGAGGAGCCATCCTTCCCAGTCCTCTTCTATTACATGAGGTTAGCTTTGCTTTTTTTCAGCGCCAAAAAGGAAATGCTTTTGTGGGTAAGATTTACTTCCCAGCCACCTGCAGAGGTACATTCCCTCCCAGTTTTATTGAGCTGTAATTGGCATATGACATTGTATGATTTAAGGTATATAGCAGAACGACTGACATACGTGTATATTGTGAAATGGTCACAATACATTAACATACATCGCCTCACATGGTTACAAATTTCTTTTGTCTTTTTTGTGTGATGAGACCTATTAATAGGTACTTTGGGGGCTTCCCTGGCAGCTCAGTGGTAAAAAATCCACCTGCTAATGCAGGGGACACAGGTTTGATCCCTGGTCCAGGAGAATCTCACAGGCCATGGGGCAATGAAACCGATGTACCACAACTATAAAGCTAGTGGAGGTGATGGAATTCCAGTTGTTCAAATCCTAAAAGATGATGCTGTGAAAGTGCTGCACTCAATATGCCAGCAAATTTGGAAAACTCAGCAGTGGCCACAGGACTGAAAAAGGTCAGTTTTCTTTCCAATCCCAAATAAAGGCAATGCCAAAGAATACTCAAACTACTGCACAATTGCACTCATCTCACACGCTAGCAAAGTAATGCTCAAAATCCTCCAAACCAGGCTTCAGCAGTACATGAACCATGAACTTCCAGATGGATTTACTTCCAATTTCCAGATGGAAGTTCCAGATGGAACTTCCAGAACTTCAAGCTGGATTTAGAAAAGGCAGAGGAACCAGAGATCAAATTGCCAACATCTGTTAGATCATCAAAAAAGCGAGAGAGTTCCAGAAAAACATCTACTTCTGCTTTATTGACTATGCCAAAGCCTTTGACTGTGTGGATCACGACAAACTGTGGGAAATTCTGAAAGAGATGGGATCCCAGACCACCTGACCTGCCTCCTAAGAAACCTGTGTGCAGGTCAGGAAGCAGCAGTTAGAACTGGGCATGGAACAACAGACTGGTTCCAAATCGGGAGAGGAGTATGCCAAGGCTGTATATTGTCACCGTGCTTATTTAACTTACATGCAGAGTATATCATGAGAAATACTGGACTGGATGAAGCACAAGCTGGAATCAAGATTGCTGGGAGAAATATCAATAATGTCAGATATGCAGATGACACCATCCTTATGGCAGAAAGTGAATAACTGAAGAGGCTCTTGAAAGTAAAGAGGAGAGTGAAAAAGTTAGCTTAAAACTCAACATTCACAAAATGATTTCATGGCTTCCAGTCCCATCACTTCATGGCAAATATATGGGAAAACAATGGAAGCAGAGACTTTATTTTTCGGGGCTCCAAAATCACTGCAGATGGTGACTGTAGTCATGAAATTAAAAGACACTTGCTCCTTGGAAGAAAAGCTATGACCAACCTAGACAACATATTAAAAAGCAGAGACATTACTTTGCCAGCAAAGGTCCATCTAGTCAAAGCTATGGTTTTTCAAGTAGTCATGTATGTTTGTGAGAGTTGGACTATAAAGAAAGCTGAGCACCAAAGAATTGATGCTTTTACATTGTGGTGTTGGAGAAGACTCTTGAGAGTCCCTTGGACAGTGAGGAGATCCAACCAGTCCATCCTAAAGGAACTCAGTCCTGAATATTCATTGGAAGGACTGATGCTGAAGCTGAAGCTCCAATCCTTTAGCCACCTGATGCGAAGAACTGACTCATTTGAAAAGACCCTGATGCTGGAAAAGATTGAAGGTGGGAGGAGAAGCGGACGACAGAGGATGAGATGGTTGGATGGCATCACCGACTCAATGGACATGAGTTTGAGTAAGCCCCAGGAGTTGGTGATGGACAGGGAAGCCAGGCATGCTGCATGCAGTCCATGGGTCGCAAAGAGTCAGACACGACTGAGTGGCTGGACTGAACTGGCCACAACAATGAGCCTGTTCTCTAGAGCCTGGGAGCTATGGCTACTGAGCCCGCACGCTTACAACCCGTGCTCTGCAACATGAGAAGCCACCACAATGAGAAGTTCATTCACTGCAACTAAAGAGTAGCCCCCACTCACCACAAGGTAACAAGACAAAGCCCATGAAGCGACAAAGACCCAGCACACAGAATAAACAAATAAATAAAAATAAAACAGCAATGTAAAAAAGAGGTACTTTTGATAGCAGCTTCTAACTTGCTTCCAAAAGAGGAATTCTTAACCTATGGTCCGTATATCACTAGAGGATGTGTGACAATGAATCACATGGAATTGTAAACAAATTATATGCGTATTTTACATTTTTTTCTGGGAAAAGGGATTTGCACCTTTCATCATATTCTTAGACGTCTGGGTGACTCACTTTAAAGACAAAGTCAGTTTCCTCACCTAACAAGACTCTCATCTCACATTTCGTCAGCTGAATCCTGTTCTTTTTCTCGTAATTGCTTCTTCTTATTTTTTCTTTTTCTTATAATATGGACACTGAAGGAATGTCCTGAGAGGGAGGGCTGAGTAATTTCACAAGTGGATGGGCGGTAGTTTCCACTTGGCCCTGGAGGTTCTGGGTGATCACCCAGGTCAGCGGTCTGAGCCGGATGCCTGATTTTGATCCAGCAGGCTTTATGCAAAATCCCCAGGGGCCCTTCAGGCTCAGCACCAGCTTGTTAAGTGATGGCAGAGCAAAGACCTACTGTCTTCCTTGGCCAAAGGAGGGAGAAATGGAAAGTCGTCCAGCCTTGAGGAGAAAGGAAAAGTCCTTCCTTTCACAGCGGTTTGACTCAGTGTGGGGTTTTGGATTTTTGTATGAAGGGTGTTGGGATGGGCAGGACATGTTGTGGCAGAGAGAATGAAAAGCGAGGGGAAAGCAAGCTCTGAGTATATCCTCACTACCTCCTGGGGAGTCCTGGCACCAAGAGGCAGAGAAAGCTTATTTAACTCACTGTGAGCAAACTTCCGGATATACAGAGACAAACAAACCTGACTGTCTAATCAACACTGCTGTCTAAAAAAATGCATGTGAGCCGCTGGGGGCCTCCTGGGCATTGAGAAGCAAGTCAAGCTGAAAATAGCCACCGTGACTGGAGACCCTCTGCTCCCTAAAGGCCACTTAGGAGCTAGGCGTGGAGTCTCGGTTCACGCATTACAAATATGCCTAAAAACTGAAGGAGGAAACAGACAGAACAGGCTCCATCTCGAGAGCAGGACTCCATCTTGGGCCGGACTGTGGACCTTGAGCTCTATGCCCAGTATCTATGGAAACGACATACCAACTGGAAAACCAGGCCCCCCAGATGGAAGAGCCCCAGGGCTCGTACCTAGACTCTCTGTTGCCTAAAAGAATACCCTAATTATCTGTGTAACCGAATAGAATCATAAATTCTATTATGATTATTGGGGTATGACCACAGGCCTATTGATAATTGTCCGCTGTTAACTACCTAGGCTTAAGGCATACGAATCACGGGTTAACTTTGATTGTATCTTTCTTTTCCTTTGTTCAGACTAGTTTCAGGGAATTTGGGGAGGTGGGTTTGGGCATGTACACTTAGGGTATATAAGGTTTTCAGAAAAAGTGGTCAGGGTCCTTGGCTAGGAGGAGACTCTGCCTTGGGCCCGCCGGTGTAATAAACTGCACTCCGCTATCCGCATTGTCCTTCTGAGTGAGTTTGTTTCCTGGAACGCGTGGCTACAACATTCGGTGCATGGGCCAGGAAACTCCTCACTTTGAGGAGACAAGTCCCATTTGGGACTACTCTGAGGCCTTGCAGCTCGAATATTCTAGAGGCGAGAAGGCGCCTTGCCCTTCTGGAAGGATTCTGCTTCTCAATGGCCGGACTTTTCTTGTTAGCAGGTAGTAGATGGCAGCAGGGGAACTGAGCACTCAGATGAGGAGGAACCCACCTGGTGGGGTGGAAGTGGGGGCCTGACCATCCCCCTGGGAGGGATTAGAAGGGGCACGGACCCACAGGACCCTGGAGTAGGCAGGCAGCAGCGATTGCTTGGTACACAGGTTGACGAGCGTGTTAGGAAGGAAATTTGTGAAGGTCATTTAGGAGGTGGTGTCCACGCCGTCTTGGGGAAAATTACTATCAAGCAATTGCCAGGGGATTTTTAGGAGAAGAAATTTGGTTTTTGTGTGCTCGTATTCTGCCCTCCACAAGGAGGTGTCCCATCTGCTATGAAATTCTTGACCCCCTCGGAATTGTCAGGCCAGAAGGAGGGGGATATATAAGTGAGTACAAATTGGCTTTTCCAGAGACGGCCTGGGACGTGGGATATTTAACCCATGTGTATTTTCATCCACACCTGATCAAGCCCACCAAGGCAGAATGGACTTTAAAAATTAAGGGAGAAACAGTCTTGGACCACGTGGTTATCTGGTTCGGCTGTGCTGACTGGCAGGTGAAAACACGCCAATTCCCCTTCTCCCTCTGGGATCTGGCAGGTAAGGCTCTTCTCATTCCAGTTAGGAAGGAGGCAGAATGGCAATTTAAGTGTCATTGAATGGAAATATCAGAAGTACATAGGGTACTGAGAACTTCATAGACAGAACAAAAAGGAAAAGTAGAAGAAGGTCTGAGAAGGTAAGCAAGATGGGGGGAAGTGAATCCAAGGCAACTGTATTGGAGTGCAGGATTAAAAATTTAAAGAAGGGATTCAGAGGAGACTATGGGGTGAACATGAAGCCTAACAGCCTCCACATTCTCTGTGAGGTCGAATGGCCCCCTGTGGGAGTAGGAGGGCCACCAGAGAACACCATGAACTTAAAGATAGTGGAAGCAGTCTATACAGCAGCCACAGGAGAGCCAGGACACCCGGATCAATATCCATATACCGACTCATGGCTAGGGTTAGCTCAAGACCCTCCTACTTGGACAAGGTTCTGTATCCAGACGGGAAAGGGAAGAATATTAATGGCACAAAAATTGACTGATGATAAAAAAGGAAATTCTACAGGATTTGGACAGGGATGACCTGACCCCTCCCCCATACTGGATAATGACACGCCTGCCTCCCAGTGCTCCACCAGGACCGGAGGCGCCTTAATGCCCGATCCAGGGCCAGGGGAAGTCCTGCAGCAGCCACTGCTCTTCCACCAGCTCTCCCGGAGTTCATAGAGCCGCCGTTTCGGCAGGCTCCAATCCCAGAGATGGAGACCTCTGGTCAGTGCCCCCAGAATTCCACCTCAGCTGGACCTCCTAGATTGTATCCACCTCTCCCGGTGAGTACTGATGGGAAGGGGGAAGAAAACACAGCAATTAGATAGAGGCTGCTCTCCACCAAGGGACAGGGGGAAAGAACCCCACTACAGATGCCCCTCAGACAGCAACAACAGCCTCCAGTTCAGGACACTCTCCACTGTACTCAGGGGAGCCACAAGCCATGATTAGGCTAATGGAGACTATTTTTTGAACCCACCGCCCTACATAGAATGACATAATCCAACTACTTGTCTCCCTCTTCAGCACTGAGGAAAGACACAGGATCCTAACTGAGGCCCAAAAATGGTTAAGAGCAATGGCACCTGAGGGTTCTGCAAACCCGCAGCGGTGGGCAGAACTAGCCACCCTGGATGAGAGGCCCAATTGGGACTGTAACACAGAGGAAGGCGGAGGCACCTGGAGAGATATCGGGAGGCTATTTTACAAGGTCTCAAGAGGGGGGCCCGAAAAGCTATGAGTATTGCAAAACCCTCCGAAGTGATTCAAAGGGAAGGCGAATCACCCTCCGAGTTCTGCGAGACTAGGCGAAGCCTATAGACTTTATATGCCAATAGACCCAGCCAGAGGCTCCTGGGTCTCAGATGGTGATAAATGCAGCCTTTGTGTCTCTAGCCTACCCTGAAAATGTCAGATGGGGGGGACACCAAGTGACTCATGAATTTTTATACATCCCTGAATGCCCAGTACCCTTGTTAGGAAGAGACTTGCTGTCTAAATTGGGGGCACAAGTCACCTTTCCCCCCACGAAAGACCCACTGTTCGAGTGGGCTCAACCACCTATTTACTCGTCCTCTCAGTAACCCCTCAAGATGGATGGAGGTTGCACGATCTTCCAGAAGGGAAATTGGACACGTTAAACAGACGAGAGAGAGAGTTAACTCAACAATTCCCTGAGGTCTGGGCGGAAGACAACCCAGCCCAGGCTTGCAAAACAAGTCCCACTGGTAATAGAACTCAAACCCAGTACAATGACGTCAGCACCCGCCGTGGGCCTGCCAGACCTCGCTAAGCCGTTTACTCTTTACCTGACTGAAAAGACGAGGTGGCTAGGGGAGTGATGTCCCGGACTATGGGGACATGAGACAGACTGTGGGCTTATCTCTAACCAGCTGGACAGTGTTTGCCACTGGGTGGCTGGGATGCTTACGGGCAGTTGCTGCGGTTGCCTTACTGGTCTGGGAGGCAACCAAGCTGACTTTGGGCCAAGATTTGTTTGTAAAAGTCCCGCATGAGGTCAACACTCTCCTGCGAGGGGACCCCCAAGAATGGCTGTCAACATCCCGGATTACTCAATACCAGGGACTGTCATGTGAGACCCCCATGTTACTACTGAGCCTTGTCAGGCCCTGAATCTGGCCACTCTCCTTCCTGTGGGAGAAGGTGGGCCCTCACATGATTGCAAAGAAATACGCCGGCAGACCTGACTTGAGAGACCAGCCAATCCCAGACCCAGATTGGGTCCTGTACACCAATGGCACCAGCCTGGTAAGACAAGGACAGTGACTGTCGGGATATGCAGTAGTCATGGAAGAAACCGTCGTTGAGGCTCGCTCTCTGCCATCACGCTGGTCCGCTCAACAGGCCGAACTATATGCTCTAATCCAGGCCCTCCAGCTGTCCAAAGGTAAGAAGACAAACATTGACACAGACTCCAGGTATGCTTTTGCCACACGACAGGGCTCTGTATAAGGGAGAGGCCTCTGACAGCTAGTGAAAAAGATATTAAAAATAAGGAAGAAATTAAGACCTATTAGATGCTGCCTGGGAACCAGAAAGGGTTGCAGTCATACTCTGCTGAGGACATCAAAAAGAGGATACCCCCCGGACTCGGGAAACAGACTGGCAGATAAGACCGCTAAGCAAGCAGCCGAGGGCTTGGGGGTGACAAGTGAAGTCGCTATTAAAGCTCTCATATTGGCGGAGCTACCCGAGCTAACGCTAGACTCTCCAAAATACACTGAAGCCCAAAACCAACTAGCCAAAGCAGAAGGGGCCATCAAGACTGAAAGGGGATGGTGGGAATTTCCAAGTGGCAAATTATTGGTACCAGAGGAGCTGGCACCCACTCTGGTAAGCCAAACACACCAAGCGACCCATCTAGGCCCTGATAAACTGGAAGAGCTAATTTGGAAGTATTTCTTGGTTCCCCGCCTCTCTTCGCTATGCAGGACAGAATCTCAGAACTGCACCTCCTGCTCACAGGTCAATGCTGCCTCGGCACAGACAGGAACCTCCAGGGATTCAGCTAAAAGGCACACTGCCCTTTGAACACCTGGAAGTGGACTTCACTGAAATGAAACCTCACCGACACTACCATTACCTGCTGGGCATGGAATGTACATTCTCGGGATGGGTAGAAGCTTTTCCTACCCGGACTGAAAGCGCATCAAAAGTAGCCCAGTGCCTGCTTAGGGAGATAGTTCCCAGATTTGGATTTCCTACCAGCATTGGATTGGACAATGGCCCCGCTTTTGTAGCTGATTTAGTATAACAAGTAAGCAAAACTTTAAACATGAAGTGGAAATTACATACAACATACAGGCCCCCGAGTTCTGGGATGGTGGAAGGAACCAACCGGACACTTAAAGAGACCCTCCAAGTGGATCTTAGAGACTGACTGCTCCTGGGTGGACTTGTTTCCGACGGCTCTGCTCAGACTCAGGGTGACCCCACAGTCCCATGGCTCTTCTCCGTACAAAACTGTGTATGGGAGGCCCCCTCCCATGATAAAACAGATGTCAACAAATTTGCCTCACGTACAGGGAGATGAGATTTCACAGCAGATGGAAAAACTGGGTAAGGTAATAAATCAGGTAACTAAGTTTGTACAAGGGTGCCATTCCCCCTTGGGGAACGGATTCACGAATTTGTGCCCAGGGATCAGGTGTGGTCAAGGACTGGAAACACAACTCCTAACCAGCCCTGCTACAGTTAAAGTTGCAGGCGCACTCCCTGGATCCACCACATGAGGGTGAAGAGGGCATACCACGAGACCCGGAGGACCCCACTGATCCCCATGAAACCAAGATCATCTTAAAGAAGAAAAAGAGATGAAGCTCAACTGCTGCTACAAGGACTTGCTGGTATCATCTCGAGACTAACCATAGTTTCAGTACAAAGAGGGACCTGTGCTATAATTAAAGTTGAATGTTGTGTATATATTCCTGATTTATCTGGCTATATATCGGCCACCCTAGATGACATGAAAGGTCAGGTAAAAGTTATGTCTGATGATAATCTTCCTTTTTGGACTTCAGTCCTATCTTGGGTGAAGGGTGATTGGTGGAAAACTATATTTACCATTGTTATAGTTGCCTTGATAGTTCTGCTTTGTGGACCCTTTATTTTACAATGTATTATGAACTCTGTAACCCAAAGGTTGATGTCGTTCTCCCAAACTGGAGGTCGGAGAGTCAGGGTGCAATATATCCCTATGAATGATGCTCATACTATTTGTTAAGAGCATCAAGAGTGGGGAATGAAGGAGGAAACAGACAGAACAGGCTCCATCTCGAGAGCAGGACTCCATCTTGGGCCGGACTGTGGACCTTGAGCTCTATGCCCAGTATCTATGGAAACGACATACCAACTGGAAAACCAGGCCCCCCAGATGGAAGAGCCCCAGGGCTCGTACCTAGACTCTCTGTTGCCTAAAAGAATACCCTAATTATCTGTGTAACCAAATAGAATCATAAATTCTATTATGATTGTTGGGGTATGACCACAGGCCTATTGATAATTGTCCACTGTTAACTACCTAGGCTTAAGGCGTACAAATCACGGGTTAACTTTGATTGTATCTTTCTTTTCCTTTGTTCAGACTAGTTTCAGGGAATTTGGGGAGGTGGGTTTGGGCATGTACACTTAGGGTATATAAGGTTTTCAGAAAAACTGGTCAGGGTCCTTGGCTAAGAGGAGACTCTGCCTTGGGCCCGCCGGTGTAATAAACCGCACTCCACTATCTGCATTGTCCTTCTGAGTGAGTTTGTTTCCCAGAATGTGTGGCTATAACAAAACCACAAACCGTGGGACGTTTTTGTAGCACAAAAGCCATTTCTTCATGGAGAATCAAGCAGACTACCTCTTCTAACTTTAAACTCATATAATGTCATATGTCAGTTACATCTCAGTAAAATTGGAGGGGAAAACGTGACTGGGAACCTTAACTGCTAAGACATTTCCATGGGCACTAAGAAAAGATGCAAAGCTAACCTTGTGTAAAAGAAGAGAATCAAAGACAGATGTTGCCTCACAGAAAAATTTCAATTCACCAGGAAGTCACGGAAGTAAGGACTCATAAGATGGATGTGAGCCAGGTGACCTGAGGTAACAGCTCCTTTATTCTTTTTACTGTGCTCACTAAACTGTGGCAGATCCTTTCTTTTTTTTGGCTGTGCCACTGGACATGCAGGATCTTCCCCAACTAGGAATTGAACCTGTGCCCCCTGCAGCGGAAGTGCAGTGTCTTAAGCACTGGACCACCAGGGAAGTCCCAGATCTGTCAGAGAAGTTATTTCGTGTTCACTTTTGTGGTTGAAATAGTCACATAGCTTGATCTGTAAAAAATGCCGTTATATTGTTTTGGTGACTGTCAGCTTTTTATCTGACGAGTTTTCTTCCACACTCCCTGTAGAAACATGTCCACTGGGGACAGCGACATGGTGGCCTCCTAATTCCAGAGCTAAGTTGAAAATACCAGTGATCTGTGTATTTGTTAGCAGAGGAGGAAAACCATGTAAGCCTGCTGAGTTTGTTAGCACCCCAGTGAAAAAACAAATTCTGTCAAATAGATAAAATACCAAATTAGAGGGTCAGAAGGCAGTGTCGCCAACAGAAAAAACCAGCAGATGAGACATTTGGAAAACCTGGTATTTAGTAAGTCCGGTCGGGGCTTTCGCATTCAATGAGCAAGTCAGAAATCATTGCTGTCCTCTCCATGTCCCCATGATTTCTTTGGGAGGAGATACATGACATCAGGAACAGTTAAAATAATTTATAACTGTAGGCAACATTAAGCTTTATGCTAAAATAACCAGATGATCAGATGCTGGCTGTATTAGACACAAGCCCATTCATTCCCAACCCCTTTCTCTCTTGTCCATTTCAACTGAAGAGAGAGGGAAAGTCTCTCAGGGGGGGGGGGGGGGGGGGGCATGTGACACAATTTGTTAGGGGCTTCTGGGGAAGCTTTTTAGATACCACTGACCTAGATTCCTCTCTTCTTTCTACCTTGGATATTAGTGTGATGCCTGGAGCTGAAGCAGCCATTTTGTGATCATGAGTCAACAGGCCACTGTGTTAAGAATAAAAGAAAAGAAAGAAGGGAGTCACCTTGATCTTTGATGACATTGCTGAACTGCTACCCTAACTCTAGATGCTCTACCATGAGACTTCTTGTTTATTTTAAGACTTTTATACGTGAGTTTTCTGTTACTTCCAGCCAAAGCATTCCTAAGTACCTCTGATATATTAGCTATAATATGCTGTTACTGAGGAATTTTTAAGTTGAAAAAGCACAGTTTATTTTAGATGTACATTTTATTTGTAAAATTTGTAGTTTATTTAAAATTTATATTATTTTTAATTTCCTAAAATTTATATTTTGAAACTTTTCAAACATAGAAAAACAGAAACATAAGGTTTCTCCTTTCTTACACACCCACAGGATGGGGTCAGTATCCAGCCTCTGCCTGCATCTAGCCAAAGATGGGGAGCTTACTTCTACACAGGCAGTCCCCCCTTTTTTAAACTATAACACGCATCTGATTGCTAAAAAGTTCTTCTGGATGTGGAACCAAAACTCACCCCTCTGTAACTTTTTTCTCCACGCTCTTGGAGTGACGAGGTGCAGAGGTCTTAATATTAAACAGTGGCATTTTCCTCCATGGATGGGTCTTGTAACCCCCTCAGGAAAAGGGTGTTTCTGGAGAAGAGTTAAGGATAGAAGGGAAAGAGACACCCCCATACTGAAATGGGAGTGCTGTTGAGAGGCCTGCTCTTCCTCTTTGGCAGGAATGCTGCGGGGGAGGGCTGGGCAGCTGACCCTCCCCCCTCCCCCTCCCCCTCTTCCCACCCCACCCACCTACTGGCCCAGCTCTTACGCAGGGCGTGGAAGGGCCGGGGGTGGGGAGAGGGGGCAGACCTTTGTTGTCAGAGCTTCTTCGGTTAACTGAACAGCCAGATTCCACCCTGAACAGCGACCCGGCCCCTGGAAAAGGCTCTCCCTGAGTGTGGAACTGAACCGAACAATGGACAGGCAGGTCCTAGCTGTTCTTGGCTTGAGAAGGGCCCCGCCCACACCCCCCACCGGTGACAGGTGCGCCTCGGGTTGTTTTTCCCGTCATGATGTGGGGCAGGGCCCAAGGTTGGACTGGCAGCGGGCACACCTGTGTGCGGAGCTCCGTCTTGGCCAGAGCCGCGAATACAGCTCCCCTGGCTCTCGGGCCCACCGGGCCTGTCTCTGAACGGACCCATCGGCCTCAGGGGTCGCTGGCTTTCAGAAGGAGACCCGGGGGGAGGGCAGGGGCCACACAAAACCACCTGAGACCCTGAGTCACCTGGGCTCCGGGCGCACCACGGCTGTGGGGTGGCCGAGCTGCCAGGCAGCCTGACGGGGTTCAGCCTGTGTCTGGGAGGCTCCGAGGGGTCACGCTCTTGGATTGTGAGGAAAACTGATGAGAGCCCAGACTCAGCTATCCCCCCGTGAGGTCATAAGTCCAGTTGTGTGTGTATGTGTGTGTGTGTGTGCACGCGCACACAGATCAGTGCCTCATGCTCCCTGTTTACAAAAGATAATAACCTAATAAAATGAACCTCCAAGCAACCCCTCCTATCAACGATGTCCAACCCCAACCCCACGGCCACAGCCAGCAGAGTGAGGCACGCTTTCCTGGGGTCCTGAGCCGGGTGACCCCAGACCTCACCTGCACTGCAAGGCTTCCCAACCCCAGTGGGGTGGACAGTAGCCAAGACACACGGCCATGTCTAGGAAGGTGAAGCCAGAGAGCTAGAAGGACCTCACGGTTGGACAGCCAGCGGGGGCCGCCTGCGATGGAGAACACAGACGGACCTCCCACTTCTACGGCTGCAGCTGCTCAGTCCTTCTCTTGTGTATTCCAGGTCTAGCCTCTGGCAATGAAACGCAAAGGCCTGTATCATCTGAGCTGCCATTGGCCCAGTGTCTACGTGAGACACTTGGTTTCCAGGCCAGTTGCACGCGGGTGTCCACGTGTCCTTCATTCCTTCACTCAACAGGGACTCCAGGATGCCAGGTGCTGGGTGTCCAGCAATAACTGTACAGACATGGCCCTGAAATGTACAGTGGGCGGCAGCAGGGATGGCTGACGCCAGCGTAGTGTCACTGTGGGGCACAGTGTGTGTGCCCAGCGCCTGCTGGTCCACACCCTGTGTGTGTGTGTATGTGTGTGTGTGCGTGCATGCACGCGCGCATGCTCAGCCATGTCTGACTCTTTGTGACCCATGGACTCTAGCCCACCAGGTTCCTCTGTTCATGGGATTTCCCAGGCAAGAACACTGGAGTGAGTTGCCATTTCCTTCTTTCTCCAGGGGATCTTCCCGACCCAGGGATTGAACCCGCGTCTCCTGCACCTCCTGCAGGTGGATTCTTTACTACTGCACCGCCTATCTTAATGCTCACAGCGTCCTTAATTCTCACATACAAAAGATTCAGAATCAGCAGCAGCCAAGTTCGGCTCGTTGCTCGAGGCTGCCCCACTCGGAAAGTGTGGCCCTAGGATTCAAACCCAGCCGAGTTTGTGCATTTAAGGTTTGCTTGGTTCTGTCTGGTGAAGGTGACCAAGTAAAGCACAGATGTGTGGAGTCAGATGAATCCCTGCCACTGAGGGTAACAACAGGATAGGTAGAAGGGTAGGAAATAGCGTGATGGGCTCCCTCTGAGGGCGTCTCGTGTGGGAGGGAGGCAACCTGGGAGGGACGCAGCCGGTGGATGACAGTTCACACTGGCACCCTGAGTTGGGACCTGACTTGTCAGGGACCCAGGGAGGGCAGCGAGCCTGGACCTTGGGGGGCAGGTAGAAGGACAGCAGGGGCAGAAAGGGGACCATGCCCGAGTAACAAGGGGGTGCCATGCTTTGCCCACCATGCTGTGGGGCGAGGTGCGGAAACAGGCCAGTTACTACAAGTCCAGAGAAGGGCGGATGCAGTGGTCAGGAGGAGAGATGGGCCTAGGCGAGGCTTACCAGGCGAGTGTGATGCGGAATTAACAGCCCCGGGTGGACAGCTCCAGCTTGCCTCCAACACCCCTGAGTCCCACAGATTGGCTTCATTTCAGGTTTATGATCTCCGAGAAGCGCTGTGGGGAGCCGGGTGGGCAAAGGGTCTCCCCCTTATAGTGGGAGATCCTGGAGCACATCTGGACCCTGCGGGGCATGATCCAGGAGAGAGGGGGTTCGGTGACCCAGACAGTGGGGCTAAGGGAAGGGACAGAGTCCTTGGGAAGGAAGGGGGACAGGGTCTGAGCACGTGGCAGGGAGCAGGATTGCTATCGATGCAGAAGCTCGAGTCTCGCCCCAGGAGAGCTGTTTGTTGGAAGCTGTTCTTGCAGCTGTTTGAAGTTTGTGTCTTTTTCCAGACCACAGAGCTTACACAAAAGCACCGGAGAACCTTCATTGTCAAGTTTTCCTCCCTGTCATTGCAGGAAAAGAAGACAATGTGGGAGCTTCAGGGGTGGAAAATGAGGGCGTTCTCTTCTCAGGTCTCCACTTTCTCAGGGAAGCATGAAGCCAGTGAATTGCTGAGAGTAGGGGGTGGAGGAGATGGGGTGGGAGGGAGGAGCAGCTTCAAATAATTGTCTTAGAAAAAATGAGCTTAACTGGGTAAAATGGGCCTGGATTAATATGCAGACAGGGTCTGAGACCATGAGGGTAAAATTTCTAAATGACCAAATGTGGTCTTCAAATACTGTTTTCGACCAAAGAGAATCGGGGCTTTTTAAAGAAATGATTAATTCCCACTCTTAAAAGCAGAAAATGTACCAGATGAGCTTGGTATTTCATTCTAGAAGGCAAGGAAACAATCAAGGACTTTTGGGGTCCTGTCAAGAGGAGCCCTGCTGCTGCTGCTGCTGCTGCTGCTGCTGCTGCGTCGCTTCAGTCGTGTCCGACTTTGTGCGACCCCGTAGATGGCAGCCCACCAGGGTCTGCCATCCCTGGGATTCTCCAGGCAAGAACACTGGAGTGGGTTGCCATTTCCTTCTCCAATGCATGAAAGTGAAAAGTGAAAGTGAAGTCGCTTAGTCGTGACCCCATGGACTGCAACCCACCAGGCTCCTCCGTCCATGGGATTTTCCAGGCAAGAGTACTGGAGTGGGGTGCCATTGCCTTCTCTGCAAGAGGAGCCTGGAGCCAACTTAAAGATGCTTCCAGTGGCCAAAGAGGGAACATTTTGAGCATCAATAAGACTGCAAGGGACTGGAACACATCAAGTCTGTTTAAACTCAAATAGGAGTTCATAATGAAAGTGAAAAAAATATAACTAGTTGGTTACTATTGGAGGATGTTAATAGACCAAATTCACTGAGTTCAAAATAACTCATTATTTTGAACTCTAGTAAATAAAGGAAAAGAATCATGTTCTACCTCTTTTGTTTGTGTTGCCATCAGGTAAAAAATAGTAGATGGGAATTTTCTGTTTTTTAAGAAGAATTTTTGCTACTAATGGGGGCTTCCCAGGTAACTCAGTGGTAAAAAACTGCCTGTCAATGTAGGAGACACAGGTTCCATCCCTGGGTTGGGAAGATCCCCTGGAGAAGGAAATGGCAACCCGCTCCCATATTCTTGCATGGGAAATCCCATGGACAGAGGAGCCTGGTAAGGTACAGCCCACGGGGTCACAGAAGTATTGGGCAGGACTTAGTGACTAAACAAAAAAGGCTACAGATCAAGAAAGCAATATAATAGAGCACAACTGGTTTGCAAGAACAACAGCACTGAAGCTCAGTGGCTGCTACATCACAAAGAGAAGCAATCAGACCTGTGCTTCCTGATGGGAAGAACATATCTAACCAGGAAATAGAATCTGCTAGAGCTTCTATGTCCAACTACTGAGCTATATTACAGGTCATCCACCCCACTCCAGTACTCTTGCCTGGAAAGTCCCATGGATGGAGAAGCCTGGTGGGCTGCAGTCCATGGGGTTGCTAAGAGTCGGACACGACTGAGCGACTTCCCTTTCACTTTTCACTTTCATGCATTGGAGAAGGAAATGGCAACCCACTCCAGTGTTCTTGCCTGGAGAATCTCAGGGACAGGGGAGCCTGGTGGGCTGCTGTCTCTGGGGTCGCACAGAGTCGGACATGACTGAAGTGACTTAGCAGTTAGCACAAAGCAAGAGGACACGCTAAACGATACCATGGGAACACTCAGCAAAAGGCTGTCTGTGAGGGCTGCTGGGCACGCGAGCTAGTTTTTTCAACAAGTAAATTGCAAGGGAAAAAAGAAATGGAAGGGAAAGTTGTGTATCTGAAGAGGGTTAAGAGGACCTCCCTGGTGATCCAGTGGTTAAGAATTCCCCTGCCAATGCAGGGGAACAGGTTCGATCCCTGGTCTGGGAATATCCCACGTGCCAAAGAGCAACTAAGCCCGTGTACCACAACTGCTGAGCCCACGCACCACAACTACTCATGCCCGAGAGCCCTGGAGCCCGTGCTCCACAATGAGAGAGGCCACCGCAAAAAATAAAAATAAAAAAACTAAAGGAGGTTTAGAGATGCATCAGTCAGATTGTGTCAACATTACTTGCGCAGTTCACACAAACTATGGAAAGTGACTGATGATATAACACTCGGAAATGTGAAGACTAACAATATCCGATGATATTAAATAATTGTTGTTTAGAAAAATGACACCCGTCTGCAAGGTTATGCAATTTCTTTGGTGACTAAACAAGTCTGTGGGAGATTGCAGTCTGGGTAAATGAATGAATCAATTAATTAATGACTTGAGAATAATAGTTTTTAGCTTTAAATATCCACAGTGTTGTTAATGGCTAATTAAATATTGCATAGGAAAAGTACTTGGAAAAACTTTCAAGTTTTATCTAAAAGTTAGGGCTAGAAATCTTTTAAAGCCAGCCAGTCAGTACACACAGAGACTCGATAAAGCTCATCTGGGCTGGGTCGTTTGGCCAGTATATTACAGTGATCACATTCTTCTCAACTCCTAAAAGGGCCCGTGTTCTAGACAAAAGAATATCTTCTAATCTGTGAATGCATTTAGATGGAAACTTTTATTAAGGTATGAAAGTTAAGTCATAATTTGTTGCATGTTTAATGAAACCCTTTTAAAGAGAGTACAAAGGTACATGAAATTGAAACAAACCCAGCAATGACTGTGGATCATTGCCTTAATCGTGTGCCATGTGAGTCAGAACCTTATTAGACAGTCCAGCGTGTGCACCACACGTTTCCAGGCGAGGAAACTGGAAGACGGACCCAGAGTGATTAGAACAATGGAGCGTTTCTCCAGGAGAAACTGAGGGGGTTCAGAATGACGGTGTCCAAGTGTGTTGCATGCTTTCAATCACCTGGAGTCGACACCTAGACGCCTGGCTACACAGAGGGTCATGCAAGAAGAAATAGGCTGTAAAAAAGAGCTCCCTGTACCCCCTCCCATGTCCCCAAACTGCTCTCCTAATGGGCAGTCTTTCGACTGTGACAAAAGTCAAAGGACCAGTCCTGTCCTGGACCCAGAGTGGCCTTTGCCATCCTTGACTGCTGTCTGCTCCTTGGGATGATTCCTTCCTTTGGATCCTAGGACAGGTAACGGCTGGTGGTCCCCTACCTCGTGGGGATGCTCACAGCCTTCATATTTACTCCTTTGCCTGGACCTCCCCCTGGACTCCAACTTACATAACCAACTGCCCACTTGACACCTTCACCTGGATTTTTAACAGGCATCTCAAAATTTTGTTGCTGTTTGCTAAGTTGTGTCCGAATTAACATGCCCCAATCTGCCTGCCTGTTCAGCCACCTGCTCCTCCAATGGCCATCTTTATCTCAGCTCAGTTCAGTTCAGTCGCTCAGTCATGTCCGACTCTTTGTGACCCCATGGACTGCAGCAAGCCAGGCCTCCCTGTCCATCACCAGCTTCCGAAGCTTGCTCAAACTCATGTCTATCAAGTCAGTGATGCTGTCCAACCATCTCATCTTTATCTCACCTGATGACAACTCCATCTTTCCAGTGATCTGGCCAAAAATTTCATGGTATCTCCAAACTCCTACCTCCTCCTATTATTCCACGTCCACTCTAGCAGCAAACCCTGTGGGCTCACAGAATTCAAAGAACTACCCCAAACCCAACTGTTTTTCTCCACTCACTCCCAGCGCCCATGACCATGCACACCTGCACCCCTGGGATGTCACAGCTGCTTCCTCTCTGGTCCCACTGCTCCCTCAAGTTGCAACTCAGAAGCCAAGATAATCCGATGAAAACATCACCTGAGCAGGCCTGGCCTGTCTTAGAAAGGTCTCTCGTCCTCTCTTGTCCCCTCTGCCCACTGTCCTCTTTACTTTGTGTTTTTCCCAGTCAGGCTTCCAAAGTCAGCAAACTATGCTTATTGCCCCCGTTTCTTCCTTAATTCTTCCCGGAGAACTCTGCATCTCAGGAGTGGGATGTGCCCCAACATTCCCCAGACGGGTCCACTGGTCTTCTCAGGCTGCACTCATGGTTCAGGTGTCAGAGCTGACCTTTCCTTGAATGTGTTAGGATCTCTTACTTTCTCTATCTGCTAAATGGGCCAGTGCCTAGGTGACCCTCAGGAAGCATGGATGAAAGGGCAGGGCTTCCTTTGCTGTCCCCGTGGACCCATCCCACTCCAAACCAGGGAGAAGCAACCTGAAAACACAGCAGGCACTTGGCTCATTCAGCCAATTCTCAGAGGTAGGGGAACAGCCATTATTGGCATCTAAGACGCACATTATAACTGTTGAAATCAGGGCATTGCTAATGATTTCATTACGTAGTTTAATTGGCAACCTTTTTTCCCTTCTCAGTGGTACACAAAATAGTTCATTTTACAGTTGATTGTGTCTGACAGTGTCTAAGCTGTAAAGCTAAAGTGCTGGTCTGGACTATAGGAAAGTTTCTAAAATGTGTTCAGCACATCACTGGGCAGAGCTGTGACGCATGGAAAGGCAGGAAAGAGGAGAGAGAAAAGTTTAAAAGACTTGATCCCCTTCCGCAGACCTTACAACCTAATTTGTGAAACAAGACTAAGAAAAAAGGACTCTACAAACACTTCTCAAGCAACATGTGAGCAGGTGAGAGCCGAAGTGGACATCTGTGAGTGTGAGGGGTTATCTGGAACCTCCACATCACAGGAAGGCTTCCTGGAAGAAGAGAACTTAGAGTTTAAAAGGAAAGGAAACGTGGGCCAGAGGCTACTCTGCCTCATTCAATGGGCTGGCTGTTCTCAGGCAGAAACAATGTCTCCATTTTACAAATGTTTGGATAACTTATGAGCATCCTTTCTGGGACTTTCATCACATCATACTGGGATATGTGAACAAGAGGGCAGAATGCTCAGGAGCGACTTGAATCTCTGCTGTTGTTCACATTTCCTTCGTTCTCCGAATCACACCTGGGAGGGGTCCACAGAGGATGGACTACCTGGTCAGTCACTGCTGCTCATTCCTGAATGTCTGCAAGGGCGTGGCCGTCCTCCTTGGCACCGGGCACTTTACTTCTTCTGGAATATGCCTGATATATAAACTACCTGACCAACAGTCTTCTTTCTCCGTGTGAGCAGAATAGGGGTGAGAGGGGAATCACCTGGATTCGGGGTCTAATGAGAACACCCGGATGAGGTCTGGAGCCGGCGTATACACACTCACTATAGGAAAAGGAAATGAAACCCCCAAACCCACCCAAAGGGTGACTCCAGGTAAGCCCTCTGCCCTGTCCTCTCCTCTCCCCTGCAAGACCAGTCCCAACACCTGGGCTAAAACCCAGTGCCAAGAGGGGCATACTTCCTGTTCCTTAGCTGCCAGTCATCCTAGATGGGCCACATGTCCTAATGGGGGATGCACGGATACACGCTGGTGTCCATAGCCTGAGTATATGCTGGCTGAGTGAAGTGTCCCCCATGAAGTCAAGGGCGGTACACTCAGCAGAGTGGGAGGAGGGGTTGCAAGGCGGAGGGAAAAGACCCTTCACTCTCACTCCTGCAACCATCAGCACCTCACACTTTGCCCTGCTTGTCACTCCCGGAGTGTTCAGCTCCTCTGAGCTATGACTCCACGCCCATCCTGCAAGCCTCTGGGGCAGGTACCCTCACCATCTGATAAGAGAGAAAAGCAGGTTCAGAGAAGTCAAGGTCCCACGGTAAGCGTCAGGTCCAGGGATCAGGGGCTCAGTGTCTCAGAGACAACCCACCTCTCACTCCCCGCTACCCAAATTCTGCCTGGTGTGGACAGTGGGCCGCAGGACCCTCTGAACAGAAAGCTAGTAAAAGGCACCATGGATGGAGCACTTTCCGCTCCTCAGGCGTGCACCAAGCCCTTTGTACGAATTAACTCCATCCTCCCCCGCAACGTTATGAAGCAAGTACACTTTCTAATCCCGCTTTACCCTGTAGGGCCACTGAGTCACAGAGGACAGGCGACTCGCCCAGGGTCGCAGAAGCAGGAGGCGCAGCGCCCTGGACGGGACTGGGGAGGACTCCGGAGTGCTGCGGAGGGCCCGGGCCCGGCAGTTTCTAGCCTAGTGGCGCCGCCAGGCCCCGGCGGGTCCATATAAGGCCGCGGGGCGCCCCGTAACGTTGCAGGAGCTTCAGGGCGCCCCGCCGACGGCAGCCTCCTCCGCGTCCAGGAATGTGTGGAATCTTCCTCCCCAGCTGCCGCCCACCGGGGGAGCACTTCCCCTCCGCTGCCGGCCCCCATCAGCCCCCCGATCTTGCCCGGAGCTCGCCCCCACCCAGCCGCGGCCCGGCCGCTGGGGGGAGCGCGGCGCCTCGGCAGAGCCGGCCGGGCGGCGGGGAGGCGGCCGCGCGCCCTCACCTGCCCGGGGCGGCGCGCGCGGGCGCGGCGGAGGCGGGCCGGGCGGAGGCCGCGGAACCGGCGGGGAGGAGCCTGCGCCCGGCCCGCGGCGGGGACGCAAAGTGAAACTCCTGGAAGTTGCCGGGGCTCGGGGAGCCGCGCCGGGCCGCGCGCCCATGGCTCTGAGCAAGGCGCTGCGGCTGCTCCGGCGGCTGGAGGCCTCGGGGGAAAGCAGCGTCCTGCTGGAGGCGCGCGGCCGCAGGGACTGCCTGCTCTTCGAGGCCGGCACGGTGGCCACGCTCGGTGAGTGCGGCAGGCGGTGCTGCCCGGGACTCCCGGGCAGGCGACTCCGCAGTGGCGCGGGGGTCTCGGGCCGCTTCCTCCGTCCTCTTCCCCGGCGGGGGATTGGGGGAGGTGCCCGAAGGGGAGGGCGCCTGCCTCTTCTGCTGAGACCGAGGCATACGGGGCACCTCCCTTCCCCGAGTTGAGCGGTCCCGGGGGCGCGGAGGCGGCCGAGGAGTGGGGGTCGCACGCGCGGGGTGGCCGATAGGGGCCTGTTTGAATGAAGTGATGCCGGCACGCCCGAGAGCACATGCGGCTGCGCCCCCAGACCCAGGCGGCCCACGGTCCCCCCTCGGGGTCTGCCATCTGCGCGCCTGCCGGCGGGCGGGTGACTCATGGAGAGCCGCCTCTAGCTTCTTCTGCCCCGCGCTCCCCCGGGACGCGTTCCACATTCGTGACCATCCGGGAGGGTTGACTTAGGAGCCGGCCTGACCAAGCGCTTGGTGCTGTTTCTCTTTGGCACCTGTTGATGAAACAGGGAATGCCCACTGCTCTGCGATGGCCTCCTTTGCTCCCGGAGGGGATGGGGACAAAGCACCGTCAACCCAGACACCAGATAAACAGCTGATGGCACCTTGGCCTCAACTAACTGCTTGGTTGAGAAGCGTCAGTCCCGCAAAGTATAGAACTTGGAGGCAAATACACGACCGGATGACTCTGTACTGGCTGTATTTGACTTTGTTGTTGCTGTTTACTCAGTCGTGTCCGACTCCTTGTGACCCCTTGGACTATAGCCCACCAGGCTCCTCTGTCCATGGAATATCCCAGGCAAGAGTAATAGAGTGGGTTGCCATTTACTTCTCCAGGGGAATCTTTCTAACCCAGGCATCGTATGCTTGTCTTGTGCTTTGCAGGCAGATTCTTTACCACTGAGCCACCGGGGAAGCCTGGATTTGACCTTAGGTAGTTGCGACTTCCCTTTCACTTTCCACTTTCATGCATTGGAGAAGGAAATGGCAACCCACTCCTGTGTTCTTGCCTGGAGAATCCCAGGGACGGGGGAGCCTGGTGGGTTGCCGTCTATGGGGTCGCACAGAGTCAGACACGACTGAAGCGACTTAGCAGCAGCAGCAGTTGCCAAGTCTGTGTATTTCAACTCTGTCAAGACCGGCATCAGAGACTATCTCATTTAATTTTCATATTTCTGCAAAAGGGCTATTATAGTGTCCATATTACAGAGGAGTAAACTGAGGCCTGGAGAGGATAAGAAACTTGCTTGGCCAGGGTGACAGACAGCACTGCCTGACATCCAGTGGCTGTTTCTGTATTGGTGTACAGTGTGTGGCTTCTTGGAATCACCAGCCATTGGGCCCCTTGTTTGGTGTCTACCATTCACAAGGAAGGCCAGGTAATACCAAAGTGAGCAAAACCAGGTACGATTGTTGGAACTTCAACCTGAACATTGGAGAACAGGCTTACAACTGGTGTCCAGCTGCACCGTCTGCCTTGTTTGTTCAGTTCAGTTCAGTCCCTCAGTTGTGTCCGACTCTTTGCGACCCCATGAATCGCAGCACGCCAGGCCTCCCTGTCCATCACCAACTCCCGGAGTTCACCCAGACTCATGTCCATTGAGTCAGTGATGCCATCCAGCCATCTCATCCTCTGGCGTCCCCTTCTCTTCCTGTCCCCAATCCCTCCCAGCATCAGAGTCTTTTCCAATGAGTTAACTCTTCACATGAGGTGGCCAAAGTACTGGAGTTTCAGCTTTAGCATCATTTCTTCCAAAGAAATCCCAGGGCTGATCTCCTTCAGAATGGACTGGTTGGATCTCCTTGCAGTCCAAGGAACTCTCAAGAGTCTTCTCCAACACCACAGTTCAAAAGCATCAAATTCTTCGGCGCTCAGCCTTCTTCACAGTCCAACTCTCACATCCATACATGACTACAGGAAAAACCATAACCTTGACTAGACAGACCTTTGTTGGCAAAGTAATGTCTCTGCTTTTGAATATGCTATCTAGGTTGGTCATAACTTTCCTTCCAAGGAGTAAGCGTCTTTTAATTTCATGGCTGCAGTCACCATCTGCAGTGATTTTGGAGCCCAAAACAATAAAGTCTGACACTGTTTCCACTGTTTCCCCATCTACTTCCCATGAAGTGATGGGACCGGATGCCATGATCTTCGTTTTCTGAATGTTGAGCTTTAAGCCAACTTTTTCACTCTCCACTTTCACTTTCATCAAGAGGCTTTTGAGTTCCTCTTCACTTTCTGCCATTAGGGTGGTGTCATCTGCATATCTGAGGTTATTGATATTTCTCCCGGCAATCTTGATTCCAGCTTGTGCTTCTTCCAGCCCAGCGTTTCTCATGATGTACTCTGCATATAAGTTAAATAAGCAGGGTGATAATATACAGCCTTGATGTACTCCTTTTCCTATTTGGAACCAGTCTGTTGTTCCATGTCCAGGTCTAACTGTTGCTTCCTGACCTGCATATAGGTTTCTCAAGAGGCAGGTCAGGTGGTCTGATATTCCCATCTCTTTCAGAATTTTCCACAGTTTATTGTGATCCACACAGTCAAAGGCTTTGGCATAGTCAATAAAGCAGAAATAGATGTTTTTCTGGAACTCTCTTGCTTTTTCCATATCCAGCAGATGTTGGCAATTTGATCTCTGGTTGCTCTGCCTTTTCTAAAACCAGCTTGAACATCAGGAAGTTCACGGTTCACATATTGCTGAAGCTTGGCTTGGAGAACTTTGAGCATTACTTTACTAGTGTGTGAGATGAGTGCAATTGTACGGTAGTTTGAGCATTCTTTGGCATTGCCTTTCTTTGGGATTGGAATGAAAACTGACCTTTTCCAGTCCTGTGGCCACTGCTGAGTTTTCCAAATTTGCTGGCATATTGAGTGCAGCACTTTCACAGCATCATCTTTCAGGATTTGGAATAGCTCAACTGGAATTCCATCACCTCCACTAGCTTTGTTCGTAGTGATGCTTTCTAAGGCCCACTGGACTTCACATTCCAGGATGTCTGGCTCTAAGTCAGTGATCACACCATTGTGATTATCTGGGTCGTGAAGATCTTTTTTGTATAGTTCTTCTGTGTATTCTTGCCATCTCTTTTTAATATCTTCTGCTTCTGTTAGGTCCATACCATTTCTGTCCTTTATCGAGCCCATCTTTGCATGAAATGCAAATTTTCTCAAATTTTCTTGAAGACATCTCTAGTCTTTCCCATTCTGTTGTTTTCCTCTATTTCTTTGCATTGATTGCTAAAGAAGGCTTTCTTATCTCTTCTTGCTATTCTTTGGAACTCTGCATTCAGATGCTTATATCTTTCCTTTTCTCCTTTGCTTTTCACTTCTCTTCTTTTCACAGCTATTTGTAAGGCCTCCCCAGACAGCCATTTTGCTTTTTCTGCATTTCTTTTCCATGGGGATGGTCTTGATCCCGGTCTCCTGTACAATGTTACAAACCTCATTCCATAGTTCATCAGGCACTCTATCTATCAGATCTAGGCCCTTAAATCTATTTCTCACTTCCACTATATAATAATAAGGGATTTGATTTAGGTCATACCTGAATGGTCTAGTGGTTTTCCCTACTTTCTTCAATTTAAATCTGAATTTGGCAATAAGGAGTTCATGATCTGAGCCACAGCCAGCTCCTGGTCTTGTTTTTGCTGACTGTATAGAGCTTCTCTATCTTTGGCTGCAAAGAATATAATCAATCTGATTTTGGTGTTGACCATCTGGTGATGTCCATTTATAGAGTCTTCTCTTGTGTTGTTGGAAGAGGGTGTTTGTTATGACCAGTGCATTTTCTTGGCAAAACTCTCTTAGTCTTTGCCCTGCTTCATTCCGTATTCCAAGCTCAAATTTGCCTGTTACACCAGGTGTTTCTTGACTTCCTACTTTTGCATTCTAGTCCGCTATAATGAAAAGGACATCTTTTTTGGGTGTTAGTTCTAAAAGGTCTTGTAAGTCTTCATAGAACCGTTCAACTTCAGCTTCTTCAGCGTTACTGGTGGGGGCATAGACTTGGATTACTGTGATATTGAATGGTTTGCCTTGGAAACGAACAGAGATCATTCTGTCGTTTTTGAGATTGCATCCAAGTACTGCATTTCGGACTCTTTTGTTGACCATGATGGCTACTCCATTTCTTCTGAGGGATTCCTGCCCGCAGTAGTAGATATAATGGTCATCTGAGTTAAAGTCACCCATTCCAGTCCATTCGAGTTCAAGCGCAGAGGAGGGTCTCTCCTCCTTTAGGTGGATAACCAGGGCACTTACGCCCACCACACTTTGTAATTGACTCTAGTCTTTTCTTCACATTGTGCACATCCATTCTTCAGTTAGATTCTTCAGTATACATCTTGGAAGGACCATCTCTTCTGTTTCCACTTGCTTAATCATTTTATCAGCATGTGGTTGTCGGCTTGTTTCCAGCCACTCGGTTACTAGAACCATGTCTCCAGTAGTGTCAGCACCGTAAGTTGTGCAGGAAATCATGGATTAAATTGTTATCAGATTATTTCAATTTGTACTCTAGCCTGAAAAGTCCAAGTTTGGTCATTTGCTAAGGTCTGAGAAAAAAAAAATCACAGAAATTTCCATTCCATTTTAAATGTCTACTTCATACCACATTTGTCAGAGCTGAGAGATTAATTGCATGGTACAAAACTACCGCTTCATCAAAGAGAGTAAAATATTCGTCAGTTGGATTACAGCAACCTTAAGAGAGTTCCTGTATATTTAAGAGTTCCTTTGAAGCCACTGGGCTTCCCAGGTGGTACCAGTGGTAAAGAACCCGCCTGCCAGTGCAGGAGATGTAAGAGATTGGGGTTCAATACCTGGGTAGGGAAGATCCCCTGGAGAAGGAAATGGCAACCCACTCCAGGATTTTTGCCTAGAAAATCCCATGGACTTTCTAGGAGCCTGGTGGGCTATGGTTCATAGGGTCACAAAGAGTTGGACACAACTGAAGTGACTTAGCGCACTGTTGAAGCCACTAGGATAAAAAAGACTTTATTTTTTCAAAAGTGAAGATTTTAAAATGATTAATGAATGTAGTATAATGCATATTTTCCATTTGGAAATTAGGTTTGAGCTGAAATCATGTATATTATGTTGGTGGTTAGAATTCTCTGGATTCTAGAACAGAGGAAATAGTGAAAGCAATGGATGAGGCCTCAACTCACGTGCAGTCCACATTTGTCACCTAACCTGGCATTCATTTTTCAGCAGACTTTGGACTGACTGCTTAATTTTTGAAGTCTTTTTTGTGTTAGTTACTCAGTCGTGTCCGACTCTCTGTGACCGCATGGACTGTAATCCACCAGGCTCCTCTGTCCCTGGAATTCTCCAGGCAAGAATATTGGAGTGGGTTGCCGTTCCCTTCTCCAGGGGATCTTCCCGACCCAGGGATCAAACCCATGTCTCCTGCATTGCAGGCATATTCTTTACTGTCTGAGCCACGAGGGAAGACCTTTTCTTACATTAAGTGAAACTATTTTTAAAAGGCATTCATTGGGTAATGTTGCTGGTCCCAAGAAGGATTGTAGGAGCCTCTGTTACTGAAAAGGTGTCTCAGACTTTTAGAGCATCCTAAGTATGTCACAGTGGGATAGACTGGCTCTGAACTTAAAATGCCCATCTGTGTTCTACAGGTTTAGCTTTTTGCCTTCCTGGATAAGGTTAAGAATGCTTTCATTCTCCTCGCCCCCAGCACCCTGCCGGAAAGAGGAAGGCTCCAGTTTTGTGTGGGGCAGTGCAGCTGTGGCAGCTTGCATAGCTGGTGGTGGAACCTTGGCCATTCCATGAGGTTCAAGCTTCCTCTTCGGGTCAGCTCTGGTTTCCCTTGATGAGTCTCCCCAGGGAGTGAGAGGTCAAGCAGACTCAAGTCAATGGTTTATTCCCACAGGGGTAGTGGTTTCTCGGTGTTTACTGAGTGGCCCTAGATTCTGTGCAGCTCTGTGGTGGGTACACACTGCTACTTTTACAGGGACATGGGTCAAACGAAAGCATAGCTCTTTAGAGCACATCCTAGCCCTAGGGGTCATAAGTTTAAAAGGCTTTCCACTAATGTTTTCAGGTATTGCGGAGACAGGGCTTGACTTAGGTTTTGAGTTTAGGAAAAACTGATGATTTCTGGGTTAGTCCTTCTATGCCAACATGACCTGGGTGGCCACCCGGCCTGCCAGCCGGTGAGGAAAACTTCCAAGTTCCAGCTTCTAAAAGATTTGAGAATGTTTCTTTAATATGGATCAGCGGGAACAGGCATTCCAGAGGCAGAAAAGCCTAACATGTTGGCACCAACTTCAAAGGTTTTTATAGCATTTTCTTGATGACCTGATTCAGCAGTAGAAAGAAAGAAAGTGAAGTCACTCAGTCGTGTCTGACTCTTTGCAGCCCTATAGACTGCAGCCTACCAGGCTCCTCTGTCCATGGGATTTTCCAGGCAAGAATACTGGAGTTGGGTGCCATTTCCAAGGGCCTCTCAAATATCGATACAAAGCCGGAGCCTGTAACAATTCCCTTGGGTCCGTGGTCCACAATTAGCATACAGATGTTCTCTCATTTGCATACTGGGACAAAAACTGCTTGCTGTCTTCTTTGTCCCTTTTAGACACCCTCCTTTGGACCAGATGAAGGGAACCGTGCATTGTTATGGGTTTTGTCCATTAGTAGAGCCAGTGACAAGGCTCCAAAGTCCCGTGTTCTGCAAACAGCCCCCCAGGAAGGGTGACCTGTGACTGTGATGTGTTTACACATGTGTGCCAGGTGTGCAGCCCTGCCTCTCTGCATCCTCCAGCCATGTTCGAGTGAAACAGGCAGCCGGGAGCAGGGTGGGCAGGAGCCCCGTGAGATTTAATTAAGCCAATTAATGAGTGTCCTGAAATCGCTTTCAGCTTCTGAGGGGAAAGGTTCTGTGTAAACACGGGCCTGGGTTCTCCCTGCTGCCGCTGTTTGCACAGAGGCCACCCGGTCAGATCTTGTTTGACTTGGAGACTCAGCCGTGGAGCCCAGCAAGGCTCTGTCTGAGTGGTTGCCTTGGCCCCTTCGTCAGGCTCCGTGGCCTTGGTTTATTTGGTCCGTGACTTGAAGTTTGACCTGCCTGAGAGCATCTGAGAGAGTCGAATGAATCCTCCTGGGTGAGGACTGGAGCTCAGATAGAGCCTGGTGGGGGCTCCGGACTCCTGGCTGGTGACCCAGGGTGGGGCACAGCGGCCTGGTGGACGGTGGCCCCTGCAGAGGCAGTTCCCGGTTGGTTGCAGGTTTGCTCCTCACAATATCAACAAAACTGCAGGCCAGGTTAGTGTCTGCTTCTGCCGGCCTTTTTGTAACTCACAGGGAGGAATGTGATTTCAGGTCTCGCCAGGCTCTTTTTTGGGCTCCGTTCAATCACTCAGTTGTATCTGACTCTTTGCAACCCCATGGACTGCAGCACGCCAGGCTTCCCTGTCCATCACCAACTCCCGGAGCTTACTCAAACTCATGTCCATCGAATCGGTGATGCCATCCAACCATCTTATCCTCTCTCCTCCCCTTCTCCTCCTGCTCTCAATCTTGCCCAGCATCAGGGTCTTTTCCAAGGAGTCAGTTCTTTGCATCAGGTGGCCAAAGTATTGGAGTTTCAGCTTCAGCATCGGTCCTTCCAATGAATATTCAGGACTGATTTCCTTAAGGATTAACAGGTTTGATTTCCTTGCAGTCCAAGGGACTCTCCAGAGTCTTCTCCAACACCACAGTTCAAAACATCAATTCTTCGGCACTCAGCTTTCTTTATAGTCCAACTCTCACATCCATACATGAGTACTGGAAAAACCATAGCTTTGACTAGACGGACCTTTGTCGGCAAAGTAATGTCTCTGCTTTTTAATATGCAGTCAAGGTTGGTCATAGCTTTTCTTTTGTGGGGGCTGCATGGCTCCAAAACTTTCCTTTAACCTTTAATTGTGAAAATTTTCAAATGTACACAAAAGTGAAAGGAAAAATGAATCTCCTGTACCTGTCACTCACTGTGGATTGTTGTTTTTCAGTCGCAAAGTTGTGTCCAACTCTGTAACCCCATGAGTTTACATGGGTTGACTGCTTCGGCCCTCACAGAGGGGCCGGTCCTGATAATCTCCATTTACGCTTGGAGAAACTGAGGCACAGGGATGGGTAAGAGCTTGCAGGAGGGTCTGTTTCTAGTTAGTGGCCGAGCCACGATTTGAACAAGTCTAGGAGGCTCCAGAGAGCGGTGTGTTTGGCTGAAGTCTCATGCTTAGGAAAATAAGAAAACCCACTGTATGAAAAACACTTTTTTGGTCCTGTGTCGCTCTGCTTATCTTGGGCTTCAGGACGCATGTGCGTTCAGTGACGAGAAGGGCTGCTGGTAAGAGTGAGCATCCATGCCGCCTCCCGACCGTGACTGGGTTTCCATCGGACACTTCTTTTTTTAATTTGGAAGAGTTTTAAAAACTATTCATTCGTTTTGGCTGCATCGGGCCTGAGTTGCGGCACGCGAGGGCTTCGTTGCATCACGTGGGATCTTTCTTTGGGTCACACGGACTCTAGCTGTGGTACCCGAGCTCAGGAGTTGTGCCGCGTGGGCTTCGTTGCCTCTCAGCATGTGGGATCTCCCTGGATCAGGAATGGAACCTGAGTCCCCTGCACTGCCAGGCGGATTCTGAAATCCCTGGACTCCCAGGGAAGTCCCCCATCTGCCAGGCAGATCCTGAAACCCCTGGACCACCGGGGAAGTCCCCCATCTGACACTTTTTTATAGAGGGGTGTCCAGCTGGGGGAAGCAGTCCCCTCCTTTCTGAGCGGTGTGTGAGATATTACCAATGGGAGATCTTCACAGGAAGTGTGTGGGTTCCATGTTCTGGCAGGGCCGAGCCCTGTGCTGGGTCTTGTCCTTCTCTGAGGACACCCTGATGCCTAGAGCAGAGCGTGGCTGGGACTCAGGGCTCAGAAGGAAGCGACGGGGTCCTCAGTAGAGATGGCAGCGAGACCCCAGGCTCCTAAGGACAT
Source organism: Bubalus bubalis (assembly GCF_019923935.1). Classification (NCBI taxonomy): domain Eukaryota; kingdom Metazoa; phylum Chordata; class Mammalia; order Artiodactyla; family Bovidae; genus Bubalus; species Bubalus bubalis. The sequence continues at coordinate 9,562,673 of NC_059166.1, read as the reverse complement.
GCATCTCTATTGAGGCTGGTCAAACAGGTGACACGCGGTGTCTTCCTGAAGCTTGCCTCGATGGTGAGTGGGGCAAGGCTCCTGAGGCAGTGTGCTGGGTGCCCTCGGGGTGTATCTTCCTGTCCTCCGCCTGCTTGTCCTGGGGGCCTGGGAGTGGCTCTGCCAAGGGGGCAGACAGACCGCTTTGCACCCGAGGTTGGGCGCCAGGCACCTGGTGTGGGTCCAGTGGAGCCAGCAAAGCGCCCCACCCAGGAAGGCTGGATGCAGCTGCTGGGTGCTGGGGATGTAGCGGTCTGCACTCAGGATATACGATTTGCTTATATAGCTTCTTGGTTGAGAAAATGAATCCGGGCGGGAGGATTCACTCTGAGCGTGTTAACTGTGGAGGGCGGGCAGGGCAGCTCTTTCCGGTTCTTGGGAGCAATTCCAAAGTGCAGATGCAAAAGTCTGAACTTAATTTTAAGGCTGGTTTTTTGAGGATATGGGACTCTCCCAGAGAGGTTTCTGTAATATCAGGGGAGCTGGTACTTAGTTCTGTTCCTGCTTCTCTGCCCACTTCCGCCCCGCCTCCTCCGCTCCCTGAGGCTGCGGGCTTGATGGGCCACCCCTCCCACTTCCTCGACGCTGTGCTCTGCTCTCTGACTCTTGTGTATTTCAGGGAAACCATATGCCCCCGAGAACAGGGCATCCTCCTCTGCTGCTTCTGCTCTTTGACGAGGTCTGAGGTGATGGCCAGGGCAAAACGGATGGTGAGAAGGGAGAGAGGTTCTCTCTGTCCTCTAAGGCACTGTGAGGTCTCACGCAGCAGAACTTGGGCCACCAAATGCTCCGCTAGTAACGGGTTGACATGGGAGGTGGCGGTGGGTTGGGAAGCGGGCAGGGTGTTCAGGACTGATGCACAGACCCATGGGAGACCTGGGGCGGTCTGGTCACCCGGCAAGATCTAGGAAGAAGGCCAGGTTTGAGGTGAGCACCACTCACAGCTTATCTCTGCTGGTGGGCTGCCTTTTGTGTTCTGCTTGTACTGACATTCCTGACAGGTGGTAGTAATCTCTACTCAGGAAAAGCAGACTCTTTTCCTTTCCTCACTTTTGACCTTGGAATGTTCTAGTGATAAGTCCTCCCAGCCCCTCACCTGTTTCCTTCCTGCCTCTTGGCAAGAGAGAGGAGACCTGAATTTTAGCCCTGAGTCCTTAGGCTATTCCTCCCCTGGGGGAATTTAGTGAATCCCCCCTGGCCTCAGAATCCTCATCTGAAAACAAATAGCAACCTGTCCTGCCTTCCCCCACTCTCAGATTCCTTGTGTCTTTAAAACAAACAAACCAGCCAAACCTTAAACACTGAGCATAGGCAAATAAGCAATGCCCCTACCTTACACACCTAGTTAAAATTATAAGCCACCCAGAAATTTGAATCTTAGGAGAAATGACTTGCAAAGTAAAATCTAACATGGCTGAGATCTAAGATTCAACTAAACCTAGGAATCTGATGCTATACATTTTAAATTGGAGACATCAATTAATTAAAATGCATGAGATTGTTTCTCCTTGATTCCGGCCCCCCTATAATCAGCAAAAAAATATTTTAAGTCATATCAATTTAAGCTTAAATTAGGAATATAACAGTATTTATTAAAGTATTATTGTTGTTGTTGTGTAGTCCCTAAGTCATATCCAGCTCTTTTGCAGCCCCATGGCCTGCAGCCCACCAGGTTCCTCTGTCCATGGGATTTTCCGGGCAAGAATACTAGAGTGGGTTGCCATTTCCTTCTCCAGGGGAATCTTCCCGACCCAGGGATCAAACCCACATCACTTGTGTCTCCTGCATTGGCAGGTGGATTCTTCACCACTGAGCCACCAGAGAAGCCATTAAAGTATCATAAACTGTGTTAATTCAGTAGCTCTTTTAGCAGATTCTTATTAATATCCACTGACATCCCAAAACTGGGGTAGGGTGAGTTCTGTGTCTGGGGATTTGTGGGTTTGTTTTATCTGTCTGTTTTTATTGCCTGTATGTTGCATGGACTTAGCTTCACTATCAATCTTATCGGTGGCTGATAAATATTATTTGTCAGAAAAACTGTTTAAGCAGAGACAGTCCTCTGCTGCTCCTGCCTCCCATCCAAGCAGAGCTGAGGTCAGGCAGAGCCAGCTGGCCCCTGCTGGCAGAGAGGGGTGGGGGTGGGGAAAGCGCCAGGGGCAGCAGCACTGTCCCTGGTCCGGTGGACAGGGCAGTGACACTCGCCTCGTGGCCTGTTGCAGCAAGAACTTGTTTGCTTCTATTTACATAATGTGGATAGAGAAAGGAATATTGGAAAATGAGGGCTGGAAATAACTTGCTGCCCACCCAGGCCTGTGCTTAGTTGCTCAGTCGTGTCTGACTCTTTGCCACCCCATGGACTGTAGCCCGCCAGGCTCCTCTGCCCGTGGGATTCTCTGGGAAAGAATACTGGAGTGGGTTGCCATGCCCTCCTCCAGGGGATCGTCCCAACTCAGGGATCCAAACCAGGTCTCCCGCATTGCAGGTGGATTCTTTACTGTTTGAGCCACCAGGGAGCCAGGCCCTTATAACAGTGTCCAAGGGCCTAGTGGCACTTGCTTCTCTTTTCACTGGGACCACTAGAAGAAGTGGAGAAGGAAACGGCAACCCACTCCAGCATTCTTGCTTGGAGAATCCTGTGGACAGAGGAGCCTGGTGGGCTGCTGTCCATAGGGTCGCCCAGAGGCGGACATGACTGAAGTGACTTAGCATGTATGCATGCATTGGAGAAGGAAATGGCAACCCACTCCAGTGTTCTTGCCTGGAGAATCCCAGGGACAGAGGAGCCTGGTGGGCTGCTGTCTATGGGGTCACACAGAGTCAGACACGACTGAAGCGACTTAGCAGCAGCAGCAGCAGCACTAGGAAAGGAGCCTATGCACCAGGGAGGAGGAGCCTGTGGACCGGGAGGGGAGGAGCCTGTGGACCAGGGAGGAGGAGCCTGTGGACCGGGAGGGGAGGGGCCTGTGGGCCAGGGAGGAGGAGCCTGTGGACCGGGAGGGGAGGGGCCTGTGGGCCAGGGAGGAGGAGCCTGTGGACTGGGAGGGGAGAGGCCTGTGGACCGGGAGGGGATGTGCTGGTGGACCAGGGGAAAGAGCTGCAGCCAGATCACATCCGTGTGGGTAACATAAGAGGGCCAGCAGTAGAGCTGCAAGAATAGAATTCCACGTTTAAGTCGTATGTCTCTGGAGTGGACCAACAGAATCTTATACTTCCCATTTTTAAGGGCTTAAGAAACACCTGGAGTAACAGGCAAATTTGGCCTTGGAATACGGAATAAAGCAGGGCAAAGACTAAGAGAGTTTTGCCAAGGAAATGCACTGGTCATAGCAAACACCCTCTTTCAACAACACAAGAGAAGACTCTACACATGGACATCACCAGATGGTCAACACCGAAATCAGATTGATTATGTTCTTTGCAGCCAAAGATGGAGAAGCTCTATACAGTCAACAAAAACAAGACCGGGAGCTGACTGTGGCTTAGATCATGAACTCCTTATTACCAAATTCAGACTTAAATTGAAGAAAGTAGGGAAAATCACTAGACCATCCAGGTATGACTTAAATCAAATCCCTTATAATTATACAGTGGAAGTGAGAAATAGATTTAAGGGCCTAGATCTGATAGATAGAGTGCTTGATGAACTATGGAATGAGGTTCGTGACATTGTACAGGAGACCGGGATCAAGACCATCCCCATGGAAAAGAAATGCAGAAAAGCAAAATGGCGGTCTGGGGAGGCCTTACAAATAGCTGTGAAAAGAAGAGAAGTGAAAAGCAAAGGAGAAAAGGAAAGATATAAGCATCTGAATGCAGAGTTCCAAAGAATAGCAAGAAGAGATAAGAAAGCCTTCCTCAGTGATCAATGCAAAGAAATAGAGGGAAACAACAGAATGGGAAAGACTAGAGATCTCTTCAAGAAAATTAGAGATACCAAGGGAACATTTCATGCAAAGATGGGCTCGATAAAGGACAGAAATGGTATGGACCTAACAGAAGCAGAAGATATTAAGAAGAGATGGCAAGAATACACAGAAGAACTGTACAAAAAAGATCTTCACGACCCAGATAATCACGATGGTGTGATCACTGACCTAGAGCCAGACATCCTGGAATGTGAAGTCCAGTAGGCCTTAGAAAGCATCACTACGGACAAAGCTAGTGGAGGTGATGGAATTCCAGTTGAGCTATTTCAAATCCTGAAAGATGATGCTGTGAAAGTGCTGCACTCAATATGCCAGCAAATTTGGAAAACTCAGCAGTGGCCACAGGACTGGAAAAGGTCAGTTTGCATTCCAATCCCAAAGAAAGGCAATGCCAAAGAATGCTCAGATTACCGCACAATTGCACTCATCTCACATGCTAGTAAAGTAATGCTCAAAGTTCTCCAAGCCAGGCTTCAGCAATATGTGAGCCATGAACTTCCAGATGTTCAAGCTGGTTTTAGAAAAGGCAGAGGAACCAGAGATCAAATTGCCAACATCCGCTGGATCATGAAAAAAGCAAGAGAGTTCCAGAAGAACATCTATTTCTGCTTTATTGACTATGCCAAAGCCTTTGACTGTGTGGATCACAATAAACTGTGGAAAATTCTGAAAGAGATGGGAATATCAGACCACCTGACCTGCCTCTTGAGAAATCTGTATGCAGGTCAGGAAGCAAAAGTTAGACCTGGACATGGAACAACAGACTGGTTCCAAATAGGAAAAGGAGTCCGTCAAGGCTGTATATTATCACCCTGCTTATTTAACTTATATGCAGAGTACATCATGAGAAACGCTGGGCTGGAAGAAGCACAAGCTGGAATCAAGATTGCCGGGAGAAATATCAATAACCTCAGATATGCAGATGACACCACCCTAATGGCAGAAAGTGAAGAGGAACTCAAAAGCCTCTTGATGAAAGTGAAAGTGGAGAGTGAAAAAGTTGGCTTAAAGCTCAACATTCAGAAAACGAAGATCATGGCATCCGGTCTCATCACTTCATGGGAAATAGATGGGGAAACAGTGGAAACAGTGTCAGACTTTATTGTTTTGGGCTCCAGAATCACTGCAGATGGTGACTGCAGCCATGAAATTAAAAGACGCTTACTCCTTGGAAGGAAAGTTAGGACCAACCTAGATAACATATTCAAAAGCAGAGACATTACTTTGCCAACAAAGGTCCGTCTAGTCAAGGCTATGGTTTTTCCTGTAGTCATGTTTGGATGTGAGAGTTGGACTGTGAAGAAGGCTGAACGCCGAAGAATTGATGCATTTGAACTGTGGTGTTGGAGAAGACTCTTGAGAGTCCCTTGGACTGCAAGGAGGTCCAACCAGTCCATTCTGAAGGAGATCAGCCCTGGGATTTCTTTGGAGGGAATGATGCTGAAACTGAAACTCCAGTACTTTGGCCACCTTATGCGAAGAGCTGACTCATTGAAAAAGACTCTGATGCTGGGAGGGATTGGGGGCAGGAGGAAAAGGGGACGCCAGAGGATGAGATGGCTGGATGACATCACTGACTCGATGGACGTGAGTCTGAGTGAACTCCGGGAGTTTGTGATGGACAGGGAGGCCTGGTGTGCTGCGATTCATGGGGTCGCAAAGAGTCGGACACGACTGAGCGACTGAACTGAACTTCCTCTCTCTCCAGACACATGGTGTTTGGGGTAAAGACTGAGAGAGTTCATCTGGTATAAATTGATTTTAACGAGGAGTAACAAAACTATTGCAATTATTTCTCTAAGTTTTACTTGTTTGTTGACAGGGGAAGGGGTATGATGTCCATTAGGATGTTAAAAATATCGACATCTGCAAAGACCTCAGGAATCTGGGATGGAACCACAGGGCAAGGTCCAGGACTCTGTGCCAGGTTCTGGGGTTAGAGGAGGGGGTGGGAAGAGTGGGTGAGGAGGGCTGAACTCCTGTTTTCTCCAAAGCCTCCCTGCTTTCCAAGCTGTGACTGTGGGTCTGAATCTGTCCATAACGGGTGCTTTTTTTCTAATTCACAAAAAGGCCCCGTATGGCCTGGAGACCACCCTGGAGAATGTGGACAGCTCATGGCTCTTTTTAGCTTGTGTGGTTGTGATAAAATTTTAATCCAACCACAGAACTGGTCATTGTAGCCTGCCTTTGCAACACAAGGACCAGACCTATCTATGAAGTGAGAGATGATAATGACGTACCATTGCACACGGATGGCACCACACTTTGGGAGTTTCCGGGTGTGTGTCTGACTTCAGTAGCCCCCTCCCCCTTTTGGTTTCTGGGTCAACTGGCTGTTAGAAAAATTAGGCTACTGAGAGCTTATTAGAATTTTGTCTTAAAAGAGAAAACAGACTGAGAATGAAGACCGGAGGAATGATCCTGTAAAGAAAGTTCATGAGCTTTAGAGGGTGGGCCTGTGACTTCAGTTTGGTTCCTGCCTTTCTCCTGGGTCTTACAGGAGAGTCATCATATCTTTGGTTCTGTCTTCTCCCCTCCTGAATGCTCTCAGGGTCTTTGGGTGCAGATGCTAAGACTGTCCACTTATGAAATCCAGGAGCCAGACCCCGGTGTCTCTGAGTGCATTGACATGACATCTGGCACTTGCTTGGCAACACTCTGGGAGGACGGCCAGACAGACTCGCGTGTACATGCATAGTGGGGATGGGAGAACAGGTGAAATAAGATTGGAAAAATGTTGATGCCTGTTCGAGCTAGGTGATAGGTATGTGATAGTTCGTTAGACTTAGTGAATTAATAAAGTGGCTGCTTTTCAAGCTCAAGATGAAAACCTAAAGTTTTCCCATATACCATCATTAGTCAGTTAGAGTGTACAATAGGAAAAACAGGTTCCACGCCCAGTAACAACAGTTTCTTGGAATAAACATAAATGTAAAGCTATAAAACTTTATGGACTCACTGAGTGAGTGAAAAGGTACAGCATATTCTTGGGAAAGGGACATCAACATTGTAAAAAGTTTGTTCTCAATAAATCTGTAAATGCAAGTACCTATGAGTAAAATCCAGTCAACAGGAGTTTGATGTAAAGCTTACAGGCTGATTTTAAAATATCTGGGACTCTCCCCCTCTCCCCTCTTAATCTTGTGCTTACCTTAATCTTCCCATTCTGAGTAATGGCAGCCCCCCCGCCCCGACCTTGGGCTTCCCAGTGGTAAAGAGTCCTGCCAGTGGCAGAGATGCAAGAGACACAGGTTCGATCCCTGGGTCGGGAAGATACCCTGAAGCAGGAAATGGCAACCCGCTCCAGTATTCTTGTCTGGGAAAACCCATGAACAGAGGAGCCTGGTGGGCTATGGTCCTCGGGGTTGCGAAGAGTTGGGCATGACTGAGCACACACACAGCACCCACCCCGCATGCGTGGGCATAATAACTCCAGATGGAACCTGTGAGTCCTCCAGATCCTGCTCTCTTCTTCAATTCCATCCAGTCCACTGGTGCATAGAGACCCACTTTCCCTCCAGAATAGATCTGAATCCACCAGGCCCCCGTTGCAGCTGCAGCTGCGCTGGTCCAGCCACTGCCTCCCCTCGCTTGGACCACACGCCACCTCCTAGCTGGCCTCCTGGCTGCCACTCCCGGCCATCCCATCACCCCACACCGACCCTGGCCGAGCCTGCACAGCCTGCGTCCTGTGTCCCAGCTCTTTTTCCAGCCTCATCCCCCACCGCATCCTGGGCTCAGTCCTCTCGAGGGACCCTGAGTGGTTCCTTCCTCATTATGCCTGCTCACCCCATGCCATCTGCCTGGCTGCCTTGTCCTCATCCAAGCCCAACTCAGTGACTTCAGTGAGACGTCCCCGACCGCCCCAGCCAGACCAGCCCGCGGCCCCTACGCCCCAGCTGTCTCCATTCCAACACCTGTTTTCTTGTCCCTGTAGCACATGTCGCCGAAATCACCTTATGTGTTTGCTTGCGCCGTCTGTTGGGTCTTGAGAATGCCAGCTCCTTGGGAGCAGGATGTTGGAGGTTGCGTTGTGTGTCCCCCCAAAAAGATTGTTCAATTGAATGTCACCTTACTTGGGAGTCAAGTCCTTGTCGCCAGAATTAAGGTGCAGATTGAGATGAGGTCTTCCTGGAGTAGGCGGGCCCTTAATCCGGTGGGACCGGGTGTCCTTGTAAGAAGAGGAGACTTATAGACAGGTGCACACCGAGGGGAGGATGTCATGTGGAGACACGGACACACAGAGGGGAGTTGGCCAGGCGAAGACAGAGGCAGAGGCGAGAGTGATGCTGCGAGTAGCCATGGAACACCCTGGGCTCCCAGAAGCAGGGAGAGGCAGGAATGACCCTCCCTAGAGCCTCCGGAGGGAGCCTGGCCCTGCCAGCTCCTGGATTTTGCTGTTTAATTGCCTGCAGTTGTTTCAATCCCCCAGCTTGCGGTGCTTTGTTTGGCAATCCCAGGAAACTAATAAGAGGGGCATGGTCTTCTCAACACTGATGTGTGGAGAGACTCAGAAGCACTGCTGAATGATGAAGAAATGGCCAAAATAGTCAAGGAGATTTTGAAAAAGATCAGGACAGACTTGATCTACCAGATAGTAGATCATACTGTAAAGTCATAACAATGATACGGCACAAGTCAATAGGCTAGAGGAGAGGGCTCGGAACAGACTCATGTAAATAGAGTAATTTAGTTTCTTATTAAGGTGACAGTTTAAATCAGCTGGGGAAAGGTGGCTACTCAGTAAATGCTGTTTGTGCAACTTATTCACTTCCTTCGTTAGCGAATATTTAAGAGCGGATCCTCCTTGGCCCTCTGGTCAGAGAGGAGAAGGCCTGGCTCTCCTCCGGGGAGTGAGTAGTCTTTGCAGCCGTTCATTGCAGTTGACTGTTCACACGGATGTCCGCTGCTCACTAGCTTCTCCCCAGCTTAAAGCCTTGTGCCCGTAGGAGCTAGTGAAAGTGTTAGTTGCTCAGTTGTGTCCAACTCTTTGCAACCCTGTGGACTGCAGCCCACCAGGCTCCTCTGTCCATTGGATTCTCCAGGCAATACTGGAGTGGGTAGCCATTCCCTTCTCCAGGGAATCTTCCCCACTCAGGGATTGAACCCACATTGCCTGCATTGCAGGCAGATTCTTTATAAAAAGGCTAGGATCCTTTATAAAACCCCCATAGTTACGGGTTCCTGGGTTCACAAAGGGGCCTAGTTACAAGGGTTGTCACGCTTAAGGAAGCCCCAAGCCTGGTGTCCCCATCAGGGCTTCGTCATTCATGAAGTTCATTTTGGCCATAAGCTGTGTTATCTAGTGACATGGGGGATGTTTTACCTTTAAGGACTTTCAGGGAACCAGAGCTAGAGAGTTTGAAAAAGGTTTTGTTAAGCCCATGGGGACATGAATTAAGTTAGAGCCCTATATTAAATCATATATAAATTCCAGAGGTACTTAAGTGTTAACTGTAAAGAAATCTCACTTTTAAAGCATTAGAAGAAAATATAGGAGAAACTTTCAGTGTGATGGTACGAAAAGGCTTTCTAAGCAAAGCATAAGACTCAAAAGTCATAAAGGAAAAGTAACCTAAGAGATTTAAGAAGTTTTTTATTGACATATAACATTTAGAGAAAAATGAACAAATTCTGAGTGGACAGCTTCATGAATTTTCATGAAATGAACTTGCCATATAACCAGCATGCAGAACAGGATTGGAGGCACCTAGCTCAGCTGGTAAAGCATCCGCCTGCAGCGCGGGAGACCTGGGTTCGATCCCTGGGTTAGGAGATCCCCTGGAGAAGGGAAAGGCTCCCCATTCCAGGATTCTGGCCTGGAGAATCCCATGGACTGTATAGTTCACCGGGTGACAAAGAGTCAGACACGACTGAGCGACTTTCACTTTAGCACCCCCGGCTCCTCCTGTGTCGACTGAGAGATTTGATTACATAAAAATTTAAAGCTCTGGGATATCAAAAGATACCATAAATATAGTTAAAAGACAAGCTGGAAACTGGAATAAACTCTATACAGCCTTTTGCCACATATGCAGGGACGAGAGATTGATGGCCTTTGTACACTGTAAAAGCTGCCTGTAGATCACAAAGAAGGATCAGTCATCCAACAGAAATAGTGGCTGCAGCCATACATTCTTGAGAAAAAGTCCAAATGGCCTGAGCAGGGGAGCCACATTGTCATTCTTGTCATGTCTCATGAGCGGCTCTCCAGGTCAGCCCCGTGGGCTCCCAGACAAGCCCAGATCCAGCTTGTCTCCGAGGGACACACCTGCTCAGCTGAGCTCCCACCCATCAGGGCAGGGCTCAGGTGCTGTGGCCAGGTCAGGAGTGGCAGGAAGTAGGACGGGGCTGCCATGGCCAGAGGTTGGAGCTGGTGGAAGGTGTGGCAACCATCGGAAAAATCCAGAGTTGGGGAGGGCAAAACAGACCCCCCTGGAAGGCGGGGTGGGGTGGGGTGGGGTGGGGGGACAGGCTTTAGAGGCATTCCGTAAAGTCAGGCTTCCCCAGAGGGGAAACACTCAGGAAAGGATTTCCTGGGCAGATGGCCGGGGTGGGACCTCTGGACAGGGTGCTCCCAGCCTGGGAGACGCCCAGCACGAGGCAGCGCTGGAAAGGTGGCCAGGCCCCGCAGTAAACCCTCCTGCCCAGCCAGCCCGGCCCGCCCCGCCCCAGACACCTTTGACCTTTAGTTCTCAGAACACACACCGACAGCTGACGGTGACCAGTGTCCTTGGTGTGTCCTTGGGTGATTCCTACTGTGCAGATTCTAAAGTTAGGGTCTGAGCCAGCCACAGGCTTCTCTTTTCCAGACTAGAGCTGATTCCAGGTAAGGAAAGCCTTTGGCTGGAGGAAACAATTTCCAGTCAATGAAACAGTGTTATCTAGGTTCATTTGAGGTTTCTTCTGCCCTTTTGTAACAAAAAAATGTGTGACTGTTTCCCCCCCACCCCGCCCCCGATTTTGGGTGGGGCCTCTGTGACTAGGCAGGTGTGTTTAGCTAATAGATTTAAATGGAGAAAGATGCCAAACTTGTCACAAGCCACGCCCCCAGATAGTACCTGTGTGTGGGATTTAAGTAGAGAAGTGATATTAACGTGTCTGCTCCGAGCTGCACTTCCATCATCTCCCCTGGACCTGTGTGCTCCCAAGTTTGTCACAGAGGTCCCCAAAGAGTGTGGATGCAAAGCTGTGACCATCTGTGAGCATCAAACACAGGTGAACAAACTGCTCTGGTCAGATCCCTAATGAATCTGATCAAACAAAAAATTGTAAAAATCAGAGAAGCCTAGGAAATGAACAATGGGGCTGTTGTCTGGATTCTGGATTAAAATACAGAGGAGGAATCGACCTCGGGGAGCTTGATCCACTCGCACACCAGCCTACTGGAACTGTGCCCCGTCCTCACCTGCTCTTACCCCGCCCCCAAACCTGGCAGCCTTACTGGGGGTGGGATGGGCACTGTGTTTCTCATTGCTGCTCCCGCCAGGGCCCCTCGCCCTCCCAAGAAGATCGCCTGCCTCCCGTCCACGCTCGCATTCACGGCAGGCTGGGATTCTGCCGCCTCTCCTGCCCCCATCCTAGGCGAGGTCGTGCCCATGTGGTCTGTCGCCCTTTGTCACTGCCAAGTCTTTCCTCCCATCGCCTTCACACCCCAGACCTGCTCATCACCGGTCAGCACACCGCCCTGGGAGTCTGGCACCAGGCGTGCACTCTGCTGCTTCCTGCACTCCTGCCCACTTAGGACCTCTGCTCAGACCTTGAGTCTGTGGTCCCCGAGCCTTCCCCCCACCTTCCCTGCCCTCCCACACTGTCTTCCCTCCTTATCCAACCGTGCCGATTGTCCCCTTCTTGAACACACTCTCCACTCTTCTAACTGTTCTGTCTCCTCATTCTTGCCAGGCAAAGTCCCCAGCCCTGAGTGAGTCCTCTCCCCTGACTCCACACACGCTCTCATGTTGCTGGACACTTCTGGAGAAAACCCTGAGTGCGTGATTGGTCTGTTACAACTTCCTGTTTCTGGTGCTGTTCAGTAGTCTGGTGCATTTGCCTGCTCAGATTTCCCTCCCGCTCCCCCAGGTGACCGTTTCTCATCTTCTCAAGCCTTCAACACCTTGGCCCTCTCAGCTCATGATTTCACTCCCTGTGTCACTGAGAGAATAAAATAATTAAAAAGAGAACTTTGACAAGCTCTGGCATGTCCTCTGCCTGCCCCATGCAGCTGGCACCGCCTCCCTCTGTCTGGGTGCATTGCCCTCCCAGCTCCTGTACCTCTTTCTTCTCACCGGTCCTGTTGCCTCTCACCTGTGAAGACTCCATCCCCAGTTTCCCCTTCCTTCCTAGCTGGGTGATTTCCACTGTTACACCAACAGGTGATGTATCTCATGTTTTGTTATTCAGTTGCCAAGTCGTGTCCAACTCTTTGGGACCCCATGGTAGCACACCAGGCTTCCCTGTCCTTCACCATCTCCCAGAGTTTGCTCAAACTCACGTCCATTGAGTCGGTGATGCCATCCAACCATCTCATCCTCTGTCTGCCTCTTCTCCTCCTGCCTTCGATCTTTCCAGCACCTGGGTCTTTTCCAATGAGTTGGCTCTTCGTATCAGGTGGCCAATGGATTGGAGCTTCAGCTTCAGCATCAGTCCTTCCAATGAACATTCAGGACTGATTTCCTTTAGGATTGACTGGTTTGATCTCCTTGCAGTCCAAGGGACTCTCAAGAGTCTTCTCCAACACCACAGTTCAAAAGCATTAATTCTTCGATGCTTGGCCTTCTTTATGGTCCAGCTCTCACATCCATACATGACTATGGGAAAAACCATAGCTTCGACTATCCAGACCTTTGTTGGCAAAGTGAGGTTTCTGCTTTTTAATACGCTGTCTAGGTCGGTCATAGCTTTTCTTCCAAGGAACAAGTGTCTTGTAATTTCATGGCTGCAGTCACCATCTGCAGTGATTTTGGAGCCCAAGAAAATAAAATCTGTCACTATTTCCATTGTTTCCCCATCTATTTGCCATGAAGTGGTGGGACTGCATGCCATGATCTTAGTTTTTTGAATGTGGAGTTTTAAGCCAGCTTTTTCACTCTCCTGTTTCACCTTCATCTTGAGGCTCTTTAGTCCCTCTTCACTTTCTGTGATTCGAGTGGTATCATCTGCATACCTGAGGTTGTTGATATTTCCCCAGCAACCTCATGTTTAGAAACACCCTGTCTCCACAGCACCCCCACCTCCTTGCTCCACCCCATCCTCCTGTGAAGGGTCTGTCCTCGTGTGCCTCTGCTCTCTCCTCCTGTTCTCCTAGTCAGGCTTAGGGGTGTGCCACTCCTCTGAAGCCTTTCCTCGGAGTCCCTGGAGATTGCCAGCTTGCCGGCTGGATCCTCTGCAGGTCTGTCCTCCGTCCAGTAGCTCCACCCAGGCATCACACCTCCTTCCTGAAAGATGCTTCTCCTCCTGGTTCTATTCCTGCCTCACCGCTGCTCCGCCAGTGCCTGGGCCAGCGCTTGCACAGCAGACATCTAGCATCCTTGTTGAATGATGGGGTCGACATGCAAAAAGGTGTTTTCTTTCCCCTTCTCTCTGACTCCCTTCCTGCACCTCATGTTGTATTGTGCTCAGTTGCTCAGTTGTGTCCAATTCTTTATGGCCCCATGGACTGTAGCCCACCAGGCCTCTCTGTCCATGGCATTTTCCAGGCAAGAATACTGCAGTGAGGTGCCATTTCCTCTTCCAGGGCATCTTCCCGACCCAGGGATCAAACCCGCGTCTCCTGCATTGGCAGGTGGGTTCTTTATCACTAGTGCCACCTGGGAAGCCCCATGTTGTGTTAGACAATATATATGGATCTCCAGTGCAGGAGACTTGGGTTCGATCCCCTGGGTTGGGAAGATCCCCTTTAGGAGGAAATGGCAACCCACTCCAGTATTCTTGCCTGGAGAATCCCATGGACAGAGGAGCCTGGTGGGCTCCAGTCTATGGATTCTACTTAGCCACTAAACAACAATATGGCTTCTAAAGGTAGGTGTGTATGCATGCATGGGAACAGGGCTTCCCTGTGCGGGAGGAGACCCGCAGGCAGGGTTTGGCAGGGCTGGGAGGGGCATTCAGGTGGAGTAAGGCAGTACTTCTTTCTGAGTAACGATGACGGTGATGTTGAGAGGGGGAAATACTCCGGAACTGGCCTGGCTGGTCAGTTAGAGAAGAAACTGGAAAAGTAGCTGGGGGTGGAGCCTCCAGCGCCAGAGCCGGTGGGTGGAGCTGACATGTTACAGGAAGCAAACGGAAGGGTTTGTTGTAGGCAGAAGTGACGCATCAGGACTTGCTCGGGTAGGAATCCCTGGGGGAGGGGGTGGACATCTGTGGGCAGGCCATGAATTTGGCCTGAAGGGTCTGCCTCTCTCCTGTGTCCAAAGAGGAGCGTGCACACCTCTGTGGAAAAGGGGGTGATTTACACTCCTTCCTGTGCTCTGTGGGGCGGGATGGTCCTGCAGTCAGCCTGGCCCAGCCCTTGGTGCCCTCTCCTGGAGGTGTAAGGACTGCTGAGCAGGACTTCAGCCCCATTGCCTGGCTCCGTCAGAAGCATAGTCAGCCTTCTGTCAGTACTTTTGTAAAAGGCCCAAATTCCTTCTTTTTAGGGGGTAAAAAAAGACGCTCAAGGCCCAGTGTCCAGCCCAGCGCTCAAGCCCTCTTGTCCGAGGAGGACAAGCCTCCCTTCCCCGGTCTGGTCACGCCAGCCTCTGCGACTCTGCTGCAGGGAGGGGAGTTTGTCCAGCTGTGGCTGCAGGAGACGACCCATTGTCCTCTTTTTCCCTCTGGCTGGTGGTACACGCGAGCACATTCTTGCAGGGAGGCAGTGCATCTGCTTAGGTAGCATTTTTTTCCTTTTTTTAGTGTCCCCTGCCAAACCACTCACCGCTGACCTTTTCGTGTGGCTTGGACTTTTTGAAGAGAAAGGTTGGGGATAGCACAGAAAAGTGTCCTGGCCGGGCTGACGTGTCTGCCTGGTTGGGTTTGTCTTGGTTCTCAAGCTTCTGTTTCAGATTGATGTTTTGATTTCCACTTTGCTTAGCAACCGCCCCCACCCCCCCAGCAGCCTCCACCCGCCCCCCACCCGCCCGGCCGGCCCGAGGAAGGCCATTGTCTTTCTGGAGCACTGCTTCAGCTCCCAACTGATAACTCTGGAAGGAACGGCCACAAGCCAGTCTGAGCTGAGCTCAGAATTAGCACATGAAGAAGACAGTGACCTGAATCTGAGTGATTCTGTCCTCTGGAGGCCATGAAATAGAAGAAGCTGATATAATATCTGGCCCAGGGACACAGCCACAAGGGGTGCCTCAGTCTTGGGCCGTCTGCATGGTTAAATTGACCTACTTATTTTTCTGACCCATGGGCTGGGCCTTGCTGGAATTTCCTTAAGGCGTGTGATTGTGGAAAATATTGTGAAAGAAAGAAGCACATGTGCTTGGGTTGATGACTGGTCCAGACGGCTCGCCTGCTGACCGGGAGCACGGCCTGCTTGGCCTGGGTTTTAAGGAGCCGAGCAGATTCTGGCCGCATTGCTGAGCTCTGTGGCTCCCAGGAGCCCTGCCCCGGCCCTGGAACGTCTGAGGACAGAGCCCTGTCCTGGGAACCAGCATCTTGGACCGGCTTCGCTCTGCTGGGGCAAGCGCCGTCCCCTGCAAGGGAGCCCTTGCCCTTCCACTGCCCTTGGCCCACTGGACCCAGGGGTGGGATGGTGGTCCCCCAGGCTCCTCTTTGCCACGCCCAGGCTGTACTTCTTCCCTCCACTGTAAAAGCAGTCAGCTAAGAATCTCTTGTCCAGCGCTCACCAGGAGGTCTTCCTAGGTTCATCTAAGCATCCAAACTGTCAACACCACGCTCTGTGCCCAGGACAGGAAGCAGAGCTCCTGGCGGGGCCACAGGGCGTATTCTTCTGTGCACTCGCTGTCACAGAAGCCCTGTCACCGGCGTGGGTGCTGGGGGCGCGGGGAGGCGCGGGAAGGGCGTGGACCACAGGGCGCCTTGCTGAGAAGCCTCACCCCTGCTCCCAGTCACCCCAGAATGCGCTCTTGGTGGCTCAGCTTCCAGGCTCCTTGCCCCGTTCATGGAGTCTTCCTGGGCCCCCACCACTGTTCCTGTCAGCTGTGATTCCTGCTAGCCTGAGGTTTGCTGCCAGATGGTCCGTTTTTGCCGTACTGTAGTCTGGTAACATGGACGGTGTTTATCAGTTTACGGGACTGGGAAGCTAACCTAGGGTCAGAGTCTCTTGCAGGCTCTGTTGACCCTTTATCCACGTGCACCACAGAACCATGTTGCCCTCTGTCCCCCCTTGAGATTGCCCGTTTCCTTGCTGGTTTTACCTTCTTTTCTGTCGGCCCAGCCGCTCCATCTACGTCAGACGTTGCCCTTTTCATCTGCCACCTTCGTCTTTCCAGCTCATCCCTCAGTTCTCCAATTCCACCCACTCTGACCCCAGTGAGACTGCGATCTCATAAGCCTGCCACCCCTTTAAAATTTTTTTTTACATATATATTTTTTTTTCATTATAGTTTATCATAGGATATCAAATATAGTTCCCTCTGTGATATATAGTAGAAACTTGTTGTTGATTCTCTGTATAATAGTTTGCATCTGCAAATCCCGAATCCCCCGAATCCACCCCTCTCCCATCCTGTCTCCCTCTTGGCAACCGTAAGTCTGTTCTCTGTGTCTGAAGTCTGTTTTGTAGATTACTTCATTTGTGTCATATCTTATTTTAAAAATTTTAAAAATTTTGTTTATTTTTGGCTACACTGGGTGAAAGGAATAGCAAACCACTCCAGTATTCTTGCCTTGAGAACCCCATGAACAATATGAAAAGGCAAAAAGATATGACCCCAGAAAATGAGCCCCCCAGGTCAGTAGGTGTCCAATATGCTACTGGGGAAGACCAGAGAAAGAGTGGAGAGGCTGGGCCAGAGCAGAAACGATGCTCAGCTGTAGGTGTGTCACGCAGTGAAAGTAAAGCCCGATGCTGTAAAAAACAGTACCGCACAGGAACCTGGAATGTTCAGTTCAGTTCAGTTCAGTCGCTCAGTCGTGTCCAACTCTTTGCGACCCCATGAATCGCAGCACGCCAGGCCTCCCTGTCCATCACAAACTCCCGGAGTTCACTCAGACTCACGTCCATCGAGTCAGTGATACCATCCAGCCGTCTCATCCTCTGTCATCCCCTTCTCCTCCTGCCCCCAATCCCTCCCAGCATCAGAGTCTTTTCCAATGAGTCAACTCTTCGCATGAGGTGGCCAAAGTACTGGAGTTTCAGCTTTAGCTCATTCCTTCCAAAGAAATCCCAGGGCTGATCTCCTTCAGAATGGACTGGTTGGATCTCCTTGCAGTCCAAGGGACTCTCAAGAGTCTTCTCCAACACCACAGTTCAAATGCATCAATTCTTCGGCGTTCAGCCTTCTTCACAGTCCAACTCTCACATCCATACATGACCACAGGAAAAACCATAGCCTCGACTAGACGGACCTTTGTTGGCAAAGTAATGTCTCTGCTTTTGAATATGCTATCTAGGTTGGTCATAACTTTCCTTCCAAGGAGTAAGTGTCTTTTAATTTCATGGCTGCAGTCACCATCTGCAGTGATTTTGGAGCCCAAAACAATAAAGTCTGACACTGTTTCCACTGTTTCCCCATCTACTTCCCATGAAGTGATGGGACCGGATGCCATGATCTTCGTTTTCTGAATGTTGAGCTTTAAGCCAACTTTTTCACTCTCCACTTTCACTTTTATCAAGAGGCTTTTGAGTTCCTCTTCACTTTCTGCCATAAGGGTGGTGTCATCTGCATATCTGAGGTTATTGATATTTCTCCCGGCAATCTTGATTCCAGCTTGTGCTTCTTCCAGCCCAGCGTTTCTCATGATGTACTCTGCATATAAATTAAATAAGCAGGGTGACAATATACAGCCTTGACGAACTCCTTTTCCTATTTGGAACCAGTCTGTTGTTCCATGTCCAGTTCTAACTGTTGCTTCCTGACCTGCATACAGATTTCTCAAGAGGCAGGTCAGGTGGTCTGATATTCCCATCTCTTTCAGAATTTTCCACAGTTTATTGTGATCCACACAGTCAAGGCAAATGTAATTCAGATGACCATTATATCTACTACTGTGGGCAAGAATCCCTTAGAAGAAATGGAGTAGCCCTCATAGTCACCAAAAGTTCAAAATGCAGTACTTGGGAGCAATCTAAAAAATGCCAAAATGATCTCAGTTTGTTTCCAACGCAAACCATTCAACATCACACTAATCCAAGTCTATGCCCCAACCACTAATGCTGAAGAAGCTGAAGCTGTACAATTCTATGAAGACCTACAACTTCTAGAACTAACACCAAAAAAAGACGTCCTTTTCATCATAGGGGACTGGAATGTAAAAGTAGGAAGTCAAGAGATACCTGGAGTAATAGGCAAGTTTGGCCTTGGAGTACAAAATGAATCAGGGCAAAGGCTGACAGAGTTTTGCCAAGAGAACACACTGGTCATAGCAAACCTCCTCTTCCAAGAACACAAGAGACAACTCCACACACAGACATCACCAGGTGGTCAATACTGAAATCAGATTGATTATATTCTTTGCAGCCCAAGATGGAAAACCTTTATACAGTCAGCAAAGACATGGAGCTGCCTGTGGCTCAGATCATGAACTCCTTATTGCAAAATTCAGGCTTAAATTGAAGAAAATAGGGAAAACTACTAGACTATTCAGGTATGACCTAAATCGAATCCTTATGATTATACAGTGGAAGTGACAAATAGATTTAAGGGATTAGATCTGGTAGAGTGCCTGAAGAACTATGGACAGAGGTTCATAACATTGTATAGGAGGCAGTGACCAAAACCATCCCAAAGAAAAAGAAATGCAAGAAGAAAAAGAAATGCAAGAAGATAAAGTGGTTATCTGAGGAGGCCTTACAAATAGCTGAGGAAAGAAGAGAAGCAAAAAGCATGGGAGAAAGGGGAAGACGTACCCAATTGAATGTAGAGTTCCAGAGAACAGCAAGGAGAGATAAGAAGACCTTCTTAACTGAACAATGCAAAGAAATAGAGGAAAACAATAGAATGGGAAAGACTAGAGATCTCTTCAAGAAAATTGGAGATACCAAGGGAACATTTCATGCAAAGATGGGCACAATAAAGGACAGAAATGGTATGGACCTAACAGAAGCAGAAGATATTAAGAAGAAGTGGCAAGAATACATAGAACTATACAAAAAAGATCTTAGAAAGCATCACTACAAACAAAGCTAGTGGAGGGGATGGAATTCCAGCTGAGTTATTTAAAATAATAAAAGATGATGCTGTTAAAAATGCTGCACTCAATATGTCAGCAAATTTGGAAAACTTAGCAGTGGCCACAGGACTGGAAAAGGTCAGTTTTCATTCCAATCCCAAAGAAAGGCAATGCCAAAGAATGTTCAAACTACTGCACAATTAAGCTCATTTCACATGCTAGCAAGGTAATGCTCAAAATCCTTCAGGCTAGGCTTCAACAGTACGTGAACCGAGAACTTCCAGATGTTAAAGCTAGATTTAGAAAAGGCAGGGGAACCAGAGATCAAATTGCTAACATCTGCTAGGTCATAAAAAAGGCAAGGGAATTCCAGAAAAACATCTGCTTCATTGATTACTTCATTGATTACTAAAGCTTTTGACTCTGTGGATCACAACAAACAGTGGAAAGTTCTTAGAAGAGATGGGAATACCAGACCACCTCACCTGCCTCCTGAGAAAACTGTATGCAGGTCAAGAAGCAACAGTTGGAACTGGACATGGAACAATGGATTGGTTCAAAATTGGGAAAGGAGTACGTCACGGCTGTATATTGTCACCCTGCTTATTTAACTTCTACGCATAGCACATCATGTGAAATGTCGAGCCGGCTGAAGCACAAGCCATAATCAAGATTTCCAGGAGAAATATCAATAACCTCAGATATGCAGATGATACCACCCTAATGACAGAAAGCAAAGAGGAACTAAAGAGCCTCTTGATGAAGAAGAAAGAGGAGAGTGAAAAAAACTGCCTTAAAACTCAACATGCGAAAAACTAGGTCATGGCATCTGAACCAATCACTTCATGGCAAATAGACAGGAAAAAAAATGGAAACAGTGGCAGACTTTATTTTCTTGGGTTCCAAAATCACTGTGGACAGTGACTGCAGCCATGAAATTCCAAGACACTTGCTCCTTGGAAGAAAAACTATGACAAACCTAGACAGTGTATTAAAGAGCAGAGACATCACTTTGCTGACAAAGGTCTGTATAGTCAAAGCTATGGTTTTTCCCATAGTCATGTACAGATGTGGAAGTTGGAGCCTAAAGAAGGCTAAGCACTGAAAAACTGATGCTTTCAAATTGTGGTGTTGGAGAAGACTGCAGAGTCCTTTGTGACAGCAAGGGGATCAAACTAGTCAATCCTAAAGGAAATCAACTCTGAATATTCACTGGAAAGACTGATGCTGAAGTTGAAGCTCCAACACTCTGGCCACTTGATGCAAAGAGCTGATTCATTGGAAAAGACCCTGATACTGGGAAAGATTGAGGGCAGGAGAAGGGGGCAGTTGAGGATGAGATGGTTAGGTGGCATCACCAATTCAATGGGCATGAGTTTGAGCAAACTCCGGGAGATAGTGAAGGTCAGGGAAGCCTGGCATGCTGCAGTCCACGGGGTTGCAAAGAGTCAAACATGGCTGAGTGACTGAACAACACAGGGTGGGTGCGGGCTTTTTCTAGTTGCAGCATGTGGGGACTACTCTCTAGCTGCCGTGCACAGGCTTTTCACTGTGGTGGCTTCTCCTGTTGCAAAGTATGGGCTCTTGGCAACGTGGGCTTCCGTAGTGCACGGGTTTTGTTGCCCCACAGCATGTGAGATCTTCCTGGAGTAGGGGTCAAATCAGTGTCCCCTGCATTTCAAGACATATTCTTAACCACTGGACCATCAGGGAAGCCCAGGTATCACATTTTAGATTGCCGATATAAGTGCTATTGTACATATGGCATTCGTCTTTCTCTTTCTGACTTACTTCACTTTGTATGATAATCTAGATCCATCTGTGTTGCTGAAAATGGCATTGTTTCCTTCTTATTTATGGCTGAGTAGTATTCTATGTGTGTATGTATGTGTATCAGGTAAAGTTGATGGCTCAGTGGTAAAGAATCCTCCTGCCAAAGCAGGAGATGCAAGTTTGATCCCTGAGTCAGGAAGATCCCCTGGAGAAGGGAATGGCAACCCAGTCTGGTATTCTTGCTTGGAAAATTCTATGGACAGAGGAGCCTGGCGGGCTACAGTCCATGGAGTCACAAGAGTCAAACATAATTTAGCGACTGAAGAAATGAATGATGAACGAATATATATTTTCATTTATCCAAAATGTTTATCCATTCATCTCTTGCCGGACATTAGGCTGTTTGCACATCTTGGCTATTGTGAACAATGCTGGTGGGACATAGGGTGCATGTATCTTTTTGAATTACAGTTCTGTCTGGATATATGCCCAGGAGTGAGACTGCTGGATTCTACGGCAACTCTTTTTAGCCTTTTAAGGAACCTCCATTCTGTTCTCCATAGTGGCTGCAGCAACTTACATTCCCACCAGCAGGACAGGAGGTGAACCTGCCTCCTTTTCCAATGCCTTCCCCACCGCCTTACCCCCCTTCGCTCCGCCTCCCTCCCCCTCCACCCCTGCCCCTCACTTGCGGGCCCTACTCCCCTGGGGAACCGCTGGGCAGGTCCACCTGCCCTCGCCTGGACCTGCCTCCGTGTGGCTGGAGCGGACCCACCGCCACGCTGGCCGTGGACCCCTCTTTGGGGTCCCCAGGCCCAAGCGGGGCCTTCAGTGAAGTTCCTATGTCGGCTCACCCTCCCGCATCCCCCGAAGGCCCTTCCCGCTGAAGCTCCTTGGCGCCTCCGCCTCGGCCTCCGCGGGGCTTTGAGCAGACGCCTTGCTTCTCAATTCACAGAGAAAGCCGGAGGCACCAGGAGAGCGTTTCCACCCGCGGCCTGCGCCCCGGCAGCCCCACCGGCCCTGAAGCCCCACCGCCTCTGCCCCTGTGTCCTTCCGCTCTCCTGTCGCCGTGGACGGATTCTTTGTTCATGTGGCCCCCCACTCACAGGTCAGGGTCATGACCGCGTCCGGGGCGCTATCAGTGGGCCCCTTCTCTCCCCTCCAGCAGCCTTTACCTCCCCTGGATCAGTTCTGCCAGAGTGCAAACTCGTGTTAACTCCTCTTCTTAGGGAAACCTTTAGACCCCACTTTCTGCTCCCAGCCCCCCATTTCTACACACACACACACACACACACGTGCACACACACACAGATGAATTCCTCAAGGAACTGCTTCTACTCCCAGCCTCTATTTTTGCCTCGTCCTCCCCATTCAGGATTCTGCCCCTCATCTTTACGGAAGCTGCTTTTCCCCTGGCTCACCTCTGTGTGTAACTCGAAGGATGAGCGCTCAGTTCTGCTGGGATGGGACTCGGCAGCGTGGGACCTCCTTGCTGACCCGTCTCACCTCCTTGACACACTCTCCCCTGGCTCCTGACACCAGGCACTGCACCTTTTTCCTTGTATCTTTCCGGCTTCTCCTCTGTCTCCCAGACCTTTAAGCGCCCTGTCCCCCTCCACGCCCTCCGAAGGCGATCTCCCTGAGTCTGTGATTTTAAGAAGCTTCTGTTGGCCAGGGGTGCCCAGTTCGTATCTTCAGCCGATATGCCTGTGTGACTGCAGCTGGCACAACTGCATCCTCAAAGTCTTTACCGGGGCCGGTCTGACCCCATGACAGATGGCTGGTCAGTCTCCATGGACGCCAGGGGTGATGGTCACACCATCCTGTCGGCTGTTCAGCATCATCCTTGAAACCTGTCCTTCGCTCATGTCCCACGTCCGGTCCGTCCACAAAGCCTTTTGCGTTTGCCTTTGACGTATATGCAGGTATTTGATGATGTTAAGGAATTATGGTTACATTTTTAAAGATATGATCATGGTATTGTGGTGTATTTTTAAAAGGAAGCCTCATCTGTTAGAGATTCTTACTGAAATATTTATAGATAGAACAATATGAAGTCTGGAATTGGAATATAATCTTGGACAGTGGTTCTCAAGTGGAGGACTCATGAATACAGATTTCTGGGTCTCAAGGCCAGAGTTTCTGATTTAGTGGGGTTAGGATGGTTTTGTTATTTTTTTTTAAACTCCTGACACTGATCGTTGCTTATTGTCTGAGCCCACACGATGAGACTGATGTGAGGTGTCAGAGATGGGATGTGATAGCTTACGGTGAACAACGTCGGATTCATGATCTCTGAAGAAGAAGGTTTAGCTTTGGGACCAGGGACCAGGCTTGATCACTCAAGAGCTTTTGTGTAGCAGAGTTGTATTAAAGTGGAAAGGGGACAGAGAAAGCTTCTGACACAGACATCAGAAGGGGGATGGAGAGTGCCCCCCTTGCTAGTTTTAGCAAGCTGCTTTATGTCTGTTAGAAAGCTATTAATCAGATAAGAGAGACACCTCAAGGCTGAGGGAGTTTCAGCAGGCCCCTCTCCCACAATATGCATTTTTGAGATAGGATGGCTGGAGGGCTGTCATCCCCCAGCCATAAAACAATTGATATGAATACTGGTTTGTTGAGCTATTATCAGCGCAAGGTTTGAGAAAAGAAAAAAAGTTAGTCTTAGGTGGAACCATTTTGAAGAAAGGCAAATTCCCAAGCAAATACATAGTTTCATTAACATAGTTTAAGAAAAACATTTCCATAAGAAAAACGCATTGGGTAGCTCAAGGTTTGAGAAATGTGAAGTTCAGGTGGAACCAGGTGTCGTCATAGCAACACAGAACTTTGAGAGACACTTGCAGCCTGTTTCCTCCGTTTGGAGACTCCTGGCCTGTTACCCTCTCAGATGGGAGATACGAATGAAGTAAGCTTGAGTGTGAATAGATACCAGTCAGAGCTGGTGGGCACATAAAGTTATTACACTACTCTGCTTTTCTTTGGAAGTTTCAATAATAATAAAGTGAGTGCGTGTGTGTGGTATGTGTGTGTTCCCAGCACCTCCAGCCGCCCCCCCCCACCCCACCCCACCCCGCTCCAAGCATCCTCTCTGCAGGATCATTGTAGTGCCTCCTAACTGGTCTCCTTACCTTCCTCTTGCCCCTCCTGGATTTGTTTTCAACCGAGCAGCCATAGTGATCCCCAAAACCCCTCAGTGCCTCCCTCTGGCTCAGCACGAAACCCCAAGTCTTGTTATGACCAAGACAGTGCTTTGCAGCATGTCCCTGGCCCCATCTCCTCTGTCAGACTCGCTAACCTCACTGATCCTGCATATTCCAGGAATGCTGCAGCCCCAGGACCTTTGCACATACTCTTCTGGGCCCACAGTGCTCCCCGGCCCTCCACTCAGCCATCTCCCTCTTTTCCTTCATCTGCTTTCACAGATTGCCCCTGCAGTGAGACCTTGCCAAACTGCACCATGTGAGGGTCCTCATTCCCCCACTTCCCACCCCTCTTCCTTGTTCGCTTTTTCTTCTTAGCTCACGTCGCTGTCTGCATTGTGCTGCTGATCGTGTCTGTCCCCCTTGGCAGGAAGCTTGTGTGGTTCCTGGCCCCGAGTAGGCGCTGCCACTCCACTACCTTTGTGACAGCCTTGTCGGGGCCGCTGCTCCTGCCTCCTACCCCTAGTGGGTTGGCCTCCACTGTCGTCACTCATCCATTCATGACACATGTCCCTTCTTTGCCAAGACCCCGCACCTGCCTCGGCTGCCTCTCGGGTAGATGGGTTTGGGTTTGTTCAGGTCCCTGCTGGGTCCCTGTGCCTAGTCGGCCCTCAGATACATGCTCACTGGAACAAATGGCTGAATCCCAGGGCAAGAGGTGGATGAGGACAAAGGGGAGGACTTCCTGGAAAGTCGTGGCCGATGGTCGGGGTTCGAGGGGCGGTGAGTATGGGGAAGCAAAAACATTCTCACATGGACTAACCCTCTGGAAATGCAACAAACAAAAGCGTGGAAGACAGGAAAATTCTATTTTTGAGACATTAAGTAAGGAAGGACAGAAGTTGCCAATGGGCAGACCAAATACAGTCTGCAGAGGTGTGCGCAGCCCACACAGAGCTTAAAATAAACCTGGGTTGGTTGCCAAGACTGAGAAATCAGAAGTGCCCTATTTCTCTCAAAAAACTGGAAACTCACTGGTACCCAGGCTGGTCTGACCTCCTGGGGGCAGTGGGCAGAAACGGACCATGTGTCCCCATTAGAAGGTGCATATACCCTTGGGTCACCTTCTTGCAGCTTTGTTCCTTCATTACCTGCCTGAGGCTTTTGGTTTGTGAACTCCCTTTTAAGAGCAAAATGGATTTTTTCTTCCTTTGACACGAAGTGAGGAAATACAGTTATCTGGGGCAAGCGGTGGTGTCGGGTGGTTTTGCAACAGGTTGCCTGGGAGGCCAGGCCTCTGGGGGTCCTGGGGGCGCAGTGAGGAGGCCCTGTCTCCCAGGCTGGGACGTGTCCCGCTTACACATTGCAGGGGTGGGAAGGAGCCTTGGAGGGGAAGGCCTGGAGAAAAGGAGGGATGCTTTGCAGAGAGTCTGGACTTTTAACAGGGCTGGCTCATGGAAGGAAAAGGTTACTGAATCTTATGGGTTCAGCTGTGTTCCCCAAAAGATACATGCAAGTCCTAACTTCCAATACTTCAGAATGGGACCATGTTTGGACATAGGGTCCTTCGTGTAATTAGGTTGAGATGCGGTCATCCTGGAGTAGGGTGGGCCCCCAATCTGATACGATGGGTGTCCTTGCAAGAGGAGAGAAACCCAGAGCCACACAGGGAAAAGATGGCCACGTGATGAAAGAGGCAAGGGTTGGAGGGACACAGCTGCAGGCCAAAGAAGGTCCAGGTTGACGGCCACCACCAGCCAGGACGAGGAGGGGAGGACCCTCCCTGGAGCCTTCAGAGGATGGTGGCCGGCTGACACCTTCCTTCCAGACTTCCAGCCTCCAGACTCAAGAGCTGAGAAAGTTTCGATGTTTTAAGCCCCCCAGTTTGTTTACAGTTCTTCTGTTTGTGATGGAGGAAAAGCATCTTCTCCCAAGCCTGGCACAGGCAGCCAGCTTGTGGCCCTCCGTGAGATGCCTTGTGTGAAAGCCAGGGATGATGGTGCTGATTCTGTATTAAGGAGTTGATCATTTACAGGATTCGAATGGGACGAGGTGGCCTGTTGGTGCTGTGCTTGTTTGTTTTTAAAATAGGATGAGAAGCCTTTTTAAAATTTGTGTTGTTTAATTTTCCCATCACAGGGGGACCGGCTGTGTGTGCTCGTCTTCTGTGACCCAGCAGGGCAGGGGGTCGGGTCTGTTTCCACAGCTTCTCCTGCAGTCCCGTTCCCACCTCTGAAGTGTGGATCTGACCAGGCTCCTTTGGCCGGCAGTTTCCCAGGGTTTTTTTTGTTTGGTCAGGACTGTTTGCAGAGGGACATAAAGGCACAAAGACTTCCTTGTTTTAGGGTCAACAGGGTGAGACCCAGATGATACTCTGGCTTCAGGGTTCTGTGCAAAGGCTTTGTAAAGCTTTGTGGGTTGAAATATGATTTTTGTGTGTGAGTCAGAATTATGCTCTTGCATTGATCAACGTGTCCACCGAGTGAGGACTGGGAGCTGCCTGTTTACCTCTCTCTCTTTAGACCAGGAGACACCACGTGTGGCCCTGAACAGGCCTGCAGGGGGCAGTTCGCTTTCTCCTGCGGGGATGGGATTTCACAGGCTTCACCTGCCCTAGAGTAGGGGGCAGGCCACTTCCAGGAGGGCTCCGTAGGCATGTGGCACCAGGCTTGTCCCTGAACGGCGGACTCGTCATCACCTGGATGGAGGAGGCCTTCATCTCTTTGGGGAACAGACCGGGGTGAGCAGGAAGGCTGCCTCGTCCTCCTCATTGTCATCATTGTGGGGGCAAAGACCCGCGGGCCCCAGGAAGTGGGTCGTGCCCATCTGTGGGCTCCTCAGTGCCCCCGTCCTGATGCCCACTTCCTGTGACTGTTCCCACGTGTGGCAGAAGGGGCCTTGCACTTGTGATCAAGCTAAGGGCCTTGGGATAGGAGATTGTTGGGGATGATCCAGGGGCCCAGTGTACTCACAATGGTCCTTAACATATGGAAGAGGCAGGTGGGAGAAGGAGAGAGGATGAGATGTGAAGATGGAAGCAGGGATTGGAGGGACGCGATTGCTAGTTTTGAAGGGAGAGGATGTGGACACGAGGGAGGGTGCAGTGAATTGGGAGATTGGGACTGACTTATATACACTTGTTTAGTGGCTGCTTTGCAACCCCATGGACTGTAGCCCGCCAGGCTCCTCTGTCCATGGGATTCTCCAGGCAAGAATACTGGAGTGGGTAGCCATTCTCTTCTCCAGTGGATCTTCCCAACCCAGGTATTGAACCCAAGTCTCCTGCATTGGCAGGTGGATTCTTCGCTGCTGAGCCACCAGGGAAGCCCTGGCTTTGGGTAATTACCTTTAGGTTACTCTGCTCCCTCCTCCCCCAGCAAAAAACCCTAATTAGAAAAAGTCATGTGAATTTTGGAGGAAAATGTCATTTATTAAACTGGTTCTTAACCTTAGAGTTCCTTGAAGATTCTGATGAAAATTACGACCCCAGTCTTATAAAAATATACGTCAAAAATTTTGCATACAATTTTAGAGATTATAGGGCTTTCCTGGTAGCTCAGTTGGTAAAGAATCCGCCTACAATGCAGGAGACCTGGGTTCCATTCCTGGATTGGGAAGATCCGCTGGAGAAGGGATAGGCTACCCACTCCAGTATTCTGGCCTGGAGAATTCCATGGACTATACAATCCATGGGGTCACAAAGAGTCAGACACGACTGAGCGACTTTCACTTTTTAGAGATACAGAGCCCCCCAAAACCTATCTATGAAGCTGTGGTGTCTGCCAGGCTTTTTCCTCTGTCTCCCCAGATGGAGAGCCCTTGTATTAGATGAATTCAGTTGAGGCTGAGTTTTTGCTTCCATAGCAAGTCGCCCTAATGGTATTTGTGGGGTCCTTAGTTGCTGCTAAGTCACTTCAGTCGTGTCTGACTCTGTGCGACCCCATAGACGGCAGCCCAGCAGGCTCCACCGTCCCTGGGATTCTCCAGGCAAGAACACTGGAGTGGGTTGCCATTTCCTTCTCCAATGCATGAAAGTGAAAGTTTGCGGGGTCCTTATTTAAGGATTCATCCGTGTTTGTGTTTTGTTCTATGCATTTAGAAACGTTCTTCTGAGAAAAGGGCACAAAGGCCCGGCCCCTGTAAGAACCAGTGGTACCTCCAGTGGTGTCTGTGGTATTACTGTCAAGGTTAAGGGCTCCTTCCTTTTCCTGGTCCTTCCCTCTGCCAGTTTTTCTTCTTCTGCTTCTCATAGGCTGGGTGTTGTCCTGGGTGTTTCTAGTAACTCTGAAGACCCCGGGGACCTCTGCTCATCAGCCTGCCTTGGGATTCACTGGCCCCGGACCTGGAGCACCAGGGTCACCCAGGCCTCCTGCTCAGCCCTTGTGTGTTAGCAGGTCCCCGGGGGGCGGGTGGGCACTTGCACGATGCGGCCTCTGGTGGACGATACTTAGGAAGGAAGGTCCTCCCCATCGGGGAGTGATGACTCAGGGCTGTTTCTGAGCACGTGGGCTGCAGTACTGAGGGACGGGGCCGGCCTGAGACACCTGCTCCCACCTCAAACCCAGCACCTCCACGGGCCGGGGACTCCCCTCCGCCTCTGCAGCCTTCCCCGGGATGCTGCCGGAGCTTTCAGACAGCAGGTGGGAAGGTCTCAGTCCCTGGAGCTCGGCGATCTGATCCACAAGCCTCCACACAGATGACTTGGGGCCGAGCTACTGACTGCGTTTTCTTTGCCGAGTGGGTGGGAGCCTCATCGGAAGCTGCAGTGAATGAACTCCACCGGGAGGTTTGGCTGATGCTCTGTGCTGTGTTTCTCCCGCAGCTCCGGAAGAAAAGGAGGTCATTAAAGGCCAGTACGGGAAGCTCACCGATGCTTACGGCTGCCTGGGGGAGCTCAGGCTGAAGTCCGGTGAGTACCCGCGTGGAGGGCCGCAGTGTCACACGCTCCGGGCTATAGACTTCTAGTGTCGGGCAGAGCTTCTCTTATGTGAGTTTGGAGAGGCTGTGGGATTTAGTCGTTTTATTTCAGCTGCTACCCTCTTTTAAAATGTTTCTTTATTTCGCTGAGCTGGCTCCTCCAGGCTAGGGCAGAGGTCGAGGTGAGAGCAGCCTGGTTCTCCCCTGTTGGCACTCCTTCCCACCCTGGGCACAGAGGACCTTACCTTCTCTGGGTGCCCACCGGGATCTCAGGTCTTCCAGCCTGGTCTGGGAGGGCAGGGGCGTCTCCCCAGGGGCTGGTGTGTTGTTTTACAGGGGATCTGTATTCTAGAAGGGGGTGGAGGTCAGAGGTCAGAAGCCCCTGGACCTGCTGAGTGTGTCTTGACGGAGTGGAGCTGGGATGGGGCATCGTTGGCAAGGAGAGAAAAGCCACCAGCGCCTGACCATTGGGCACTGAGGGTGGGTGTGAGCGAGAGCAAGGAAAAGAGCTCCAGAACTGGGCCACAGGATCCGACTGGAAAGGGCAGAGGACTCAACAGGAATGCGCGGGCACCCTTGCTCGGTGTAAGACGTGAGGGGCTGAGCCGTCGACCCGGCTGCCGCTGGGGAGTCACAGTCTCCCCCTGAGGCCGCTTGGTCACCTCTGCACTCCTGGGCCTCACAGGAGCCCTGATGCGATGCCGGGGCTCAGCAACCCCCTTCTTCCTCCCCTCTCTGCCGTCTGATTTACACTGTCCCTGCCCAGTGTCTGTGGTGACTTATGGGGCCGAGACCAGATCAGGCTGTGAGCTGCTCAAACGCAGGCTCTTCCCAAGCCTACATCCACACAGCAGCTGTGTTCCCTGCTCTGAGGATTTTCACAGCAGACAGAATAGCACAGTTGTTTGCCATTACTTTTCTGGCTCTTTTTTCTTTAGTCGGGTGGGTTTTTTTTTCCTCTGAACTATGATGGTGATCATCTCCAAACAGTGTTTAGGAAAAACACTCAGTACCCACATGACAAAATGCATGTATTAAATGTCTGTTTTGTGCCAGTGGCTACGTGTACATTAGCTTCTTTAATCCTAAAAACAAGCCAACGTGATACCGTGTCTTTATTCTCCTTTTATTCTCCTTTTCAGTAAAGGAAACAGACTCAGAGGGTAAAAATCACTTGCCTAAGAAGCTCAGCTAGAATTCAAACCTGGATCTAGCGGCCTCTAAACACTTACTTTTTTTCCATGAAGATGTGCTGCCTGCCAAGGGTTTCTGTAGGTTTTTTTTTTTCCTTGCCATGATTTTTTTTTCCCCGAGGTTATAAAAAATTCCTGCGGCCTTTCCTCAATCATGAGGATGTGAAGACGACAGCTGACCTTATGTGGTGCTTACTCTGTGCTGGGCCCAGTTTTAAGTGTTTTAATTTATTAACTCAGCTCTCCCAACAACTTGAGGTAGGAACTGGAACTGTTAGAAAGCTTAAGAGTTTTAATTCCTCTATTCCATGACACATTTTTTATAACATCTGGGTGTTTCAGATATGTTACAGTTGTTGGCATTTTACAATTATGATTGGCAATATTTTTCTTGTGCATAAATTAATGGTCCATTTCGCATCGGTGACTTGCCGAAAATGGGGCAGTCCTTAAGTGGCAAGTGGGTTTTTTAAAAATTTAAATGTACTTATTTTTAATTGGAGGATAATTGCTTTGCAATGTTGTGTTGGTTTCTGCCATACAGCAACGTGAATCACCCACGGGTATACATATGCCCCCTCCCTCTTGATCCTGTGAAAGTGAAAGTCCCTCAGTCGTGTCCAACCCTTTGCGACCCCGTGGACTTTACAGTCCATGGAATTCTCCAGGCCAGAATACTGGAGTGGGTAGCCTTTCCCTTCTCCAGGAGATCTTCCCAACCCAGGGACTGAACCCAGGTCTCCTGCATTGCAGGCAGATTCTTTACCAGCTGAGCCACAAGGGAAGCCCCTTGAACCTGTGACTAGGTTTTAAACTCCTTTTTTATGGCATCAGGGGCTGCCTTCACCAACTAGGCTGTTCTGTCCTGAAAGGGGCAGGAAGGCTAAGGTTCCAAGACCAGCGAAGTGGTACCTTGCCTGTATCCCAGGGGAAAGCTTGTCTTCCTGGGCTGAGGTTGGAGATTAGCTCTAGTAAACCAGTCCTGACTGGGAAGGCTGGCAGCCCCCACAGACAGTGTCCGAGTGAGCCAGGGTGTCTGTGGGTGCCTGGCTACGCAGGCTCATCCCAGGGCAGGGAGTGGAGAGAGGTGACCAGCTCCCAGTGCTGCCCCAGACAAGGCCCTCCTCCCTGCCTGTGGCCCTTCACCCACCTGCTCCTCCCCCCGAGGGGGGAGCGAGCACAGCCCCTGGTCCCCGGCCATGTCTGACGTCCTCTGAACACCCTCAGCCCTGCCCGCCTGTGTCACCCTCCAGGGGGCCTGTGAAGGCTCCCTGAGTGTAGTGAGAGTGTGTCTGACTTGGAACGTCAGGATTATCTGGCCTTTCTCAACACATTTCTGAAAGTGCCCAGGATATCTGAAGGATGCGGGCTACCCTGGTGGCTCAGTGGTAAAGAACCCGCCTATCAATGCAGGAGACTCGGGTTCCATTCCTGGGTCGGGAAGATGCCCTGGAGGAGGACATGGCAACCCACTCCAGTAATCCTGCCTGGGGAATCCCATGGACAGAGGAGCCTGGCGGGCTACAGTCCATGGGGTCACAAAACGAGCCGGTCAGACGTGATTGAGCGACTGAATAAGAGTCTGAAGGATGGAAGGACTGGGCCTTGTCATTGAGTTTTTCCAATTCTCTTCAGTTACGCTGAGGAATGTTTGGCTTGAACTTGATTTTCTTTTCCATCTGCAAGTCCCTATCCCAGAACTACGATGTGTTTTGTTTTCTTCCCCACCTGTTGAGGATGCTGGCAGTACAGAGTGAAATTCCAGCTTTCACCTGCCACCAGGATGACCAGACCGAGTGGGAGGTGGGCCCCATTTTGACTCTTGTAGACTGAAGGTCTCTGTACAGAGAGAGAGACTTCCACTCAGGTTCTTAATTAACTTGGGGCAGTTGTTCAGTTTCAGTCTACCTAAGTGAACACAGCCTTTTATGTTAGAAATTAAGAAATGTTCACAAGTTTGTAGATTTCCATGGAGAGCTCAGAGTCCCTCCTTCCTCTCTGAAATGCTAGCAGGAAGGGGTTGGAGCCCCCACGATAAGCCCTGGAGTTGGGCTTCCTACTGTTCAGCCACTCAGTCATGTTCGACTCTTTGTAACCCCATGGACTGCAGCACACCAGGCTTCCCTGTTATTCACTATCTCCCAGAGTTTGCTCAAACTCATGTCCATTGAGTCGGTGATGCCATCCAACCATCTCATCCTCTGTCGCCCCTTTCTCCTCTTGCCTTCAATCTTTCCCAGCATCAGGGTCTTTTCCAATGAGTCGGCTCTTTGCATCAGATGACCAAAGTATTGGAGCTTCAGTGTCAGTCCTTCCAATGAATATAGGAAGGTTCATATAGTCAAAGCTATGGTTTTTCCAGTAGTCATGTATGGATGTGAGAGTCGGGCTTCCTGACACATACACAATACAAGGCATAGAAAGTGAGAGTGTTGTTATAAAAAGAATTTATGCCAATGATTATAGGGATTTAACTCCCCTTTCCCCTAAGCTCTCAAGGCCTCCCTATTTTCATAGCCTTGGGGGTTGTATACATTGAGGTCTCCGTTGAACTGTGTTTCCTGGATTTGGGCAGTGCGCAGCCTGTAAAGCTGTACTTGACAGTCCTGTAAGCCTTCCACCACACAGCCCTCCTCAAGTCTAATTTCAGCTTCTCGACAGACTGACCTTCTTAGTTCATTCAATATCTCAAGGGCTGTTTTCACACCTCTAAAAGCAGGAAAACTTCCTCATCTCTATCTTACATAGTTCTGAAGATTTTTATTAATACGTGAGAAAATGAAGATGGACTGAACTTGGCTACTGAGTGGGTGCAAAGGGCTGTCCTGCAGGGTTCCCTCAGGGAGAACTAGGCGTGGGGCCCAGGCTGACTGCCTTTGGGTCTATGACCCCTGGTGGTAGTCAGCCACCGCTAACTTCTCTGGGCAGTCACTGCACAATGGACCATCTCTGGAGGGGGACCTTTGACAGTCTTTAGGAGTCCTTTGAGATTCGGAAAATGCAGTATTCTCTAGCAAGTCTTGAAAGGAAACGGCCATCAGTCTTAATAATTTAACGCTTATACCCAGTGGTGGGCTGGTCATTATTTGGCGTCCAGCTCTCTGGTGGGGAATCCCTGACGGTTTGTGTTTGTCAGTTTCCATCGTGTAAGTGTATCCACCGTGGGTGGTTTCAGGCCAGGATGGAATTGGGATACTCTGTGCTCAGCCGGCTCCCGGAAGCTGGTGAAAGTAGCCAGCACACCGCTGCCTTCACGGCGCTCATGTTCTCTGCAGGGAGGAGACAGATACCTGGTGGATCCAGGTATTCAGGATTCTGAGCTCGCTGGTAAGGGGCGGGGGCAGGGGGCTCGGGCTCGTCCGGCCACAGCTGCTGACTTCACAGGTGGGGAAGCGTCGGCTCCCAGGTCCTCTGTTCATAGATCTGAGAGTATCCCAGACCCGCAGTCAAGAGGGAGGATGGTGTGTAGGCACCCAGGGTTGAGATCCCTCGTACCTGGCTGGGGAGAGAACTCCTAGGCTGAGCAAACAGAAAAATTCCAATGCAGAACACGCCTGGCACCGTCTCTGAATGAACCATTATGTGTTCTGGTGACTCATGGTGGCCCCAGCGCCCGACCTTCCCGGCCAGATGACGAGTGGCCACGGCTGAATGAAACTCAGGACCTGTCCCTGCAGGGCTTGGAATTTCTCCCAGACAGCTCTGACTTGGAGCTGGGCTTTGAAGATGGCTCTCTTGAGGGAGAGGATTTCTAAATTGAGGTTTTGGAGGTTTTTACAAATTGTGATGAAATATACATAAGATAGGGCTTCCCAGGTGGCTCAGATGGTAAAGAATCTGCCTGCAATGCAGGAGACCCAGGTTCAATCTTTGGGCCAGGAAGATCCCCTGGAGAAGGGAATGGCAGCCCACTCCAGTGGGATTCTCTTGCCGGGAGAACCCCATGGACAGAGGAGCCTGATGGGTTACAGCCCATGGGATTGCAAAGAGTTGGACATGACTGAGCAACTAACATATATAAAATAATAAAATTTACCATTTTAAAAAACTACTTATTTATTTATCTATTTGGCTGCTCCTAGTCTTAGTTATGGCATGCGAGATCTTTGATCTTGGTTGTGGCTTGCAGGATCTTTGTTTGTGATCCTGCAATCAGATCCTGAGAGATCTGATTCCTTGACCAGGGATCGAGTCCGGGCCTCTTGCATTGAGAGCGTGGCATCTTAGCCACTGGACCACCAGTGAAAGTGAAAGTCGCTCAGTCATGTCCAACTCTTTCTGACCCCGTGGACTATATACAGTCCATGGAATTTTACAGGCCAGAATAGTGGAACGGGTAGCCAGCTGTTTCCCTTCTCCAGGGGATCTTCCAACCCAGGGGTCGAACTCAGGTCTCCCACATTGCAGGCACGTTCTTTACCAGCTGAGCTACAAGGGAGGTCCCTCAAAGTTACCATTTTAACCATTTAAGCATTACAGGTCAGTGGTATGAAGGCCATTCACGTTCTTGAGCAGTTATCACCACCGTCCATCTCTGCTGCTGCTGTTAGGTTGCTTCAGTCGTGTCCGACTCTGTGCTACCCCATAGACGGCAGCTCACCAGGCTCCGCCATCCCTGGGATTCTCCAGGCAAGAACACTGGAGCGGGTTGCCATTTCCTTCTCCAATGTAGGAAAGTGAAAAGTGAAAGGGAAGTCACTCAGTCGTGTCCGACTCTTCGCGACCCCATGGACTGCAGCCCACCAGGCTCCTCCGTCCATGGGATTTTCCAGGCAAGAGTACTGGAGTGGGGTGCCATTGCCTTCTCCGACCGTCCATCTCTAGAACATTTTTTTATCATCTCAAACTGAAACCCCATCCCAGTTAACCTGTATATATAATTTGCTCAGTCATGTCCGACTCTTTCAAGACCCCATGGACTGTAGCCCACCAGGCCCCTCTCTCCATGGAATTTTCCAGGCAAGAATACTGGAGCGGGGTTGCCATTTCCCACTCCAGGGGATCTTCCTGATCCAGGGATCGAACCCTTGTATCTCCTGCATTGGCAGGCGGATTCTTTACTCCTTGAGCCACCTGGGAATCCCATATTTATATTGAGGTAGTTGCAATCCACTGCCCCACCCTGCTCACCCAGGCTGCCTCTGTGTGCGTATGGCCCTCCTGGTTCTGGCGTAGATGTATTTTTGGTCTGTGACCCATTTCTTACCCTTGCCAACACCTCACCTGACTCTGGCCAGCATCCTCTGACCCAGGTGTGGTCTTCCTGCGGCTGGAGCCCTGGAACCAGAGAGTTGGAGCTGAAAGGGATGGGGAGCCTATCTGGTGCCCAGAGATGGCCTGAGGCTTGCCTGAGGCCCCACAGGCCGATGAAAGGCGTGCGGAGCCCTATCTTCTCAGGCCAAGGTGAGCTTGACTTTTGTCTTTGCCTTGCTTCAAGATCCTATCTGGTTTCAATTCCCCGGACTCAGCCTTGACTGATGATGTCTGAGACCCCCAACCCCCAATCCCCACCCCCACCAGGCCCATTTCACTTCCGGGCTGTGAGAAAATTGATCCTGAGTTACTGAAAACACAGCTGGGATCCCATGCTCAAGGTGACCTCAGAGAGGATTTCTCCCTCGCCTGGGGCAGGTGAGTCCTGCCAGCCTGTTTTACCCCTGGAGACACCTTCTGTGTGGGCTCACGGGCTGCTCTTACACAGATGGGGGGGACATGGTGATGCCAGGACTGACTGACCCCTGCCAGGCTGAGGGGCCGTTTTCTTGGGGTCACGGAGACTGAGCACGGACGTGGTTAGATCTGAGGAAAACAACTTCCACTCCTCAGCGCCTCCCGGTCATCAGTTTGCCTGAGAATGTCCTGGGATGTGGAGCTGGCTTCTCACCCTCCCTGTTCCACCCATAACCACCCTTCTGCTGTCTTATTTCGCACAGCATCTCACCATGCTGTGTTGTTCCAGACGTAAATGCCCCTAGGTTGCCAAACAAAGGGACAAGTCAGAATATTGTCAGCAGTTGAGCAAGTCAGTCACCTCAATGACTAGGTGACAGATTTGTTGACAAGTCAGATGACAGTCAATTGTTTTCTTTCCACAAAATGGAAGAAGTGGGGTGTCAGCTGACAGCGTTAACAGCGCTTGTGTCAATAATTCATTGTGATTTCTTTTTTTCTTAACATGTAACTCAGAAGGACTTTGAAGAATTGAGTGACGTTTCTCTAATGAAACCCTTTCTGTTCCCATCTGTTTATCAATGTGAACAAGGTTCCTCAGCGTTTACATTTATAAAAATGAAAAATAGAACCGGAATTGGAATCTAGTTTCATTCCACCAATAAATATGTGTCCATGAATGAGAAATACCATTCATCTCATTCAGAGAAGCCTTTCCAGCAAATCTTTACTTTTTATGTTAAATGATCATTTAACAAAAATGTTTTGTTTACACCGTTTGACCAATCTCTACTAAAAATCATTGTAGGGATAACTCAAGCCCGAAGAAAAAGTTTTAAAGACTGGGAACTTTAGGATCACAGTGCTGTACAATATGATGGAGTGATGCACAGAATGTAACGTTAGGATGAAATTCTGTGGGGAAAGTGGACGGCAAATAGGAGTAAAAATCCCATCTGTTCAAGAAGATCTTGTTCATGATTCCTTAAAAAAAATAGATGATGATGAATATAAATCACCACCTGGATTCCTCTGGATACTGGTACGGAGGCCCACAACAGTTTTATTTTTACATGTCAATATTTAGCACATGCTGGAAAATATATTACTCACAACCATTTAAACTAATGATGAAAACTTCTGGTGTCAATTTGAAAATAAGCGAGGGGAGCATTGGCCAACCACAGTTCTTAGACAACAGCTGAAGTGGTTGAAGGCCACCAGCCCGCAGGGCTGGACGGAGCCTGGGTCGAGGTGAGACCCATGTGTGTATCTTGGGTCCAACAGAGATGAGCTGTGCACGGGACAGGCAGTTTCGCTCCTCGTGGGCCAGTCCTCAAGTCTAGAACAGCGGTGCTGTTACACAGGTTGGCCGTACTTCTGCAAGGACATGGTCAGGAGCCCCCGGCCCTGGACTTGAGTGACTTGCCTGGGGTGGGCTAGAAAGTGGCTTTGAATCCCAGCTCCCCGCTGTGCTGCCTTGGGCAGGCTACTCACCCTCCCTGTGCCTCCATCTCCCTGCCTGTAAAATGGGACCTCCCGGTTGAGGGTGCTGGGAGCAGGTTTGTGGAGTGGTGCCTGGCACACGGTAAGCATCCCTGAGAACCGAGTGTCACTAAAGCCTGTGCTTCCAGCTGGCTCCCACGCAGCAGCTCTTTCCTGCATCTTCTCCCGAGCCCCTCGGCCCAGGACTTGGGAGCGTGCCTCCTCAGTGGTGATGGCTCTTCCCCTTGCGCTCATTTATTTCAAGAGCCTTTTCGTGTCTGCTGTTGCACGCCCGCCCCGAGCCTCCCCCGGGCCGCTGCCCTGCACAGAAAGTGCCTGCTGTCTTCAGAGCAACCTGGGACTCCTGCCAGGGACTCGGTCCCCCCACGCAGAGGCTGTTGAGGAAGTGGGGCTAGAAACCCACTGCACGACTGCACGACGCAGGTGGAGAGAGAGAGGAGAATTTCCAATCCTCCCCCGGGACCCGCCCCCTTCCGGAGTCCAGTCTCGGGCTCGCAGCCTCAACCACTGGGCTGTCCTCTGGGCCGTGCGAGTGGACGGTTCTTGAACTCCGCCTTGCCTGTGCTGAGCCCACGGGAGGAGGCAGATGAGATGCTTGCGCGCTGGTTCTAGCACAGGCCGTCAGCCCCACACAAACCCCACCTGTTTTTCAGAAAAGACACCGGTTCTCCTTAAGAGACTCGGCCCCTGACCCCTGTCACTGTCCACAGCTATAACCACCTTATTCCTGCTGCTGCTAAGTTGCTTTGGTCGTGTCCAACTTTGTGCGACCCCATAGACGGCCTTATTCTTATGTTGTTTCAAAGTGGTTTCCCCGGCTTCCCTAGTGGCTCAGTGGGAAAGAATCCGCCTGCCAAGGCAGGAGACGCAGGTTCGAGCCTTGGTCCGGGATGATCCCACAGGCCGCAGAGCAGCTAAGCCCATGTGCTGTAACTCCCAAAGCCCCCATGCCCTGGAACCTGTGCTCTGCAATGAGAAGCCCTCACTGCAGCAAAGATCCAGCACAGCCAAAAATAAAGAAATGAATAAAGATTTCCTGATCACATGACCGGAGAGGTGGTATGTGACCTCCTCCCCTACCCCCGAAGCCTATCAGGGTGGGTGACCTATTTATTGAATGAAGGGGTCTTTAATGAAACCTGACGTCCCCTGGCCCCCAACAGTGCTGTCTTCCTGTTAAGTGTGAGGAGGGGATCTAGGGTGGGTGAGCAGAAAGACTGGCAGTCTTCAGGGTCTCTGCGGAGTGTCCAGAGATCTGAGAACGCTGACCACCACGGCTCCAGACGGTGACCACGGGTCATCCGGAGTAGGTCTTGGTAGGAGCGAGTCCCTTAAACCTTGGTGGGACGAGGATTCTGGCTGGCTTGCCGGAATCACGCCAGACCCTTGAGGCCAGCTACCCACCGAGTTGTCTCCTGGGCCTTCTCCTGAGATAGAGGACCGTGGGTCAGTGTCCCCACCGTCCCCGCCCCCAGCTAGTGTCTTCGAGCACCTTTGTGTGCCTGGACCTGCTGCACCCTGGGGACGTGGAACAGAAAACAGCTGTGGGTGGTGTGGTTGGTGTGGTGGGGTCCCCAGAAGGGGGGTGTCTCTCCTCCTCCGAACAACAGGGTCCCCAGTGGTTGGGGTAGCCTTTCACGGGGAGGGGGCGAGGGGGCTTGAGCTGCTGTCTCATTGGCCTATTTAGGACGTTTTCATCGAACACTTGCTGTGTGAAGTGCCGGCTTGCCAGGATATGACAACCAACCAGAGTCCATCCCTAAGGAAGCCCCAGTTGGCTGGGGGACACGTGCAGGGAAGGAGGCTCTTAGCTTTGTATGTGATGAGAACTAAGAGGGAGCATCTGAGTGCTCCTCGCAGTGTCTAAGGGGCACCTGGCAGTGTCTCAGGAGAGCAGGGAAGGCTCCCCAGAGGAGGTGCTGCCGACTTGACCCCAGAAGGGTGGAGACGAGTTCTCCTGGGAAGGGGGTGGGGTGGGTGGAGACATCAAGGAGGCCCCAGGTGGTCTAGAGGGTGGGGGCAGGAAGGTGAGTGGGAAGGAAGGCCTTGCTGGCAGAAGTCCAGGGGTGCAAGGGTGCTTTGGGGAGCCACAGAGACAACCCATAAGAGCGGCTGGACTCTGTGTACTGCGTGGTGAGGAGAGGCAGGAAGTCGGTCTGCGATCAGGCCGCTCCATTAGTGGTGCTTGGAGGACTGAGCCCTGGGGGTCCTGGGGTGGATTTGAGAGGCTTGGTGTGTGGGCTGGGCAGACTGCAGGCAGTATCTCAGGCTTGGGGGTCGGGCGAGGACCCACCTGGAACCCCTAGGCTTGTTAAGAGCAGGCTGCTGGCCCCGCCCCCGAGGCCTGGTGGGGTGGGGTTGAGAGTTCCAATTTCTAACAGGCTCCAGGTGGCTCTCTTGCTGGTGGGCCGGGCCGGCTTTGGGCTCAGGTGGCAGGCGGATCCCTCAGCTGAAGGCGGGGTGCTGGGAGGTGAGGGAGAGAACAGGGAAGTCCATCTCGTGGTTGCGACTGTCGGTCACCCGTGTCACCGCCTGTGATCCTCAGCCCCCGTGTCTCACTTGCCTTCCAGGTGGCACGTTCCTGAGCTTCCTGGTTCTGGTGACAGGCTGCACATCCGTGGGCAGAATCCCAGAGGCCGAGATCTACAAAATCACCGCCACCGACTTTTACCCTCTCCAGGAAGAGGCCAAGGAGGAGGACCGCCTCGCAGCCTTGCGGAAGATCCTGAACTCGGGGGTTTTCTACTTCTCCTGGCCCAACGATGGGTCTTGCTTCGACCTCACCGTCCGGGCGCAGAAGCAGGGCGAAGATAGCTCCGAGTGGGGGAACTCCTTCTTCTGGTGAGGCCCTGGTCCTCTGCCCCTGGCTCACACGGAGGGCGGGCTCTGATGAGCACCTGCATCTTCTGTCTCTTAGCATCATCCCCGGGCATGTGGGTTACCTGCGGGAGCTGTGATTGGTGCCCACACTCTCTGCACAATGAGAGGAAAACTAGCCCCCGCTGGAATCAGGGAGGGTGTTCAATGTGGTCTTATGTAGTCTCCGGAGGGAAAATCTGCTCCGTAAGTAAGGAGCACAAGTGCCGGCATCTGCTGGTGCTCCCTGAGCACCTGGGCCTGTGCTCAGCACCTCCCCAGTCCCCTCAGTTCTCGTGGTGATCCTCCAGCGTACAGACATTTGTAAAGCAAGCACTCTTCTAAGTTCTCTGTGGGTCATAACTCACATACTCCTCATAGGAAACAATGAGGTAGGGTCTGTTTTCCCCATTTTACAGGTGAGGAGACTGAGGCTTGAATGAGGCAGGGAATTTGAACCCAGGCATCCTGGCTCCAGGTCCCACGCTGTTAATCCCACAACCAAACCTGTCGGTTTCAACGGCAGAGCCGAGTCATCCTGCCAAGGTGATGGGCAGTAATGGGCCCCTTCGGAGACCAGCGGGGCGTGGATGACCCCTCAGTGTGTCAGCTGTCACCCTTTGTCGGCCCTGGGGCTCGTGACCTTTGACAGGTCCTGTGGAAGACCCGGGGTGCGGCCTGGTGATTTGCATACAATGGAGCTGCTCCCTTCAGATTTACCAGGAGATTCGAGTCAGAAGCAGAAGTGATGAAAGTCCTGCTGTAGGAATTGTTCGGAGACGCCTTACAGGACTGGGTGTTCTTGGTTCCAGTGCTGGCCTCTGGGGCCTTTCCAGCCCTGAGTCAGGGCCGATGAGGCATCTTTGTGCCCTCTGTTTGTTCCTTCCTCCCTTTGCCCAAACAGAGGAGGTCACAGGTTTCATCACCTGTAAGTGTACTTTCCTTGGTGCTTGGGACCCCACAAGTGAGCTCCTGACTCCACTCGGACAAAGACGGGTTCACAGTGTCCTTGCAAATGTGCCGTGCTCCCTGCCCCCCAGATCCCCTTAGGTTCTCTGGTTATGTGGGGTTTGGGGGACAGTAGCGTGCTCAGACTTCAAGGACGTGAATCTTGTTAAAAATGCAGATTCTGATTGAACAGGACTGGGCTGGGGCCCGAGACACTGCATTTCCAGCAAGCGGCCGACGGTGGCGCCAGGGCTGCTGGTTCAAGGACCACACTCCGGATATCAGGTCCAGCGGATCGTGTATCTGAATCACTAGCTCCGTTTTGCGGATGTCTGTGCTCCTGAAGGGAGCCAAGCTCAGGGACGCAGGGGCTGTGGATTATGAAGGGATCTTTGTTAGGCCACAGGGCCGTTTTCAGCCAGGACTGCCTGATGAGCCGAGACTAGAGGTCTTGGAAGCTATAACAAGCCTTGAATGCCTGGGGAGTCTGCGTCACCCTTTGTACCTACTCTTCCCAGGCCTCCTTGTGCCAGCTCTGTGGTTGGAGATTTGAGGTACACAGGGAAGACAAGGCAGGGAATCACTGAGTGAAGACTGAGAGGGACTTGGGAAGGGGGAGGCCCCAGGTGGACTCTGGACTGTCTCCAGTTGGCCAGGAGAAGCCAGCCCTGGAGGGTGCGTGGTGTTTGGGCTCAGGGCGGCACCCGTGCAGCTCACCACAACTGAGTCAGGCCCGGCTGCATGGTCACGGGCTTGATTGCCTGAACCCACCATTAGGGGTGCTGGGTTCAAGGTCTGAGCCCACATCTCGAGTCAGATGGGGTCAGCAATAGACGCGGCTGGTGCACGAGAGTAAGGGTTTGGTGGGTGAAGGCGT
This sequence comes from Bubalus bubalis, assembly GCF_019923935.1. NCBI lineage: Eukaryota > Metazoa > Chordata > Mammalia > Artiodactyla > Bovidae > Bubalus > Bubalus bubalis. Next base: position 9,520,546 of record NC_059166.1, on the reverse strand, counting down.
TTTTCTGGGTGGTTACTGTTCCCCGCTGATAACTGCTTCCCAGTACAATCAAGTCCTGGAAGGAGATGCAAACTCTTTTCCTTTATAGGTTTGGGTTTCTTCTTTCAAGGTTATGAGCCGTCCTACAGGGGGTCAGGCCAGTGTGACTACAACAGGGATTGTTTAGAGTTGTCTGTTTAGCAGAAGGTTGCTTTGATCCCTGATGACTGATGGCAGCCATCACTGTGTGGCTGGAAGACCCTGGAACATTCTGGAGACCTTCCCTTGATGCAGATTTAATACATGGGTTACTAAAGTTGATTTAGTGCAGATGTAAGAATTGGACCATGAAGAAGGCTGAGCACCAAAGAATTGATGCTTTCAAACTATGATGCTGGAGAAGACTCTTGAGAGTCCCTTGGACAGCAAGGAGATCCAACCAGTCAATCCTAAAAGAAATCAACCCTGAATATTCATTGGAAGGATTGACGCTGGAGCTCCAGTACTCTGGCCACCTGATGCAAAGATCTGACTCATTGGAAAAGACTCTGATGCTGGGAAAGATTGAGGGCAGGAGGAGAAGGGGGTGACAGAGGATGAGATGGTTGGATGACATCACTGACTCGATGGACATGAGTTTGAGCAAGCTCTGGGAGATGGCGATGGACAAGGAAGCCTGGTATGCTGCAGTCCATGGGGTCGCAAGGAGTCAGACACGACTGAGCCACTGAACAACAACAAAGTTGGTTTATCAGCTGAATTTCAGAGAGGGATTCAGAAGAGGGGAAGGTGTTTTTGTAAAGTGACGCTTCATGCTCATCATTCTTCAGGCAGCCCAGCGCCCTGGTGTGAGAGCTCAGACATGGCCCTGCTTCCCGGGGGGCGGTGTGTCCCTTAGTGCCCACGTGGCCATGTCAGGGAGGAGGCTGGCCTGAGAGTGGGGAGCGGCTGCTCTTGCCGCTTGGAGAAGCCGCCTGGGATGTCAGAGCTCATAGCACACTTCTCCAGAAATGAGGGCGCTGAGTCTTTGATGAGGGCTCGGGGCAGGAATGGTGCTGCCTTTTTAAATACACAGCGCACCGTGATCTAGATGAGCTCGCTACACTGTGGGGGTCCCTGCCTCCGGGGGAGCATGTTAAGGACCTCAGAACCGCACAGCTTGGGTCCCCTGGGTGAAGCTTGTAGAGTCTGGAAGCAGCCTGAGGTTCGTACCACCCCCAAGCCCCACTTCTCAGCCATCACCTGCTCAGTAAGCTCCTGTGGGTGTCGGGAGAGTGAATGAGACATGAGAGCCGGTGTGACTGTGTGCAGGGGCGGCTCTGTAGGTAGGGCCTTCAGCAGGAGAGGCTTGGGCTGAAGGGCACAGCTTCCATGCCATGCTTACCTGGCTCTGTGACCTTGGGCAAACATTTCTCCTCTGTGCCTCAGTTTCTTCATCTGTAAAATGGGGTGAATGATAATGCCTATACAGAGGCTGATAAAAGGATGAAATGAGTCGATCCATCCCAAAGCACTTAGAATGGAGCTTGGTTCCCTTTCTAAATGCTGGCTGTTATCCCATGAAGATCATGGACGCCAGAGACCCAGAACCATCCACTTGGTTTGGGGAGGAAGTACTGGAACTCTAAGTTTTATGTTCATCTCATCCTTTTTGTTTAATTCCCATTGCTTTGCAATGCTCTCATCATGTTCACCTTGTGGAATCTGTATCTAATTTAAATAAGCATGCATGTATTTAATTATTTTTATCATTTGTCATTTATCATTATTGTTTCATCATAAAACATGATTAAATTTTTACCGAAGGGATTTATGTTCAAAAACTGCCGAAGGCACTGGTGTAAACAGAGGCTCCTCTGTGGTTCCCTGAAAGCCCAGCGACTGGCTGACCCCTGCACCTGCATGCCCGTCACTGCTGCTGACGCCCGGGAGTAGCCCTTTCCCACTGCCCATGTCCTGGTGGCCCTGCCGTTTGGGGTGCCTCTAGAGCACGTGAACATCCTTGCTGCGTGTCCCGAGTGTGGAGTGCACGGGGCGTGTGCAGTGCAGGAACATGGCCCCCAGGCGCCTCCCCTGCTTGCTGCGGGTGCAGTGTTTCCTGGAGGGCACGAGGCGGCCGGAGTCACCGCGGGCTCTGTTTGCAGGAACCAGCTGCTGCACATGCCCCTGACACGGCACCAGGTGAACTGCTGTGACTGGCTGCTGAAGGTCATCTGTGGGGTGGTGGCCATCCGCACGGTGTACGCCTCTCACAAGCAGGCCAAGGCCTGCCTCATCTCCCGCATCAGCTGCGAGCGTGCCGGCGCTCGCTTCCACACCCGCGGCGTGAACGACGACGGCCACGTGTCCAACTTCGTGGAGACGGAGCAGGTCAGTGCCCAGGCCAGCCCGGGGTCCCCGGTGGCTCAGAGTGGATGCACCCACGCAAATGTGTTTCCACTCGGTGTGTTGGGGGCAGTTTCTGATGAGCGTGGCTCCTCACTCTCCCAGGAAGGAGGACAGAAAGCGTCCCTGGGGCTGTGTCTGCAAGCGTGGCCTCTGGTTTGCATGGTGTTCTCTTTCTTGATTCTCTTCTCATGCTGGAAAAACGTGGCTTACCTGGGGTAATTGCAGCTAAAAAGCAGCAGGAATTTTTGCTGTGATCAGGAAGGGTGGTGGTTATTCAGAGAGCAGCTGATGGATGAACCAATAGGATTTGAAAATCTTTTAAAGACAAAAGTAAATAGATGAATGGGCTTCCCAGGTGGCTCAGTGGTAAAGAATGTGCCTGCAATGCAGGAGACGTGGGTTTGATCCCTGGATTGGGAAGATCCCCTTGCAGAAGGAAATAGCAATTCACTCCAGTATTCTTGCCTGGAGAATCCCACCGACAGAGGAGCTGGCAGGCTATAGTCCATGGGGTCATGACAGAGTTGGACGTGGCTTAGCAACTAAACAGGAAACAATAAAAGTAGATGAGTAATGGCAGGATGAGAGAAGAAAGTTATTTTTCATTCTTGATCACCTGAGGCTTCATTCTAGAAGCAAGTCTTAGCAGCTGGGGTTTGTGAAAGTTCCGTGTTGGGCATCAGTTGCTTTCAGCTCCGTGGAGTAGAATCATCTGCCTAATCTCTTACTGACTTTATCCCCCTAAATTCTGTTCTTATTCCCAGAGATGCTTTATTTATTTATGTTTTTTGCTAACATGTGATTTGTAGGATGATACCACCATGTAGACTGGCAGTGGAGTCAGTCATAAAGGAAAGCCCATGAACGGCGCGTGTGCGGTGTTGCCGTGCATGTCGAGCTGCAAACAGCCCGTGTTTAGTTAGTGGAGATGTGACTTCGCATCCCCTCTTACTGCTGCATCTGCACCAGGTGGTTCCTACCAGGACTTGAGCGGTTTAATTCAGCACAGGTTTGAGTCCCTGCCCTTGGTGTGTGAGCTGCAGCTGCCTGGGCTTTCCGAAGGCACAGTTCAGGGGAGGGTCCTCTAGGGGTCAGATGCTGAGTAGGAGGACCTCAGTCAGCAGCCTGAAGATGAGTGACAGGAGCAGTTTCTTGCCTGTGACTTCTGTTTTCCCACTATCTGCTCTCCTGGACATAGATGAGGCTGGTGAATGAACACCTGGTTAAAAATGACAGAGGATGGGCCTTCACTGGGTGGTCCAGTGGCTAAGACCCTGCACTCCCAACTCAGGGGGCCTGGGTTCGATCCCTGGTCAGGGGACTAGATCCCACATGCCGCAACTATGACCAGGCACACCCAAATAAATATTTTTTAAAAACTGAGAGAGGAAACGTGGCCCCCATCTCCTCTCTTATAACCACGAGGTTTTTAAAATATATATATTTGTTTGTTTTTGGCTGCCTCGGGTCATATTAGTCATGGCGTGTGGCTCCTCATTCGGCACTTGGGCTTCTCTGGGTTTGCAGGTGTTTCTCTCTAGTTGCAGCATATTGGCTTAGTTGCCCTGTGGCTTGTGGGATCTGAGTTCCCCAACCAGGGATTGAACCCGCGTCCCCTGTATTGGAAGGCGGATTCTTAACCACTGGACCACCAGGGAAGTCCCTCAACCAGTTTTTTTTTTTTTTTAATTGGTGCCCCATCTACTGTGTCTTGTCAAGGAAGTCATTGGGAAAGCAGCTGCCCTCCGGATCACTGGACAGTTCCTGAAAGATAAGACATTTAAACACTGAAAATGTCAAGAAGATGGTGGTACTTGCCTGCAGCTATTGTAACAAGTACCACAAATTGCGGGGTGCGGGAGTTAGGGGTGAGGGTGCTTAAAGCAGTGAAATGCATTGTCTCTCAGTTTTGGAAGCCGGAGTCAGAAATTGGAGCTTGGGCAGGGCCGTGCCCCTTCTGGAGCCTCGGGGGAGGGTCCGCCTCTCCCTATCCAGCTTCAGGTGGCCCAGCCATGGCAGCATCGCGCCAGTCTCTGTCTCCCCCTCCACGTGGCTCTTCTCCCCTTTTCAGGACACCAGGTTGGATGATGGTGCCCTACCCCAACCTGACTGTGCTTACCTAATTGTACCCGCAGTGCCTCTTCTGCCCAAATCAGGTCACGTTCGCAGTGCTGGGGGTTAGGACGTCAGCATATCCTTTGTGGGTGGGGGGACACAATTCAGTCCGTTGCAAGAGCATCATCTGACCTTAGCAGATTAGGACTCTGCTTTAAATGCAGTACACTTAGCTGTATGGGAAATCCCTATGGTCGTTGCTTTTCTCATTTCTCTACAGACAGGACTTGAGCCTCTGCTCTTTGTTTCATCTAAGGTGCCTGGTGACTTGCGTTGGTCCCCCCAGTTTCTGGACTCAGAGGCAGGGACCTTGTCGCCTGCAATACTGCGTGGTGGCCCAGCGAGGCTTTAGAGATGACCGCACCTGCCCCACCATGTCTGCAGCCAGGTGATATCATTTTTACAGACCCAGACAGGGCAGGAGGTCATGGGCTGGCAGCCAGGGCAGTTCCTCATGGGGCTTGTCCATTTCAGGCTGCTCTGCAGGGGCCCTGTGCTCTCCACCACGGAAGGGAGGAGCCGGGGATGGTTCACACCCATCGGGGGCCCCCCACCCCTGAACAGCCTGACTGCCCTGGCATGTGGGGGAGAAGGGGACCCCGGAGAGGAGTCAGTTCCCAGAGCCGATGCCAGGAGCATCCTCATTGGCAACCGGATGCACATCTTGAGTTTGATCATGACCCTACCAGCTGGGGATGCCACAGGAAGGATACAAGCCAGCTGGCCCCTCGTGGGCAGGCGTCTGCATCTCGGGGGTGTCTCCCAGGGTGAGTGGTCAGTGCTCAGCTGCCAGCCTCCTGCCTGGAGAGAGACGAGAAAGATAGCAGAGCAAGCGGGGGCAGGGAGAGGTCTGTGTGTTAGGAGGAGCCTGGAGCCGGAGCAGAAGTCCTACGGGGGGAGAGGAAGACAAGGTGTTGCCTGCTTGCTGACCTGGCATTTAGAGAAACGGCAGGGTCTGAAACCCCACGTCCGCACCCAAGGCGGGCAGGCGGCGGCTCTGGTTGGTACTGAGCCTGAGTCAGGAAGGCGCCCAAACTCCGGCGGCTCAGCCCCACGTGATGCCAGTGGGTCACCTCCAGCCTGTGTCCCCTGCTAATGGGCTGGGAGGCGTCAGCCCCTAGGCGTCAGGAAGGGGGCTCCCATAGCAGACGCCTGAGGGCGGTTAACGGGCCACGGTGCCCCTGTTGTCCAGACAAGAGATGGGGCGAGATGGAGCCGGCTAGATCCCTGATGTGGAGACAGCAAATGGGCTTCTCCTGAGTCAGACTCTTGGGAAGCCAGAAAAGGGAGGTGTTCTCAAACCACCCACTCCTGCCTTTTATGTTTTTTCTCTCAGAGGAAAGAACAGTCTTTCTCCATCAAGGCAGGCTACGTGTGTGTGCACTTTGTGGGCAGGGGGCTTTTGTTCGGGGGGACGGGGGGCATGCCGGCATATGTATGCTGTGTACATGCTTGTGTGCACATGTGTGTACGTTGTGTGTGCGTTTGTGCTCTGGACACGCATCAGCGTGCAGGTGCGGATGGCATCTTGGTTTCCCTGGCGACAGAGAGGAAGGGTCTGGAGTCTTGGCCACTCAGCTGGAGGACCTGCCCGGTGGGCATGCTCTGCCACTGTGACTCAGCCTAGAAAGTCCCCTTGTCTAACCGAAGAAAGCAAAAGCTAAAGCTAAATATTTGGCTCCTGAAGATAAGGCCACTGATTAATCAGGGAGGTCGGGAGGGACGTGAGTGCAGACCTGGAAAGAACTGGTTTGCAAACACCTCATCCTGCGACAGAAGTTCAGCTGAAAGCCTTTTAGAGAAAAGCATCAGTACCAGTGGCGAGTCTTCCTGCTGTCCTTTTCTCTTGGGGGTTGTTGGGTCGCTGCTCCCACCTCTCTGTGAAAGAAGGCACGCAGGTGCCAGGTCCAGGGGCCCCAGGCCTGGCCTCGAGCCACACTCCACCGTGACTCTCCCTTCCTGAAGTCCCGCCTGCTCTGTGGCACCCCCACCTCTCTCTGTCCCCCGCCTAGATTCCCTCTCCTGCCTGCAGCCTGAGCCCTGCCCGACTCACTCTCTCCCCTGCGGGGCCTCGTCTACACCTCTGTGACCCAGGTTATGCAAACTCGTTGAGAGAGGGAAACTGAGGCTGGAGGTGGTTAAAGAACACAGCCAAGGCCACCCCGCAGATCAGATGAGCGTGGGACCCAGGTTGGTGGTGTCCCAGAGCCCGCAAGCTCACCTGTGTTCAGCCTTCATCGTGCCTCCACTCCCCTCCGCCAGGTACCCGCTGTTAAAATTAGCTTTGTGAAGCCAGGCCACAGGTGTTGAATCTCCCACTAGCGTCAACACCTGTGTTCTTTCACCCAGAAAGGAAAGCCCTGCAAATCCGTCACTACTGGGTGACAGTCGGGGCTGTCCTGTCACCTTGGGAACCAAGAGGCGGGTGTTCCTGATGACAGGATGGGGCACAGAGCCGGGTATTTTCATGCGGGAGGAGGAATGGAGGAATGTGGAGGCATCTTTCCTTCCTGTCCCAGGCGCGGGGTCTGCAGTGCTGGGACTGCCTGTCGGGGGTTTTCCTGAAGCTGGTTCTGTGCGAGTTCCAGCTCGGGAGGGGCATGTCTAACTCTGGAAGCAGTGCTTTTAGCGCTTGTTATATAAGGTGAAGGTGGCTTAACGGTAAAGAATCTGCCTGCCAGATCAGAAGACACGGGTTCAATCCCTGGGTCGGGAAGATCCCCTGAAGAAGGAAATGGCAATCCACTCCAGTTTTCTTGCCTGGGAAATCCCATGGACCAAGGAGCCAGGCGGACTACAGCCCATGGGGTTGCAAAGAGTCAGACACGACTCAGTGACTAAAATAACAACAAAATAAAGTGAAGGGTAATAGTTCCCTGAAAGCGAATGTGTTAGTAGCTCAGTCATGTCCAACTGTTTGCGACCCCATGGACTGTAACCTGCCAGGCTCCTCTGTCCATGGGGATTCTCCAGGCAAGAATACTGGAGTGGGTTGCCATTCCGTCCTCCAGGAGATCATCCCAACCCAGGTCTCCTGCACTGCAGGTGGATTCTTTACCATCTGAGCCACCAGGGAAGTCCTTAGCATACACCAAATCCTGGGCTCGGTTACGAGTTGCCTTTCCGTGGAGATGTTGGCCGAATTGGTGATCTCTCAAGAGTCTGGACATGTGCGTGATTGTATGCGTTTAATCTCCTTGCAGCCAACAGTACTTTAAACAGCCTGCTACTTTCTTCTGCTTTTGTCAGTAAAACAGTGGCGGGTAACCCACTTGCCAGTGATCAGTGTCTGGAAACAGACAAGTTCTTAACCCAGTGCATTTTTTCCTTTGGAGATGAAGGGATAGAGTTTCAGCCCAACCTAATGATGACCAGGCTTATGCGGTTCCTGTAGTCCAGGGAACCTTCACGTCTAATGTTCAGCTCCTCCACTGCAGAATTACTAATGCATGTGTGATCTGAGCGTGATCTAGCCGCATGGAAAGCTATTCTGTGAGGGAGCAGGCCAGTAAGAAATAGAAAGGGCCAGTGGCATCGCCCGGGCCGGCCCTGCCAGGCCAGGGTAGAGTTACCCAGATAAAGGGCAGCATCCGATGGCTGCCGCAGCCTCCCCCTCATGATGCTCAGGACTGTACTTTTTGTCGCTTTAGACCTCCCTGGCGCTAGAGCATCCGTGGGGGCCCGCTGGCAGGTGAAGAGTTGGTACGCCCTGAAGGAACTGTGTGCGGTGGGGGTGGGGGGGGGATACTTTAACTTGTAAGAATCATCCGTGTCCTGCAGGTGCTGTCACCCTGGAAGCTTGTGGAAGGGGTGTGTGTGTGTGTGTAAGCTTGTGGAGAGTGTGTGTGTGTGTAAGCTTGTGGAAGGGGTGTGTGTGTGTAAGCTTGTGGAAGGGGTGTGTGTGGAAGCTTGTGGAAGGTGTGTGTGTGTGTGTGTGGAAGGTATGTGTGTGTGTAAGCTTGTGGAAGGTGTGTGGTGTGTGTGTGTGGAAGGTTGTGGAAGGAGTGTGTGTGTGTATATGTGTGTGTGTGTGTGGACTCCGTGACACGGTTAGGAACACAGTTGCGTGGGGCCGGGACCAACTGTGAGGTCATGTCGAGTCTGGACTTGGGCGGTCAGGTGCCGCCAGCTGGGCTTTGCGCCACCGCTGGTCCCTTTCACTTCCTCTGGTCCTTTTCCAGTGGTGCCTGCTACTTGGCCGGCTGACTGGCTGACAGTCGAGGGCTTCCAGGAAGGTCTTAGTTAAGTCCCAGAGCCCATCTGCTTCTGTTCCTGAAGCTGGTGGGGAGGGGACTGCGGGGCTTTTCGAGGAAGGTGGGTCAGGTTGTGGGAATTCCCGTCCGTCCTCGGAGGCTGGGGGGTGGCCTGTAGGCCCATGAGCTGGGCTGGCCTGCAGGGCGGGGAGCGGGCCAGGCGGGGCGAGGGGCAGAGGGCGCCCCAGCCCGCGGCTGCCCTTCGCTCTGGCTGGTGTCGGGTCTCAGCAGCCGGATCCCGTTACCCGGCCCCGGGACGTTCGCTTTCATTGAAGACTACCTCTCCCTTCTGTCTCCCTGCGGTGCAGACGATTTACATGGATGATGGCGTGTCCTCTTTTGTCCAAATCCGAGGCTCCGTTCCGCTGTTTTGGGAGCAGCCAGGGCTTCAGGTAAGTGATCAGAAAGCCTGTCTGTGTGTGTCTGTCTGTCCTTGTTCACCTGCTCTTGCACACCGGTGTGGGTTGCTTCTTCTCATCGTGTTTCTTTCCTGGCACAGTTGCAGGTCTTTCTCCCCAGCCCAGCTGGATTGACCTGAGCTGTCAGTGTGTGTACACACGTGCGTGACTGTGCACATGTGCATGTGAGCGTTGCACGTGTGTCGTGTTGTACACAGAGACACACGCGTTGTGTGATTTTCCCACCTCGAGCTCCCTGATGACCCTGGTGAGATGGGAGGTCTCTGGGGGTAAGTGGACCACGTCATGTGATTGCAGTTCCCTTTGCTCAGACCCCAGTTTGGTGCGTTGAAAATGTGGCCTCTGATGTCTTTTGAGACCTGTGACCCTCCTGGAAAGCTTTGAAAGGTTTGGGGGGCCATAGTGGCCGTGCGGCAGGTCTGGCGTTTGGAGGTGCCTGTTCCTGGACCACCTGAGAACTGCACACCGGTTTCTCGTGATTTCTAAAAATACCCCTTGCCATCCCACATGGGGCTCTGGCCGGTGCCAGGGCTGTTTGGCCTTCTGTCTCCTGGGAAGTGTTCAGGGTATGAGGCCAAGTACACATTTGTCATCAACCGAACAGCACGCAGCCCCGTTGAGGGAGTTCCTACCCAGGAGGGTCTCAGCCATGTCCTTCTGGACCTTCCTCCCTGGCCAGAGGGGACGTAGGTGCCCTCACAAGATCCCTGTGCCCGGCTTCCATCGCTTTGGCCCTTCTTCCCAAGGGCTCGAGGCCCAGGGCCACCTGCCAGATCCTTGGGAGCGTTTGACATGCCGGGTCTCACCGCCCTTGACCTGACCTGACCTCAGCTGTGGGCACCTTGTCCTCACGCAGTTGGCAACTGTGGAAAGGAAGCTTGTCCGCCCTTCAGGGAGACAGGTAGGCAGATGTCTTACGTGGGCTCTGAGTTCTACGGAAAAAGCTCTGAGAACGTTCAATTTCTCCAACAGAAAGGATCACCTAAGACGCATGCAGCAGCTGCTGGCATTAAGTGGCTGCAGAGAGAGGCACTCCCAGGGACGGATGGAGTGTTCCCTGGAGCCCATCCCGAGAGAGCTGTGTTTTTAAACAGCTCAGCTGAGATATAATTTACACAGAGAAACCTGGAGAAGCCTGTGAAGCGTACAGTTCTCTGGGTTTTAGTCCATTTACAGAGTTGTGTGACCATCGCCGTGGTCTAATTTTAGAGCACATTCTTCACCACCGAGAAACCCTGTGCCCATCAGCGGTCACTCCCCATCCCCTCCAGCCCTACCCGAGGCCTCGGCAACCACTCATCCTTTTTTTGTCTCTATAATTTGCCTATTCTAGACATTCTAAAAGGGGTTTTGAAGTTTAATTTTCTTTAGATGTGGAGTTTTCCTGGGCAGTGGGGTGGTTATGGGAGCATCTTAGAATTTGGGAAGGACCCTTTGGAATTCATCTGTTTTAGCCTCTCACCCAGTTTGGGGTTGCTCTTCCAGGCTTGAGGTCGTGATTCAGGATGGCTCCATCATCATCATTATTATTATTAGCTAGTTTCTCCTTGCCTTGCACAGTCTGCCTCTGCAGGGGCCGTGCCACATGAAGTCTGCGTCCTCAGACCTTCACGGTCCCCCTTTTTCCACTTCATCTTCTCCAGGACCCTCCTTCGTCATCTCTGTCTTGTTTCTAGAACTCTCCATGCTCTGGTCTCCCTCTTCTGAAAACAAAGCTTGTCATTCCTTTCTTTAATTTCGGTCTTCACGTTGAACCCGCAGATGCTCTAGACGCAGCCTGACCCTACCGTGGAGCAGCCGTGCATCTGTGGACCTTGGCTGGCTCACTTTTCTGCAGCTATAGCACCTCTTGGACTCATGACACTTGTTAAGGCTCCTCCACAGCCTTCGTGGTTTCTTCAAAATAAGTTTCAAAAGACTTCAGTGTTCATGAATCTTTTGCTAACCTTTGGGTTTGATACCTGTGTTTACCCTCTAAATATTATTCCACATCAAAGGCAGATGAGATCCTCTTTGGAGGGGGTTAGCTCTCAAACCCCCTACCTGGACTATCAGTAGCAAGTCTGATGATCAGTCCTGGTGGTTTTTTTCCATTTTGAAAAACTCTCACTCCATCTTCACTTAGGTTAGATGAACAGTGCAAAGATTTGGGGGTGAATAGCTTGCATTTTAAGTTGCAATGTTGCAGCCTCTTACGCTTGCCCCAGGGAGCAGAGGAGCCCAAGTTGCGGGGGGTGGGGGGTAGGGGGGCGGGGGGGTATGGGGGTGTGCAGAGAGGTCTGTGGATGGTGATTTGTCTACACGTTTTCACAGGCCCAGGACCTTCATTGCAAACTCCTGGGTCCCGACTGCGTTTCCAGCAACCACGCTCCCCTCACAGTTCATCTTTGTCATGTCAGCAGGTTGTGCCATTTATAAAGAGCCATATCAAAAGCTAGTTGCTCTTCCAGTCCAGTCTGTTTGGTAATGTTTTTATATAGGGTTCGTTTGAAGACTTTGCTGCTCTTGTTGCTTTAGCGTCTTCTTCCCTGTAAGATGCACACACAGATAGGTCTTGCACTGGTGGGTCAGGTCTGTGTTTTGAAGCTTCATGTGGCTCAGCCGAGGAGGGAGAAGACCACTCCCCTCTGCGGCTCCCACCTTGCCCACGTCCACCTCCTCCCCATCAAAGCCTATTCACTTAGCTCTGGGGCACACAGCCCTGTGTGCTCTGAGTTGGGTGGTTGTACCTTCCTTTGTTCCAAAGACGATGTGAGATGGATCATACTGCAGCAGTTTTAGAAATAATGACAAGGTTGGGATGAGGAGAAAAAAGTGCTTAAAATGGATGTGAACTGAAGCCAGCATGACATGGTCCACGCAGTGCAGACCACGGGCCTTGCACAAGGCTCCTGGGCTCACCAGCAACATCACAGAAAGAAATAAGGTCACGAGACAGCTTATTGTGGTTTAGAGCATAGGCTCTGACGTTATAGGGACCTGGGTTCCAGTTCAGGTTCTGGTTCCCCTACTTAGGAACCATATACTGTTGAGAAGTTTTTATCTCAAAAAAAAAAGTGGAGAAACTCTTTCTTGCTAAGCCTTAATTTACGCTTCCGTAAAATGGGGTTGACCGTACCAGTCTCATAGGGTTATGGAGAGGATTGAATATCATGAAATGTATTAGAATTCAGTACAGTATCTAGAATCTAAAAAGTATGGAAAATGGTAGTTGTTAATGTTATTCATAACATAAAATATAGCATCTAAGAGACAGAAGGACTTCCCAGGGGGCTCTGGTAGAGAATCAGCCCACCGATACTGGGGACGCAGGTTCAATCCCTGGGTTGGGTAGACCCTCTGGAAGAAATGGCGACCCACTACCTGTATTCTTGCCTGGGAAATCCCGTGGATGGAGGAGCCTGGTGGGCTACAGTTCACAGGGTTGCAAAGAGTCAGACGCGACTGAGCACGTATGCAGAGACAAAAGCCCAAGTTGCATTAGGAGAGGTGTGGCTCTTTGTGCCCTGTGAGTTGAGTAGGAGTTTCACACTGAGTCCCCACGAGGATGCTGTGTGGTGTAGAGACAGTGTCCTCACCTCTCTGAGTTCATGTGCAGTGCGAGGACCAGTCTCCGGGCTCTTCCACCACCCAGCCCTCATACACACCCCTGGGGAAGCCATTTATTCATCCTGCAGGCTCTCATCACATGTCTGGTACGTTCAGACACCTGACATCAGAGATTGCCTCTGCCTTCTGGGAGGAGGGGACAGGTCCTGACGGTGTGGTATGAGCAGAGCCAGGAGAGAGGGCGGCTGAGGTCCTTGTGCTGCGGGGGTGGGTGTCTGAACTGACTTGGGAACGGTGGGGTGGGGTCACCCCAGCCAGGAAGGCAGAGGGGACCACGACGCAGATGCTGCAACCCCTGCATCAGACCACATCCAGGAACTGTGCTGGCTTGGCCACCTACAGCTCGGCCAGGGGGACAGGTTCATGGCGAAAGGTGTGGCTGGAGAAGCCAGCTAGGTCCTGATGAACATGGGCTTTGGACGTTACACTGAGAAGTTTGAATTTTGCCCCAGTGGTGCCCAAAGTGCTGCATGTTGAAACTACTGGGCACTCATAAAATTCCTGGTGCTCAGGGCGTGTGCTATCCCCATTATATCACGTCGGGCAGGAGCAGCCATGCATGCTGTTTTGAAGATACTTAGATGGCTCCAATGTGCAGAAGGCTTGGGAACCACTCAAGGTTATGGTGGTAAACCAGCTTTTCTGGGGCCAGGAGGGAGAAGTTTGGAGTTGTTGCTTTTGCCCATTTTTATGGTATAAATACTCCCATCATGGCTGATTTAAGGCCAATGCCTTAGCTGTGGAGCTGGGACACACCATGGCTTGTGAAGATCAAGGTAGGATGATGGCAAGGATCCAGACCACAGAGTCTGGCATCTTTAACTAGGGGAGGGGCGGGGATATGTTTGGAGATGCCCTTTGTGGCTCTGGGACCCTCTCAGGAGCTGGTAGAGACTCCATGTCCACCCAGCCAGGCGTTATTCTTCCATCCACTTCCTCAGGCTCAGCCTGGAGCATTTAGGATCGCACCTCTGGCTTTAGAGACCAAAAGGGGGTGATTGGTCACGCGTCCAGTTGGTTGCGGGGGGAGGGTGGGTGAAGGAGGAGGAGGGAGACTAAAAAAAGTAGCGAGGTCAGTTCCTGTGTGCGGGGCCAGCCGTGGTTTCATTCCAGCCCTGCCCGAAGCTGCTCCCTGTGGCTCTGACCCACAGCAGCCTCAGGACTAAGTGACATCGGAGAGGAGAGCTGCAGGTCAGTGTCCGAGCCGGGCAGGGGCAGGGCCCCGCATGGGGAGGCCGGACGTGAGGCCTCGGGCAGCTGGACTAAAGGGTTGTCCAGGTGACAGAGGAAGGATGACCTTCCAGAGAGCGTCCCAGGCCCACTTCTGCCCAAGGACCACGTCCTCAGATAGTCCATCCCGTCTGGGAGCCCACAGTGTCCCTTGGCCCCTCCTCCGTGATGTTACTTCAATCACCTGTGCAAGGTGTTCCTCAGTTTCTCTGTTTAATATGTCTTACTTTTCAACCAAGAAGCAATTTACGGGAGACACTTTGCAACCATGCAAGTATCCTGCTCCACGTCAAACTCCCTTAAGATGTATGGTCAATGGATGATTTTTGCCGAACAGTTTTTTCCCGGGATGGTTATAAGGCGATGATTTCCCATCACTCCCTCTGTGTTTATTGGTTGGTATTTGCTGTAAAAACCCTCCCTTCTCCCCATCCCTGTTCCCCACCCAGCTAGCCATCTCACCAGGCGGCCACCGCCCTGTCCACCTGCCCACATCCATCTATCCATCCAGTCATCCACCCAGCTAGCATGCTCCCCTCTGTAGAGATTCCTGGATTCCTGTTCTCTTCATCAGGTTATAGTCCGCTACTATCCTTAACACTGTTCCGTGTCAGGTTGCCTAGATTTGTCCAGCAGCAGAGGCCCTCAGCCAATAGTGACGCATAGTTTCAAATTTGCGTTTTAAGCTGCCGATGTGAAGTAAGTAGTTGTAGACAGTAAGGCAGATTCGTTTGCAGGTAGTTATGACAGCTCAGATTTGAGGGGCCGTCAAGGTCTCTGGCCTCGTAGAAGAGGCTGGAGGCTGGTTTCTCTCTCCCGGTTGGCTGGGCCACACCTCTGCCCCATGGAAGGGTTTGTGGATCCAACGTGGGCCTCGTGGTCTGTCTTCTGTGGATGAGTCCAGCTGGCACGGTCCATGTGGCACTTAGGAGAGGGCCACAGCAGAGCCGGACTCGGGTTCAGGGTCTGGCCATCCTGAGCTGTAAACGGACCATGGAGGCGCCATGGGGCTCCTGCTCTGGCCGGGCTGGTGGTGGAGGGCAAATGGGAAGGCGATCGCGTCCTGGGCCGGAGGAATAACCAGCGCCATCTCTCTTTGATTTAGGTTGGCTCCCATCATCTGAGACTCAGCAGAGGCCTGGAGGCCAGCGCCCCTGCCTTTGACAGGTAGGGCCGTCAAGTCCATCCTCCCTCCTATCAGACAGCGGGATGTGGGACCAGAGAGTGGCCAGAAGGGGGAGACCCCAAATGTGCACTCTGAATCTGCCTTTCACTCTGGTTCTTTCTGCCAAAAAGCAGTTTACAAAATCGAATTTTTTCTTTGCTCTCAGGTTTCCCTGCAGGTTCATTTAATAAATTGCTCAGGTAAAACATTGCCATCATTTTATCCATTCCTTCTGCAGTGACACTTTTATCTTTTTGTCCTAGTTAATAAGGGATCATCTAAACTATAGGGTATTTCCAAGCCAGTTTCCTTTTGCTTTTGAAGTTATATATTCCCAGGCTTTACAAAGTCATGGTATAGAAAGGTATAAGGGAAAAGGCAGAAGTGCCCTAACTCACAATTCCCACTGTTAGCCTTTATGTGTCATTCTAGAAGAAATTCTGGTTCAGTTCAGTTGTTCAGTTGTGTCCGACTCTTTGTGACCCCATGGATGACAGCACCCCAGGCTTCCCTGTCCGTCACCAACTCCCGGAGCTTGCTCAAACTCGTGTCCGTCAAGATGGTGATGCCATCCAACCATCTCATCCTCTGTCGTCCCCTTCTCAATTCTGGATCATACATAGTTAATTTTTTAAAACACCGATTGAATCATTGCATGCTTCTTATTTTTCAGCTAGCTTAAGAAAAGCCATCACTAACCTGAACTCTTGGTAATCTGTACTTGAAAGTTATTAGCTTCTTAAAATATATGTTGTTTTTACTCTGAATGCTAATTTTAAAGTGATCTTAATGGCTCTAAAAATAATTTTCAAAGTAATTTTTTAAGTGTTCTAATCATGCTACCTGAAGCTTCATTTGGACTTTACATTTACTTGCAGCCTTCTTCTTGACCTTAAAATCGGTAACACCATCCCACCTGTGTCCCTCAGTTGGTGTATTACTACTCACCTGAGCAGGCCCTGCTCTGACTCCACATGTCAGACCTCAGGCCAGGACACACCTTCTCTGGGCAGGAGGAACCACAGAGCCTGGAGTAGTCAGGCCATGCATGTCCTGTTCTTCCAGCACCCGCCCCCCGGGGCTGCCTGGCTCCAGGGACGGGGTGCAGCCTGCCAGCTTCTGGGGAGGCTTTGATCGCCTAGATCTGATCCGGCCCTGCATCTTCCCAGGGGAGAGACTGAAACAAGGCAGGATTGCTAGGACCATGGCCCTGGGACAATTCCTCCCCACGGAGGCAGAAGCCCATCTGAAGATTAGCAGGCAGGCTTATCGTCAGCCGTCTGCAGAGCAGCATAGACTGCCCACTTTCAAATCCTTGTTCTTTTCTGCAGTGTTTTCCTTCAGAGCTAGTAAGACAGGTTTTTTGTGTTCCCCCCAACCCCGCCATGGGGCCAGAATGGTTCTTTTGTGATAATTGACTTTAAAATATTCCATTTACGAGAGAAACGTTATTGCAGACATTGGGAAAATGCAAAACTGTTTAAAGAAGAAAAGAATCTAAAAGCATATAAAATTCTACCACTTTTAACATTGTCCTGTGTTGTCTTCCAGTTTTTTCTAGTTTCAGACGTAAAGATTGCATTACTATATCAGTTTTACGTCTGTTTTTTGCATTATGTCTCCCTATTTTTTAAAAAAGCTACATTTAGCTATTCTAACATTGATGAAAGTGAAAGAGGAGAGTGAAAAAGTTGGCTTAAAGCTCAACATTCAGAAAACGAAGATCATGGCATCCGGTCCCATCACTTCATGGGAAATAGATGGGGAAACAGTGTCAGACTTTATTTTTTTCGGGCTCCAAAATCACCGCAGATGGTGACTGCAGCCATGAAATTAAAAGACGCTTACTCCTTGGAAGGAAAGTTATGACAACCTAGATAGCATATTCAAAAGCAGAGACATTACTTTGCCAACAAAGGTTCGTCTAGTCAAGGCTATGGTTTTTCCTGTGGTCATGTATGGATGTGAGAGTTGGACTGTGAAGAAAGCTGAGTGCCGAAGAATTGATGCTTTTGAACTGTGGTGTTGGAGAAGACTCTTGGGAGTCCCTTGGACTGCAAGGAGATCCAACCAGTCCATCCTAAAGGAGATCAGCCCTGGGTGTTCATTGGAAGGACTGATGCTAAAACTGAAACTCCAATACTTTGGCTACCTCATGCGAAGAGTTGACTCATTGGAAAAGACCCTGATGCTGGGAGGGATTGGGGGCAGGAGGAGAAGGGGACGCCAGAGGATGAGATGGCTGGATGGCATCACCGACTTGATAGACATGAGTTTGGGTAAACTCCGGGAGTTGGTGATGGACAGGGAGGCCTGGCGTGCTGCGATTCATGGGGTCGCAAAGAGTCGGACACGACTGAGCAACTGACCTGAACATTATTAAAATTATAGTTACTTTTCAATAGCTGGTGGTAAGAATATTGGAGTCTCCCCCTACTATTTCAATATATGTGTAATAGTCTCTGATATGCAAAGAATTTTCCTAAAGATGGAAATTTTCTTATAACCTTCTTGCTGAGGTTAAACATCATGAAATGCAGTACTTAGATGAAAAGACTGGGCCCCGAGGTTGATGGCTCCCCTACTGGTTTTTCTAGATTTGAGAAACTACCAGGTGAACTAGGTTAACTTTGGAGATATGCACATTGCGTTTATGAGGCTCTGTTCATGAGAGGCAGGTTAGCAGTTCTGGATTTACGGGGGGACTGTATAGAAGTCCGGCATATCCTTGTCTGACGCCACGCGTGTTCAGAAGTCTGATCTGCTGTTCCTCTCGGCTGCTGCCTTTCCTGGGGCCAGCTCACCCTGGACCACTAGTGCCCAGCTGGTGCCCTCGAGGGCGGGGTCGTCAGTGTGTGTCCCAGGGGCAGGGCATCACAGTCTGCCCCGCTCTGTTGCAGGCATATGGTGCTTCTGAAGGAGCAATACGGGAAGCAGGTGGTCGTGAACCTGCTGGGCAGCAGAGGCGGAGAGGAGGTGCTCAACAGAGCCTTTAAGGTAACTGGCTCCCCGCCCCGGGGCGAGGCCGAGAGATGGGGAGGGGGGCCTGCTCTGGGTGGGCTTCCCTGGGGACTGGAGACAGCGGCCTGCTCGCCCCATCTTTGAAGAGACTTTTTTCCATCAGAGCTTCAGCATTAAGTGATCTGGGCTCCTGATGAATGAAGTTTACTTTTCGTGAAGCCGTGTTTGGGTGAATTTGCTCAGAATGAGAACAGAGTGTCTCCTAGCTCTAGCTGCCTTTTCTCCCCGCTGGGTCATTGAGGACTCAGCATGGCTGGGCCTTTCCCCGGCTCTCTTGGACAAACATACACACGTGTGCACGCATACCTTCATGCATACATGTATGTTTGGGCTCCACCCCGTGCATCCCTGACCCCTCGGGGAGCTGGGGTCCCCTGCTCACTCATCGGGCGGGCCCAGCCACTAGTCCACACCTCCTGGCAAGTCCACATGAACACCCGCAGGACACTTGTACCTAAGTAGCTCTTCAGAGCCCCTGCTGGGTTTAATGCGAGCAGCCTAACATAATTTCCTCCTGTGAACTTGGAGCCTTCGAGTCGTCATCCAGCCTTGTTTGGGCTGCCCCCCACCCCGCCCCGCCCGAAGCTGCTCACTGTCCCCAGCTCTCTGTGGACTCCCCGTGGCTTTTGGCACATGTTCCCCGCCCTGGGAAGATACACCAGATGGGGAGGGGGGCCGTGAGCAGAAGGCTCCACCCACCTCCAAGCATCTCTCCCGATTCCCAGTGCCCCCGTGTGCATTCAGTATTCTCTGGACCGAGTGGGCTGTGGGCCTACATAGTCCTTTCAGCCCATGTCCCCTGCTGGATGGGAAAGGAAAAAACCCTGTGGTGGTTCAGAGCTCAGGGAAGCCCCTTATGGAGAGTGTGAAGTCAGCCCTCACTTCACAGGAAGAGTGTCCCCTGTGCTCCTGGCCCCTGGCCAGTGGAAGCTGAATCCACCAGGTGTGCGTTTCCCACTGCTTGGGGAAGCCCCGTGCTTGCAGCAGACTTTCTGGTGGCCAGTTTCACTTGGCCAGACCTGCTTTTCCTGTTTGGTTTGTTGCTATGGGCAACAAGCTTGACAAGTATCTCCCCTCCCATCCATCTTGGCAGCAGTGTTGGCAGCTTATTTTAAGAAAAAAGAAGGGGGGGGGAACCCTCAAGAATCTTCTCCCCTTTATGCCTCGATTTTGGGGAGAAGGTGTTCTTAGATGCCCCAGCAGCTGGTGGACCCCTGGGCCAGAATGGCAAATGACAGCCGACCTGGGGCCCAATGCAGGAGGCCAGGCTTCTGGGCAGGGAGGGAGTGAGAGCAGACCCTACCTGAAGAGCCTGGGTCACGGTCCCCACTGAAGTCGCATCAAAGAAGCTCCCTCAGCCCATCGGCTCCACCACGCTGAGGTCCACGCACCAGCAGCTGGCCTGTGACCTGTGGCTCTCAGGCCACAGGGGACAAGGCACTTCTGCAGCTCATGAAGCCGCCAAGCTTGCCTGCCTTGGGTCAGCTGACGACCTCAGAACGAGACCTTAATGTTGGTGGTTGTGTGTTGATTTGCATCTAGCCTGTGGGGGTCAGGCACTCAGAGTCGTAGGGACTAGACTGCCCGAAGCCCTTCTAGCCCTTTAAGTCACTAGACTCTGGCTGGGCACATGGTGGACAAGTCTGACCTGAAGCCACACCCTGGGATGGCAGCACGTCATCCTTGGCCCCCAGGGCTGCCTGGTGAGAGCGCTGGGGTACCCGGTGTGGAGGGCAGACCTCTGCCCAGCACCCACCTGCATGCTTCTCCATCTCGGCCCTGCCTTCAGTCCGGCTCACCTGCTGGATCTAAGCCCCGGGAGGCCCTGAGCCCCCGTCTCCCCCAGGGTTTCGCTGGGCCAGACCTCCCCCACCCGCAGATGGCCTGGAGGACCCTCCTGGAAGCTTGGCTTGTAGGGATGGGACTGGTTACCAGGGCAACGGGAGCTGGATTATGAGCTCCGCAACCTGCTTCACTGCCCCGGGTCCTGGGGCACCGGGCACTGCGGGGCCTGCAGAACAGAGCCGTCCTTCCCCGCAGGCACCCTCCGGAGAGCCCTGTGGGAGGTGATGTCCCTGCCAGGCCCGGGGCTGCCCCGAGGAGCCAAGGGGCAGAGTCACAGAGCCACAGAGCCACAGTCTGGCTGTCTTCCGTCCGAGGCGGACCTCCGGCCCTTCTGCAGGCGAGACGCGCTTTGTGGTTTTGTCCCCAAGGTCGTGTTCTGTGCTGCCCCTTTCCGGATCAGAGCTGGTAAATCGCCTGGTCCACCGTAACCCTTCAGGCCGAGCCCCTGGGCCCTGCTGAGTGATGCAGTTAAGCGGCCAGATGCCCCGCCACCCTCTCCCATTCCCTTTCAGAAACTGCTCTGGGCTTCCTGCCACGCCGGCGACACGCCTATGATCAACTTTGACTTCCATCAGTTTGCCAAAGGTGGGAAGCTCGAGAAATTGGAGAACCTCCTGCGGCCCCACTTGAAACTGCACTGGGATGACTTTGACGTGTTCACCAGGGGCGAGAATGTAAGTCCACGGTGAGTCTCACTCATGTCCTGTCTTCCCGCCGGATGGGCTGGCCAAGGGGCAGGCGACTCCTGGGAATGCACCCCCAACCCTTGCTTCTCCTGCTTCAGCCGGTGGGCAGACCTGTGACATGTCCTATTGAGGAAACCCCCACTGGGGTTTCCGTGGGAAAGACAGAGCCGGGCAGGCAGCTTAGGATCCGCTCGTCTGCGTCATGCTGGTGACTCTGGGCTGCAGGGGTGGGCTCTAGGTGGCAGTGGGCTACCAGGCAGAAGGTGAAGGGTTCTCTCTTGATGAGTTTCCTTGGGGGCCTGAAATCCCACAGGCTTCTTCCAACACAACTTGTAACTCGTATCCATTGGTTTCCTAAGTTTTCAGAAAGGCACTTTGCGGATGAACTGTCTCGACTGCCTGGACCGAACCAACGCGGTGCAAAGCTTCATCGCCCTCGAGGTCTGTCTCTCAGGCCATCTATATCCTGTCCTGGGCTGTTGGGGATATGGGCTGGGCTCAGCACCCTCGTGGGCTCTTGTGGTCACCGTGGGGAGGGGACAGCCATGTGCCCGGCATCTAGAGAGGGGTCTCGCTGAGGGGTCACATGACTGGTGACGTGATGGGCCTCTCACACGCTCTTTGGAAGGCACCCCAGACACGGTGGTCCATAGGTGCCACCTGGAGGAAAGATAGGCTGTGGTGATTGTTGTGGACGAAGGCAGAGTGAGGCTGCCTGAGGTCAGGCTGGATTTGCAGCCTGCTGCCCCGGTGACCTCCCCTGGCTCCCTGCTGGGAGGAGGCGTGGGGTCACTGCTGCCCGCCATCCAGCCTTGGCTGTCCTGCTTGCTGGGGGTGTCAGGGGAGGGCTGGGTGGTGTAGATGAAGTCCAGCGGGCCGTGGCGGGAAGCCCCATCCTCCGCTGCGAGGGGGCCCTGTGCTCTGAGGGCGCAGAGTCAGCCCCATAATCACTGAGTAGGAGCTCCTGGGGGGTGGCGCGTGGTGGTGTACCCTGGGCAGCTTCCGGGGGGCACGTCCGTGACCGCTGGCCCCTCCGGCTTTCCCAGGTCCTCCATCTGCAGCTTGAGAGCCTCGGGCTGAACTCAAGGCCCATCACTGACCGCTTCGTGGAGTCCTTCAAGGCCATGTGGTCTCTGAATGGGCACAGCCTGAGCAAGATGTTCACGGGCAGCCGGGCCCTGGAGGGGAAGGCCAAGGTAGGGCCATGCCTCCGGGGGCGGCGGGTGGGCAGACGGGCGGGGGCCCAAGCGGGCCCCTCTCACGGCTGTCTGTCTGTCCGTTGTCTGGCCGGCGGCAGGTGGGCAAGCTGAAGGACGGGGCCCGGTCCGTGTCTCGCACGATCCAGTCCAACTTCTTTGACGGGGTGAAGCAGGAGGCCATCAAGCTGCTGCTGGTTGGAGACGTCTACAGTGAGGAGTCTGCGGACAAGGGGAGGATGCTGTTGGACAACCCGGCCCTGCTGGGTGAGGGGCTCCCACTCGCCTGGAGCTAGGTTGGGGAGCATCCGGCTACCCTGCCATCCAGAGGACGTGCGGTGGGTCCAGCCAGCCTGCCCACCCTCACATAATCCTAGATGGCAGGTGGCAGGCAGCCCCTGAGCGAGCTTCTGTGCTCAGAACCTGACCCTTGACTCTCGCTTGACCCGTCTCACAGTGTGACCAGCTGATCTAAACAACCAGCTGCCTTGTCTCGTGTGAGATGCTCAGCCAGGTGCAGCTGCAAGTGGAGGCTGAGGAGAGGCTCAGGAGAACACAGTCATTTCCCTCACAAGTCCTGGAGATGCCGCATGAGGCCACGTAGAGAACCCCCGGGTGGTCAGGAGGCAGAAGGGCGCTTAAGCCATGGTTATTATTGGGGTTTTCATAGCGAAGGCTGGGTGGGGTAGACAGTGTGGCACTGGCTGGCTGGAGTAACTCTGGAGCTTTGGGCTACAGCCGCGGGCTCTATGTGGATGGTTGCTCAGCTGTGTCTGACTCTGCAGCCCCATGGACTGCAGCACACCAGGCTTCCCTGTCCTTTACTATCTCCCAGAGTTTGCTCAAACTCATGTCCATTGAGTTGGTGATGCCATTCAACCACCTCATCCTCTGTTGCCCCCTTCTCCTCCTGCCCTCAGTCTTTCCCGGCATCAGGGTCTTTTCCAATGTGTTGGCTCTTTGCATCAGGTGGCCTAAGTATTGGAGCTTCAGCTTCAGCATCAGTCCTTCCAGTGAATATTCAGGGTGGATTTCCTTTAGGGTGGACTGGTTTGATCTCCTTGTTGGGAGGACGTCGACTCCAGGGAGTTGGGGCTGGAAAGAGGAGGCGCAGCTCTGGACTGGTTGTGTGCACGAAACAGGTTCTGGCTGACTCTGAGACCTGGCTTAACCCCAGGAAGAGCAGTCCCTCCCCACCCCGAAGGTCGAGCTCCACAATATACAGAAGATAAAATTGTTTACATGATACCAGCTGTCACTCTGGTTTCCGGGAGCCTGTTCTTCTGCACTCATGGAAGCATTCACGCTCCTTCTCTGTTAGTTTGGACCGTTTTCCAAACCGAGAGGCTGGGAGAGATAGAGTGGGCTCCCCAGGAGCTGATGTCTTTGAATGTTAACTTACTCCAGGAATCTTTCTCAGCTAGAAAGGGTTCTTGGTCCCATCGCCACATGTCATTTATAGGCATTCTCCCCTGAGGGTAATCTCCTGTTTCTGTTATGACCCGGGACCCTAGAAATCCTGCAGTAGGTAGGCTGCCTTCCACTCTTAGGGACAGGACTGTCGTGGTTCCCTCAATAGCTAGAGGTTTCTTTTCTTTTTTTTGAAATTAGTTATACTTGACATATTAGCTTCAGGTGTATAACATAATGATTTGCTATTTGATGTTGCAGAATCAGTTCAGTTCAGTTCAGTCACTCAGTCGTGTCCAACTCTTTGCAACCCCATGAATCGCAGCACACCAGGCCTCCCTGTCCATCACCAGCTCTTGGAGTTTACCCAAACCCACGTCCATCAAGTTGGTGATGCCATCCCACCATCTCATTCTCTGTCGTCCCTTCTCCAATGCCCTAACCAGCATCAGGGTCTTTTCAAATGAGTCAGCTCTTTGCATCAGGTAGCCAAAGTATTGGAGTTTCAGCCTCAACATCAGTCCTTTTAATGAACACCCTGGACTGATTTCCTTTAGGATGGACTGGTTGGATCTCCTTGGAGTCCAAGGGACTCTCAAGAGTCTTCTCCAACACCACAGTTCAAAAGCATCAATTCTTCGGCGCTCAGTTTTCTTTATAGTCCAACTCTCACATCCGTATATGACTACTGGAAAAACCATAGCCTTGACTAGACGGACCTTTGTGGACAAAGTAATGTCTCTGTTTTTTATATGTCTAGGTTGGTCATCACCACAATAATTCTAGTTCACATCCATCACCACACATAGTTACAAAAGTTTTTTTTTCCTTGTGATGAGAATTTTTAAGATCTACTCTCAGCACCTTTCGAATGTATAATACGATGTTGTTAGCTACAATCATCACTCTGTACATCACATCCCCAGGTTGCTTCTTTCATAGCTAGAAGTTTGTACCTTTTGACCACCTTGATCCACTGCCCCTCACCCCCACCCCAACCTCTGGCAACTGTTCTCTGCATCTGTGACTTCATTTTTTCTTAAGGTTTGTATATGGGGATGTGTTGAAGATTCCACATAAAAGTGCATTGGGGGCTTCTCTGGGAAATTTTTAATGGCATCTTACCTCCCAGGGCTTCCCTGGTGGCACAGACATAAAGAATCTGCTTGCTATGCAGGAGACCCGGGTTTGATCCCTGGGTTAAGAAGATCCTCTGGAGAAGGGCATGGCAACCCACTCCAGTATTCTTGCCTGGAGAATCCCACGGACAGAGCAGCCCAGCAGGCTCGCAAAGAGTTGAACACAACTGAACGACGAACAGTTTCACTCTCCCCTAGAGCAGGGGTCCCCAACCTCCAGGATCTAACGCCTGATGATATGAGGTGGAGCTGATCTAACAATAATAGAAATAAAGTGGACAATAAATGTAATGCACTGGAGTCATCCTGAAACCACCCCACCCCACCCTCGCCCTGGTCCATGGAAAAACTATCTTCCACGAAAACCAGTCCCTGATGCCCAAAAGGTTGGGGACCACTTCTCTAGAGCCGGTAAACATTATAGGTTTGTGGAAAAGAAGGGGAAACCAGCAGTTTTCCTTATAAAGGTGTGTAACTCTTATCTTAGAAATTTTTGGAGTTTTTGAAAAATTGGTTTGCCCATGCTGAAAATGGCTTCACACCCCTATTCTACTTTTATTCCTCCATTGCTGGGGAAATTCCCGTTTGGCTTCTGATAGGCAGGGTGATGTTTGTGTCAACCCTGGAGACGAGGCCACCTCAGGACAAGTGGAAAGAAGCTCTGAGTGGCACAGTGCGTCTCATTTCATAGCAGAGTGTATGTGATGGAGATTTGGGTTAAGTGCCCAGTTTAAAAAATGGAATATATTTTGGCCATCTAGAGGACAGACCTGGTTCAGAGTAATGATTTTTTAAAGGCTTGAGTCTGGGGTACCACACTTGGACTGGAAGGTGGGGAATGCAAAGTGGGTGTCAGAGCCGAAGTTCCATGTGGGAAGTTGCAGGGTGCCCGTTGATGAACTTCCCGTGGGATCGTGGCGTGACCGCGGAGGATGCGTGTCCCTGTGACCTGACGTCACAGCCCGTGTGGCTCTGCTGGGGGAATGGTGTGGAGGGGACATTGTAGCAGAAGGGCCACAGGGAGGTGCTCTGCTCGTGGTGGGCTTTAGCCTCATCCTCATAAGGCCCGGCCACTGGTCCCTGTGGATGGCCTCAGCGTCCCTCTCCGGCAGCAGGCCTGGCTGGGTTTCTGGGGGTGTGGGGGAAATGCATGAGGTTTGGGGTGCAGACAGACATGCCCTTTCTGTGTCCCCGATAGTGACTCCCAAGATCCTGAGAGCCATGTTGGAGCGCCAGTCGGAGTTCACGAATTTCAAGCCGGTGCGCGTGGCCATGGGCACCTGGAACGTGAACGGTGGGAAGCAGTTCAGGAGTAACCTGCTGGGCACGGCCGAGCTGGCCGACTGGCTGCTGGACGCGCCCTCGCTGTGCCGAGTCACCGGACCCCCGGGTGAGTGCAGCCGGGTCAGGGTGACGGGTGTAGACCCCCCTCGCCGCGGGCCTCGCCCACAGGTGGGAAGTTGGGTGTTTGGCCTTCTCGCTCCTTAGAACATTTAGCAAATGCTGTGGTCTGACTTTGCAGAAGATGTCTGGCAAGTTACATATGTGGCACCTTTTCTTTTCCAAGTGTTTGGAAGGGTTACCCAAGTGGTGAATCTCTGTTTTCTCTTCGCACATAGATTTTGCACTTTTTCGGTTTTGATGACTAGAACCCTCGGGCTGTAAGAAGTGAGTGAGATGCCAGACCTGGCCCATGCCTTGACCCAGAACACACACCCCTGCCTTTTCTCAGACCCCCCTTGTTGACATGTGTTTGCTTCAGCAGTCATGAAGAAGTTGTGTCCCCTTTTAAGAATAAAATAATTGTGAGGTTGGACACCTCACCTTTTATCCTATGTCATGCAAGATAATATTTAATGGCCTCAGAGGTCAGGATCCAAACACGTGCTTTTTCTCTGAGAGTCAGCCGTTTATCTAGGCCTTTGGTTTTTCTCCTGCTCACCTGGGTTCTGGAAACCCGGTTCCCTGCCTGCCGTGTGCAGTGCTGGGAGGCGTGTGGGGCACTGCACTAATGTGCCTTGATGACAATCAGAGCCCAGAGCCCTGTTTCCACTGTCTGTGCCCTGTCTGCGTGGGGCAGGGGGCAGGGTACCGTAAGGACATGGCTCGGAGTCACGGGGATGGCTTAGGGCTCGTCGAGAGGGGTGTGGCTGGTGGCTGCAGGGCTTCTGTTCACCGAAGGCCACTCGTTCGAGGAAAGAAAGAGCTGAACAAAGAGCTGGTGAGAAGCCCCTCTGCTCACTCTGCTGTCTGTAAACCGGCATTTCTGGGGCAGACTTCATCAGAGCGGGTCCATCCCCTGACCCTCAGGACACCAGCGCCCTGGGAGAGGACCACAGTTGGACATTAACCCAGAGGGGCTGGTCCAGGGCTGTGAGGGTACTGAGGGCCACACAGGTTTGAGCCAGTGCCCCCCTCCCCCCGGAGCTTAGGGCCTAGCAGATTGGGGTGGGGCAGGTTGGGCCGGGGGCAGGTCTGCTGGCATGGAAGTTATGAGTCCAGGCACTTTCCACATGTCCTCTGACTTCACGACCACCCTTCAGGGTGACCATTAAAGTGTCCCTTTTGAAGAGCAAGCCACAGAGAGGTCAACGATGCTCCTGGGATGCAGGCAGGGAAGGGCCGTGTGCACAGTGGGAGCTGGAGGGAGGTGGGCGTGTGCTTGCCTGTGGCCAGGAGGGCTCGCCCAGGCCACGGGGCTCTGGCCTTCGAGTCGGCCGCACCGGCCCTGGTGGGTCTGACTTCCTCCATCTTCTGCTTGTTCTGCAGATGATGGCGGCAGCCCAGCTGACATATTTGCAGTGGGGTTCGAAGAGATGGTGGAGCTGAGTGCGGGGAACATCGTCAACGCCAGGTGGGTGGCTGGGCCTGGGGTGTGGGGTCCTGAGCTGGGGTGGCCACTAACCTGCGACCCTTGGTGCTGCCCGAGTTCCTGAAGTCCTCCCAGACGTGCTCCTCCCTGTTCCTCTCTCTGCTGATTGAGGGGCCAGAAGGAAGGGTGGGGGAGACTCTGTGCTCCTGGGGCTGCCTGGCCCGGACGGTTGAGTCACCAGCTGCATGTGGTGTGTGTGAGCCCCGAGGGTGTGGGCTGGGCTGGGCGGGGGCTGACTCATGTTTCCTGGGGAAAGATGAGAGAGGGAGAGGTGTAAGAAACCCGTACAAAGGAAGGAAAACCACTGGACTAACATTTGGTGTGAACTCAGCATGGACAGTGGAGCCTGGTAGGCTGCAGTCCATGGGGTCGCTGCGTGTCGGACATGACTGAGCGACTTCACTTTCACTTTCACTTTCATACATTGGAGAAGGAAATGGCAACCCACTCCAGTGTTCTTGCCTGGAGAATCCCAGGGACGGGGGAGCCTCATGGGCTGCTGTCTCCGGGGTCGCACAGAGTTGGACATGACTGAAGCGACTTAGCAGCAGCAGCAACAGCAGCTGGACTCTTTCTTTCCTAGTCCATTGTAAAGCACTTTCTGAACGAATAATAAAACCTGGTTCTATGGAGGTCTAGTGGTAAAGAACCCACCTGCCAATGCAGGGGACCTAAGAAACTCTGATTTGATGCTTGGTCCAGGAAGATTCCCCTGGAGGAGGAAATGGCAACCCACTCCAGTATATTCTTGCCTGGAGAATCCCACAGACGGAGGAGTCTGGTAGACTACATATAGTCCATGGGGTCACAAAGAGTCGGACAAGACTGAAGTGACTTAGCGCGCACACGTGGAGGTCTTATGAGTAAGGCCCTGAGCTGGGTGGCAGGTGGCAGGGGTAGAGGTGATGTGCGGAACACAACCAGAAACACACAGATAGTCCTCTGTAAGGATTGAGGCTCAGAGGGCCCTGATGCAGGCGTGCAACCGATATGATGTCAGTTTGGTAAAAAAGAACCAGCTCAGGGCTGGAGGAGTCTCCAGGTGGGAGAGCCTGCGTCCAGCTAACTGTGAACAGCATCACTGCTTTCTCTCCTCCAGTACCACCAACAGGAAGATGTGGGGTGAGCAGCTCCAGAAGGCCATCTCGCGCTCTCATCGGTACATTCTCTTGACTTCGGCACAGCTGGTGGGCGTCTGTCTTTACATCTTTGTGCGTCCGCACCACGTCCCCTTCATCAGGTAAGAACATTTCGTTTACAGACATCTGGGGGAACCCGGGATTCTTTTATTCCCACTTCCTTTCCCCTGCCCCCCACTTCCTGCAGCAGGAATCAGGACCTGCCATTATTTTAGTCAAATGTAACACAACCCCCAGGGAAAAACCAGGCTGAATAGAATATTGTCTAGTATTTAAAAAGCCTCAATGGGAACTTCTAGCTCAGGAAGCTGGACCCTTTTTGGAGCAGTGTTTGACCCTCGCTGTCAGCCAGGCTCAGTTGGGTGCAGGGAAGGGGTTCCTTGCTGCAGTGTTAGACAGGAAACCTCTGACCTAGAGCTGGGTAACTCATCAGGAAATGAGTTGTTGTCTCTTTTCAAAAGAATTCTACATTTCAAAAGATGTGTGGGCAGAAACTCTCTACCGCTGTCACCCTGTTACTCAGTCTCCAAAGTGACAGCTTTGTGAATGTCATGAGGCGAAGAGCCTTGGAACAGGATGTCTTTTAGGAAAGGGCGTGTGTGTGTGTGCACGCACATGCATGCATGTGTGTTTTAAGGTTGGGAGGAATTCCCCTCCCACAGCTGTCTCATAGCCTTCCCTTGCTCCCTGGTCTTACTCATGTTGTTAGAATCCCCGCCAGTCTTTCTCTTTGCCGATACCTGGCATTGAGCTGGCCTGACCCCTGAACCCAATAGGGTCACACAGGTTGTGCATCTCCTCGGAGGTCAAGGACCACAGACTGCCCGGGGCAGCACCTGGAGAGCAAAATGCTCTGTGTTCCTAATAATCTCTTCTGTGACCTCTGGGAAACCTTCCGGTTTGTGTCCCCCGTGGTTGCTGTAACAGCCTGGCAGTGTCCACAGGGGTGGGTAAAGGTCGGTTGTGGTTACAGTGAGGCTGCGGTTGGGGTCGGGATCTGAGATGGAACACGAGGAAGGGGTCCGTGCCGAGGGGCTCTGGGTTTCTCAGGCGCCCACTGAGGTCCCGACCCCGGTGTCCTTGGCCCCGAGGCCCTCCAGCCTCGGGCTGGGTGAGCGCGCACCCTTGCTGGCAGGTTACCTCGCACCTTGTCTGTCGGGCGCCAGTCCCAGGGAGCAGGTGGAGGCTCCATGGTCCTGTGGACCCGCACACTCCCTTGCGTGCATTGTAAGTCAGCATCTTAACACCAGCAGGCCGCTGCTTGGCGGCCACCCCCCTCCACCAGTCCAGCACAGATAACTGGATGGCTCCTGTTTCTTAAACATACGTTGATTATCTGAGGGCCCCTCCTGTACTTTGCAGAAAAGCTGTGTAGGATTCAGTGGCTGCTTCTGCTGTATCTGGGAGACCAGAAGCAGGTGGTGGGGGAGGTGATTCAACTCCAATGTGCTTCGTGGGTGCTTGTGTGAGCAACCTCAGACAGAGCTGGGACCACAGAGAGGATACTCCTGTCTGCCCCAGGGGGCTGCCCCGGGGCGAGGAAGGGAAGGGGTGACGTGGAGTGGATGGTGACGTGGGTCCCCGTGTGGCCTGATCCCCGGTGATGGGAGCCTCTGAGCGGATGGTGTGGGGGGTTCTCGGAGCCCCCAGCCCCAAGCTGCCACCAAGTGGCTCGTCTCTGTAGCAGAACAGCGTCTGCTTTTCCTTCAGAGGCACTGGGAAGACCCCCCACCGTGTGTGCATTCTCTGTTCCAGGGACGTGGCGATCGACACGGTGAAGACGGGCATGGGAGGGAAGGCAGGGAACAAGGGCGCCGTGGCCATCCGCTTCCAGTTCCACAGCAGCAGCTTCTGCTTCGTCTGCTGCCACCTGACGGCCGGGCAGTCCCAGGTGAAGGAGCGGAATGAGGACTACAGGGAGATCACCCAGAAGCTGAGCTTCCCCATGGTGAGCAGGGCGGTGGGTGGTGGCTGGGTCCCTGCCCTGGTCAGCCCCGCCCGGTGTTCTGAGCAGCTGCAGGAGGGTGGGGCACATGGCTCTAGGAGCATCCCTAGCCTGGGGACTCAGCTTTCCAGGTGGGGGAAACCAGCCAGGGAAGTTGAGATAGAGGTGAGCGGGCGTCCAGCCCAGGAGTGCTGGGTTCCCCCTGAATCTCCGTACCTTGCTGAACACGCTGATACACCCTGCGTGTTCTTATTCTAAGGTAACTGCGTGGAACTGGGAAGGAGAACCCGTGTGCTCTGTCTTAAGTTGGTAAAGAACGTTTGAATCCAAACCCAGTGTACGATTTGGTTTTCCTGAGACTCACACTCACCTTCTTGTGGCTCAGAAAAGAATACCCGGTTTCGAAACCAGTCCCTTTGGGAGCCCCCGGATCCTGGTCTGGTTTCTTGGTTGCCAGTATCATGCATCATGCCGCCCTCTAGCGGGGGTTCCAAAGTTTTCATTCTGAAGCCATCTCTGCGAATTCAGATTTGAATGTTTTCCTTTCTATGTGAAGATGATGGCCAGCCCCCTGCAGACACACCTGTTCCCCAGCAGTGAGAGTAGACTTCAGCCGTTCCTGCCACGGATTCTGTCTGAGACACGGCTGGGTCACAGAGCTCTTCTGTGTAAGGCCAGATCCCTTAAAACTGACATACTGTTCACGGGCCTGCACTCAAGGCAAGAATTCCTTAGTTTTCATGAAGAAGAGCTTGAAGTTGTTCAACAATTAATCCTTGTTGAAGCTTTTACTTCTTGGAATAAAAAGAAAGAAGTGAGTTGGGAAATTTGTCACTGTAGTTTCCCAGATTCAGTTCAGTTCAGTCGCTCAGTCGTGTCCGACTCGTTGCGATCCCATGAATCGCAGCACGCCAGGCCTCCCTGTCCATCACCAACTCCCAGAGTTCACCCAGACTCATGTCCATCGAGTCAGTGATGCCATCCAGCCATCTCATCCTCTGGCGTCCCCTTCTCCTCCTGACCCCAATCCCTCCCAGCATCAGAGTCTTCTCCAATGAATCAACTCTTCGCATGAGGTGGCCAAAGTACTGGAGTTTAAGCTTCAGCATCATTCCTTCCAAAGAAATCCCAGGGCTGATCTCCTTCAGAATGGACTGGTTGGATCTCCTTGCAGTCCAAGGGACTCTCAAGAGTCTTCTCCAACACCACAGTTCAAAAGCATCAATTCTTTGGTGCTCAGTTTTCTTCACAGTCCAACTCTCACATCCATACATGACCACTGGAAAAACCATAGCCTTGACTAGATGGACCTTTGTTGACAAAGTAATGTCTCTGCTTTTCAATATGCTATCTAGGTTGGTCATAATTTTCCTTCCAAGGAGTAAGTGTCTTTTAATTTCATGGCTGCAGTCACCATCTGCAGTGATTTTGGAGCCCAGAAAAATAAAAGTCTGACACTGTTTCCACTGTTTCCCCATCTATTTCCCATGAAGTGATGGGA
The DNA here is from genome assembly GCF_019923935.1 of Bubalus bubalis. NCBI lineage: Eukaryota > Metazoa > Chordata > Mammalia > Artiodactyla > Bovidae > Bubalus > Bubalus bubalis. The sequence goes on along the minus strand of NC_059166.1, from coordinate 9,488,634 downwards.
CCGGATGCCATGATCTTCATTTTCTGAATGTTGAGCTTTAAGCCAACTTTTTCACTCTCCGCTTTCACTTTCATGAAGAGGCTTTTGAGTTCCTCTTCACTTTCTGCCATAAGGGTGGTGTCATCTGCATATCTGAGGTTATTGGTATTTCTCCCGGCAATCTTGATTCCAGCTTGTGCTTCTTCCAGTCCAGCGTTTCTCATGATGTACTCTGCATATAAGTTAAATAAGATTTTGTAGGACTAATATTTTCTTTTTGTGTCTGTGTAACTTAAAAAAAAGTAAAGTCCAACCCTTCTCACTTGAAATGTGCTATTTTGAAGTAGCAAACATGGGGCACAATTTCAATAATTAAAGAGTTGATAATAGAGCTTTTTTCGGTAGAAATATTGAGGGTACCCATACTCTATACCTGTGCTATTCAATAGAGTAGCCACTAGCCACAAGTAGCTATTTAAATGTAAAATAGATAAAATAAAGCCAAAAGCCCTCAGTCACACTGGCCGCATTTCACGTGCGTGGCCCCATGTGGCTGGGCTTCGGACAGCTGAGGTTCAGAGCCTTTCCATCACTACCGAGCATTCTTTTAGGCAGGGCTGCTCCACATGGTTCTTTTATTGGGCTGTGATAATTTCAGTCTTCTGTCCAGAATATTGTGGGCCGAGGGGAGTGGAAGTACCGCTCAGTGTAGTGAACAGAAGCAGGTTCCGCGGCATGGCAGATCTGAGCTCATATCTTGTCTGTATCATGTCCTAGTGGTGTAGCCTTCAGCAGAGTTTCTGAACTGTTTTTTTTTTTTTCTTTTAATCTGAGAACCAAGAGTATGTGCTTCTCAGGGCCACTGTGAAGACAGGGCAGCCCAGAACAGAGCCCAGCATTGTGGGCGGCGGATACTGTGCTGCTCTTGTTGTGATTCCTGGGTGGGGGAAGGGGAAGAGGTCTGAGATCGACAGGGCTGCCCTGGATGCGGGCACACAGCTGACTGCGCAGGCTGAGGCCTGGGGGACTGATCAAGGGGAGTGATGGAGGATCAAGGATAGAAATGTATGAAACCCACCAGCTTTTACAGAGTTGCATGTCCTGAGCGTTTATACTTATTTTCTTAAACCTCATTCTCATAACACTGAATATTTGGGCCCTTGTTGTTAGGATACAGATATAACGAAGCAGGGGTACAGCCTGGCAGCCGAGATCTGATGGGCAGAGCGAATACTGGCCATCATGCGCCTTGTATTAGGGATGGCGCTTTCCCCAGAACGCTCAAAAACACTATTTAGAATGTAAAAAGTAAGCCACATGCAAGGCTATCGGCAGGTTTTTATGGCATTAGTGAAAAATGAGATGCTTTAGCAGACTCTTGTTTTAAAAATAACATTTTAAGAAAAACATATCTGCCTATCTTCTGTATAGTGAATTTGTTTTCCCCCCTCTCCCACATTCCTTGCAAGATGGATCAGATCATCAGGATTTCTTTCTTTTTATGACTTAGGGAAGAAACATTTTCTCTCACGATTACGTGTTTTGGTGTGGTGATTTCAACTACCGCATTGATCTCACTTACGAAGAAGTCTTCTATTTTGTTAAACGCCAAGACTGGAAGAAGCTTCTGGAATTTGATCAGCTACAGCTGCAGAAGTCAAGTGGAAAAGTAAGTTGTGCTTTTGAAATAGTTTTTAACACCTGCTCCAGAGTGGAGTGTGCATGTGTGTGTTCTACGTTGCTTCAGTCCTCTCCGACTCTTCGCGACCCCATGGACTGTAGCCGGCCAGGCTCCTCTGTCCATGGGATTCTCCAGGCAGGAATACTGGAGTGGGTTGCCATGCCCTTCTCCAGGGGACCTTCCCCACCCAGGGATCGAACCCGCGTCTCTTCTGTTTCCTGCATTGGCAGGCGGGTTCTTTACTACTACCGCCACCTGGGAGCCCCCAGTGTGGAACAGCGTCTACTGAATGTACACGCTCGTGTTTGCAAATTAAGCTTCATGCGTGGATGTAACTGATTCTGATATGGTAGAAAACGTGCCCAGCATAAGAAGCTAGAGGTGTGTGAGCGTCCGTCCACACTCGTGTCCTGCTCCTACTTTCCTGGCCACAGTCAAGGTCTGTGTCTTCTCGTGGCCAGAGGGGCTGTCGCTGTATGAAAGGACACTGGCTACACACAAGCCACCGGAGGGGCTCAGGGTGATAGGAGCCTCTATGCCCCGGCTCCGTGGCTGGAGGGGCAGGAAGCCGTCCCTTCCTCCTCCAGGCAAGCTGAACCCTGGTCCAGGGCTTCCCAGGGAGTAAGTTTGAATCCAAGCTGAGTCAAACAGCCCCACATCAGCCTCTGCGCACACAGCTGGTGAGGATGGTGGGTCTGATGTACACAGTCCAAATACCCTGTACTCTGGCTGAGGCTCGTAGGAATGGCTGTATGTCAGGCACACTAAACCAGCAAGTGACATGCTAGACTCTGCTCAAAGCAATTCATTTTGGTGATATCTCTGTTTCTTGTTAGTGAACATGCTAACATTCATTTAATACACTGTCTAATACACTTCACACACCGACTTGTACACATAGTTCTCAAGACCATCCTACAGATTAGGTATTATACCCATTTTATAGATAAGAAGACGGAGGCCAAGGTCACATAACATATCCAAGATCACAGAGTCAGTACACAGAGCCATGATACAGCCCGAGACCATCAGAGTTCAGCTCAGACTTGCCTTGTGCGACCCCATGCAAGTTTTTAGTGCCTCCTCAGGTCACAACGTAACAGGGAAGATTCAGCTATAGGATCTGTCTTCAGTTCAAGATCACACTGGCAGGCCTCCACATCTCAGCACCTGTTTACTTCCTAGCAGGATGGACTGAGGGGGAGGGAAGCGCAGCTAGTTCCATACACCTAGTGAAAGTGCAGCGGGTTAGATGGCGCGAGCAGGGAGGGCAAGACCCCTTCTGCAGCAAGATCCGGTCATTCCTATGGGTTTTCTGTCGTCCCCTCGGGGACGTGGGTCACTGGGGATGGCCAGAGGGCAAAGGGACCTTCACGGCCTTTCTGTTAAAGGTCCTTCTTCCTTCCTCCTGCCAGTGTCCTCCACACCCTTCCACTCGAACACCCAATGTCTGTTCCCGGTCTGCCCACAGCATCAGGGCTGGACCAGGGTTAAATGAAGACGGAGGGGAACTGGGCTTCTGTTCTGAGCCGCTCCCTACCTGTGTTGACTAAAAAGACGCGCAACATGAGAGTTGTGGATTAAGTTTTATTTGGGGCAAAATGAGGACTGCAGCCTGGGAGACAGCATCTCAGAGAGCTCTGAGAGACTGCTCCAAAGAGGCAGTGGGGAAAATTCAATATATAAGATTTTGGTGAGGGAGGAGTTCACTGCAATCAAGCGCTCACTTTACAAAAGATTTTCTGCTAGTCACGAAGGGATTTAGTGATTTTGTCAATATGAAGGGATGCAAGGATTGGGATCAGGAAATCAGTTCCTGAAAATATCTATCAAAGACCAGTCCCACTGGCTTCCCTGGAGCACCGAGTGCCTCACTCTCCACCCTGAACCCCCTCAGTTCAGTTCAGTTGCTCAGTCATGTCCAGCTCTTTGCAACCCCATGGACTACAGCACACCAGGCCTCCCTGTCCATCACCAACTCCCGGAGCTTGCTCAAACTCATGTCCATTGAGTTGGTGATGCCATCCAACCATCTCATCCCCTTCTCCTCCTGCCCTCAATCTTTCCCAGCATCAGGGTCTTTTCCAGTGAGTCAGTTCTTTGCATCAGGTGGCCAAAGTATTGGAGTTTCAGCTTCAGCATCAATCCTTCCAGTGAATATTCAGGGTGGATTTCCTTCAGGATGGACTGGTTGGATCTCCTTGCAGTCCAAGGGACTCTCAAGAGTCTTCTCCCTGAACTCCCTCAGGGGGTGTTGAAGGTCAGCAGCTGCAGCAGCACAGAGCTCAACCTGCAGACGCAGATGGGAAACGTCCTTGGCGAGCACTGATTTGCAGTTGACAGCCCCCTTGGTTTAGTTAACGGATAGGGATCAAGGCCTTGCCGGGGCTGGGCTGGACAGTCCTCTCGCATGGAAGCGGCCTCCTTGCCTGTGTCTGTCGCTGTCCCCCATGTGACAGATCCGGTGCTGAGGGGGGTGGGAGGCCCAGTGGTGTGTCCGTCGGCAGAACAGAGATGATCATCACTTTTTTGCTGATTAAAAGACATTCAGATGTCCCGTATTCTACATGCCTGCCACTATGATGTAGATTCTGTCCCTGTCAGGGACAAAAAGAACCGCTCTAGGACATGCCCTCTGGTGTGTGTAACAGACCTGACTTAGGAGAACTGAGATGGTCCTGTGACTTCTCCTCCCGATAGATATTTAAAGACTTTCACGAGGGCACCATTGACTTTGGACCCACCTACAAGTACGACGTGGGCTCCGCTGCCTACGACACCAGTGACAAGTGCCGCACCCCCGCCTGGACGGACAGGGTCCTGTGGTGGAGAAAGAGGCACCCTTACGACAGAACAGGTGGGTGACACGTGTGCACCGTCAGACGCGGAGGGGGGCGCTGACCCGTGTGCCACAGGGGAAATCACGTTTCTTTAGTCCAGTGCTCTTCGCTCTTTAAAGAACAAGGCTCCTGTTAACCCGGAACTACAGGAAACTCATTCCAGATGTTACCCCTAAGCTTTGGGAGTGGTGCTTTGGGGGAGCCCCCCTCTGGCCTCTTTCTAGAGACTGCAGCCTGTGAGTGTGCGGGCTCCTGGCTCTCTGCATCTGTGCCTCGTGGCTCTCTGCCCACACCACCCCACCCTGCTGCCTTTTCTTCACAGTGGGGACCAGGGGAGAGGCCCTGGGTCCTCCTCTCGGGCACCTCTGCCTCTCACACTCGTGCCCTTTCTCCAGCCCGTTTTGTTCAGCCCAGCTCTTACCTGCTGAAAGCCCCAACTCCAGATCCCACATGAGTAAGACACAGGAAAGATAAGTTTCATCCGTTAGTCGTTGATTGCGTTTTGAATGATTATTGAGGCCCAGCAAGAAGTGCAGTTTGTTAAAAAATTCGAACACCTATAAACTGATACATAAACAATTAAACTGTCCTGGTGAGACGGATGCTGAGATTGCAAAGCCCAGAAATCTCACCTGCAGATTGAGAAGATGCGTTTTTGTCCAGATCAGTTTGTGGACATCTGCGCAAGAAGCTTCGTGTCCTTAGTCTCTGCCTCTCCTACTGTACGAAGAGCTGCGGGCGTCCTGTTTACCGCGGGCCCGGGGCAGAATGCCTGCAGCAGTGATGCTGTGTTCTCACCTGCTCTGCCTGCTCGGGACAAGTGTTTTTTGTTTTTTCGGCTGCACCTTGAGGCACATGGGATCTTGGTTTCCAGCCAGGGATCGAACCCACACCCCTTGCATTGGAAGCGCGGAGTCTTAACCGTGGGACTGCTAAGGAAGTCCCGGGGGAGAGATTTTTACCCCAGGCCCCAAAGCCGCCTTGACACAGTTTCAAGTCCAAGGGGTTAGAGCCACTGAGTCTGAGATAGGAGGTGGGCCGTGACATGGACCCCCGCTCTGTAATCAGTGTTTGTTCATGTTGATACAGTTGTGTCTTGTGTGTCTTTGTGTGCATCTCTTGATTGGAATCTCCATGAGCAGCTGGAGAACTCAACCTTCTAGACAGCGATCTGGACGCTGGCACCCAACTCAGACACACCTGGTCTCCCGGTGCCCTCAAGTATTACGGCCGGGCAGAGCTGCAAGCGTCTGACCACAGGTAAGGTCCTGGCCACCATCGGCATGTCCGCTGCTGGGGAAGGTGGGGTCGGGTGTTCCCTGCAGAGAACAGACCTGCCCATCCGAATGCGTGTGTGTGCATGTGTGACACGAGGTAGAGTAAAGAACGTGTGACAAGTAGCTGTGTGCTTGCCACCAAGAATTAATCAGTGTTAGCCTTTTGTCATCACTCCGCATCAAAAGTGACTTCATTTATGAAAATTGCCAAGATACAGCCTGTATGGTATTTTGTGTCATTTAAGTTTTGATAAATTATGTCATTGTGCAACTTGCCTTTTTGTTACTTAAATATTTTTGAGATAGTGATGTCGCTGTTAGAGATCTGATTCTCATTTGCAACCACTGTCCCGTATTCAGCTAAATATACCCATTGAATTTACCCACTCACCTACTGATGAATATTTTCCTAATATTTTATTATTAAAAACACCACAGAGTTTATAGTATTAATTCAGGATTTTTTTGTTTTTTTTTATTGACGTATAGTTGATTTATGTTGTATTTCTGCTACACAGCAAAGTGACTCGGTTATACATACATATACATGCTTTATGTTCTTTTCCATTATGGTTTATCCCAGGATATTAGATATAGTTTCACTTATCCACTTAATATGGTAGATGTCTTCAATAAGATGATGTCATCTGCCTAATAGAGGATTTTATAAATTTTTTGTAGAGTAAACCCATCCCTATGTAAAAATTACAAGGTTTGACTTATTTCCTGCTGATCTGTTTTCAGTGAATGTCAGGTAGATTTCTACAACGTTGTTCTTAGCGCATAGCATACGGTCATGTGGCTGTGTCGTAACCCCTTCCCTCTCCTGGGACAGTTAAAGGTTATTCCTTTGTCCCTCCCATCAACAGTGCTGCAGAGATCAACCTTGTGTATAAATCTTTGTCTGACTCTGGTCGTTTCCACAGAACAAAATTCTAGAACTGAATTTGTTGGTCAAAAGATGATCACTTTTGAGGTTCTTAACACAAACCTCCAAATAGCATGCCCTGCAAAACGCTTGAACCCCCCAGCCCAGGGAGAATCCCCGCTTTTCCGCATCCTCAGTGGTCCTGGGTGTGGTAGTTGCTCTGTTGTGTCCGACTCTTTGCGACCCGATGGACTGTAGCCTGCCAGGCTCCTCTGTCCATGGGATTCATTTTCTAGGCAAGAATGCTGGAGTGGGTTGCCATTTTCTTCAGCAGTCCTGGGATTACATGCAAAGAACCTTTGCTGATGGCTGGTATAGATTTTCTCTCAGATCATCCTTAGATAGAAAAGCCAAGATAATGCCAAGGTTAGGGAAAGACGGATGGAAACCCCAGGACCAGAGAGCTCGGTTCCAGGCCCGAGGGGTTGCCGCACGCTTGGGCTGCGTCGTCAATGTTTCCTGTTGACAGCAGAGTCTGGATGGCGGTTGGGCTGGGGAACGGTCTTGCCCTGGGCTAACGGTGCCCTCTCTTCCTTCCATGTCTAACACAGACCCGTGCTGGCCATCGTGGAGGTGGAAGTGCAAGAAGTCGACGTGGGGGCTCGGGACAGGGTGTTCCAGGAAGTGTCCTCTTTCCAGGGCCCCCCGGATGCCACCGTCGTCGTCAACCTGCAGTCGCCAAGCTCAGAAGAGAAGGACGAGTTTCCTGAGGACGTGCGCCTGGAGCTCATGCAGACCCTGGGGAATTACGGGACAATCGTGCTTGTCAGGTGGAGACATGCTCAGGTGAAGCTGGGTGCTCATTGCTGGAGAGCGTGTCCCCAGGGCTGACCTGGCAAATCTCCTCTGTTCCAGGATCAACCAAGGGCAGATGCTCGTGACTTTTGCCGACAGTCACTCAGCACTCAGTGTGCTAGATGTGGATGGAATGAAGGTGAGGCACGCTTGGTGACCCGTGGGGCGTGCTTGTCCCCTCCGGCTTCTTGTGCTTCTACGTGGCCAGTTTCTGCGAATGTAGACGCCCACAGGAGGGCAGGAGCTGGGTCTCTATCACATCTTTTTATTGGCTGTGCTGGGTCTCAGGTGCTGCATGGGCTTTCCCTAGTTGTAGCGTGCAAGATTCTATTCCCTCGTTGAGGTGTGTGGGCTTCTCACTACAGTGGCTTCTCTAGCTGTGGGGCACGGGCTTTGGGGCACACGAGATGCCCTCACTGTGGCTCCCAGCCTCTGGAGCACAGGCTCAGGTTGTGATGCATGGGCTTGGTTGCTGTGTGCCACATGGGACTGAGCCTAGAGATCGGACCTGTATCTCATGCATTGGCAGGTGGATTCTTTACCACTGAGCCACCAGGGAAGCCCCGCATCTTTCTTTTTTTTTTTTTTCTTAAATAAAATTTTTTTAATTTATTCTTTGGCCATGCCACAAGACATGTGAAATCTTAGTTCTCTGATTAGGGATCAAACCCATGCCCCCTGCATTGGAAGCCTAGAGTCTTAACCACCAGACTGCCAGAGAGATCTCCTCATTACCACCTCTGCTTCTGGTATCTACCCTCCAGCCCCGGCTCCTTGCAGGACTGGGGAGAAACAGCAAGTTTTGGAGCACCGTGCCCCCTTCGTGACTGGGGCTCCCTGCGCTCACCCCCCCACCCCCGACAAGAATATTGGGGTCGTGCTCTCTTCATGGGCTTCCCTTGTGGCTCAGCTGAGAAGAATCTGCCTGCAGTGTGGGAGACTTGGGTTCGATCCCTGGGTTGAGAAGATTCTCCTGGAGAAGGGAAAGGCTACCCACCCCAGTATTCTGGCCTGGAGAATTCCATGGACTGCATAGTCCATGGGGTCGTGAAGAGTCGGACACGACTGAGAGGCTTTTTCAATTTTTCTGTCTCCATGGTTTGGGACATGCAGCTCATGGTAGTTTCCATTTTGATGAATAATGTGCTGGTTTTAAATTCACACAAAATGAAAAGCTTGGGATGACAGTTCGACTTCTATTCAGACCACATGTGAGCTGTGCCGGGCCTGCCCGAGGTCTAGACCCTCTGGGAAAAAAGTGAAGGTGGGCCTGGCTCCCAATGCGTGCCTTCGAGTGAGAAGCACTTTGGGGTCAGAGGGTCTGAGGTCAGCGATCATTCTCGGGCGGCCGCTCTGTCCTCAGGTGAAGGGCCGAGCCGTGAAGATCAGACCGAAGACCAAGGACTGGCTGAAAGGTTTGCAAGAGGAGATCATCCGAAAGCGGGACAGCGTGGCCTCCGTGTCCCCCACAGCCAACTCCTGTCTGCTGGAGGAGAACTGCGACTTCACGAGTCTGGACTATGACTCGGAAGGTGAGTCACCCCCCAGGACTTCCCGCTCTGTGTGGCGAGGCGGGCAGACGAGACCTTCTCCCAGCACGAGAGCCTCAAGAGCCCTTCTGAGACCCCCGCCTCGGGAAGGTTCCAGAGACCCCTGGAAGTGCAGGCTCACTCTCCAGGCCAGAGTCGGGGGGCATTCATGTGGACGGGTGCTAGCTACCTGCAGTGCTAAGACTGGAGGCGTCTGAAGGTTCACTGAAGACAGTGGTTTTGTGGATGTCAGGGCTGTGGGCTTGGTCCTGTGTCTCAGACATCCGTGGAATTGGGGCCCCAGCCTTGCTGCCACGTGGGTGCCTGGGGCTGCTGGTGGCTGTGCCTCGGGGGACCTCGGGGGTCCTGACACGAGCCACGGGCCTTGATGTTGAAACAGACCCATTGATGGATGACTTGGCGCTTTCCCCCTAATTGTTCGCTGTGACACTTTGTTCCCCAAGGGGATATTCTTGACGACGACGAAGACTATCTGGCGGATGAGCTGAGTCAGCCTGTGGTCTCAGACAGTGATCCAGGGGGAGACGAGGTCTCCGATGCCCCCGGCTCCACCTCCGCGGCACCTCCCGGCAGGTCACCAGCACTCGCCAAGAAGCAGCAGCGTCCGACCTACAAAGGTAGCGTGGACCTTCCTTTTCTAACTCACCTCTGGTGCAGCGTTCACTCTCAGCAGCTGGGCGTCACGTAGAGCCACATCCAGTGTGCTCGGCCCATGAACAGAGGTGCAAAATGAGTCACAGCAAGAGGTGGACACTGGGCTCTGGGAGGGCAGTTGCCACCACACTGATTTCCTCTAGTGATTTCATTTTTTCCCAACAACTGGGACCCCTCTAACACGCCAGATTCATGACCATTCAGTTCAGTTCAGTCGCTCAGTCGTGTCCGATTCTGCGACCCCATGGACTGCAGCACACCAGGCCTCCCTGTCCATCACCATCTCCCAGAGTTGCCCAAACTCATGTCCATCGAGTCGGTGATGCCATCCAACCGTCTCATCCTCTGTCGTCCCCTTCTCCTCCCACCTTCAATCTTGCCCAGCATCGGGGTCTTTTCCAATGAGTCAGTTAGTTTCCTCTATTTAAATTGGCATGGCTCTGAACTGGTTTTACATTTGTGATTTTTTTTCCCCCCACTCCAAGACTTTTCTGATTCAGTCCCATAAGACACATACTCACTATCAATGTCCTGAGTTGTTGGTGTCTGGTTATATTTGTATAACATTATATTGTTATACAGTAATGTTACATCTTAGTGTCATTGTGTCATTTTAGACTCGAGAGGGACTGAAAGTCACTGGGATCAAACTGCCGGTCCCTAGATGATTAGAGTGGTTCACATTCTGCATCAAACTCTTCAGCTCCGTTTCAGCCACAGCCACCTGTGCCTTCCAGCTGTTGGACATTGTATCTCCTTGTTGGTGGCGAGCAGGTGCAGGGGCTTAGCTGAGTGTCAGGACCCTTTGAGCTGCGGCTGAGAACAAAGAACGGCTGATAATTAGATACTTCCCAGGAGGTACAGAGACCACCCCAAGCCCCTTTGACTGTTTTTGGTCCCAAAGCCAGTCAGTAGCCTGGCTGTGTTGAACTATCAGGAGCTTAATAGACTGCTGAGGCCTGATCAGTTGCCACATTGTAGAGATGTGGGCCTGGCAGGTGTGGCTGGCACCCTGGAAACCTGGCGACTCATGGAGCTCCCTGGTGACTCGGATGCACATCCAGGTGTGAGTTCGGTTCAATTCAGTCTCTCAGTCGTGTCCGACTCTTTGCGACCCCATGAACCACAGCACGCCAGGCCTCCCTGTCCATCACCAACTCCCAGAATCTACCCAAACCCATGGTGTGAGACTGCTGCCCAATTCAGAGGCAACAGCCTTCTTTAGCGAATCAAGGTGCTTCTATACGCTGCACGTCCAGAGAGGGCTCCTGCCCTGGAGCGGAAGTGGCTGAAGGGATGTGTCCTTGAGACAGGAAGTGGTCTTCTTCTCCAGGGTGGCTATCATTCAGGCATCCTTTGGAGGCAGAGCAGGTGTGTGCCTTTTGAATGAAGAACTTAATAAAGCAGCTTGGGGTTCTAACATGTGGGCAGACTTGCCCCCTGGTGGACCTCAAGGGAACATCTCCTTGATGCTTTAAGGCCCTCAGTCCAGTTGCTCAGTCATGCCTGACTCTGCGACCCCATGGACTGCAGCATGCCAAGTTTCCCTGTCCTTCACTCTCTCCTAGAGTTTGCTCAAACTCATGTGCCTTGAGGCAGTGATGCCATCCAACCATCTCATCCTCTGTCGTGCCCTTCTCCTGCCTTCTTCGATCTTTCCCAGCATCAGGGTCTTTTCCAGTGGATTGGAAAAGGGCCCTCAGGCACTCCCTTTAGAAGGAGACATTCTGCCTCCCTCAGCAGAGCTCATGAGATGCACCTCGCTTTTAAGATTTGAGGGATGGGAGGATGAGCCAGGATGAAATGAATTGGGGTGTGCTGTGCTGTGGAAGAGAAAACCTAAAACTGTCCTGAATTTAAATGTAATAAGTGAAAAAAGTCACTCAGTCGTGTCCGAGTCTTTGCAACCCCATGGGAACATTCCATGGAATTCTCCAGGCCAGGATACTGGAATGGGTAGCTTTTCCCTTCTCCAGGGGATCTTCCCAAACCAAGGATCGAACCCAGGTCTCCCGTCTTGCAGGCAGATTCTTTACCAGCTGAGCCACAAGGGAAGCCCCAAATGTAATAAATGTACACGTAATAAAACAGAAGCAGTCCCCTCCCCATACCCCTGGTGAGTCAGGATGGTGAACGCTCGGGCAGTCTCTGGCATGGGCTGTGGGATTTGGGGCTTGAGTGAGCAGGGACCTTCCATGCTGGACTTTGCCTCTGGACTGCAGGCTGCCCCGCCGGCAGAGAAGTGAAAATATTCTCAACACCAAAACTGTCACTGCCCTGTTTCAGAGTGGGGAATGAAAAATGAGGGGCTCTAGGGTCTTCCCTAGTGGTCCAGTGGTTGAGACTCTGGGCTCCCAGTGCAGAGGATACAGGTTCGATCCCTGGTCAAGGAACTGAGATTCCACATGCTACACAGCTCAACCTAAAAAAAAAAAGAAAAATGGAGGGGCTCTGGTTTTCAGCTGTCATTCTGTGTGGAAGTCTTGTGGATTATTTGGGAAGGAAGTGCGCCTACACTTTAAAATTCTTCACTGTCTCTTGTGCGTGGACACCACACCTCATGCACGGCTCACCAAGTGTTCCAAGCAGGCATTGGGTGCCCTCTCCGCCCCCACACCAGCAGAAAGGGACCCTTCAAGCTGTCCTGCGGGAGGGGTCCCTGCAGACCCGAGTCTGACTGCCCTGATTCACGTCCCGCCGTGTCCTCCAGATGATGCCGACCTGGTGGAGTTAAAGCAGGAGCTGGAAGCAGTTGGGGACTTCCGCCACCGCTCTCCAAGCAGGTCTCTGTCGGTTCCCAGTCGGCCTCGGCCACCTCACCCACCACAGAGACCCCCCCCTCCAAGTAAGACTCCGCTTGCTTTCCACTCACCACGATGCCTGCTGGGAATAACCACGCCCTTCCTACCTGCTGAGCGAATGGCTCTAAAATCCTGCTGTTGGGTTTTCACAGCACTTTCTCCCCTCCTCAGGCTCCTCTTCGTCCTAAATCCTTGGCGAGTTTGGTATCAGAGATCGCTTTGTGTCTTGCGGGCAAATCAAAGCAGCCCTTCCTAAAGCTGCTCTTCGCCCTCCTGTGGCTGTGCTTTTGCTTGAAGCTGCTTGCAGTTTGAAACCTTATGGGTTGGAGAACTGGGGCCACAAACGAGCTGGGGACATTATGAGCTCCTTCTCCCCCCGACCCCCAACGGCATCTCTCAGCATCTTCTCTCCTGGACCACTGCTTCCCCCCCCCACCACCACCACCACTCACGAGGACGCAAGTAAGCCCAGGTGCCCTGACCTGGAAGGTGGCCATGCACGCGCCTCTGAGCAGGCACCACTCCATTTGTGAGCCCGAGTCTGCTGAGAACGGCTTTTCCCGGTCCGGGTCTCAGCGTAGCACTTTTCTTCCTGACTCCCCCAAAAAACAATGCTTTGCCCATAAAGCACGCCTCAATAATCGGAAATAAGGTTGTACCATGCTTCTGATCAGTTTCCATTTACCTCCACTGCTTGCTTCTCCCCACCTGCACCCCGCCATGCCAGTAAATATTTTCCTAAGCCATACTTTCAGAACTGGGTTCATCGTGGGTTACATCACAATCGTAATCAATGGCAAGTCAGAAACACATGACTTGTTAAGCATATTTTTTTTTTACTTTGCAGAGTTCATGCTCAGAAAATAAATTAAAATATTAAATAAAAATAAAGTGATGTCCTATATTATGGTGGAGGTTTACAAAAAGAGATAACAGAAACAGTAAAAAATTTAATTTCACTTACCTAGCGATGATAGTTGTTAACCAAAAGATTTCCATCCTTTTTCCAATTAGATATATTTATGTCTATGCAAAATTTTAATAACAGAATTGGTATCCAATTTTTTTTGGTCATCTGTGTTTTCATCTAGTGTTTCTGTCACTAAATGTTGTTCTAAATATGAATAATGGCTATAAGTACTATTAAATATAGTTTATTCTCAGCTTTAGGAATGTTTTTTAAGACTTTGCCCATGAAACATCTTTAAAATTTGGTCCTAATAACAGTAGTGTGTTTTAAACCACTTAAAAATGATTGATTAGGTTTTATGTCAGATTTAACATCCCCCGGCCCAGGATGTTAGATTAAAATTTTCATTCAAACACTGCTTCTCCAGAAAATCTACATTAATAGGCCCAAGTTGTTAGAGAATCAAAAGACAGCCTCAGAAGCACCTCTGAATCGCTGAAGGCCATGGACATACTCAGACCATGACCTTGCTCTTGCTCTTGGCTGGCTGGGAATTTTGTGTTGAAGTAGCTGTGACTTCACTGAGATGGAGTCTCTGCCCTCCTTGGTTTTTACAGCTGGTTTCATGGTGAAAAAATCAGCCTCGGATGCCTCCATCTCCTCCGGCACCCACGGGCAGTACTCGATTTTGCAGATGGCAAAACTCCTGCCGGGAGCCCCTCAGCAAGCGGTGAGTTCTCCTTTCTCAGATCAGAGCGAAACGGGCCAGCTTCTCAAACCCATGAGATCTGCCCCGTGGTCCATGCATAGCCCCTCACATCATGCCGGGTCACCTCTTTCCAGTGAATACATAGATTTCTGTCTCTAACTCTCTACCTATCCACCACTTACCCCCCCAAACCCTATAACTTACTACCAGGTCCTTTATAGGGGTTTTTAATGATCGTCCAGAGTATGAGAGAGAAAATCACATTTGAAGAAAACTCCCAAGCGCCCCTTCATGGAGGGACTGTTGGTTTCCAGACATACCTGCTTCTCTCCCTTTCGGCGCTTGCGTTTGACCTTGGCGTATAGAGCAGGGGCTGGTAGAAGGGGAAATATGAGACGTTCAGGTCAGTTGTCTTGAGAGAAGAGAGTAAAAAGAGATCTAAATAATGCAGTAGAGATGCTGGTAATAGTAACAATAGGGTTTTAGAGGCGGGCATTCTAGAGGGTAGCACTGAGCTCTAAAGAAGACTGTGGGTGAAGGTCAATGGGCTAGAGGTGAGGAAGGAGGGAGGTGCCATTGGGGGCCGGGTGGAAGGGACAGTGAGGAGAGCTGGGCCAGCTGATGGCCATGGTCATGCTCACAGCAGGGGCAGGAGGCTGACCTGACCTCGGTGGTTTACAGTGGTGAAGGCAGGTCCTCAAAGGCGACCCAGAGGTGGAGGTTAAGAGGTAGAACAGTGAAGAAATAGAATCAGCACTTTTGAGAAACATCTGGAAAGTGCTGAGTGACTCACTGGACCTTGGAAGGAGTGACTTCTGACTTTCTTGCTTTTTCACCTGGTTGTCGAAATAAAGATAGAGGATGGTTGGTCCGCATTGCATAGTCCTAGAACCACCCGGATGGGGAGACCAGCGTCATCTAGATGTTACTGCATCCCTCCCCTCGGGTATTCGCATGCTCCGAGGGAAAGAGCCTTGAAGGATGCAGTTTAGATGGGAGCTGTGCCTTCATCGCTGATGGAGCTCTTTCAACCTCACGCTCACATATGGATCCGTGGGCAGAGGTCTCACAGGGTGAGGCTGTTTTCCCACTTGTGCTAATATGTATTTCTTCCTGATTTTTGTCCTCAAGCCCAAAGCAAGGACTGGGATAAGTAAGCCTTATAATGTCAAGCAGATCAAAACAACCAACGCTCAGGAGGCTGAAGCAGCCATCCGATGTCTCCTGGAAGCCAGAGGAGGTAGGTGTTCCCCCAGGGCTCCTTCGAGATTCTGCTTTTCTCCTCATATTCTTGCCAAAAGGGGCCTAGAAAAGAACAGAACTCTTTTTCTGGAGGCAGTATTCAGTAAAAATACCCTTTAGCAACATTTTATAAAATTCATCTACGAAGATTTATCGTCCATTTAGAACTTATATTTAAAATTCAGTAAGTATCAATAGATAAAAACAATCCCAAGATTATTAAGGAGCACTTAAGGGAGAGACAGAAATAAACGAAAATGAGTTTTAGAAGAGGTTCATGCTGGAGGCACTAACTTATCCTACTGGCTCTGTAGAAAGAGATGGTTAAGTAGGCGTTCTCCTTCAGGCAAAACATCTCGTTTTTTAATTACCAGCATCCCTAGATTCTTCACTGGCAGGCAGGGACCTCTTCTCTGCATACTGCCTGTTCATTTTTTGTTGCTGTCACTTCATCTAACCCTTGTTAACCATGTTTTAACTTAGAATCTCCCCTATGCATTCAGAATCACTGGTAACTAGCAATTTGGGGTTTGTTTGTTTGTTTTGACTTTATACTAGACTCTCTTTTGAAGGAGGCAAAGTATGCCCGCTGAAAAGCCAGATGCAATTACAGTTGCCTGATTTGTTTTTAGTCTGGATATTTCATTTATTTGAAATTCCCAAATAACATTTAAAGAGGGCATGGATTAAGAGGAGGAGAAACAGTGTTGCATGATAACACCATGGTTTCTCTTTTATTAAAAAAAAGAAACAAAAACTCATTGTATGGATGAAACAGTCCATCAGCTGATGGACTCTCTTCCACCCAGCCCCCAGTGGCACCTCCCTCCTTCCTCACCTCTAGCCCATTGACCTTCACCCACAGTCTTCTTTAGAGCTCAGTGCCACCCTCTAGAATGCCCGCCTCTAAAATCCGATTGCTGTGATTACCAGCATCCCTGCTGCTTTGTTTAGGCCCCACTAGGTCTCTTTATGGCACCCCACTCCAGTACTGTTGCCTGGAAAATCCCATGGACGGAGGAGCCTGGTAGGCTGCAGTCCATGGGGTCGCTAAGAGTCAGACACGACTGAGAGACTTCCCTTTCACTTTTCACTTTCATGCATTGGAGAAGGAAATGGCAACCCACTCTAGTACTCTTGCCTGGAGAATCCCAGGGATGGGGGAGCCTGGTGGGCTTCCATCTATGGGGTTGCACAGAGTCGGACATGACTGAAGCGACTCAGCAGCAGCAGCAGCAGGTCTCTTTATAGCCTCTTCTCTCAAGACAACTGACCTGAACTTCTCATACTTACCCCTTCTGTCAGCCCCTGCTCTATACACCAAGGTCAAATGGATAAAGTGGAGCATATCCATCCCATGGAATATTATTCAGCTGTAAAAAAGAATAGAGTGCTAACATATGCTCTGTCATGGGTGAATCATGAAAATACTGTGCTGAGTGAAAGAAAACGGACCCAAAAGGCCATGTGTTGTATGATTCCATTGATGTGAACTGTCCAGAAGAGTCAGATCTATACAGAGAGAAAATTATAGTGGTTTTCAGGAGCAAGAGGAGAGGAGGGACTGGGCAGTGACTCCCGTGGAAACGTGTGGGGTCTCTTTTTGAGGTGATGAAGACGTTCTGGGAACCATATGGTGATGGTTGTACAACTTTGTGACTATAACCACCAAAATATAATCGTTAAAAAAGGGTAAATTTTATGGTATGTTAATTAGATTACAGTCAAGGGTTTTTTTTTCTAAGTCTGTATAGACGTGGAGAGTGGGAGAGGTTTGAGGTTTGAACTCTACCCTGCGCCGCAACTTAATATTTTCCTTCTCATGGGCCCTGCTAAGATTTCAAGGCGTTCTACCATCATCTCCCCTGAGCAACACGGGTACACATTAAACTTTGCACCTGATCTTAGGGTCTCACTGATTCTCCCCTACACAGACCCCATCCCTGTTGAGAAGGTGAGCGTGAGGAGCTGGGGTCAAACCTAGCTGGTTGGTCCTGACAACCCTCAGAGATTTAGATCAAAGAGAAATACATTGCATTATCCTTTGAATAATGCGTTGTCCTTTATGCCTCTGCTGTGCCATTCCATGCTTCAGGCATCCCAGGAGAAGCCCTAAATGCTCCAGCCTTGAGGGACCAAGAATCTTCCAAACCAGAGCCCACCGTGGGGGTGGCGCCTCTTCTGCCCCGTCGGCCTGCCCCCAGGGTTCCTGCCATCAAGAAGCCAACCCTAAGGAGGACGGGAAAGGTAAGAACCTGTCATGTAAACCCGTTGCTCCTGGGCTGCTCAGATGTCTCCTTAGATAAGAATTATGTCTCCGATGAGTCTGGTCTCTTTATACATGTTCACGACTCCCAGCCACAGCCCCATCTTTGAGGAGCATGCCCAGCAATTGCTTTCTCCCTCTCATCCCTGCTGCTTCTTAGCTCTCGCTGAGCAGAAACATTGGGAATTTCTCACCAAGACAGGAACAGTTTGGAGGCATCACTGTGTCCAAATGTTCCATTTCTGTTCCCAAACCAAGCCAGCGTGGGATGCTGTATTCCACGTGTCCCAGTAATTCCCATTTGTGTGTGAGGTCTGTGTCCTATGCCCACGGTTCACGTGTACAGATCTTACAGCATTAGAAAAACAGTCACCGGTCTCCAGACGGGCCTTGTTTGACAAGCGCTGGAGGTGCGACAGCTTTTCTTGCCACTTTTCTTGCAGATTGTTTTCTGCTCTCGCTCTCAAGCTTCTCAGCCTTGCTTGCTGCTTCAGAGACATGAGTTTGTCAGGACAGTAGCAGCCCAAAGACTGGCACCTCTAGAGACATCTGGATCTTCCGTTTGAGCTCAGTGTGCCAGTCACGGACATTCGGTAATCCTTGGCTGGTCGTTACAGAATGGCTGCTTGTCCACCTGGAGAAAGTGTGAGCGTGGCTTGGGCACCTGGTTCTTCCAGAGCCGGCTTTGTGTTTTCTGGGTTGCTCTGCTGTTCCACGTCTGCTCATTCATCCGCCCATTTTCCATGCCTCCTTGCACTTACAGACCTCTTTCCTCAGCCTCTTCTCTGTTCTCACTTTGTCTTTTCAAGGCCAGAGGTAGAAATGGGTTCGTTTTCCTCACCAGCTGCACAGGAGCTGCAATAAAAGGCTGTCAGAGAACAGGTTGTTTATTGCAGCTGGTTTATCTAAAGAACCAGTGGCAATACTGAAATGCTGATGTTTAAACTACCCACAGCCATGTCTGTACAAAAGCTCCCTCTGGTCTCATGCAGTTGTTTCCTTTGTGGTCCGTTTGAATCAGAACCGAGGAAGGGAAGTTCCTGTGTGAAATTTGCCATTCTTCTGTATTTAAATAGCAAAGATTCAAGGAGCCGGTATACCCTACAATGAGTCCTTCAATTAGCTTAACACTGACATAAGCTACTTCACTGAATCATCAAAGCTGCAGCCTCCAGAAAGAATTTTCAGAGAGGTTCACTGTTTAATAAAGGAAGACTATAATCCCGTTTCCTAGGTAACAGAGAAACTTGTTTCAGATTATTCCCTGTGGTGGGCTTAAAGCTTCCACTCATATTTCATTGGACCAGCTGTTCCTCCTTGATACCTGTGCTCTCCCATGCTCTTTCGTGCCTGATGACACCCCCGCATCCCAGACATTCTCAAATCTTGAATTTGCTAGAATGTCCACGTGGTCCCATCTCGCGTGTGCTGATCGATTCCCAGTTCCCCAAGCAGGCTGCTTATTGACGCTCTTTGTCGTACCTTTTCTCAGCCCGCATCACCGGAAGAACAGCTTGGGCATCAGGCCGTCCATTTTACAATTGAGCCCCCGGAGTTGAGCCCTGACACCCCTCCACTAGCAACAGCCCCTCCGGTTCCCAAACCGAGAACCCTTCAGCCGCGGAAAGGTGCCGCCAGGAAGGCCACTTCGGACGAGGCCCCGCCCACAACCAACCCGCCCACTCCGGAGGCCCCGCCCACGGCCACCCCGCCCACTCCGGAGGCCCCGCCCCTCGTGCCGCAGGTGCCCCCACGCAGGAAGAAGTCCGGGCCGGCAGCCTTCCACCTGCAGGCGCTGCAGAGCAGCTGCCAGCTTCTCCAGGGGCTCCCCTGCAGCGACGGTCCCCCCACAGCCCCGCCTGCCGAGGGTGGGCTCTCTCCACAGCCGGCTTTCCTGGGCGTTTCATCATCACCTGCAAGCCCCGAGGCTGATGGCACCGCGGACAGAAAATCGGTGGGTGCCCCCCTTCTCGGTGACTATCAGGATCCCTTTTGGAGCCTACTCCACCACCCTAACCTGTTGAATAATTCCTGGCTTTCCAAGAGCTCCGATCCCCCGGACTCGGGGACCGGGAACCTCGGAAGGGTGCACTCAGCCCCTTTGCAAGTCAGTGCCTCACCAGCCCCGGAGCCGCCCCCGGAGCACAGACCAAAAGACTTTGGTCCCTGGATGACAATCAGTGACAAGGACAAGAGAACGGTGCTGCAGGTGTTTGACCCACTGGCGAAAACCTGAAGGGGAAACCCACAGCCGCTCCCCCGCAGGATGCCTGCCTTCTCCCCTTGGCTCCACTTTACAGGGGGGAGGCCCACTGCCCTTAACCCCACGTGGAAAGAGACATTAGTTAAAGGCACACTGAAAAAACATGGGTACTCCTGTGTAGTTTACAAAACTTGTGTCTCTTCCTCAATACCATTATTATTCAGCCACCAAGATATGTTTTATTGCAGACTTGTGCATGTTATGTCTCCTCTCAGGGTATGAGAAACCTCCGGGTAGATTCAGCCTGTGGATTTTAGGAAAGGAAACCTAGCCCATAATGCCCAGGAAGCTCCTTCCCACTGAATTTTAAATGATTGTTTAATTTATGTGTGTATGTGGTGTGATTTTTAGAAAAATATTGTTTGCGGTTTACAGATTTGGAATAACTTTTTGGTGACCCACTGAAGGTTGATGCATACAAGCTTACACTAGAAGGTGGTTGGGACCATTGAGAGCTGGACCTGGTCAACACCAGGTTAAAAAAAAAAATATCAGAGTAGGAAGCAGCAAATAGGTCCACCAAAAGACAAGACTGTACATTCCCAGCAGCCCTTGTGTTTATTTACGTACGTGTATATTAACCATGATGGTGTGCAAGTCTTAGGGGAGATGGTGGCATTCCCTGCTACGATTCTGGATCATATACCATTAGCTTCACCGGAGTTCCAGCTGGCTAGAGCCTCCTGTACCATGTCTTAGACTTTGCATGTCCCATAAATTGCTGCAGTCCTAAGCTCTGGTGTGCTACCCATTGTTCACACTCTATTCCCTATTGAATAAAACCTCATGGACTTCTTTTCCCCCTTACATTCCATACCCGGTATAAGCACAGACTGTGGAAACTCATACCAGCACATAATCCTGAGTCTCATTGTTACAATTTGAAGAATATTTGTTTTAGTCTGGCCTACTTGACTGTGGTTTTAGGAAAGAAAATACCACATGTCCCCAAGTATAAGAAACCCCAGGATATCCTGAGTTAACTTATCATCTACATTTTATTAAGGTTTTTCCCCCTATACATTTCCAGCACCACCTCTTAACTATTCAGTTCAGTTCAGTTCAGTTCAGTCGCTTGGGCACGTCCGACTCTGTGACCCCATGGACTGCAGCACACCAGGCTTCCCTGTCCATTCCCAACTCCTGAAGCTTGCTTAAACTCATGTCCATTGAGTCGGTGATGCCGTCCAACCATCTCATCCTCTGTCGCCCCCTTCTCCTCCTGCCTTCAATCTTTCAACTATTCAGTCATCTAGAAAGACGTTGCCATGCTGCTTTACATTTCTAAAAGAATGTTAGAAGGCCTGGAAGTCTTTGGGAACAGACTTCATAATTTTGCTGGTAAGAAATTGGCAAGATCGTAGTGTGCCACATAGCATGTTTAGGCATCTTTCATGTCATAGAAGGAGAAGGCAATGGCAACCCACTCCAGTACTCTCGCCTGGAAAATCCCATGGACAGAGGAGCCTGGAAGGCTGCAGTCCATGGGGTCGCTAAGAGTCGGACATGACTGAGTGACTTCACTTTGACTTTTCCTTTCATTCATTGGAGAAGGAAATGGCAACCCACTCCAGTGTTCTTGCCTGGAGAATCCCAG
The DNA here is from genome assembly GCF_019923935.1 of Bubalus bubalis. Taxonomy (NCBI): domain Eukaryota; kingdom Metazoa; phylum Chordata; class Mammalia; order Artiodactyla; family Bovidae; genus Bubalus; species Bubalus bubalis. The sequence goes on along the minus strand of NC_059166.1, from coordinate 9,467,142 downwards.
GGACGGGGGAGCCTGGTGGGCTGCTGTCTATGGGGTCGCACAGAGTCGGACACGACTGAAGCGACTCAGCAGCAGCAGCATGTCATAGAATCAAACCTCAATGGACCAGGGAATCCCTGTATTCAGAGCTAATGGTTTTGCTGCTGTTGTTGCAGTAATCATCTTGCCAGGGGAAATGCCACTCTCCTAATTAAACCTCTGGGGTTTCAGAATTAATTCTCATCACCACTATCAAGATACAGTACAGATTATTTTAGTGTGGCACTCAAGACTATATCAAACCTATATCTCATTTCACCTGAAAACTAAGAAAAAGATACTAGTGAGCCATGGAGATAAACAGATAATGTGAGTAGTTAACTCGGTCATAAAAAATGGTGTTTTTAGTCTTAGCTGATTAGGACACCTTCTCTAGCACTTACCTCCTTTATATCATTTTTACGTCTCTAAGAAATGTAAGAAATAAACATGATCGTTGAAAGAGTTGGGACGAGAGAGGCCGCAAGATGGGGGATAGGCTTTGGAAAGGTAAATAAATCATTTCCAGGATTCACATTGCTTTTAAAGGGTACAGTTGAGAATGGAATCAAAGATTTCTTAATTCAAACACTGTTTTCTCTATAACCTCTTTCCTGCTAAAAAGGAGGTGAATTTGAAGGCATATCTGTGTATCAAGTCAGAAAAAGCATGGGTGGGGGGCAGTAATCACCACAAAAGTCACTTCTAGGGCTTAATTTTCAGGTTTCTTCTTTGTTCTAGGCAGCAAATAGCCAATAAACGGTACTGAGAACAGAACTTCATTTAACCTAGGTGTTCATCACACATACAGTACTTAAAGAATCTGACAATAAGCATTAACACAATTGTGTTGAGGCAGGTCAAAGGAAAAGTTACAAGTAGTTTAACATGAAGAAGTGAATACTGTTTGATCATGGCTGTTCAGATTTAATGAACAACAGAGACTGGGTTTTGAGTTGATAATATGTAAGGTTCTCACATTAACATTCTCTTAAAAAGGGACAACTGGAATTGTCTTATTTTTTAAATCATTGCTTAACAGTTGGTATCTTTCCTAGGCTGGCAGTGGAGTTGGTTGAATAATCTTGACAGTGAGCAGCTGGCATCCCGGGGATTTCATTCTGGGGTTTTTATTTTAATCTTTCCTTGATGCTCCCACACCAGCCTTTTTATTGTGCCCTTGCAGTTTATTTCACTACTGTTCTGTAAGGTATTACCATTCACCACAGAGTATTTTTAGGCACAGACTTTATAATTTGGCATTGAACCCAATTAAATTCCTTTTTACAACATAATCTTCCCAGACTTCTTGCCTATTTAAAAAAAATTGTTGCAGTAAATTACTGAAGCTGGGACACCTGCCCAAGCGACTCCTATAAACGTTTAAAGTTGTTGAAGTTCAAGACGCTTAAAATTCTCCTGACCTGTGTATAAGTAATAAGCAAGGTAACGTATAAAAACATTTCTTTTGTAATAAAGTAATTATATGAAAAAGGAAAGCTGCAAAAATTGCTTACTGAATCTTACTGGATGACTAGCAATGAACAAAAATTGTTTATTTGAAGTGATAATTTGTACCGAAATTGTAAAAAACACCTATTAAATGTTTTGTCTTTTTTTTTTTTTTTAAAGAAAATGTTTGGCTTTGTTCTTTTCAGATATGAGGAGAAGCTTGGGATATCTTCAGCCAGCGTTTTATTCTGGCTGAAATGTGATTATTAGCTATTCTTCCGAGTTTCTGTTTCTTTTCTCAACCATCAAACTAAGTTGAAGCAGCATAAAAGTAATAGCTTGGTTAAGAATTTACAAGTTGAATGCTGCTGGCTGGGCTTACTGCCAGAACATTAATAACTTTATGCTGTAATGTTGAGAGATGCTAAGATTCATGTTCTATAGGATCTTATAGCAAACTCAGATTGCTGAAGTGATTTGAGTCCATTATTGCATGGAGACAGGTGAAAGGAGTCTTCTGGTTCTGTCTAGGTTTGTTTTTAGCTCACTAATACACGAAATTTAGGTCATAAATGTTCTCTGATGCCTTTCAGGAATAAGAATATACTGACAATCTCCACGTATTAAAGATGCTTAGTCCTTCGTGACCAGTAAGTACTGTATTGAATTAATTTAATCTGAGTGCCTGGGACTTGGATGGGAAGAAGGAAACAACCTGTTAAGGTACCTTCTTTACCCTAGGTTGCAGACTGAAACTCATTCTCATACAAGGCATGCTGTTTGCACCTGTATAATCAGCTCTGTCTCCATGAGATAGGAGAATACAAATGAGAGAAGGATTAACTGTGAGCAGAGGGCCAGGGGAGATTTGACAGAATGTGGATTAAGAATTTGATATGTAGCAAAGTAGATTTCTGTACATGGAAAGAATGAGCAAATGGGAAAGACTGTCAGAGCACCTGAAATGACAGTTTAGGATTTTATTCTATTCTTAGGATTTTTATCTATTTATGTAGATACTAGAAGTAGCAGGCAGCAGAAATACCTAAATAAATCTGAGTGTTGGCATGCTTAAGATTCCAGGCTTTGCCTGGGCTAATAGCAGTGCTTCAAAGCATCTGGAACATCATTTATAAATGGTGTGAGGTAGGGGGTCCGATATGCTCCTGAGAGGTAGTTACCCTGTGCCATTTATTAAATATATGCCATTTGTTAAATAACCATCACTTTCAATTTCTAAATTGGGCTTCTCAAGGTGTTATCCAATTTTGTTGACATTTTCAAAGAACAGCATTGGTATTTATATTTCCTATTGTTTATTTTTATTTTATGTTAGTTTTTAAAACATTTAATGAATTTTAACTTAAAATCTTTCATTTGCACCCTTTTCTGGTTTTGTTATTTTCCTAATTTCTTAAAGCTCATACTGGGTTTCATTATTTTCAGTCTTGCTTAACAATAAAGACATTTAAAGTTATATATTTTACCCTGATTGTAGCTTTAAATGCACCCTACACATATGGGCATGAAAGAGTCTCATTTTCATTAATTTCTAGATTGCAATTTGCCTTTTTTTTTTTAAAAGAATTACGCTTCCTTTATTTTTTATGTATGGCTGTTCTGGGTCTGTGCTGCTGTGCAGGCTTTTTTTCTAGTTGTGGAAAGCAGGGGCTGCTCTCTGGTTGTGGCTTGTGGATTTCTGTTTGCAGGAGCTTCTGTTGTTGTGGCGCGCAGGCTCTGGGCACACGGGCTTCACTCCCTGAGGCACATGGGCTCAGCAATGTGGCTCCCAGGCTCCAGAACACAGGCTTAATAGTTGTGGTGCATGGGCTTAGTTGCTCCATCTTTCCAACCCAAGGATCAAACCCACATCTCTTGCATTGGCAGGTGGATTCTTTACCACTGAGCCACCAGAGAAGCCCTGTAATTTGCTTTTATTTTCTCTTTGGTTCAAGGGAGACTGTGCAGTTTTCCAGTAGTTAAGAGTTTGTTTGGCACTGTAAAATTGTTTCCTCCTAATAAGCTGAAACTCCAGTACTTTGGCCACCTCATGCGACGAGTTGACTCATTGGAAAAGACTCTGATGCTGGGAGGGATTGGGGGCAGGAGGAGAAGGGGACGACAGAGGATGGGATGGCTGGATGGCATCACCGACTCGATGGATGTGGGTTTGGGTGAACTCTGGGAGTTGGTGATGGACAGGGAGGCCTGGCGTGCTGTGATTCATGGGGTCACAAAGAGTCAGATACGACTGAGCAACTTAACTGAACTCAACTGACTGAATTTTACTGGATTATGACCTGAGAATATGGCCTAGATAAACATCTACTGTATGTCATTGTATATGCATGCACGTGTGCTCCGTCATGCTGATTCTTTGTAACCCCGAAGACTGCAGCCTGCCGGGCTCCTCTGTCCATGGAATTTTCCAGGCAAAAATACTGGAGTGGGTTGCCATTTCCTGCTCCAGGATATCTTTCCCATTCACAGATCAACCCCTCATCTCTTGCATTGGCAGGCGAATTCTTTACCACTGAGCCACCTGGGAAGCCCATGTCAGTGTTAAGTATCAAGCTTAATTTACCCGAAATTAATCTAAGAGGATGGAACTAGAAGAACTGATTAACAATATTCCCTGAGCTCCTCCAGGTTTGAACATGTTGGTCCATTACTTTGGTACCCATGTCAAGGGCAATTCAACTGAACACAATTCTTTCCAACATCACTCTTTTCTAACATGAGGGCATTTTATTGTTTTTTGGATTTTTGTTTGCATCTTAAAATGCAGTGTTTTCATTCCTCTTTTTTTTTTTTTTTTGTATGCCAGGATTTGGTCAATAACCAAACTTGCCAAAAACCACATCTATGTCCCTATTCTCTGAGTTTATGTTGACTGTGTCTATTACCTTGTAGTTAAATGGTGACTTAACTGTTATCTTCTAATTAATTTTCCTTCTGCATTCATTGTGGTTCTGCAACCGTTAAGCAAAACCTCTATTAAGAAGAGGATTTTTATCTGTGTCTCTCCCGTTCTTTAATGTGGTTTCTGCTGTATCCTGTAATTGTCTTGATTGGGTTTCCAATTTGTTTCTCAATCTCTTTTTCCCTTGTTCATCATTCTTTGTATTCTTCAAGGATTACATTTCCTTTTATAATGTTATCTTCAGCCATTAGTATATATAAAACTTGGTTTGCTTTCTTATGTTAAGTATCATGCCATTTCATTTTATGTATAATAAACTTCATCCAGACAAACTTGCCCTGCTAAATGGAGGGTGAACTCTCCCCCACCTTATCGGAAGCTGCTTCCCGTTTATCCCTGCTTGATTACTGCTCATCCCCTCTTCCTTTATCTGAGTGTGGGAAGGGGCAAGGGTTACCCCCATAGCACCCCTGGGGAGAGCTTTGTACTATCTTTGTTTAAAGATCTGGCCTCTCCCACTTCTTTTGAGGATTTCTGGCCTCTCCCACTTCTTTTGAGGATTTGTTAATGGCTATCCTGGGATTCACTTCCCCTGGACTCTTATCCTCTGTCCCATGTTGTCGTCGTCCAGTCGCTCAGTCGTGTCTGACTCTTTGCAACCCCATGGACTGCAGCTCGGCAGGCTTCCCTATTTTTCATCATCTCCTGGAGTTTGCTCAGACTCATCTCCACTGAGTCAGTGATGCCATCCAACCATCTCATCCTCTGTCGTCCCCTTCTCCTCCTGCCTTCAATCTTTCCCAGCATCAGGGTCTTTTCCAATGAGTGAGCTCTTAGCATCAGGTGGCCAAAGTATTGGAACTTACCAGTCCCATAAGGGCTTCAGAAAACAAAGCCTGGCTGATTCTGCCTCCCCCATCGCCCACGTTTACATGTCCAATTATAGAGGTTTCCAACCTCAAGGTTTATTCCTTAACTTTGCTCAAGACCACCTTCCTCTTTTTTTCTACAAAATAGAGAACTGTTATCACAGTTCTCAAGACTGTATTAATCTTGAGGTCAACTTTCTTCCCTAATATCACTTATTTTTTCCTAGCTACCATTTTTCAAAGTTAATGACAGCTTTTAGTCCTTTCATTTTTTTAGTTGCTGCTGAATTATTTTCCACTTTTCCTTTTTCTTCCCCCTCCTTTTAATGAGCTATTGAGGGACAGAAATTCTAAGATCAGCTTGGAAGTCCTAGACTACCCACTACTGTGATGTTTTGTCAGTTCTTAATGTTTTAAACGTTCTATGAAAACCCTGCAATGCACACGCATAGGTTTTAAAATAAAACCCGGGCTTAACCTTTGCTCTCACTAGCTCTGAGACTCTGGGCCAGTTTTATGACTATTTTAATGCTGAGTTTTCCTATCTCTAAAATATGGCTAAATAAAGCTACCTTGTATTCTTATATAAGGGGCTTCCCACGTGTCTTAGTGGTTAAGAAAATGCCTGCCAATAAAGGAGATGCAGGTTTAATCCTTGGGTCAGGAAGATCCCCAGAGAAGGGAATGGCTACCTACTCCAGTATTCTTGCTTGAGAAATCCCATGGACAGAGGAGTCTAACAGGCTACAGTCCATGAGGTCACAGAGTCAGACATAACTGAGCGCACATTCTTATATAAAACAACACTTGGTGCATAAGTATTCAAAACATGTTCACTGAATTACAGTTCTATTTTATCAGTAGGATGAGGACCAATTAGGCCAAATGTGAAAATCAGAATCAGAGACTGGGCAATAGAAATGGAAAAGGATTCTGGGACCCTTGGAAGAGTGAGGGCAGCATCTGATAGTAATTCTGTGTGGGGAGAAGAAGTCCACTGAAAAAGGTCCTGCTTGAATGAAAAGTAATGAACTGTCTGAAACAGAAACAGGAGAGATGGACTCGATAGAGAATAAACACTGAAATTCTTAGGAGCTTTCAAAGTGTTAATTTTTTAATTAAAAGTTAATTTATTGAACATGCTTAAATTTTTTTCATGGACATAATTTATATACCAAATGTCAATAAAAACCAAACCAAACATTAACATATTAAATATTACAAAGATGTGAAAATTCAGGAGGGTATGCCTAAAACTCAAATTTTAGGAATTAGAAGTAATTTGAGGGGCATCATAAATTATGAACCAAGTTCAAGAGACACATTACTGTATTACCGTGTGGCCTTTCTCAACAGGAAGTCTGCCAGCACCCAACACCACGGGCGTGCCCACTGAGCCGAGGGCCACGTCCTCCACTATATTCCGGCTGTTGGTGTAACCTTGGCTGAATGGCTGAGCCAGCATTGAGAAAGGGATCCTGATGCTCCACGAGCAGTCTCTTTCTGTGGCAACATTTACACGCTGGAGCACAGGGGGCTCGGTGCCCTCGACTTTTAGGGTTGACAGTGAAACCGGAAAGAAGTGACGGGGGTATAGATGAGAAGAACTAGCTTTCCATAGTCATCTGAATTGTGTTTACAGCGTGCTTTCAGGAGTCTGCTCTCTAACACACCTGTACTGTTTATTTCCTTCTGGGTGAGTCATTTAAAGCGACTTTTCACATGAGGGGAAAGGTAGTCGAAACTTCTCCTGAAATCCTCTCCCAGAGAGGACATTTAAATAAGGCTGACTGAGCTAGAACCATTTTATTGATGGTCTAAGTTTAAAACTGTTTCAAACGTGTTATGTTTTCATACGTTGTGTTCTTAAGAGTTTTTCAGGTGATGATTATTTTAAAAATATTATTGACTTAAATCTCACAAGACTGAAGTAAATCTGTGAATATCATATCCACTTCATAAAAAGAACAAACAGAAATGGTGGCTTGCCTGAGAAACTATAGTAATTCAGCAGTACACTGGATCTCTCTGCTAGACCTTATTTTTAAAGCACAGCTATAATAGCTATATCGAGATTTTATGAAGTGGAGTTTCATTCTATTACGCCACGTTAATGAACAGATGTTCCAACTGTGGTTTATCTGCCATGGTTCATGGAAAACAAACAAAACAAAAAAGAACCAAACATACCTACACCTCTACCCTGTGATCCCATTAGCTAGTTTATTGCTGACAGCTAACCAGCACATTCTCTGTAGCAGGATAATAAGATAAGTCAAGTCACTTGTTAGATTATTGCATAATTAAACAATTAGGTGTTCTTAGGGTTTATGGATGACCCCTGTCTACCTTCAGATGCTGTACTTGTTTTAGCTTTTGACTATCCCATTCTACAAATGGCCATCATTTTCAAAATGGTAAACATAAGCTTAACATGACTTAGCAATTCCACTCCTAGTATATACCCAAGAAAATGTAAAACATCTCCACAAAAAAACTTGTACATGAATGTTCACAGCAGCATTATTCATAATAGCCCCAACATGGAAAGGACCTCAATGTCCATCAACTGATGAACGGGTAAGCAAATGTGGTACATTCATGCAAGAGAATGTTATCTGCCATAAAATAACAACAAAGCACTACATATATGCATGTTATATCATGGATGAGACTTGAAAACGTTATGCTCAAGGAAAGAAGCTAGGGACTCCCACAGTAGTCCAATGGCTAAGACAATGTGCTCCCATTGCAGGGGGCCCAGGTTTGATCCCTAGTCAGGGAACTAGATCCCACATCTCAACTGAAGATGCTACATACCACAACTAAAACAAACAAACAAATGTTAAAAAAGAAAGGAAGAAGACACATAAGATTCCATTCCATTCCATTGTAAGATTCCATTTATATTAAATGTCCATAATAGACAAATCCATAGAGACCAAAAGATCAGTGTTTATCAAGGGTTGGGGGCAGAGCAGAGGAAGAGTGGTTGCTGGTGAGTATGGGGTTATTTGGGGGGATGATAAAATGTTCTGCAATTACATAGTGGTCATGGTCGCACAACTGTAACTACTCCAAAAATCCATGAGCTATACATTTAAAACTGAATTTTACGGTATGTGAATTATTTTTCAATAATTATTTTTCAATTATTTTTCAAAAAGTCATCAATATTATTTCCTATTTCTCACATGCTGGAGACAATAGCACTTCCAAATGAGCAAGAAGGAAAGGTATACTTTATTTTGCTAAAATGAATCTGAGAATCTTGATACTAACTATTGCTAATACGTGTATTGGCTTAGAATAGTTTTATCTCACACTCTGATCAATAATGGATTTATTCTTCTTATCTGAGAAAAATTAAAAGTATAGGGAGCTACAGTCTGGAAGGAATTACTATAGGCTAGAACTCTTTGAAAAAGAAAAATACTTGTTCTCAGCAATATGAAAATAAAAACTTACCAGGAACTGACCCATGGATGACAAGAGGTAAAACAAAGCCAACACATTAGACAAAGGTTTACACTGACAAAGTTTTAAAAATTTACAGCACATGGAAATCCAGACCCAAAACCGAGTCTTGAAGGTTCTAGTTCCTTCTCTCTCCACTTTAGGTTCCCTCCGAGAGGCATTTCTATGGTAAGCTGGTGATGGCTCTCCCTGCAGAAGTCATCCGTGCTGCTCCCAGCATGCGCCGGGGATGGCCACAGATGGAACAAGTCCCAGGTCACGTGCTCTGTAGCCACAGCAGCTTGCTCCCTATCACCAGGGACAACGCTGCACAAAATAAACTGACGCACAGGAAGTTTGTTTTTTTTTTTTAACTCAAAACAGTCCAGTCTAGCCTCCCTTCAGTCTTGATTGCCACTTTTATGTTTGTGTTTTACAGAACAGTAGTCTGTTGCCTTCGACGTACTCCAAGCCACCTGGATGCCACAATGACTATGTCTGCATGATTGAGTAGAGCTTAAAAAAAGAACAGCACGTTTCTTGCACTGTGTTCACGTATGAAAAGGGAGGAAGGCAGCTGTCAGTTTTCCAGGTCTTTGGCTAAAGCGTCACGGATGAATTGTAAGGTACGCTGGTACAAAAAAGCATCCTTTTTCTTTGGCTTACAAATGTTCAGATGGTTAACATCCACAGGAATTAGATCTCCAAGGCCTAAATCTAAAGAAAACAGAAATGTCAATAGTAAGTTTAGGTAAAAATATAAGCTGCCCCCGTCAACAGGGAAAGAGACCACCAGATGGGTAGATGTAAATGTCAAGCTGGTTGTGACAGAGATCTCTAAAAGATAAAGGAACTTAAAGTTTGACTCTAGCTAAACGGTATGTGCCTACTCATGAGAGGACGGAGTCTTAGGCAGTGCCATTATATGTCTATGCTTTTCTCATAAATTCTGTGTGTGTGCACTGCCTGCTTCCTGATCTAGCAGTGAGCTGTGCCAGAACACTGTCATCTTCAAAGCCTATACTGCAGGCTATTCCTAAGTTACCCCACACTTCTATGAACCACTTCTTTTTCTAGAGTTAATATGAGAAACTCGATAGTGAGCTCCCTTGCCCTGATGAAAAGAATGGGAACGTCTCACACAGAATCCTTTCTATGCCCAGACCCTCCATGCTCACTCTACCAGGGAAGGCGATGACATGGTGCTTGGGAGACCTGGGTGAGTTTCTCATGTTTCAGCCTAGCCAAGTCCACCTCCTGGGCATGCCAGGAGGTACTAGTGAGGCCAGCCTGGTGAGCAAGTGCAGGTGGAGGTTATGAAGGAAGACAGGCCAGCTGGTGACACAGAAGAAGGGGTGCACAGAGTTACAGCAAGGCTATGTCACTGCCAGCAGCTGGCCCACCCTACTGATTCTGCTTTAAGCTTCCAAAGTCATCATAAAAAACAAACAAAAAGCCACTGTTCTTTGAACTCTTTAGGTTCTTCAACTACCAAACAGCAACCCCTCACCTCATGGCATATTACCTTAAGGTAAAGTCTCTTCAGGTTCCACTACAGGGTATCAAGCCTTTTTCATTTTACTTAGATAATAGCTAACGCAGCAGGAGAGAAGGCCCATCGGCAGGCGCTCCGGATGCGCTCCACGCCTGGCTGCCCGGAGCCCGCAGTGCCACCAGGACGGCACCTGCTTCAGCCTCTGAGGCGATCAGAAAAGAGTGTGACGAGCAAACTCAAGAGTTAGCCGGATGAGGGGAAAGCATTTCAGGGAGTGGAGTGCCCATGCTGTTTACTATGCACAGAGGAACAGAGGAGGCTGCAAGGAGAACGGAGATTTGAGCCCTGCCCGCAAGGAGCCTTACATGGGCTACAGGAGTGGTACTGGCCATGTCCCTCATCCCAGGAGCAGGAAGAGACTTTACACTAGTTTTTTTCCTTTCAAATCTTTGTTGCTTGAATATTCCCCATGTACCCTCCATTTATTTACTAAGCATCCACGCCTTTAGTAGATTTAAAGGCTCCTGAAGGTGGCTATCAGTCTGTTAAATGAAATACTCCTTTTGATCGGGCTAATAGAAAAGTTCTGGATTCTTACCTGAAGGCAGCAGCTTTCAGTGTGGGAGCTAATACAGCGTTAGCCAGTTATCCTATGCCGTCTAATCAGTTAAAGCAAAGCGGGGGAGGAAATGCCAAGGTTAAATGTTTGCCGAGAAATTTTAATTTGTGGCTTAACAGAGTAACAGAATGTAAATCTTCACAACGCTGTCTTCTAAAAACTGAGAAACTGAATCTAAAAGCTGACGTTTATGATGACCACCTACCAGGAATCTAAGGTCAAACAAGTTTCAAAAGAGTGAATACCTGCCGAGTCCAGGGGCACCACGTGGAGCTTAATCATGCTACCGATGTAGGTCGGTAGTGTTTCTACAAAACTCAGCACCTGGAAGTTTTTGTCTTTTGCAAACACCAGAAAGTCGTCCTGTAGTGTTTTAAGGGCAGGAGAATCTGTAGAGTTATAGAGAATGAGAACATGACAAGTCCTGTGTATCTAGTTCATAATAAAATGCAGCAGCCTGGTGAATTTCGGGAGGAAATTAGGTTCTGATTCAAGATAGTGGCTTAGTTTCTTCACTTCCTAAGAAGCCGTGAAGATGAGAGTAAAGGGCTACAACCACGCGAGAACTGAGGAGCCGGTAGCAGCAGCAGTTTCTCGCGTTACTGGCTGACAGGAAGTAGTGCCCAGGGCAGGGTGGTATGTAGGACGGAGGGTCCCGCAGTGTGCTGGCTGACACGCCCGCGTGCATCCTGAAACACCTCTCACCAGCAGAGCCTGTGTGTAGTCACAGAGCGCCTGTCCCCCATCCTCGGATAAGAAAAGGGCAACCAAGAGACACCAGGTCTCAGGAAAGCCTGCCGCCAGAGAGAGACCCGGCGAGCAGACAGAAAACATGAGCACAGGAGACAGTTAAAAACAAACCCTCTGGTATCTTTAGGATGATTTCAAAAGAAAATGGATCACAGAAGAAAGCTGCTGGAAAATAAAATTTGACTGAAAAAAATAAAATTCACCAGAAGGTTTCAAGGTCAAGTCCAATAACTCTCCATAAAGCAGAAAAAAGAACATCTGAGCAAAAGGACAATGGCATAGTAAGGCTCAGGCCAGGGGTCCCAAAATTCTCATAAGCAGGTGTTCCAGAGAGAGAGAAGATGCTCATTAACCCAAAATAAATATAATGCCTTATAGTTAATATGGTGAATATCTTTAAAGCTCATGTATATTTTAATAGTTGATTTTCCAAACCTGTGGGAAAAAACAGTTCATTGGTAATTTGGAATAACACTTAACGCAGAACATTATGTATCTCTTAAAATTGTAAATATTTAAGATAGTATTAAAATTGTTGTATTTCTTGAAAAAAATAATGTGTGCTAAAAAAATGTGCTAAGTTGCTTTAGTAGTATCTGACTCTTTGAGACCCTAATGATCACAGCCCTTCAGGCTCCTCTGTCCGTGGGATTCTCCAGGCAAGAACACCGGAGTGGGTTGTCATTTCCTTCTCTAGGGGATCTTTCCTACCCAGGGATTGAACCCGTGGTTCTTATGTCTCCTGCTGGCAGGTGGGTTCTTTACTACTAGCACCACCTGAGAAAATAATGCTAAGAAGAAAAAGGGAGGGTATCAAAGAAAAATTCACCCTAAACTAAAAGTTTTCCATGATAGTCTAAACACAACTAATACAGAAACAGTAAAGTGAGGTAATATGGGTCAAGTTAGAAACTGTCTTCTCCTCCTATATACCTGGTGTTAATACAATGCCAATTTTCTTTTGAAAGAAAGAATTACCTTTGCTGAGTTCTTTGACTTCCAAAGAGGGAAAGAGAAGATAGCGAATATTAACAGAGTATTCGGCCAGATGGGATCCATGATGAGGGACGCTATAAAAAATTATTCCTCTGGTATTGTTTATAATAGTATTCATTTCTGGCTTCTTCGAGGCTTCCAACAGCATCTTTTTGACAAGAAGACCTAGTCATAGAGAAGGGGATAAAAAAAATGTGTAAGCTAGTTTCCTTCACAAACAAGAATACAGAAAGAGATGCTTTCTTTAAAAAAGCTGAAACAATTGTTCTCTGTAGTCCAACAAGGAAGGCCTTAAAATATTAACACTTAGTCATGCTCCTAAGCCCCTAAAATCTGTAGCACAAGACTGCACACAGGTGAGATTCTAGAAACTGTTTGTAAGGCAGCTCTTACTTCACAGGATGCCCTCTCCCAGAGAAGAAGGTCAGGCATTGCACGCTGAGTGACCATCAAGGCGGTTAGTATGCATGGCCAACCCCCACCCCAACCCACAGTAGCCCACTAACCACCACTCCATTAAGACAGTACTAAGATTAAAAAACACAGTCTCTCATATCATGGGAAAAACAAAGCTGCTGTCGGAGAATGCACCTAGGAATGCACCTTCTCTTCTGTCCCCCAACCTGTGCTTAGAGCTGACAGGGAAACCCAAGGTAACATGGAGGGGAACAGTGGGTCTCTGAGAAAGTGTTACATCCACCTTTCGACCCAGACACAGAGCCAGCAATCCTGAGCATTTCATCAGATAAACTAAGCCAGGAGCTGCACAAAGGCCCTCTGTGAGGTGGATGGTGAAAATTTAGAACTTGACTTGGGGAGAGGGTTGGCTAGCAAGCAAGCATAAGAACCGAAGAACCGACCCCTGCGATCACACCGCCATCGTGGGCTCCAGCCAGGGGAAAGCAGGCCGGAAGGGGGCTGGGGCTATGGGCACCGGAGCAACGACGGACTCTCAACAATGGTTGAGAAACAGGGAAGAAAGGGAGGGCCCTGGGACCAGCCATGCGTGCTGAGCGATATTTACAAGTCAGGCTTATACATGCCATGGACAGCTTCTGACATTTACTCATTATCACGCTTAATGCCTCATGAAAGCATTAAGTGACAAACTCATTTGCTTCTTTTTAGTTTCTCATTTTTCTTTTTATATGATCTGTTACTAGTCGTCCCTTTCTAAAAAAACAAATAGCATGGAAGGAGAGTAGTCATTCTCAACCTCCGAGCTATCGCCAGAAACATTAATTCAGGGGAAAAGGGGCCACCATTACATAGCCACAGAAACTTCGCCTAGCCCGATGGCTGACAACTCACAGTGCTGGCCTGGCAACAGTGAAACGCACTGACCTCCCATGCTGTGCGACACCCAGATCACCGGCCTGTCCCCAACACCAGCAGCTCTGAGCTTCCTCAGAAGTTCGTTGCTCCTGAATGCGATGGACTTTCTGAACAAAACAAGAACAGCAGGCATGACAGGACGCTGTCGCTCTCCCCCAACCCCAGACTTTGCAGTCCATTCTTTAAAGCAAGAGCCTTTGTTCACTGTACCAATTCTACAGGCTACATTTCGGAGTCAGGACTACCTCCATTCTCTCGGGTTGATCCCTGCAGTTGCTTATTCCCCATTTCTAACTTAGTCACGCTGGCGGAAGTGGAAATCTTTACTAAACAAGCACTGTTCAGGCATCTAACATGTATCTGGCAATTTTCACGGGTCCAACTGCCCCCCCCACCCCACTTAGACTGTGCGTCCCTCTCTCAGTATGTGGCCTCACTGGAGACCACACGGTCCCTTGCGAGTTCACCTGTGGAGTCAGCTCTCACTGCTGTTTAGCTCTACTTGTATTTATGTTACAAACACTAAGCTTCCATCATTTTGGTTATATTCCTTAGAAACAGCACAAAGCTCATCAGAATCGAAGCATTCAAATACATATTTTTAAACTAGAAGGGAACTTTAAAGCTGTCTGGTCTAGTAGTTTTAAACTGTGTATCTGGAGAATCCTTTCTTTAAATAAAGGTGTATGAGCACTCGTCCGAATTAAGTGGGGAGGGAGCCCTGTGGACTTGCCCACTGACCCCTAGGCACCATTCCTCCAGCATCTGGGTGGGGATCATTCAGAGATAACAGTTTGAGAACACTGATCAGACCAACCCCCTCCATTGGCAGATCAAACTTCCCAGACCAGTGAAATGACCTAAAGTGGCTGGTGAGTCAAAGGCAGAATTGGCTACAGTCTGGCTCCTGACACCGGAAGTCGCGTGCTGTCTCCTGTACCTACAATTGGACGAACGACATACAAGTGACAGAAGGAGCCCACACGGCGCAACCTCTCTCAGCTGCCTTCAGGTGGTGTGCTCGGGAACACAAAAGCCAAAAGCCTCGTGTTTACTTCCAGGAGTTACGGAGACTGTGCTCCGAATCTGTGGTCCTTACTCAGTTCAGCTCAGTCGCTCAGTCGTGTCCGACTCTTTGCGACCCAATGGACTGCATCACGCCAGGCTTCCCTGTCCATCACCAATTCCCGGAGTTTACTCAAACTCATGTCCATTGAGTTGGTGATGCCATCCAACCATCTCATTCTCTGTTGTCCCCTTTTCCTCCCGCCTTCAATCTTTCCCACCATCAGGGTCTTTTCCAATGAGTCAGTTCTTCGCATCAAGTGGCCAAAGTATTGGAGTTTCAGCTTCAGCATCAGTCCATCCAACGAATATTCAGGACTGATTTCCTTTAGGATGGACTGGTTGGATCTCCTTGCTGTCCAAGGGACTCTCAAGAGTGGTCCTTATTATGAGAAGAGTTTTAAGTGAACCATGTTAGGAACCCAACGGTAATACTCTAAGCCTTTGGTAGTTTCATTACTTATAGCTAACTGTCTCTAGAAGGAAGAGGGAAAAGGTTAAGAAGAAAATCCTGGCTGTGACATCAAAGACAAAACTCCCCTCCTTCCGGGCCACCTGTGGCCCAGCCCCTTCCCCTCCGTTACCTTTCTGTAGGGCACCTGGCTCTCCAGTCGCTGAGGCTGGTGTCATACTCCACAGATATTATTCGGAGAGCAGGACAGTCTCTTGCTAACCACGACTATGTAAAATAAAAAGTACAATAGGAAAAATATTAATTTCCACTATCCCACTTCTTAGCAACTGAAATTTGTAACTAAAGGACCCTTGTTAATATTGACAGCTAGTAAAAGATTGCATTGGAGTCGAGTGTAAAGATGATCAGAAAAATAATTGCAGCATTTTATCATATCACTGCTCACAAAGTGATATCAGTATTTACAGCGTAAGGTCTATGTAGGTGTTAAGAGTATGCTCAATTTTAATCTGCTATAGACAAAAGCAGGGCCTGTTTTTGGAGTCTAGATCAAATTGGCTTTTTGAAAGCATTTAATAGAAAGCTATGATCTCAGGACAGACAGAACAGAGTGACGGAGGTTAGAGATCCAATCTGAGAACTCAGAGATACTGATTAGAGTCACGGTTCTGTCTCCATGTTCCGGTGTCACCAGAGGGAGGGCGCAAACTATTCTTTCTGCTGATAAGCCTCGTGAAGGTGAATAAGCAGCAGTGGGACAAAGCCCCAGAAACTATACATATTTACAGCATCAATTTTCACCAAGCTTTAGATAAATTTCATTCAGTAAATTCATCCCAGCATTTAGGCTCTTTAGGAGAAATAATGTCAAAGAAATCCAAAGCAGAATTACTTCTTCAAAGTCTTTCTATTATAATTATTGAGATCACAGAACTAGTCAACTGTCATTAATATATTATTTACTGAATTATATTTTCAGTGTGAGTGAACTATTACTGGCCCTCACCTGTTTTTTTTCACTTAATACACTTTGTGTCATAGCATGTACCCAACATTATACAACAGAGTGGCAAGCCCAGCTGTTCATGTGACATACTGTAGGTGTCTCTAAGGGAAAGAAAAACTGCATGGAAAAAAATCCCAGTAGAAGGAGAAAAACAAGCAAGTCACAGTGAGGACCCAAAGGCTGGTGGCACAGCCATGTGTCAGGATACTGGTGGCCCGCCGGAGGCAGCCGCTTCCTTACCTTGGGCCAACATGTTGTATACTTGGTTTCATCTTCTGAGACCTTTTCAGTTAAATCCTGATCATTGTCCTGCTGGCGCCACGTTTTGAATGCTGCTCCCATAAGGCCATGAATAAAAAGGACATCTGCTTTAATGGGCTGACTAATAGGCGGGAGAGAGTTTTGAAAAGAAGCAGAAAAAAGTGCGTTATTACTTTGATAGTACAGCTGGCCAGGCAGACCAACCAAAATCAACTGTAATGCACTTAGAGATCAATGAAGTGACATGTCATAGATTACCCTCCAGAGAATTCCATGAGAATATTACACAAATCAATAAAAATATTTAAGACACTAAATAATATGCTAATGTAGTTTCAAACTCAGTGTGCATGAAAGAGATTCTTTTTATCAAGGTAAGTGATGTTTATCAGAAACAGAGCAAATGAGATTTTAAAGTAACTTTATTCTCTCTTTGTATATGACATTTTAAAAATTATAATAGCATATTACTTGCAAGCTATTTATAATACACACACAGTTATGCCACACATATAAAATACATTACCATATCACATTATTTACAAATGAGAATTAACCAGGCCATCTATTTTTCAAGTTGAAAAGAAGTTCTTGCTATTTTCTGAGGTATTATTTTTAAAGTACCTGACAAAAACCCAAGATATGTGTAATTTTTTTGTTGTGGTCCTTTTTATATTTATTGTCTTAGCAATGATACAGCTAGATAGTGGCCAGAAATAACCTGAGGAAGAAGCATGAGTCAGATGTATCATTACAGCCCATTCTGCCAGGCACCAGCCTTTATACTCGCCTAAGCTTTCTCCAGTCCCTTGAGTTCTAGGCCCAGGCTCATTTGGTGCCTGCATATAATAATGTCCTAGTCCCTTTTCATCCAGATCAGCCTCTATGACCCTAATCAGTCAATAACTTACATCTACATGAAAAAGTGTCATGTAACAAAGATGAAATAGGCATCACAAAGTTTAAGTGAGACAAGTTATAAAAGGTGAATGCAGTCTTCCTAAAGGTAAGCCCTTGGTAGAAAATAACCCTGGTAACTTAGCTGGTTCCCATTCTTTGGTGAGTACAGACTGTTTGGGTAAATGAGGTATCTGACGTATTTGTACGGGATTTCACTGGTCTAAATCGTGCAGAAGGCAGTTAGAATGTTAAGCCCTCCAGGCCCCACGTCCCCTGGGGACGGAGCGGCGCTGGGCCTTCTCACCTGGTGCGGTACTGCGGGTGCAGCACGTACACGCCATCGTGGTACTTGTCTGGCACGGTCTCTCGGTCTAGGTTAGCCAGCGTTCTGGCGGCATGGGAGGCCTCCATGACGTGCTGAGACTTGATTGCTTCCGCCAGTATGGAAACCCAGCCTGGTGAAGAGAAGAGACTCCCTAAATAACAGCCCCCATTGCTCTCAGACTTTTGAGAGGCTTCAGGCTAAAAAGGGCGGGAGGAGGGCAAACCTCTGCATCTGTCTGCGAGGAAAAGCCTGACCGCCCCAATTCCATTCTTCCTAAGGCCCTCTGGGTCCCACAACACAACACCATGATGTCCCCAGCCATTTTTTTTTCGTTTAGAAAATGTAACAAAAGTTGTAATTACTAGGGATGAGGTCATAAACTGTAAGAAAAGGTCCTATTTTGCTTTAGCAATGATTATTAAACTCAGTGAGTTAATACTAGTTATTTCATTCTGATTGTCAGTCAGATTAGCAGGCCTTAATATCCGTGAGGAAGTTGTTTCTTAATTATGAACTTGTTAAGACCTGAGGTTCAGAGGGAAAAAAAATATTTTTTTAATTGAAGCATAGTGGATTTACAGTGTTGT
Source organism: Bubalus bubalis (assembly GCF_019923935.1). Lineage (NCBI taxonomy): Eukaryota > Metazoa > Chordata > Mammalia > Artiodactyla > Bovidae > Bubalus > Bubalus bubalis. Next base: position 9,448,670 of record NC_059166.1, on the reverse strand, counting down.
GTTAATTTCTGTGTACAACAAAGTAACCCAGTTATACCTGTATCTATATATTCTTTTTTATATTCTCTTCCTTTATTGTTTATCTCAGGATACTGAGTATAGTTCCCTATGCAATACAGTAGAACCCTGTTTATCCATTCTCTATATAACACTGGAAAAACTTTCTTAAAGGGAGACAAAGAAATACTGTCTGCAGTACCATTGCATTTCTTTTTGATGTTTTTGTTGTTTAAAAGTGTACTGCTTTATGTACATAAGTATGTATGAAAGTTTATGCATGCGTGTACACATCACACACGCAAAGACCTAGAAAGAGGCACCAAACTAACAAATAGCCACTACCTCTTAGGAGGGGAGGCAGTTGGGATTGGGGTGGGCTCTGTAAAGGTGGGTTTAATTTTTTGCTGTATCTGTGTTCTCCGAAGTATTTACAGTGAGAGTCTGCCCATGCATTATTTAATTTAAAATAAAACAGGACATGGGCTTTGAGGTCAGAGAGACTTGGGCATCAAATTTCTGTGCCCTGCTGACTTGCTATGGAGCCTCAGTCAAGTTACTTTGCTCCTTTGACCCAAAGGAAGGTTCTAATAAATTAATCTAGATAAAAACTGCCATTACCAAGCCCAGCAGGTGCTCAATAGACAGCAGCTTGTCCTCATGTCCTCCTCCCACTTTCTGTGGCAAACTGTTGAGAATCACTGTGATGATAGGAGGCCATTATTTAATAATCCAGAAGAAATTTCAGACCCAACAATTTTTTAAACAATATTCTAATTTTAAAGAAAACCCCTCTTCAAAATCTGTTGTAGAATGCTTTATAATAAATAATGTTTTAAAATTCTACCTAGAGAGATATACAAGTTTGTTACTGGTATGTACAAAAATATGGCTTCATTTTTAATGGAGTCACAAGAAAGGTAACACTAGAGAAAGCATGGCACAAGCCATTTCTACAGCATTTTTCAGTTGACAAAGTATTTTAACAATGCCTGCAATGTTTCACCTTTATAAACCATCAAATGCTCCTTGGAAAACTTGTGTCTTTCTTATATATTTACTGTTTTTAAATTATATAATCTCTGAATATATTTTAATTGTAAAAATGAACAAAAAGAGCATTTAAAAATGAACTTTAGCATCCCCATCATTTCCCAATTCTCATTTATATCCTCAGAAGTAACCAAAGTTAAAAGTCTGGTAGATACCCTTCCAAACCTTTTTAAAAATTCAACTACATACCAATAATTTATACATATATCCTAGCTCCATATACTTTTATTTTTGCTAAACGGAATTATCCTGTTCCTACTGTCCAGTGAGTTGATTTTATACTTTAGCCATGTATACAAATCAAATACCAATAATGAAATTGAATCAGTAACAATAGTAATAATAATAAACTCCCAACAAACAAAAGTCCAGGACAAGATGGCTTCACAGGCGAATCCTACCAAACATTTAGAGAAGAGTTAACACCTATCCTTCTCAATCTATTCTACAAAACTGCAGAGAAGGGAATGCTTCTGAACTCATGCTACGAGACCAGCATCACCCTAATGCCAAAACCAGACAAAAATATCACAAAAAAATAAAATAACAGACCAATATCACTGATGAACATAGAAGCAAAATTCTCAACGGAACATTAGTAAGCTGAATTCAATGTACAAGAATCATACACCATGACTGAGTGTGATTTACCCCAGAGGTGCAAAGATGCTTCTACACCTGTAAATCCATCAGGGTGACACACCACATTAACAAATTAAAAATTGTGAATTACTATGCTGTATACCTGAAACTTATCTAACACTGCACCTCAACTATACCTCAACTATACTAAATAAAAGTACATTAAAAAACAGAAAGGGAAAGCACAAACAAATGTTTGGAAAGATATGGACAGAGTCTCAGTGACCTGTGGAACAGAATCAAGAGGTCTAATATACAGAATTGAGGTTTCAGGAGGAAAGAGAGAAAAGGGGACAGAAAAAAATCTAACGATACACTATCTGTAAAGTTTCCAAATTTGAACAAAAACATCAACTCACAGATACAGTCAGCTCAGTGAACACCAAGTAAGATAAACAAAACAGACTAGATACTTCACAGTCAAACTGCTGAAAATCTTAAAAGAAGGCAGAGGAAAAAAAGACATATCATATAAGAGAACAAATGAACCTAAGAGACTTCTTATCAGACAATACACACACAAACCAGCATGGTGACAGGAGCCTGCTCTTGGTGTCTTGGAAACATGCCCCCAAATTGCTGCTTTGTTATCAATAAAAGATTGATGTTCAAAAGAAAAAGGAGAATAGAATGATATTTTTTAAGTGCTGACAGAAAAAAAAACAAACCACATTATCAATAAAGTATTTTTTATCCATGGAAAATAACCTATCCCTGGATAATAAAAGTCAAGATATTTTCAGAAAATGAAAGGTGAGAGAATTTATTGCCAGCAGACTCAGGTCTTTAGGTTGAAGGCAAATGATATCAGATGCAAATTTAGATAGAAAAGAAGGTAGAGTTCTGGATATAATATGTAAATAAAATGTGTTTTCTTATATTCTTTAAATATCACTTGACTATTAAAAGAAAACTAACCACAATATATTGTGATGTCATTGGCCTGTAACATATTATAGTGTGGCAGTACCACAAATGATGGCAGAGGGCATAAAGTGAATTATACTGCTGGAGACACTCACATTATATATTGGTATACTATGAATTCAGAATAGACTTATAAGTTAGAGATACAGTCAATCAAAAAGTACACATTAAATACTGTAAAAAAGCTAAAAGAGGAGAAAGAATAGAATATAAAACAATATTCAAGTAACCCCGAAATTGTCAATAAAGGAGAAAAAAAGAAACAAAAACCAGAAAGGGGGAAAAATGCAAGACAACAGACATAACCAAACAATATCAATGATTATATTAGAGGCAAACAGACAAAACACTCCAATTAAAGGGGATTATCAAGCTGAACTTTCTAAAGAAGATGTAAGTGTGTGATGTCTGTGAAAGATGTACTTATTTTTAGGCACAGCAAAATGAAAGCAAAAGAGAAAAACACGAAAGACATGCAATGCAAACAGCAAGCATTAAAAAAGGCCAGCTGGCTATTTTAATACCTGATAAAGTAGACTCCAAGAAAAGGAGTATTACCAGTGATAGAGAAATTACTTAATAGAAAAGGAACAATTCACCAGGAAGAAAAATCTGAGAGAACTAAAGGGAGAAACAGACAAATTTATAATCACAGTTGAAGAATTTAACTTGTCTTGGTAATTGATAAAAACTAAACAAAAGATCTGGAGAAGATTTGAATAATACAATCAACCAGCTTGGTTTCACTGTTACCATCGCTGTAAAACACTTGACCCAACGACAGGATATTCATTCATTTCAAGTGCAAATAGTTCACCAAGAGAGACCATAAAACAGGCCATCACATGAGTGTCAAATTACCAAAGACTAAACTCTTATAGGGTATGTTCGTTGAATGCCTGGAATATTAAACTGGAAATCAGAGATATAGGATATGTAGAGAGCCATTAATATTTGTAAATTACTCTAACACACTTTTAAGTAACCCATGAGACAAAGAAGAAATCATAAGAAGAACTGGAAAATATTTCAAACCGAATAATGATGAAAATACATACAAAATTTGAGGGATGCAGCTAAAGCAGGTTGGAGGACATTTACAGCTCTAAATGCCTGTATTAGAAAATAACTAATGATTAAATTAAATTAAATTCATTTTAATTAGTTATTTAAAATAACTAATAATTTAATGATTTTAAAACATGTCTTCAAATTCTTTTGACACTGTTTTCATCAAGAGGGGATGGATCTAAACCCCTTCTAAATCCTCTCCCCTCAAATATGAATTAGCCTTAGTGACTAGTTTTTAATCAATAGATTTGGCAAAAATTACTTCCAGTGCTTGATTTTTTTGTAAAAGGCAAAAGAGCATATTATACCTGGCTCTTTCTCGGAAAATTTGCCCTTGGAATCCAGCCACCATGCTTTAAGGAAGCCCAAGGTGGCTGTTGAAGGAAGCGAATGCTCCTGGCCCTGGCTGAGCTCCCGGATGAGAGCCGGTACCAATTTACAAGTCGTATGAGTGAGCAATCTTTAAAGGGTAATCTCCATCCCGTGGTTGAGCTGCCCCACTGATGTAGCATAGAGCCCATAAAGGCCCTCCCTACTGAATCTTGCTCGAATTTCAGATTCATGCACAAAAGATATGACTGACGTTCTAACCAGTGAGTTTGGGGTGGTTTGATACACAGCAATAGATAACTGAAACAAGAAAAAAGGTTCAAATCATTGATCTAAGTTCCCACCTTAAAAAAAGAAAAACAGGAACAAATAAAACCAATACTGTAAGTGGTCCTTTATAGGAAAGTCTGCTGATCCCTGTATCAGACTTCAGTAAGTTAAAATCTTCTGCTTATCAAGACACTCTTAAATATAAATTTAAAAAAAAAATAGAGAGAGATACAAGAGAAAATATAATATAAATTCATCATTTCTACTAAATATTGTTGAACACATGCATGCATATGTGCACATATGCATGGATATTTACATATGTGTATGTATACATTTGTATACATTATGTATACATTACAAATAAACATATACATTTATTTGTATATATCACCCTGCTTGTTCCACTGAAAGAGCCAAGAAGCAAAGACATCCCAGGAGCAATAAGCACATCTAGCTAGCACTCAACCTTGGTCTCTTAACAATTAGCCTCCACTAAAAGGAAACAGGAGTCTCTGAAGAAATAAGCCTGGAACATGTCGTTACACCAGCACGTGAGGAACGCCTCCCAAAATGAGGTGGGTACATCAGAGGACACAGGAGCCAGCTGGCTGGGCTCCACTGACCAAAGCTGGGACAATCTGGCATCCAAGTACAGTGAGAAGTTGTAAACCATGAAAAATCAGGAATCCATGTGCCCATACCGATAGGGAGGGAGGGGGGGAGAAGGAAAGGAGGGAGAAGGAAGAAAGGCAGGAGGCAGAGAAGGAAGGGCTCTTGCTTTCAGCAGAATGCCAAATGCTGAACTGTCAACGAGGCAGGGATGCTGCAACTGGAAAACCACCATGGTGCAGGCATCATGATGCATCATGACAGAGACCAGAGCAGGCAGGAAATTTCATCCACAGCATCTCCACACAGGTGGTTTATTAGTTACAAGGGGGGATATCACCTCTCTTTAGTCTTACTATGCCTCTTGGTTACCCAGATCATATCAAAGATGGTTGTTATGGCCGAAACTGCTCTCCTGTGACTGTCTACACACTGATTAGCTTAGGTGAGGATTATCCACATGTCTCAAGCAATTCTTTGCCCCTACTAAAATGACATGCTCTAAGGACCCAAAACTAACCCTAAGCAAAGCCTTATGTCTGTTGAGAAATTAGAGTACCACGACGGAGGGGTAGAGGTGGGAGAACAGAGGGCTGGATTCCAAATACTCGGTATGTAAAGTTGTTACCTGAGCGAACTATAGTAGAATGAAGATGTTCATTCAAAGCCATATTTCCAAGGATACGCATTATATTTCTCTGCACTTTAGGACAGTCCTTGTGAAGTTGGTACAGCCTCTGCAGTAGCTGCAAGCCTCCATTTGCTTCAATTTTATCACAGTGTGTGGGTATCTAGCACAATAAATTAATGAAAGCTCACTTTACGTTGTACAAGTTCACTAACCAGGTGACAGAGCATGCTGGCGGGCAGCCAGGTGGCCCCTGCTCAAGGGAGAGACCCAGGGAGACCCCCAAACTCTCAGCTCAGCTCAAATATATCAGCCAACCCCCATCTGTGTGGAAGTGCTTTAAAAATCACTGGAAAATGAAGGCCACTAGGACTTGTCACATTTTTATTCTTAAAAGTCATTCTGCTTAGCTCTTGGTTGGATGGAACCATGATATCATTATTTCAGAATTGTTTCAGTATATATGGATATTTTGATTGGTTTCAAACTACATTAAAGGGTCTTCTCCCCTTGAGAAACCTGCCACCTGATGCCAGGAAATAATCCCCTGTGTAAATGGCAGATGTTGCTTCTGTCTATATGAACTCCCAGATACAGATAAGCAACATCTGTGATCCCACACAAGCCCACAGCTTGAGGGGGCGGTGCGCAGAGAGGCATGCTCGCCTCAAACTTAAGAGTTGGACATTTTTTTAAAAGAGAAAGATCAGGTAAAAAATTAGAAAGAAAAGGGGATGTGCACTTTCAATGGAGAAAAGAGATAAAAGAAAACCAAAGGAAATCTATGGATTAAGGTAAGACGACAGAACTGACCCAGGACAGCCTGCCACGATCCCCAGGGTGGTCTTGCTCTTTTTCCCAGCACTTAGTTTTATCACTTATGTGACACCATGTCCTGTAGATGCAATGACTTTCCCTTTCTAAATTCTTATTAAATTTCACCACATTTTAAATGCATTTAAAAGTATGCCTTTGGGACATGTATCAGCTGAGATATGTCATACGTTGAGAAGTTTCTGGAAAGGAAACTGTTACGTTGTGCACTGGACATACTACTACAGAGGCACCTGTTATGTCAGACAACAGTCATAAGTCACAAAACAGTCAAGCTGCTTCTCCCACGTTCCCTTTTCAGTGTGTTACCACACTAAAGACTCTGGGGCTCATTCCTGATTCCACCAGTGGGAGCTGAGATGAGCACTGCGCTTCTGCACGGTGTCTAACGGTTCCCAGTTAAACGGGAGCATTTAGAGCCTATTCTCATGCTGTGGGATGACCCGCCTGCATCAGCCTCACCGGGGGTGCCTGTTACCAATGCGAACTCCTGGACCCCACCGCACATCGACTCCATTCAAATGGCCAGAGGTGAGTAGGAATGTGCATTTTAAGCATGCTTCCTGGATGACTTTTATGCACTAATGCTTGAGCACCACAGTTTGTTGCTTTTTTCTTTATAAAATCAAACCATGATCATGATAGAAACGTTGTCATAATGCAAAAAAAGTTTTTAAAATCATTGACATATACATGCTATGGTTAAAATTCAAGGCTATGGTCAAGTAGATACTTTTGCCAAGTATTTATTTTTTTCCTGTCTTACATCTTTGGCACATATTTTAACTGGAAATTAACTCCAATTAAATTATAATACTTGTAAATTTTAATATTATTGATAATATTACTTGTAAAAACTATCTGAGAAAGGTAATGGAAGACAGCATAATTGAAAGGTAAATGCTATATTTAGACAACAGGTTGCTTTATGTACACTTGAGATTAAATCCATTTTTAGAAATACTTAGCAAAGATGAAATTCATGTGTTGGTGCTAAATCATGATTATCAATGCTAACAACTGAGAAAAAAGCATGAAAACAAGCAAAAAAACTTTTTTTTCTTTTATAAAAAATTAGAATTACTTCCCTTGAATGAATCAATATGTATAATGTTTTCAATGTGATCATAAAATGTGACCATATTTTGAAAATGTAACTTACCTCAGAATGCTTTACTAAAGCTTCCAAACAGAACATTTCCACTGTAGCTGAAGGAACTTCTCCAAAACTTTCCGCATAAGGAAGTCCATTTCCTCCGAAACACCATAAACCACCCTGACAATGAGATGATCAAAATTCTTAGTGAAAAAAAGGGCCTAATATTTTTTGTTTCACAAAAAAACAAAAAAAACAACCTCTGTACTATATATAGTAATTAGAAAGAACTAATATGTAGGACTCAAAATATTTCAGAGACTTACGGGGAACTTTCATTATGCAAACTGTTGCTAGACTAGAAAACATGTGGGATTATTCTTAGAAGACAGCAGTCTTTGAGCTTCTCAGTTCTTTCCTCTGTGTCCTCTTATCTGAAAGTACAGACACTAACACACAAATCTTCACCCAGTAAGAAAAGCCAGGGCTGAACAAATGATATTCTGGTGTCAGATTATGCCAGTAGAGTCTAGCTAAAATCTATCAATCAGAATGATAGAAAAGGCATTACTAGAAAAAGTTAAAATACAGAAAATAATAACTGATCAAAGAGCTTTTAATTTAAAAAAAGGCCGGGGGGGGGGGGGAGGGGGGGGCCAAATTCCCTGGCAGTCCAGTGGTTAGGGCTCGGTGCTTTCACTGCCAGGGCCGGGGTTTAATCCCTGGTTGGGGAGCTAAGATCCTGCAAGCCATGCAGCACAGTCAAAAGAGAGAGAGAGAAAGCTTTTAAGTCTTCTTAAATTGAAATTCAAATTCACATGGAAGAATAAACAGAAGAGTTAGGAAAATTATGAAAGAGAGGAGTAGTGGGGACTAGTCCTTAGTAGATACTAAAACACAAAAATAAACTGGGAAAAGAAAACTTCAATTCTTATGGCAGATCGCTAACATGCAATGATCGCTTACAAATCAGTGAGAAAATACCAACAAGGCTGTGGAAAAATGAGCAACAGTCAGAAGCAGAAAATTCTTAGGAAAAGAAATATAATGCCTCTAAAATATATGAAACAGTGCCCAACACTGCTGGATTGTCCTTAAACCAAGACTACAAAAGCTTCACAGTGGAAAAACCACTGCACCACATCCACTGTTCTCTTGACCCCAGGCGGTTTGCCATTTTGGATCAAAAAGAAGTCACAGTCTACACTGTCCAAATGTTTGCATCCTGTTTGCACCCTTGGGTTCTGAGGTCCTCCAACAGAGGCTGAACCTGGAGACAAGGTGACTGGGAGTGTCCAGTGATAAGAAAAACCAAAACAAGACTGAAACCTGGATCCTGACATCAGAGGAGGAGCAATCTTGATGGTAACATGTGGGATGGTAGAAGACCAAGGACCATTCCTGCCTGGCCTCCCTCCAGAAGTACAGTCAGCAAATTCCCAGGCTTTAGCTGTGGGAGTAGGTGGCCGTTAAAGCTGAGAAGCGCTTTCCCGCTCACCAACCCAGTTCTCCCAGTGAAGTGAGAGAATAAAAGCAGGGAAGGCAAATCATCGCCAGGGTGGGTGGGGTGCAGGGGGGTGGGGGGTTTTGATACTGCCTCTAATTGTGGGTCCCTTTGTTTTAATACATGTGAGAGCTAATCTCTAGTGTTTCTTCATAAAAAATTACAATCTTAGAGCTCTGTAGCTTGTTCAGACTCACTGGGCGTGAATGACGTTCATTCTAAAGCACAAGTTTGTAGCCCAGGTTATCCTTAAGGGTCTGGGATAGAAAGAATTCAGGGAAGAGAGGATGTAAGCCTGGATGGGAAAAAATTGTCTCTTTACTTTCCTAACCCTTAAGTGAAACTTTTCATTGTGTTCAATTACAAAGATAAAAAGCCACAGTGACAGCAGCAGTCTGGGCGCCTCTGCCAACAATGGAAAAGAAAGAAAAGCGAAGTCGCTCAGTCGTGTCCAGCCCTTTGCAACCCCATGGACTGTAGCCTACCAGGCTCCTCCATTCATGGAATTTTCCAGGCAAGAGTACTAGAGTGGATTGCCATTCCCTTCTCCAGGGATCTTCCTGACCCAGCAGTTGAACCTGGGTCTCCCACATTGCAGGCAGATGCTTTACCATCTGAGCCACCAGCAAAGCCCTGCAAATAATAGAAGGTGCATCTTTTCCCCACCACACGTCACTTGCTGCAGCTGCCTAAAAACAGCATCATGCTTATGGTTCCTTTGAATGCCAACTGCACATTCTCACACTGGTGACCCCAAACTGACCCTGCATCTAACTCGCAAAAGGCACAGGGTAGAAAACTGTAAATGTGAGTAAAAACAGACGTATAAAAAATGTATCCATAGGGCTTCCCTGGTGGTACAGTGGATAAGAATTCACCGGCCAATGCAGGGTACATGGGTTCGATCCCTGGCCCAGGAAGATTCCACATGCCTCAAAGCAACTGGGCCCACGCGCCACAACTACTGAGCTTGCGTGCAGCAACCACTGAAGCCCGTGCTCCAAGAGCCTGTGCTCTGTTATCAAGAGAAGCCACTGCAATGAGAAGCCCGAGCATTGCAACTAGAGAGGAGCCCCTGCTCACCACAACTAGAGAAAGCCTGTGCAGCGACGAAGACCCAGCGCAACAAAAAAAAAAGATTAAAATATATATATATATACACACATATATATGGAGAGTAAATGGGGAATGATAAAACAAATGGGATAAACTAGGAATAACTGACAAGTCTACTGAAATATATTATTGTTGCAATTCTTTAAGTTTGTAATTAAAGTACATATTTTACAAATTTATAAATTTGATAATAGTATTTCAATATAATCGGTCTCCTATGTAACCCTATGTATTTTAAGCACCTGGAAATGAGTTCATAGGCTTTATCAACTCACCAGAGGGATCCATAGTGTGCAGAGGTTAAGAAGCCATGCACTGAACCCAATCATAACTGCAGGTTGTCTCCTAAGCCCAGAGGGACCTCTGCACATGAGCAGTGTTGTAGAGAAGCCACATCCCCCACCCCCACCTGATGGGGGCTTGGGGACTGTCACAGGACAGGTCTGTCATTAACTGGGCAGATCACTAAAAACCAGATGGGCGCGCCTCCCACTCCTTCCCCAAACTTACAAAAAAAACCAGAGCCTGACTAAACTGGGAGTAAGAGTAACTGAAATGGAGTTGCTCACTGGTCTGATGAGATGGGATCTCAGAACTAAAATTACTGATTTCAGTAGGAAACTAACTAAAGATGGGCTACTCCTTTAAACTGCTGGCTGAGGCCACGATGTCCAGGTAGCAAGGAAGTGGTACAACGTGTTACACCGCGCACTCTCTTCACTTAGCGAAAGGTGAGGAGACCCTGTAGAAGCTGACAGAACACTAGAGAAGGCAGAGGGATGTCAACTGAATAGTCATGAGCAGAAGAAAATCTTTGGTGCTGAAAAATGAGGAACTCCAGGCCAGGTAGCAGGAACTCTGCAGGGGCGTCAGGACAGAGGTTGAGAGAGAAGTCGTGGGAGATGGAGGCCGTGGGATGCCCTGCGGGGGGCAGGAAGGATCGAGAAGAGCCAGGGACCTCTCACCATCGGAAAACACAGGCGCTCTCACAGCTACCTTGGGGATAGAATTAAAAAGGACAACGAGGAACAGGCTCTGGTAGCCAGGCAGTGACTCTCTGAGCATCGAAAGGAAAACGATGATTACTCTTCACTTGAGCGATTCCAAGACATGGCCCAAAGGAGAAATTGTAAAACGTGGGCTAGAGAAGTCATAGCTACTAGTATGTCCCTAATTTCTCATAAAAATGGAAATGAGGGAAAGACATTCAGCTGTCTGGAAAAAAATGAATAATGTGAGAGTCGTGAGTGAAGTTTTATTTGGGGAAAAATGAGGACTGTAGCCTGGAGAGACAGCGTCTCAGACAGTTCCGAGGAACAGAGGCAGGGGGGAAGGCCAGCATTCTATGTGGTTTTAATGACAGGGGGATGTACAGTCAAGCACACACTATGGCAGAGGCCGAAGTGAGGAGCGCATGACACTGTTAATGATTTTACTGTTTTTCTAGATAAGAGGACATGTGAGAACTTGGGCTCATAAAATCTTTTCCTAAAAATATCTATCCGAAGGCCTGTTCTGCCGGTTTTCCCAGAGCACAGAGGGCCTCACTCCTGATCTCCACCCTGAACTGCCTTCGGGGTGTGTTGATAGTGGCTACCGTGGTCAGTGACTTAATCCTTGTGGAGGCAGATGGCAAGTGCAAATTTTTAGCTGGAAGTTCAATTGGTAAAAGAATACAGAATACTATGATTTGTTTTACTGATAATGCTTTTTATTTTATTGCATTTTTATTGCAAAACAAATGCAAACAAAATGCATTTGTTTCACTGATAAAATGCTTTCTCCTCACTGAGTCGATTATGTAATTAATATAGTAATAGTGACTATAATTTGTTTGGATTTCTCTTAGAGATGTAAGAGCTATTCTTTTTAACTTTTTATTTTGTATTGGGGTGTAACTGATCAACAAACAATACTGGGATAGTGTCAGGTGAACAGTGAAGGGACTCGGCCATACACATACCTGTATCCATTCTCCCCCAACTTCCCATCCACACTGCCACGTAACAGAGCCAAGCTCCCTGTGCTGTACAGTAGGTTCTTGTTGGTGATCCATTTTAAATACAGCAGTATGTACATGACCATCTCAGACTCCCTAACTGTCCCTTTCCCGTGACAACTGTTAAGTTCGATCTCTAGGTCTGTGGGTCTCTTCTGTTGTAAGTTATTTTAGGAAGACCGAAGTCTTGCTGAGATGACAGCAGAGGAACAGTGGAAGCCAGTGACCATGCTGAGTGGGCTGGAGCCAGGAGTCTGTTTAGGGGGCTGCTGTGATTCACTGAGAAGCCCTCTGCTACGTATGGGTGGTTTTATGCCAGGTGTTCACATCTGGTCAACAGGCTGTGGCTAGAACAGCAGGAGTAAGGGTTGCGGGGAGATAACAGACACCTCCATCGGGAGTGATGGCTTTTCCTGTCTGAAAGTAGTCTTACTCCCAAGGAGTGGAGCTTCCCCGGGGAGCACTCTGAGAGCTCTGACCACAGTGCAAACACCGCCTTCCTCACCTAAGCGTGGTCTCCATCAGTTTTCAGCCTCTTTGCCACAAAACAAACTTTACACTCTACATCTGTGCCCAGTGGCGCCTTCCTGTCAATCTCCTCAACAGCCCTAGGGGCATGCACACTGGTAAACACAGGCCAGTCCGTGCCTGGATCACAGTGAGGGGCTCAGGTTTAATGTGCAACGGGGAGCCATTTGGAGGGCTCCAAGCAGGAGTGTGACCTGATCGAACTTGTGTTTTGTTTTTAAATCACTGCAGCTGCTGAGGACACAGAACTGGAGACAGAAGTTGGAGGTTGAAGCAGTGTCTATAGCTCCTAGAGGTGATGGAGACATGATAAGGAAGCTTTCTAGATGCAGCAAGAAGGTGAACTTGGTTCCCAGGTACGGACAAAGAATGTAGCCTATCTTTACACTGAACAAAAAATGTACCCACCATCAAGCCATCAGCCACTGCGGCACACGCTACCCACTGTGCGCCCTGGGGGAATTCCGGATGGAGGGAAACAGGAAATTCTGCACCCTGGATATTGGCCCGAGGTGATGAAGATGCATATCTAATGAAGAATTTCAAAGAGCCCAGATTCTTGCATCTTCCCACACACAGAAAAGCACTAAAATCATTAACTCAAGATGTGTGTGTGTGTGTGTGTGTGTGTGTGTGTGATTAGCAATAATCTTTGATGTTCAACCGCAGGGTTTTTTTCCCAACAAAAACTCATATATCCTGGCTCCTCCCTCACCTCTTTGGAGCAGTTCCTTGGAGCTACCTTAGCTACAATCCTTAATAAGGTCCCCAAATAAAACTTAACCTGGAACTTTAGGTTGTGCATTTTTCTTTAGTTAACATACTGAGCCCCTCCCATGACAAACATGCTTAATAAAATATAGCAAAACTATTTTGAAACAAAGTTAAGCTCTAAAGAAAATAAAAGAGAAATAAAGAGAAACCCCTGGGTGCTAGAACTGAAAATAATGTTCAGCAGAAGTGGTCAGCACATCCGTGATGGGTCAGCACATCGGTGATGAGGTAGAATGTTTGCAGGCCCCTGAGGATGGGATAGTAACACATGTTTAGGGGTCACATCACCGCAGAAGATGGGGTTTGAGTCTCACGTTCTCTGGGAGCTAGATCCAAGATCTCCATTTAAAGGGAGAACCCTGCAAAGTTTGCCTCCTTGTCTATAAGAGAGTCTAGAAAAACTGTGCTCACCAGCCCATGAGCAAGAAGCCTGTCTCTGCTGGGGCTCTGAGTGGGAAATCACAACCACAATCTATATCATCCACTGATGTATCTGAATTCACACTACCAATGTGCTCTAGAAATTCCAAGCTAAGGAATTAATATAAAAAAAAATTAGTCCCATTATAGTGAACCCTTGGGGTATCCAAAAGAAGCAAACATAAAAACTTCTCCGTAGCAATAAATTTACAATCTGAGGTACTTGGGACTCCCATAGAAAACAATCAGTCTAGCTAAAGATAAGCTCACAGTAAAAATGATTAACATGTGTTAATCCACAATATAATATATCAGGGAGCCTCCACAAATAGGAATCAACACCCCAGTAAACTGAAATAATAAAAAGAGACTTTAAAATTATTTTTAAATGAAGGGAAGAACAGAACCAGGATGAAGGAACAGGACACTGTGAGAAAGAGATGACGGTGGCCAGGAGTAAGTGGCTACAGTGAGGATGGTGAGACAAATGGATTCAAGGCATATGTGAAGGAACAGCTTCCACTAACTGCTGATCAGGTGAACATGGAAGAAAAGAATCAAGAATTCCTAGGCTTTAGCTTAAGCAACTACATAGATGCTCTGCCCTCTACTGAAACAAAACAGACTAGGGGAGGAAGAGCTTTGTGGAGGGAGGGAGGGAGAGTTCAGTATGTATAGTTGGGATGCCTGTTAAACATCCATGTAGAGACATCAAGAAGGAGGCTGCAATATTTAAACCTAGAGCTTAGGTGAGAACACAGGTTAGAGAAGTTGAATTCAGGCATTACCAACATAGAGGTAATGTTTAATAGCCTTGTCGGTTACTACCTATTCATTCTTCAAGATCCAACTTCAGAGGATGTCCTTTTTGAACATGGCCTCTTACAAAGAGTGATGGGATCTTGGATCTTTCTTACACGCTCTGTAACTTTGTTTATTAACTGTCTCCCCATTATCCCGAACACCAAGCCCAGGATGTGGCAGACAACCAGGAATCAGTAGTATTCAGTTCCTAGATGAATGACTGCCCTAAAGCTCTAAGTGCTAGCCTCTAGCACAACATTTTAGAAAAGTGGACACTCAAAGATATTTACTAACTGAATAAAAGAGCTAACCTTCTGAGCAGCTAGACTTTGACTGCTCTCACTCAGAGCCAAAGCTGTAAAACACTGGATACACTCATCCAGGTCTGTTTGAGGTAAAGAAGCCAGCAAGTGTCTGAGCTCTTCTTCAGTGGAAGAATCCTGAAATAAAGGGAAAAAATTCTTAACTAAATTCAACAATTGAGTATAATGAAAAGCACCCAAAGAATCTAAGCCAAAACAAAACAGTAGAGGTAAATCAGTGCTTTTAGCCTTGAAGCCGGTCACCCACCCTGTTAAAAGAGGACTGCTTAATTTTGAATTCCATACTTGCCTGCCTACTACCTCAGCCTGAAAGACCTACTGCAATTTATCGCTCAAGATTTCACCTCATGGGCCACTTCACATCTTGACTCAAAATGAATTACTATATTCTCTCTAATTAAAGCTGGCTTTTTAATATCCACAACTTGTTCCTATTGTTCTGATTTTCACTAATAACTTATGTCTAGTATAGTTTTTTTCTGTTTTTCAAAAACTCATGGCAAAGTTTTCAGATTTTCACTTTCTAGGAAAGCCTAGGAAAAGCCCTTAAGAAACATGCTCTAATATCTTTATTAGTGGTTAACAATTAACCATTATTATTAATTAACCATTATTAATTATTCTTAACCACTATAATTAATACTATACTATTAATGTATAGTAATACAGGGAGACCTGGCGTGCTGCAGTCCATGGGGTCTCAAAGAGTCGGACACGACTTGGCGACTGAACAACAACATGGTAATACATTAGTATCTAAATGCAGTGGTTCTCCAGGGGCTGTTTTGCAGCCTAGGAAATATTTAGAAATATCTGGAGACATTTTCGGTTGTTACAACTGAGGGGTGCTACTGTCATGCAGGGAGTAGCTGCCACTGTGTACAGAAGAGCTTCCAACAACAAAGAATTATTTGATCCAAAATGTCAGTAGTGTTGAGATTGAGAAAAACTGACCTATAGCAATCTTAGTACAAAGGACCAATTGATGGATGCTGATATGCTAAGAAGCCATCCTCTGGTATAAAGAGACTCCCAACTCCACAAAGAGGAAAATAATTTAGGAGTAATGGCACCTTCTGAGGAATCAAGAAACCTTGGAATGGAAGCTACAATTGCAGGTTTACACCCTAACTAACCTGCTTGTGAGAAGCAGCCCAAAAATTGTTTTTTGAATGGTTATTTTGCACCCAAAGTGAAGATGATATATTAAACTTTTTTTCACTCAGCAGATTATTTTTACTTACTTCTTTTAAAGATGGCAGGGGAGGAGGGCGGAGAAAAAACCGAAGATCACTGTCTTTGCTTCGTGCCAAACCAGTAAGAGTTCTCATATCACAGGCTTGAGCGATTATCCTGTACTGGTAATCTATTGCAGAAGTACGCTGTTAGCACCCAACTTAGGCTATGGTTGTTTCAAAGATTAAACGAAGAACATAATTTTTAAACTATAAGTTTATAATTCAAAATTTTGCTGCATTTACAATACCAGTAAGCGAAATATCCAACATTTCCATGACTGATCTAATTTTCAACACATATCTAAACATATCACAGTCTAACTAACCTTTTTGAAAAAATAAACCTCAAATGTGAAACCTGATAGATCAGAACCAATTTAATTTCTTCTCCTTTAAAAAAGAAATTCCAGCATTCAAAAGCTATTTTGATCACTACAGAAAACCCTGCAAGGAGATCAAACCAGTCAATCCTAAAGGAACTCAATCCTAAATATTCATTAGAAGGACTGATGTTGAAGCTCTAATACTTTGGCCACCTGATGCAAAGAGCCAACTCATTGAAAAAGACCATGATGCTGGGAAAGACTGAAGGCAAAAGAAGGGGGTGGCAGAGGATGAGATGGTTAGATAGCATCACTGACTCAATGAACATGAGTTTGAGCAAACTCCGGGAGACAGTGAAGGAAAGAGGAGCCTGGCATGCTACAGTCCAGCGTAGCAAAGAGTCAGACATGACTTAGCAACTGAACACCATCAACAAAAGCCTGTGGTTCCATTTAGATCCATCATCCCCTGGTACTGCTATGGTGCTCTGGCATTTCATGATGCTGATGAATAATGTGAGGTCCCAGATAGCAGTACTTTGGTTTAGCCTTCATGATTTCACTGTTCCATTCTTTATGTATTGCTATAGAGTGAATGTTTGTGTCCCTCCCAAATTCATGTGTTGGAACCTAATCCCTAATGTCATGAGATTTGGAGGTAGGGCCCTTGCAAGGTGATGTGGAGCGCTCATGACTAGGATTAGTGCTCCTGTAAAAGGGACCCTCCATCCTTACCAGACACCAGGGTGCCAAGTCTGCTGCCCTGATCTTGTATTTCTCGGCCTCCAGAAAACGGTGAGAAATAAATTTCTGTTGTTTATAAGCTACCTGAAAAGTCAAAGTCGCTCAGTCGTATCTGACTCTTTGCAACCCCATGGACTATATAATCCATGGAATTCTCCAGGCCAGAATACTGGAGTGGGTAGCCGTTCCCTTCTCCAGGGGATCTTTCCAGCCCAGGATCAAACCCAGGTCTCCCACATTGCAGGCGTATTCTTTACCATCTGAGCCACCAGGGAAGCCCAAAATAAGCTACCTAGTCTATGGCATTTTGCTACAGCATCCCAAATGGATTAAGACATGTGTCAAAAAAAAAAAACAAAACAACCTGCAACAACTGGAGGAGACATTATTTTTAATAATAGCCCTATGTAACCTGGGTGTCAGAATCAAGTGTGGAACTTTTTCAAAATCTACATGCCAGGGCTCCAACTTTGATGTTTCTGATAGAGCAGAAATCTGAATGGAGTCTTGGAAGGCAGATTTTGAAACAGATTTTTATTCTAAACCGCCACTCACATTCTCCACTGAACTAGTTCAGTTCAGTCACTCAGTTGTGTCCGACTCTTTGCGACCCCATGGACTGCAGCATGCCAGGCTTCCCTGTCCATCACCAACTCCCGGAGCTTGCTCAAACTCATATCTATCAAGTCGGTGATGCCATCTAACCATCTCATCCTCTGTCGTCCCCTTCTCCTCCTGCCTTCATTCTTTCCCAGCATCAAGGTCTTTTCCAATAAGTAAGTTTTTCGCATCAGGTGGCCAAAGTACTGGAGCTTCAGCTTCAGCATCAGTCCTTCCAATGAAGATTCAGGACTGATTTCCTTTAGGATTGACTGGTTGGATCTCCTTGCAGTCCAAGGGACTCTCAAGAGTCTTCTCCAACACCATAGTTCAAAAGCATCAATTCTCTGGTGCTTAGCTTTCTTTATAGTCCAACTTTCACATCCATACATGACTACCGGAAAAACCACAGCTTTGACTAGACGCACCTTTGTTAGCAAAGTAATGTCTCTGTTTTTTAAAATGCTGTCTAGGCTGGTCATAGCTTTTCTTCCAAGGAGCAAGTGTCTTTTAATTACCTCCACCATAGTTTGGTCTCTGGAGAAGGCAATGGCACCCCACTCCAGTACTCTTGCCTGGAAAATCCCATGGACGGAGGAGCCTGGTAGGCTGCAGTCCATGGGGTCGCTAGGAGTCGGACACGACTGAGTGACTTCACTTTGACTTTTCACTTTCATGCATTGGAAGAGGAAATGGCAACTCACTCCAGTGTTCCTGCCTGGAGAATCCCATGGACAGAGGAGCCTGGTGGGCTGTCGTCTACGGGGTCGCACAGAGTCGGACACGACTGAAGCGACTTAGCAGCATAGTTTGGTCTCAGGTCAAACAACAGGGAGGGAACACACCCCAGCTCATCAATCAACAGAAAATTGGATTAAAGATTTACTGAGCACAGCCCGGCCCATCAGGATAAGACACAGTTTCCCCCTCAGTCAGTCTCTCCCATCAGGAAGCTTCCATAAGCCTCTTATCTGTCAAAGGGCAGACTGAATGAAAACCACAATCACAGAAAACTAATCAAACTGATCACATGGCCCACAGCCTTGTCAAACTCAATGAACCTATGAGCCATGAAACTAGGGCCACCCAAGATGGACGGGTCATGGTGGAGAGTTCTGACAAAACGTGGTCCACTGGAGAAGGAATGGCAAACCACTTCAGTATTCTTGCCTTGAAAACCCCATGAACAGTATGAAAAGGCAAAAAGATATGACACTGAAAGATGAACTCCCCAGGTTGTTTGGTAGGTGTCCAATATGCTACCGGAGAAGAATGGAGAAATAACTCTGGAAAGAATGAAGAGATGGAGCCAAAGTGAAAACAACACCCAGTTGTGAATGTAACTGGTGATGGAAGTGCAGTCCAATGCTGTAAAGAGCAATATCGCATAGGAACCTGGAATGTTAGGTCCACGAATCAAGATAAATTAGAAGTGGTCAAACAGGAGATGGCAAGAGTGAACATCGACAATTTAGGAATTAGTGAACTAAAATGGACTGAAATGGGTGAATTTAATTCAGATGACCACTCAAATTAAGTAAGCTTATTTTTACATTATAAATTACTATAGTCACCAATCAGTCAAACTGACTGACTAACTCGTATGGAGGCAGAGATCTTATTCCGAAACTAAACTTTTCTTTGAGAACATTATTTTTTTTACATGTTTGTGAAAGTGAAAGTGTTAGTCACTCAGTTGTATTCGACTTTTTGTGACCCCATGAACTGCAGTCTGCCAGGCTTCTCTGTCCACGTAATACTCCAGACAAGAACACTGGAGTGGGTTGCCATTTCCTCCTCCAAGGGATGTTCCCGACTCAGGGATCAAACCCAGGTTTCCTGCATTGCAGGCAGATTCTGTACTGTCTGAGCCACCAGGGAAAGTGAAAAAAGCAAAAGCAAAGTCGTTCAGTCATATCCGACTCTGTGACCCCGTGGACTGTAGCCCACCAGGCTCCTCAATCCATGGGATTTTCTAGGCAAGAATATTGGAGTGGGTTGCCATTTCCTTCTCCAGGGATCTTCCCGACCCAGGGATCGAACCTGGGTCTCCCGCATTTCACGAAGACGCTTTACCATCTGAGCCACCATGGAAGCCCTCTACTAACAAAGTATACTTTAGTCCCTGTACTATATTCAGAGCAGATCTGAGGTCTTGCTCATGTATTTTTACTGCAGAACCTGCAATTTTAAATATAATTAAATATTAAAAACCTTTCTTAAAAAACAAACATACACATGGCCAATTAGGTACATTTGACTAATTATTATATTAAAGCCAAGAGACTGTCAACTGAAAGCACGTATCACTTTGGTGCAGCCAGCAATTAAAATATATCTCATTAAATAGGAATGAAAAAACATGACAACACATTAAGCTATACCTATCAGAATCAAGAGTTTCTCCCATCAAGTATAAAAACTTCATTCTGGTAGAAAGTTTATACAAATATATCTACCTCCATTTTCAGGGGTTCCTACCAAATACCCCATGGCTACCAGGCCAGCAGGTTTCGTACTTTATCACTGGAGTTTCTTTTAAAGTTTTTGAAAATATTGTTTACACATGTTAATATTTCCTGAATTATTCTCCTTCTTTGATGTCTCTGGCCCTTCATTTCACATCAGAGATCACGAGCTTGCCGATGTGTGCGGCGTGCGCAGACGTCTCCTTACCGTGCCAGTGACGGGCCTCCGACATCTCCTGGACGGCCTGCAGTCGGGCTGCTCTGTCATCCGACCGGCTCTTCCTCAGCAGCAGCCACACGGCGCAGTCATGATCTTCTATATCGACTGTACTAAAAGTGTCTTTGTGATAACAAAAAAAAGACAATGTGAACTGCTAAAACGTCTTCATCCTCACATGTAAGAGGGTAGTTTGTTAAGTATCTGAAATCTACAATAGGGAAGTTAAATCCATCGCCAGGTGTTGATAATGACTGAGGCTTGTTCTCAGTTCTGTCATATTATGATGTTTCATTTGTTACGTACAATATGTACGTGCTTTTGTTTTATATATTATGTTGGCTTTCACGATAAGGTCTTTGTTTCTTTTTGGCTCCTTTTCCCTAAAGAAACTTTTTATTATGAGAAATATCAAGTATATGAGATAGATTAAAATAATAATACATTAACAGCCACATGTTTACCACAATTAGATTTAACAAATGTTCTTATTTTGCCATAGCTGTTTAATCTGCATGGTGCGTATAATTTATTTTACTTTTTTGCTGTGCTGAGCAGCTTGTGGGATCTTAGTTCCTTGACGAGGGATTAAACCCAGGCCCTTGACAGAGAAAGCGTATAGTCCTGACCACTGGACCACCAGAGAATTCCCCTGGATGTGTATATACTTTTTTCCTAAACTGTGTAAAAGAAAGTTGCAGAAGTAATGATATTTTACCCTTTCATAATTCTAAATGCATCTCCTAAGAATAAGCCTACATTCTCCTATATAATCACAATGCCATTATAACACCTAGGAATACTAACAAAAATCTTCCAGATCGTCTAAAAATCAGTCTAACTCCATCTTCAAATTCCTCCAACTTTTCTCAAAATATCTTTAGAGCTGTTTAAAAAAAAAAAAAAAAAACAGGATTTGGTTAAGTCTCTTATATAATTCTAGGAAGTTTCCCACCTTTCCTGTTTTATCACACCAACTTTGTAAAGAGATCAGGTCAGCCCTTTTACAGGGAGCTCCACAATGTAGATTTGCCCAATTGTGAATCTATATTTTTGATGCAATATGAGAAAGCATGGAAATGATTTTCTAACAAATAATTTTGAAATATTCATCAAAAGAGTCTCAATATTTATTTGGGCTTCCTTGGTGGCTCAGAGGGTAAAGTGTGTGCCTGCAATGCAGAGACCCGGGTTTGATCCCTTGGTCAGGAAGATCCGCTGGAGAAGGAAATGGCAATCCACTCCAGTACTCTTGCCTGGAAAATAAATCCCCTTGGATGGAGAAGCCTGATAGGCTACAGTCCACGGTGTCACAAAGAGTCGGAAACTATCTAAAAATAATGCATCCATAAAGATAGAAGCAAAAATCTTTCCAAGGCATCAAGTCCTTAAAATTAAGTAGAGCCCAAGAGAACAAGGTTATTCAATTTTCCATAGCTACAATAAATCTTAGCACAAGAAATGGAAAAAAAAACACCTCAGGCTGATCATTGAATGACTTTCAGATTACTGATAAGGATTCTCAATTAAGTATGTGATACTTACCAGCAAATGGACCCCGAAATATCCTGGCTGATGTTGCCAATACTTTTCTTACTGCTTTGTGAAGCTCTTTTCTTGCCTGGTAGGTGATTCCTAGAATGATTACAGATGTAAATAAAATCAAATAGGTACTCTTAATGCTGTGCTCCAATACTTCAAAGAAAAATGTATAAATTAAGTTCTGATTTTTTAAAAAGAAAATGTAAAATAGCATCTTTCTTTTTTTACTGTCACTATTAAAGCAACTAAAACCATTATGGGAACAGAGTCTCTGAATTCCTACCCCCCTTCCAAAATTACTTTCCTAGTCAGGGAAAAGGTGAAAACAAAACAAAAGCAAACACACTAACTCAAGCTAACAAAAATCCTCATATACAACACAGGATTAACTATATTTGAGAAAATGTCACTTAAAAATACCCCTCTCAAAGCGAAAATTAGAGATACCTGACTAGTGAGATTCAGCTTTACTATATAAGTAAATTATATGCTATAAAAACTAGCTGTGTAACTGATGTAACACACCATGAAAGCATGCTGAAATAAGTAGGGTACACTAACAATACATGCAGACTGGAGAGGGCGGGGATAGATACAGCTGCAGACAGGGGAGCAGCAGAACCTGCCTGACTCGGGGAATGTAAAGTGCTCACAGGCATGATTATTCTGGCTGACGATGTACAACAGGCAGCTGTAAATCTAGTGTGATGACTTGCCAGGCTACCCATATCCTGATGAAAAGATACTCTGCTCTAAAAGTTCATGTTCACCAAGCAATCATCTGATTACTAATTGGGTTTCCATCTGACCTAAATATGGAGGAGAGGAGGGTTTCGACTAGTAGAGCCAGGTTTTCCAACCTTGATGACACATTTTTTTTTCTCCCTCTGTAAATAAGTTGGCATTCATATTTATGAATCCATCCCATGAGTTTAGGGTGCATAATAATAAATGCCTTAGAGCAAAAATACCTCTGAGCTAAGTGACAAAGATCATGTTTTCATGTTTGCTAAACTGAGGACCAGCCTCTGAACTGACAGTCCTCGTGAAGTAAAGAACTCCAAGTGAAAGTGAAACTCGCTCAGTCATGTCTGACTTTTTCTGACCCCACGGACTGTACAGTCCATGGAATTCTCCAGGCCAGAATACTGGAGTGGGTAGCCTTTACCTTCTCCAGGGGAATCTTCCCAACCCAGGGATTGAATCCAGGTCTCCCGCATAGCAGGTGGATTCTTGACCAGCTGAGCCACCAAGGAACTCCAAGTTTAGACTAAAGCAGTTGGCTAGTCTTCACCTGACTTAATTACAGGAGAGCTGCAAATTTGGGTTAAATATGTGAAGTCCAATATTTGATTTTCAATTAATTCCTTAGCAACTTGGTTCTTACAGGTCTGGTTGTTCTTACAGTTAGCTGAACCTCTTTTATTAATGTTGTATTCATTTTTTAAAAATTTTATAGTTTTTTCTTCAAGTTTTATTGCACAACAATTGACATACAGGTCCGTATAAGCAATGATTTGACTCACATGAAATGAGTACCGTAACGTTTAGTGAACATCTATCATCTCGTGGATACAAAATTAAAGACACAGAAAAAAAATTTTTCCTTGTAAGGAAAACTCTGAGGATTCATTCTCATAATAACTTTCATATATAACATACAGCAGTGTTAGTTACATTTATATTCATTAATGTACGTTACACCCTGAGTACTTATTTGTCTTATAACTGGAAGTTTGTACATTTCGACCAGCTTCATCCAATTCTCCCTGCCAATGGTAAGCACAAATCTGATCTCTTCTCTGAGTCTGTTTGTTCTTGATGTATAATTGACTTACAGCATTGTGCTAGTTACTGGTACTGATGTTGTTGTTTAGTTGCTAAGTCCTGTCTGACTCTGCAACTCCAGGGACTGTAGCCTGCCAGGCTCCTCTGTCCACGGAGTTCTCTAGGCAAGAATACCAGAGTGGGCTGTCACTCCCTTCTCCAGGGGATCTTCCCAACCTAGGGATCAAACCTGTGTCTCCCGCATTGACAGGCCGATTCTTCACCACTGGGCCACCAGGACTGTTGATACCACAATATAACAATCACTGGGGCAGGAACTATGGGTTTTTTATATCCTTTATTTTTCTACTTTTCTCTGTTCTGTATCTAATCCTCCTGATCACTTTTAAAACTGGGTGGTTGGGGAGAAGCTTTTCCTTCACAAAGTTATTTCATTTTAGTTTGATATAGTTAGTATGGCTGGGAGACAACTAAGAAAAGTTTCCTTTACTGTGAAACATTTTAGTTCTAATTTCTGCCAGTCACATGAAGTAATTTCATACTTCTATACATTTCAAAATGATCAGCACGCTAAATCTAGTTATCATCTCTCACCATGCAAGAATACTGCATAATTACTGACCACACTCCCCACACTGAACACTTTATATCTGTAACTCATTTATTTATAACCAAAAGATTGTACCTCTCAATCTCCCTCGCCTATTTCTCTCCTTCCCCAAACCCCACCCCTCTGGCAACCACCTGTAGGTGTTCTGTATAAATGATTTGGTTTCTGTTTTGTTTACTCATGTTCGATTTTTAGATTCCACATATACATGAAATCACACAGTATTTTGTCTTTCTCTGTCTGACTTATTTCAATCAGCATTATACCCTCTGGGTCTATCGTGTTGTTACAAATGGCAAGGTTTCATTCCTTTTTATGGCTGAGCAATATTCCGTTGTGTATATATACACATATATCTTCTTTATCCATTCATCTATTGATGGGCACTTAGGCTGCTTTCATATCTTGGCTATCGTAAATAATGCTGCACTGAATAGAGGGATGGATAATCTTTTAGAATTTTCTTTGAATAAATACCCAGGGATGGAATTGCTGGTTCTAATATAGTTCTATTTTTAATTTTTTAAGGAATCTGAATACTGTTTTCCATAGTGTTTGTACCAATTTACATTCCTAAATACTCATTTTTTAAATTCAATAACTAACTTCCATTGTTCACAAAGATGGGATTACTTTACCATGACCATGAACTTACCATGATTTTCTGTTTTATCTAAAGAAACTGTGTGCACATATATATATGACTTCATTTTTTCTCTTTCTATCACTTGAGTATCTAATGTCAAAGACTTCTTCAAGGCCAGAACTTCATATGTAATAAATAAAGAGCCTCTTAAAAAGAAACAAAAAATTCATCATAAACATATAATCTAAATATAACACAGGAGCCACTCTTTTTTAATAAGCTTTCTGTAGAACTTTTTCTTTCTTTTTTATTGGGAAACATAGTATGAATACGGTAATGTGTATATAACATACATTATACATATATATATGCAAATGTATATACACATTTCAGCTTAACAAATAAGAAATATCTGCATTACATTCCCAGGCAAAAAACATTAACAGTACCCAGAAGCCCACAGTTCATCCCTCCCTGATCCTGACCCTGTCTCTCATCTTTATAGCCAATTATTATTCTTTGATTATAATAATATCCTTGCTATTCTTTATAGTTCACCACCTAAACATGAACCTTTAAACAACAAGGCCTAATTTTGTCTGTGAATGTCAAAGGAATGGAATCTCACTGTATGTACTCTTTAGTTCAGCCTTCTTCCTGTGAGATTCACCCATGTTGCTACATGTATCTCGAGCTCAAGCATTTGTATTTTCACGTGGCATGTGATTCATCCACTGTGTGGCTATATAACGACTTACTTATTCATCCTACCACAGATGGGCATTTAGGGAATTTCTGTTTTGAGTCAATTACAAACAGTGTGTTATATACACATCATATACTTCTGCACTGGAGGCATGTGTATATGTTCCTCTAAGATACATACTCGTGTTCTATAGATACATATGTTCCTCCAAGATACATACTTAGAAGTAAAATTATAGACTTTCTGAAAGTATTTATATATTGTTCAACTTTACTAGATAATGCCAAAGTGTTTTTTAAAAAGATTAGTCAATCTGTACTCCTTAACACCAGCATATGAAAATTTCTTCTCTCCTAAGCGTTAAACCTAAAATCAAATATTTGAAGTGAAACACAAGGACTGCTCTGACGACCCAGTGGTTAGGACTCTGCCCTTTCACTGCCAAGGGCCCAGGTTCAGTCCTTGGTTGGGAAACTAAGATGCTGCAAGCTGCACGGTAGAGGTGGGAGGGGAGCAAACTAGAATTTGTTTTTAAGTGAAATACAATGTTGTATATCCTAAAGTGCAGGATTTTTTCCCCCTAGTCAGACTGATTTACACACTCCTTATATCCAGACACAAAGGCTGCACTCTGTGAACTCAGAGCTTAGAAACGACAGTTATATGAAGCCTTTTCCCGACCTTCCCACCCTACAGCAAAAGCAAGGAAGACAGAAAGGCCAGACACTGCCAGCACCAGAAGAATGGAGAGAAAGCTCTCGAGAGTCATCACCTCTCTCTGGGGGGATCAACCAGGGCAGCCAAAACAAACAAATCTATTCAGTATTTTTATCACATGTTTCATGAAAGACAAAATTCTTTACTAGAAATTGTGATTTTTCACAATATTCCTGAATTTTACTGTGATATAAACAAAGAAACTGCATCATAGAAAAGAATATAACATTTATCTTTTGCCTGGAATGAGTCCAAGGAAAAAAATCCTCTAAATATGTTCTGTCTTATCTTACAATGTCATGGCGAAATGTATGTATTTGGATAAAATAGCAAATATATCTACTTTATCATTTTAGCATCTAAGACTTGATTTCATATTTACATTAATGAAAAAGAATATTATTAACAGAAACACTAGAGCAGCATTGGACATACACTTAATATATATCCATCCCTCCTCTCCAAAAAGAAGAAAAGAGAATGAAAAATAACAACCTTTGGAAGAAAATCACTCCATTCATTAAACATGTGCCTCTTAAACAGCATGAAATGGGAGTGTCAATCTAGTGGTTTTCTCAGTCAACCTCAATTCCTTTCATAACAGCTTTATGGTGACTCAAAGCACTTTCAAAAATAATTTTGACTATAGTTGATTTCAGCTTTCTTGAACCTCTTCATAACCTAACACAAGATGTGATCTTAGGTATGTGAAAGCTAATCAGTGAGTGCCTGCTCTGTACTTGCCAAGTGCTTTCCTCAGAGCAACAGTGCCAGGGCAGAACTCCCAGATCTACACTTAGATCCAAGAGAAAACACTCCTCAGGGCTTAAAGTAACTGGATCAAGACAACACTGAAGTGACAGAACCAGTGATTAACCAGTGATGAATCCACATGTTCGCAGATTCCAAAATCTATACCCTTTCAGTACCCCTATGCTACCTGTAAATTTCTTCCACTGAGCTCTCAAACAGTAGTATAATGAAGTCAATTAACATTTCACAGTTGACACTTACCCTAAAATAAGTGATCCAGTAAACTTTATTATATTTCCTTCAAAAAGAAAGGGAAAAAAAGAAAATGTCAATGTATAATTTGTTGGATGTATAGAAGCTTTGTTCCGGGTTTTGTTCAGAGCTTCAAATAATGCTGCCAAGAAAACATTTCTCCTCCCTACTGAGGGTTAAGGAACTCTCCACTGACTTCCCCATACATCAGCCCAGGGAGTTGGACATTCCTCCCAAAATCTAGGAAACAGTTCCAGAACAGGAAAGAGGACAATTCCAGGAAGTCTTCTTTATTCCAAGATGGCTTCCTGGACTTCCCGAGGAGCAGCTGGTTTGTTTCCTCCTATACTGCTGCCCCTGTTCCTTCATATTAGGATGTTTCTTTTTCACTAAGCCCTGGAGACAGAACGCAGACTCACAGCCTTTTCTGCTGCCCTACAGTATATTCACTACTCTTGAGTTTGTTCCGCTAGAAATGATGAGAGAAGAAAAGCTCCCTTCTCGGTTCCACTCCTTTTTGTATTTTTAAAATACAAAATCACAGAATTTTCCAGATGAAAAGGATCTATCCTAAAAACTGATCTCTCTTAAAGACCAAAAGGAAGTTCCAAGAGGACAGACTTTGTCTTATTCAATACTGTACCCTCGGGGCCTAGTAATAGTACCCAGCACAAAGCAGAATGAATGAAAGATGGCCTAGGCTAATATTCTCATTTTACAAATAAAGGTTAGTAATAAACATAAACATTTACAAATAAAGACAGGAGATTGGTGCTAGACCTTAAGTTCTTAGAGGGCAAGCAAAACATCTTCCTGGCTCTCCACTGAATTCCCAGAACCTAATACATGGGCCTGGCACCAATGTTATAGGAGCTTAATAAATAGCCGCTGAAGAATGGAGTGAGACTTGAATTTACAAGGATGAGTACGAACCTGACAGGAACAAAGGGAGGGCGAGAGTCCCAAGAAAAAGGACTATGCGTGGCTCTGGGCCTACAAACTGGGGGTGAACCATTAGTGCAGAAAAGTTGTAAATAAATCTGAGATTTATCACGGATTAAATAAGTTTTTGTGGACCACCCTGGAAACTTAACCAGAATTCTATCACTGTTTCTACAAGAAAATACTGTCGTTTAAACTGTACTCACTGATATCTCTCCAGTATGTGCTGCTTTTTGGCGGAGGAGTCGAGGTTCCCATTCTTCTACAGCAGATGACACAATAAGCAGCCAGGGACATTCTGTGCATTTAGAACAATTGTAACAGATTTAATTTAGCATGTAATTAAAAATATTTCTTTTAACTATAAGAACACATCATTACAGAATAGTTCCACTGCTCTAAAAATTGACTGTGCATTATATATTCACCCCTTTCCTCTACCTTCCTCTAAACCCTGGCAAACACGGGCCTTTTTACTATCTCTATAGTTTTGTCACTTATAAAATGTTATTATAATTGGAATCATACAATGAAAAAAAAAAAAGGACATGTCACAATCACAGTAGATTGACCACAGAGTTAAAGGGAAAAAAAAAACTTTTCTATTAAAACAAAATTTCTCCCTTAAAAATTTAAAGCAGACTTATTAGAATAGTATTTTGCTGGTACCTTGATGATTATTATTCAAACCGTATCCAATTGTGAACAATGATTAGTAGGAAATAGGAAAAGAAGTTATTGAGAATATCAATATAGGTGTCAAAAAACTTTAAATGCCTTTGATATATATGCATATAGATAGATACTTATATTTATCTTTGGTAACTGTGAAGTCCCTACAGAAGTGAAAAGCACTCTGAATGGAAGATATACTTAGGACCCATGGAAGTGTTTAGCCTTTCTTCAAATCCTTTAAGATGGTACCCAATATTGTTTAAAATCTTTGAAATTTAATTGTTACTTATTGGCATCCTGACAAAGAAGATGCTGCTCAACTATCTAATCACTCACCTTTCATGCAACGATTTAACCAACTAAGTGAAGGTGATCTAAATATGATGCGATGGTTTTTAGAACACCTCAGTATTCTAGAATCAGGCTGTCTCCAGATGAAACATTTCTTCTTTTTTCTTTTGGAATAAGAGAAAAGAAAGAAGATGCCTTGAGGAACTCGTGAGAAATGGTCTTTGGTTTATTTTAATACAGTAAAAACATCTGGCAGCCTTACAGAGATTAGGGGGAAAATAATCTAACTAATGCTTGGTGTAAGAAAATCTGTTAGGAATAACACAAAATAAAAAGCTTAAAAAATTTTCTTGTGGTTCTAGTACATCAACTGATGACTAAGCAAACTGTTTAAGCAACAGGTAAACTTGTAAAGGTCACTGTTTTAAAGGTCACTGTTTCTTATTTTCTCACTTGTTTAAAGAGTTGCTGTCACTTCACAAAAACCTTCACAGTATTACCTTAAACACACACACACACACACCTGAGCAGGTTCCCCTCCACCGCGTCCTGAATATGTCTGAGTGCAGCAGAAATCTACTCCATCTTCCTTCCCTCTAGATTTCCTCAAATGCCAACACTGGCCCTTTCAGCTTTTTCTAGAATAAGCTGCTCCATATCTAATTCTCTAACGTTCAACTCTCTCAGCATCTCGACTACTTCCAGTTCACTGCTTTCCAGCCTCAACAAACCTTCCATCCTTGCCCTCCCTGGAGTGAGCAGCCATCTCATGGTTCTACTTCCTTCCAGACTCGCCTCAACTCCGGGGTACATCACTTCACCTTCCTCTACCTGCTCCCTCAACACACCAGTGAGTGAGTGAGTGAGTGAAAGTCACTCAGTCGTGTCCAACTCTTTGCGACCCCATGGAGTATAGTCCATGGAATTCTCCAGGCCAGAATACTGGAGTGGGTAGCCTTTCCCTTCTCCAGGGGATCTTCCCAACCCAGGGATCGAACCCAGGTCTCCTGCATTGCAGGTGGATTCTTTACCAGTTCAGCCACAAGGGAAGCCCAGCAGAGCCCTCCTCTTTCTAGTAATACTATCCTGCAGCCCCAACTTGAAACGTGTTTTCTCTGTTCTGACACTTGGGACAGCCAAGACGGGGGACGGGGACACAGACAAACTGGGAGTGGGCTCCCAGAATGATCTCTGCTGTCCCTAATCGTTTCTCTCTTACCCTCACAACAACTGCCCTCAATAGCCATGAACTCTGCCAAGCGGCCTACGCTCCCTTCATCCCTTTCAAATGATTTGTCTCTCACTTCGCTCAGAAAATGAAGCCTATGAACTCCTTCAACTTCTGCCCCCAATACCTACAAGCAGGGATTGATTGAGGTATTGAGGGAAACAAATTGTATTCAAATAGTGGGGTAGGGGAAGGGTAGGAAGTTCCTTTAAAAAAAAAAAAAAACTACACACAAAACCACAAATATCAAATTAGGTACTAAAATGAAAGTAATTTAGAATGAGAAAAGATACCACAATAAATTCCTGGTCTTGGAAATGTTGATACCTTTCTTCTGGAGTTTCATTAGGTAATCTGTCGAAAGTGCTTACAAAGAAATGCTTCGGGATTATACTCTGATCTCCCTCCCTCCCTAAGATATGACAGCTTCTACCACTTCTGAGTGCTCAAAGGTGCCCATGTGGTAAGGCACCCCCAAGCCTAAGTTTCTTAATATCACAGGAAATCTACCCTGGCTGGTTTTCACATCTTTATCTGCATCACCTTCTCCAGATTCCAAATGGACTTTTATCAGCACTATTCTTTCCTATTTCTGAGGAAAAGGTCTCATCCTTTCTCACAGGGAAATGTACCATCTATGTTCTCATCTCTTTCACTTCCACAGGGACCTTGATCCATTCATTAACTTTCTCTTCTTTATCTTCACACACTCTCTTTCAGCTCTTACTACTCCTCCCCTCGAAATACTAGATGTCCAGTGTTCTCCCATCAAAACACAAAAATGAACAAATAACTGGGGGGGCGGGGAGTAAATCCCTGGTCTATCCACTTCTCTCATCTCCTCAGGTGGTGGCAGTCTCTTCATCCCCACGACTGCTCTGAACGTCCACATGCTCTGCCAAGCCCCGACCCGACCTCCAATCCGCCACCACTTCTCTTTCCAATTGCATGTCTGTCACCTGCATTTCTTAAGACTCTTTCCCCAGAGTGTCTTCCTGAAACACTAGACTAGCCCTCCCCAGGGTCACCAGTGAGTGACATCTTTGCTGCGAAAGCCACTTTTCAGTCACCATCTTCCGGTCTTCGTCTGAAGCATTTGACTGCTCCCTCTTTCTCTCCTCTAGCTACTGTGACACCGGGTCTTCTAGGCTGAATTCTCACATTTCTGGCCACTCCATCCCATTACTCACTTGGCAAAAACTTACTGAGCACCCACCGCCTGCAGGGGATGGAAACCTGAGATGTGCCCTCAATGGGCTTACAGCTGGCTCTGCTGCCTCTGTGCGTGCGCGCATGCTACATCGCTTCAGTCGTGTCCGACTCTCTGTGACCCCATGGACTGCAGCCCACCAGGCCCCTCTGTTCTTGGGATTCTCCAGGCAAGAATACTGGACTGGGTTGCCATGCCTCCTCAGGAGATCTTCCAGACCCAGGGAACAAACCTGAGGCTCCTACATCTCCAGCACTGGCAGGCGGGTTCTTTACCACCAGCGCCACCACCCGGTCCTTAAACATTAGTGTTGCAGTGGGTTCCACCTGCGGTCCTCTTTTTTCCTCATGCTATCTTCTCGTGCTAAGTAATTTCAGTGTTTTCATAATAAAGTTTTACCTGTAAGCTTATGATTCCCAAATTCTATAACTATTTCTATTCAAGTCTCTCTGCTAAGCTTCACACACATATTCAGCTGCCTAATGCACATTTCCACTCTGAAGCACCACAAACACCCAGGATGTCTAAAGTCAAATTATCATACTCCTGAAACCAAATATCCCAAGACCATTTATTACCAAAACATAGTTTTTACACTGATTAGAAATGACTGCTCGCTACACCAAGGTCTAATCTACCTGGGGTCCATTTCTGGAGTTTTGTGCCACTGGTATATCTGTCTAACTCTGCATCAGTGATACAATGCCTTTCTTAATTGCCATACCTTTAAAACAAGCCGATAGCTTCTAGGTAAGCACCCCGCCCCTATTCTTTTCACAATTATCTTGTTTATTGGGATTTTTATGGAACTGAATTGAATTTACAGACTTAATTTGGGAGAATTGATGCTTTTGAACTGTGGTGTTGGAGAAGACTCTTGAAAGTCCCTTGGACTGCAAGGAGATCCAACCAGTCCATCCTAAAGGAAATCAGTCCTGAATACTCATTGGAAGGACTGATGTTGAAGCTGAAACTCCAATACTTTGGCCACCTGATGCGAAGAACTGACTCATTTGAAAAGACCCTGATACTGGGAAAGATCAAAGGCGGGAGAAAGGGACAACAGAGGATGAGATGGTTTGATGGCATCACCAGCTCAATGGCATGAGTTTGAGTAAACTCCAGGAGTTGGTGATGGACAGGGAGGCCTGGTGTCCTGCAGTCCATGGGGTCGCAAAGAGTCAGACACAACTGAGCGACTGAACTGAACTGAACTGAACTGATATCATATGGAGTCTCTCCGTTCATGAAAAGTATATCTTCAGTTCTTCTTTTAGATCTTTTGTAATTTTCTCCACAAAGGTCATGCATGGTTTTTCGTTGTTTCCTCATTTCATGGAAAATTTCAAATGTATACAAATGTGGAGAGAATAATAAAATGAATCTCTTGTCACTCAGCTTCAAAACTTATCAACACAAGGTCAACCTTGTTTCATCTACACCTGCTCTATCCAAAAGAACTTCTGCACGAAAGAGATTTCCTACTACTAATGTGAAAATATGCTAATATGATTGAGGAACTGTCATTTCAAATTTTAAATTTTAATTAATTTTAATTACCCACATATGGCTAGTGGCTATAGTATTGAACAGTGCAATCTGAAACCCACATTCACTCCACCACCATAACACTCAATTATTTTGAAGCAATTCCATGATGTCATGTCTTATTTAACCCTTAAATACTATAGTATGTTGCTGCTGCTACTGCTGCTAAGTCGCTTCAGTCGTGTCCGACTCTGTGCGACCCCATAGATGGCAGCCCACCAGGCTCCGCCATCCCTGGGATTCTCCAGGCAAGAACACTGGAGTGGGTTGCCATTTCCTTCTCCAATGCATTAAAGTGAAAAGTGAAAGTGAAGTTGCTCAGTCGTGCCCGGACCCTCAGCAACCCCATGGACTGCAGCCTGCCAGGCTCCTCCGTCCATGGGATTTTCCAGGCAAGAGTACTGGAGTGGGGTGCCATTGCCTGCTGAGAAAATTAACCATCATTATTACCCTCTCCAAAAACATTCCTTAGTATCATCAAATGTCCAATGAATGTTTCAATTATTTCATAAACTTTGGTTTTGCACTACTGGACTATTAGAATTAGGATCTAACCAAGGTCCATATTAGGTTGCTAATGTGCCTCTTTTTTAGAGTCACTTTATTTCTATAACTACTAATTTAGATTTTTTTTTCTTGAATTAGTCTTGATAATATTTATTTTTCAAGAAAGTGGGAATTTAGGTTTTCAAAATCATGAACATAAAGCTATTCCTGCTTATTCCTATGATCTTTTTATCCCTAAAATTGCCTTTTTTCTTCCTAGCATTATTTGTTTCTTTTTTACTTTTCAGCTGTCTTCTAAAAGTTTACTAATAGAAAATTTTATTAATTTTCTTCATCTATTGGTTTTGCTGAGCATCTCTGTTTTACTTTGTTTTCTATTTCTGCTCTTCACTATCTTCTTTCTTTCTTTGGATTTACCCTGTCCTTTTCTTAACTTCTTCAATAAAACTTAATATATTATGAGCATTTCTTGCTGTTTCATAGTGCATTTAAGACCATAAATTCCCCTCTAGTTTTGCTTTACTTCAGTTTTGCTTTACACAAGTCCTGATATTTCCACTGTGTGTGCTTAGTCGCTTCAGTCACGTCCGACTCTGCAACCCCATGGACCATGGCCTGCCGGACTCCTCTGTCCATGGGATTCTCTAGGCAACAACACCGGAGTGGGTTGGCATTTCCTTCTCCAGATCTGACCTGAGACAAGACCTCCTCTAAGCTGTGGATTGTTTAGTTCTGTTTCCAGTCTTTAAACATGAAATTTCTAAAGATTATCTTTTCATTGTGCTAGATGGCATAGATTCTTTGGAATTGTGAAGACATGCTTTGCCACCTAATTGCAACCAATATTTATAAATGTATCATATAAACTTATTCTTTGTTATGGGCAAAATTTGTAATATCCATTATAGCAAGCTCATGAATTTTGTTGTTAAAAAGTATCTATGGCTTTACTAAATTTTATCTGCATGACCTTCTAGTACCTCAGAGAGGTTTTTAAAAATTCTCATCCTGGTTTCTTATCCTTATGGTATCCTTGGACTTGTCCATTATTTCTTTAAATTATTTATTCATCCAATAAATACTTGAGCACCTATAAACCAGGAACTGTTTTAAGTACTGGAGATACAGTAATGAATATGAAAACTATGTACCTGCCCTCATGGGTCTTACCTTCTACTATTGAACCCCCTCACTGTGCCAAACGAATATGGTCATATTTTGGTCATGATGTGAAAAGACATGTCATTAGGTGTATAAAAACTTAAGACTGTTGGAACCTTAGTACCCTGTTCATCATCATATCTGATCCTTCTTTATCCCTATTAATATTTATTGCCTTAAGTTCTATTTCATGTTAATATTTACTTTCCATTTTTCTTTCAACATGTGCATCATTTTCCCCAATCATGCTTATAATCTTTTGATATCATATATATTTAATTCCAAAATCTTTTAACAGATAAGCTTAATCCATTTACATGTACTGTATGTGGGATAAATCAAGTTTTTTTTATTACCCTTTAACTGGTTTAAAGTTATATCATTTATTTCTATTCATTTAAAAAATACATTTTTAACATGCTACATGAAGTATAAACTTGAGCAATACAAAAATTCTCCCAAATGAGAATGCTTTAAATCCAATCCAATCTCTATCTTTTTAGGTATTTTTGCCTACTATTTTAATTCCACATTATTTTTAAATACTCCAATGGGAGTCTGTTAGACACTTCACTGATAGGAACAGTTTCATGGACTATGGAAGTTATAAAGCAGACATGCAGGTAGTGACCTCATAAGAAGTCTTACAGGCAGAAAGTCTAGTACCAGGTACTTCCTCCAAAAAGGCAGAAGTTATCACTCTCACCAAAGCAGGATGAAGTATATCATACAGATGTCCCCCATCCAAAAAACCTGGAAAGAAGTACTCCCAGAAAACCAATCCCACCCAGTGGGTGGAGCCTCATCAGGTTTTGCTAGTAACTAATTCTTTTGCTAAACCTGAAGTTGTTAGGCCTTGGATTCATCCAAGTGAAGGAGGATCCCTCCTGGCCATCAACACAATAAAGGGGAAAGCTGCTGCTGAAAGCCCTTAACAGACTTTTAACTCTTCAGAAGAAACAGGAAGAACAAACAAGATGGCTCCTAACGTTAAGATAAGGGCTGCAATTGTTTGGTTGCTTGAGCAAAGTTCTCTTATCTGATCCTGGAAACTAGTTCTGACTCTCAAGATCAAGTTACTTTACCCTTTCGCTATAATTACACTACTCTGGAACTGAAGTACCCATTTCTGTCACTCTCTAATTTAGATTCAGCCTTTCAGTTCAGTTCAGTTCAGTCACTCAGTCGTATCCGACTCTTTGCGACCCCATGAATTGCAGCACGCCAGGCCTCCCTGTCCATCACAAACTCCCGGAGTTCACCCAGACTCACGTCCATCGAGTCAGTGATGCCATCCAGCCATCTCATCCTCTGTCATCCCCTTCTCCTCCTGACCCCAATCCCTCCCAGCATCAGAGTCTTTTCCAATGAGTCAACTCTTCACATGAGGTGGCCAAAGTACTGGAGTTTCAGCTTTAGCATCATTCCTTTCAAAGAAATCCCAGGGCTGATCTCCTTCAGAATGGACTGGTTGGATCTGCTTGCAGTCCAAGGGACTCTCAAGAGTCTTCTCCAACACCACAGTTCAAAAGCATCAATTCTTTGGCGCTCAGCTTTCTTCACAGTTCAACTCTCACATCCATACATGACCACAGGAAAAACCATAGCCTTGACTAGATGGACCTTTGTTGGCAAAGCAATATCTCTGCTTTTGAATATGCTCTCTAGGTTGGTCATAACTTTCCTTCCAAGGAGTAAGCGTCTTTTAATTTCATGGCTGCAGTCACCATCTGCAGTGATTTTGGAGCCCAAAGAAATAAGGTCTGACACTGTTTCCACTGTTTCCCCATCTATTTCCCATTTTCATAACGTATGGTACTATATAGGGCCCAGACTAAGGCAGAATTTTTTGGAGTGATTGTCCCACAATCGGCTAGGGGGAGCTCGTCGCGGGTGTGTGTCAACAGGACTGGATGGTGGCATTCTCTGCAGGGCCCGGGTTATAATGTGAAGTGCTGTCTGCCACTTGTGTTTCCTGTCGTGCTTTGCCCTCACACATACCAGCCTTTTTTTTGCAGGTGGGCCCCATCCTCAAGGTTACCTCCTGCCTCTGCTAGCCCCTGACCAGAATCAGTTTGAAACTGAAAGTGAAGTCGCTCAGTCATGTCCAGCTCATTGCCACCCCATGGAATGTAACCTACCAGGCTCCTCCGTCTATGGGATTTTCTAGGCAAGAATACTGGAGTGGGTTGCCATTTCCTTCTCCAGGAGATCTTCCCAACACAGGGATTGAACCCAGGTCTCCCACAGTGTAGGCAGACACTTTACCATCTGAGCCACCAGGGAAGTAAGATAGTTTAACCGTGCTCAAACCCACAAAAGATGTCGAATGCTACAGGAGGTCTAATGGACCACAGAAACCATCCTGAATTTGGGCACCACCCTTACTCTTATTACTGTGATCTGGGGCACCTAATACTTTTGGGTGAATACTCTTCACCTGAACTGCACCCAACCAATCACTCCCCAACTGAACCAACACCTGTGGTGACTTGAGCAACACTGGCCGAAACCTAAGAGAAGAGAGAGATACTGAGGGACCTGGGGGCTGGCTAAAGGGGATGAGCCATGGAGGAATGGCCACCAAGGCCATTTCCTTGGTGACCGTACGGTCATGGAAAAGAAAAGGGACTATTAATGCAGATAGATGGATTAACAGGGCTACTATTTCAGGAAGAAGGGACAGGTGAAGAAAGCAGCCTGGGAGACAAATGATACTTTGAGTCAACACACAAATCAGACCTAGAAAATAATGGCAAAAATGCCAAGAACCACTTCTGTAAACGGGCTGATAGAAACATGCAGCAGAGCTTGCTAAGCATGCTGATTCAACCAGAAGCTAAACTGGCATCTAAGCAGTGGTCCACTATACTGGGGGGTAGAAAGTCAGAAGGCAAAGCTTTGGGAAAACCCATGCCCTCCTCGCCCCCTAGGACTATGGGATATTTTGAGCAGTAACTATAATTTCTGCCACTGTGCCGTGACGGCAGCTGTTCCCTGGATTAACAAAAAGGGGCTGTAGGCAAAGGGAAAAGGAACACTTGCCAGAGACAGCATATACAGCCCATGGGGAACCACCGGGCCCTCATGAATAAACTGTGCCCCAGATTCAGACATGCAGCTCCAGTTCTGTCTCTTCTTGTCATGCATACAGGCTTCTCAGGAGACAGGTCAGGTGGTCTGGTATTCCCATCCCTTTAAGAATTTTCCGCAATTTGTTGTGATCCACACAGTCAAAGGCTTTGGTGTAGTCAATGAAGCAGATTTCTTTTTTTTTTTTATTTCTTTTTCCATGATCCAATGGATGTTAGCAATTTGATCTCTGGTTCCTCTGCCTTTTCTAAATCCAGCTTGTACATCTGGAAGTTCTCAGTTCACATACTGCTGAAGCCCAGCTTGAAGGATTTTGAGAATCAACTTGCTAGCATGTGAAATGAGTACAACTGTATGGTAGTCTGAATATTCTTTGGCATTGCCCTTCTTTGGGACTGGAATGAAAACTGACCTTTACCAGTCTTGTGGCCACTGCTGAGTTTTCCAAATTTGCTGGCATATTCACTGCAGCACTTTAAAAGCATCATCTTTCAGGATTTTAAATAGCTCAGCTGGAATTTCATCACCTCCATAAGCTTTGTTTGTAGTAATGCTTCCTAAGGCCTACTTGAATTCATCAAAATTGGGAAAGGTATGTCAAGGCTATTTTAAAAAGGTTAAATAAACAGGTACATCACCCTGCTTATTTAACTTCTATGCAGAGTATATCATGCGAAATGCTGGGATGGGTGACTCACAAACTGGAATGAAGATTGCAGGGAGAAATATCAACAACCTCAGATATGCAAATGATATGACTTTAATGGAAGAAAGTGAAGAGGAACTAAAGAGCCTCTTTGATGAAGGTGAAAGAGGAGAGTGAAAAAGTTGCCTTAACACTCAACATCCAAAAAACTAAGATCATGGCACCCAGTCCCATCACTTCATGGCAAACAGAAGGGGAAAAAGTGGAAACAGTGACAGATTTTCTTGGGCTCCAAAATCAGTGCAGACAGTGACTGCAACCATGAAATTAAAAGATGTTTGCTCCTTAGAAGGAAAGCTATGACAAACCTAGAAAGCATATTGAAAAGCAGAGACATCACTTTGCAGACAAACATCCATCTAGTCAAAGCTATGGTTTTTCCAGTACTCATGTATGGATGTGAGAGTCGGACTATAAAGAAGGCTGAACGCTGAAGAATTGATGCTTTTGAACTGTGGTGCTGGAGAAGATTCCTGAGAGTCCCTTGGTCTGCAAGGAGATCAAACTAGTCAATCCTAAAGGAAATCAACCCTGAACATTCCTTGGAAGGACTGATACTGAAGCTAAAGCTCCAATGCTTTGGGCACCTGATGCGAAGAGCCAACTCACTGGAAAAGACCCTGATGCTGGGAAAGATTGAGGGCAGGAGGAGAAGTGGGTGACAGAAGATGAGATGGTTGGATGGCATCACTGACTCAATGGACACGAGTCTGAGAACATTCCAGGAGACAGTGAAGGACAAGGAAGCTTTGTGTCCTGCAGTTCATGGGGTCACAAAGAGTTGGACTCGACTGAGTGACTGAACAACAACAACAGATATGGACACCAGTTTCCATGTTGAGCTGCACTTTGGAT
Organism: Bubalus bubalis; assembly: GCF_019923935.1. Classification (NCBI taxonomy): domain Eukaryota; kingdom Metazoa; phylum Chordata; class Mammalia; order Artiodactyla; family Bovidae; genus Bubalus; species Bubalus bubalis. The sequence continues at coordinate 9,408,982 of NC_059166.1, read as the reverse complement.
TGCAACATTTGGTTCCACCTAAGGTGGGCAGTGGGACTCAGAGATCACTTAAAGTAATGACCTTCATATAAGATAACATACAGTATATGGGAAACGGAAGATTCTGCTGAGAAAGAAATCCATGATGAGACAGTCGTTCTATCATTGATGGGTATTGTAACAATAACACCTTCTGTATGAATGACACAGGAGTTTGGTGCAATTACAGTAGAGTCAGGAAATGGTAATTAAAAAAAATTAAATGTATAGTAACACTGATGTAGACAACTATATGAACAGGAACTCCCCCTTCCCTCACCCCTCCCCATTCCACTCTATTGTGGAAGCTGAGGACAGCTGGCCTGAGGACAAATTGAAGGAAAAACTGAACTCATCTAGCAGGTCTTGCCGAAGAGTGCTAAAGAATTCCACTGAGTACAGATAACGATAGACAAGGGAGGAGAGAGAATAGTGCAACTTTTCCCAGACAGACTATGCAAACACCGTTCAGGAGTCAGTGGGCTTTCCTGTCTTTTCCAGTCCACGGGAAATTCTGATTAAAGAGAAGACCACATTGTAGACCAGAAACCAAAGCTAATTTTAACCAACTTTTTTTTTTATGTGAGTCACTTAATTTGTAAAAAGCAAATGTCTGTACCACTTCTGCACCTGCCCACATCTTAAAAGATGGCCCCTCTGAGTTTCCACGTTACAGAACACGGCGCTTCCTTGTCAGCGACTCAGATGCTCCGCAGTCAATTTCCTTTGGCATCCCACCCAAACTTTGTTTCCAATCCTTTAAACTTACAAACAAACAACAACAACAAAATACAACGCCATGGCAAGGCTTCCTCACAGTGTGTGCATACAGACGGAGAGATAAACACACACATATGTATGTATACATATATATGTAAAGTATATTCCAGTTTGTGACTTGCCTATTCATTTTTATAAAGGTACCTTCTGATGAACAGAAATTTTAATTTTCATAAAATCTCTTTAACCAAATTCTTTTTTCTTTTATGGTTGTTGCATTCTATGTCCTATCTAAGAAATTTTTCTTGCCGACCTGCAAGTCACAAATATTCTATGGGTCTGTCTAAAAGGCCTTTTGGTTTTCACTTTTACATTAAGGCCTATGATCCATCTCAAATTAATTTTTTGATTTGGGTGAGACAGGAGTTGAAGTTCATTTTTTTCCCCTCTATATGAATAGCCAATAGACCCAGCATCATTTGTTGAAAACATTTCCCTATCCTCATTGAATCGACTTTGTGCCTTGGTTGAAAATCAATTGATTAAATAAGTATGGGCCTATTTCTGTACTACATTGCATTCCATTGATCTATTTGTGTACCCTTATGTAAAAATCACACAGTACTGATTACTGCAGTTTTATAATAAATCTTGGGGCTTTGCAGGTGGTACTGGTGGTAAAGAACTTGCCTGCCAATGTAGGAGACATAAGAGACTCAGGTTTGATTACTAACTAGTTAGTAGTTAGTGATTCTGCTTCTGTAGACAAGCAGTAGTAATGATGGCATGATAACATGAATATCCCTGAATTGTACACTGTATGTGGTTAAAATGGTAAATTTTATGTTATATGTATTTAACGCAAAGAAACAAAAAAAGAAATCTTTCCCAGAAACAACATAGCCGCCTGTATTTTTTTCTAAGTATTTTTCAGGTGTGTCTTTCACACTTAGGTCTTCAGTCCATTTGGAAATTGCTGTTGTAAATGATGTGAAGTAGGAATCCAATTTGGTCTTCAATCTATATGGATACCACATAGCTCAGTATCATTTACTGAATACACTGTGCTTCTGTACTACTACTTGGTGGTATACTTCCGTATGTATATGAGCATGTTTCTAAGCTCTCTCTTCTGTTCCACGGGTTTACTTTCCTGTCCCTAAATCAAGACCAGTAATTAAGCCAGGAGTCTTGATTATTATGGCTTTATATTGTTTTGATACCTAGAAGGCAGAGAGTTTTTCTTCAAAATTGAGTTAGGAATTCCGGGTGCTCTGTCTTTTCATAGACATATTAGGTTCAACATGTGAAGCTCCATGAAAAACCATATTCCAATTTTAATTGGAATTTCAACAAATCTGTAGATTTGGAGAAAATGGACATCTTTATAATACTGAGTCTTCCTACCCCAAGAATATGGTGAGTGAGTGATAGTCACTCAGTTGTGTCTGACTCTCTGCAACCCCATGGACTGTAGCCCGCCAGGCTCCTTTGTCCATGGAATTCTCCAGGCAAGAATATTGGAGTGGGTTGCCATTTCCTTCTCCAATGAATATGGCATACGGCTGCATTTACTTGGGTCTTCTTTTATGTGTTTCAATAGAGCATTATAATTTTCTCCTTAAAGGACAATGCACCTTTAGTTTGATCTATTTCCAGATACCTTCAGTTTTCAATACTGTTATGAATAGCATCTTTTTATTATTAAAATTCCCAGTTATTGCTGGTGTGTAGAAGTTACTCTTTTATTCAGAAATCTGCTTGAATTGAAGGTCATTTTTGATGACCTCCTAACAAACGAAGCCCTTCCAGTTCTTCTTTATCACATCCTATCAGTTAACCTTCTAGTTATCTGATTTTTAGTGTCCTTTTCCCTGCCTATATTTAAGTTGCCAGCTCACCATTGTAAGTTCAATGTCTAGAATAGGGTCTGACATATACTGCACAAAATGTTTGTTGAATAAAAAAATGGCGATTTTAAATCTAGATGATTTGGAAAAACATGGGAAGAAAAGCAGATTTTGAAGTGACGGTGAAGTGAGGTCTAATTCAGGTTGGGAGGAATTCTTTAGAGTTCTCACAGGTCATTAACATGCAGGCATCTGGCCACCACCTGGAGCACAAGAATAGAGGTTTGATGTGATAGAACTGATGAGACAGTGAAAGAGGAGAATGCATTCAAGAAGAAAAAAAAAAAGAGAGAGAATATATTTAGGAACAACTAGAGTTGGGGCAGATTAGAGAGAGGGAGGGAACGAGCATGAGCAGCAGCATGGAAACCAACAGGACGGGAAAGATTTGAAGCAAAGAAAGAGGGAAATAAATAAAAGAGCCAGGTTCCTAAATCACATGAACACACAATTGGAGAAGTACAATTTCACCTTAGGAACAGAAAGCAAGAAACCTCATTTCTCGACTGGTAAAAAAACAAATAGAGCTCCAATACATTGTTGCTCAGTAGCTAAGTGGAGTCCTACTCTTTGCGACCCTATGGATTGCAGCATGCCAGGCCCTTTCTGTCTTCCACTATGTCCCCGAGTTTGCTCAAGTCATATCCATTAGGTTGGGTGATGTTATCTAACCATCTCATCCTCTGTTCCCCTTCTCCTCCTGCCCCCAGTCTTTCCCAGCATCAGGATCTTTTCCAATGAGTGGACTCTTCCCATCAGGTGGCCAGAGTATTAGACTACAGATCCGGGAATCTGGGGAAGGAAGTAATTTTAGAACTCTCTGGGTCTTTCCTCCGGGCTCGGAGGACCCATTAGCATTCAATCTCTCGCGTCACAGCTATAGAAGCTGTGGTCTGAAAGGTTCCGATCTGAACTGCGGATACTTGTTTCCTCCTCATTTTCACCATCCTTCCTGTGGCTGACGGTACCGGCAGGGGCTCTCTGGGCCTGGGACTCGAATTAAGAGGAGGGTGGCGACCGAGAAAGCAGAGCTGGGTTGCCGAGGCGGGGAAACAGGCCCTCACCTCACGCCCAGCGCCGGGTCAGCGGGTCAGCCAGGGGCCGCGCGCCCTCCCTGGGGCGCCCCGGCCGCTCAGCGTCGCCGCCCACCACACGTTCCGCAGTGCCCGGCTTCGCCGAGGCCTGCATCCGCCCCCACCCACGAGCCCAGCCCTACCTTCCTTACCTGCCGGCGCGCGGAGGCGGCCACAGCCCCCTGGCAGTTCACGCAGGAGCAAGTCCGCGGGGAACCCGCCCCAGCCCACCGTTCCCAGTCCCCGCCCCTCCGCTCCCAGTCCCCGCCCCTCCACCAGCGGCGAGCGACACGTGACCCCGCCCTTACCTCGCCCCGCCCCGCAAGAAGCCCCGCCCACGTCCCTCCTCCCCGCCGGCGCGCCCCACCACGAGGACGTCGCGGTCGCTATGACGTGGCAGGCGCGTGAGCAGTCTGTAGTCGGTGTCTAGGCGCTGCGGGATCCGTGGGTGGAAAGGTGCGTGGCGTCGGCCCTCGGAGCCATAGGGGAGCCTGGGGTGCGTGGAAGCTCTGTGGGTTTCCAAGAAAAAAGGAGGAAAGGGAAGAGTCCCAGAAACCTGTCTTTCAGGTTGCGGGGATACAGGGTTCTGTCCTGTCTCTTTCTGACGAGGCCGGGCGGCTGCCCCGCGGCAGTTGAACTGTGCATTTCTTTTGCAGGGGGGCATTGCCCAGCGCCCAAGTGTGGAAGTTTAATAAGAGTTAATTTGGCGTGCGGTGAATGGGTTCCTTACCTTCGAGCGCACGTCATTGGGGTACATATTTTATTTGGCAATATAACACAAGATCTGGAGACTTGGATTGTTCTTTTTCTGCTGGTAGCTGCGACTTAAATCTTTTTGCTCCATCTCATCTGTAAAACGAGATGGCCGGAGCCCCCATATAATTTTTAAGGCCCCTTGCGAAGCTACCATTCTGTGACTCCTGTCTCCGAGAATTTTACTTTTTATTATACTTCTAGGTGGGAAAAAGAAATACTTTGAATAATGTACTTGTTCTAAACCCGGATTGGCCACATTGCTGTGGAGTTAGGCCCCATTACGCTTTCATTAGGATTGACTGGGGGTAGGTTTGTTTGCAAATAAGATTTGTGCATTGTTACTATCCCAAATAGACTCGTTTGAATTTTGTTAAAAGATCAGAATATCTGGATGTTTTCCTAATGTTAGCTTTATGTTTTCATAGACTTACATGTTTAGTCTTGGCATTTAATATTTTGCCTCTGTTCAGAAGTAAATCACTGAAGGATATTGAAGTTAATGCTTTTCTATTTTGTCACCTTAGGCTTTGTTAGCATTTTTAGGGTCATCAGCACCTTCTGACTGGGAAAAGATGGTCAACGTCTTGAAAGGAGTGCTTATAGAATGGTTAGTAGTTTTGATACTTATTAAGTTTTAAATCCGCACATTGAGTCTTGATTTGCATGTGTACTGTTTCCAAAATCCATTTTGTTTTGTTCTTAAGATCTGAATGAATCAAGTCTTTAAGCTTTCTCAGCTTCATTTTTCTTGCTTAGTAACTAGTGGGACAAATTTTGTTGCTAAGTTTCTTCCTAGTGCCAGTTTTCACCATCTCTGTTGAATTGATGTAATTGGCGTTATTTCCAACAAATTTTGGTCAGTGGCAGGCAGCATATATGTTAAATTAACCCTCTTTAGGGGAACAGTGCTTGTATTTTCAAGTCATCAGTGATTAACTAGAATTTTAGGGCCTGCCAAAGTCACACAAACTTTGGTCTTTAAAAAAGAGAAAAAAACAGGAGAGCCAGTTGGAGGTTTCTTAAACTAGGCACACATTCCAAAGGCAAAACTAAAAGCTGTGGGCAGAGTTAGCTCCTTAGAGCTAAAGTAGGGCTCAATTATCCCCAGTTTGAAAATCTGAACTGCTGGACCAGTCTTGCTCAGTCTCCACTTTTTTTTTTTTTTTTGCCCCACCAAATAATTCTGTTTATCTGGGAATCCTGCCCTGATTGTCTGAAAATATTACTGTCTACATTTCTTTACCTCTAATGTGAGCCATCATATGGATGATGATACTGTTCCTCTGGTGGCAGCGTTCAGGGAGGAGCAAGACCAAACCCTCGGATATTCTGACATTTCAGGCAGCACCATCCAGTAGAACTATAACATGAGTCCCATATTTAGTCTTAAAGTTTCTAGTAGCCACACTGAAAAGTAAAATGAAACAAGTGAAATTTATTTAACTCAGTATAGCTGAAGTATTTCACCAGGTACAAAATCCTCAAAGTTCATACTAACACTTCAGAATTGTATTAAGTCTTTTTCCGTGCTGCTGCTGCTAGGTCGCATCAGTCGTGTCCGACTCTACGACCCCATAGACTGTAGCCCATTTCCATAGTAGAGCTTCAAAATCCACTGTCTTCTGTACTCTTATAGCATAGTCACAGGCTAGCCATATTTCAAGTGCTCAGTAGTGATGTGTGACTAATGGGCTGCTTTATGGATAGTGCAGATTTAGCTTGAGTGGAGAGACCACCAAAGACAATTAAGAAAACAGCCAGTGAAGTGGAAGGGAACCTAAGGGAACGTTTCACGAAAGCAAGTAGGCTGTGTTAAGTGGTGGTGAGAGGTTGAATAAGATGAAGACACTGGAGATCATTGATTTTTTCTTTTTTTTTTTTAATCAGAGCTCCAATAATTTAGTGGAAAGGTGGGATAGATACTTCAGAAAGGGGAAGGGAGCAAAGGAAGTGGAGACTGTTTGTCTTGATAATGAACAAGTGAAGTCGCTCAGTTGTGTCTGACTCTCTGCAACCCCATGGACTGCAGCACCCCAGGCTCCCCTCTCCATGGGATTTCCCAGGCAAGAATACTGGAGTGAGTTGCCATTTCCTTTGCCAGGGGCTCTTCCTGACCCTGGGATGGAACCCAGGTCTCCCGCATTGCAGGCAGATTCTTTACCATCTGAGCCACCTGGGAAGCAAAGGGATAGAGAAATGGGTTGGTCACCGAGGAAGGATTTGTTAAGATACTCTGCTGCTCGTTACTCTCACTATTTTAACATGAGAGACTAGAATGTTTGGTGATGTAAGTAGATGCTAGAAATGAGAGAAACGTTCACTTGGGAAAGCCAAGGGACGGCTCTAGATCCCAGAATTCCAAGCATACTGCGCTGTTGTCTTTTGGAAAACACTTCTGAGCTACTTGTTTTTTATTTTTCTTATTACTCTGTCATAGCAAATAAAAACATTATTCTGGTTGGTCTTTTAATGTTATTTTTTTTAACACAGAGGATCCACACATTGTCAGCTGTTTTTCCCTTTTATTTTTTCCAATTCTTCCAAATTTAATCTTCCTTCTGGATTTGATTGGTATTTACCTCTCTCCTAGGGTCTTCATATTTTTCTTTTAATTGATATTTTGTAGTTCATTTGGAATTTATTGAGAGGAGGGGCATATTAAATTAGCTGTCTTTTTTTTTTTTTTTTTTGGCAAATAGCTGAATAATTGTCCAACATTTATTTCCTTCCCTCATGATGTGTGATGGCTCTTTTATCACATCGTCTTTCTGTCCTTGCTACGCTCCCTAATCCCATCCCATATCCATTTTTTGTCATTCTTACCTATTCAAGAATAACCTGGGAATAACTTAGTTTGTTTCCAAAATAGTCCTTTTGGAATGATGGTTGGAATTGTATTACACACATGCGTATATATTTTTTAGTGATAGCTGGGAAGCATTTTAAAGAGCAAAACTTTGGGTGACTCATTAAAGTTTTGGTGGTAGGCTTTCAGTTTTAGCACTAAGAACAGAGAGCGCAAGTTCGTAAGAGGAACTGAGGTACTTTTTCCTGACGGGGTGAGCTCCCACTGGTTTGCTTGTGACCAGCCTTGAAATTGTCCCTGGGCACTAGTGGCCTTCTGCCACCTTGTTTTTCCATGTATTGCCCAGACGAGCAGCACCAGCACCATCTGGAGCTTGTTAGAAATGAAAATTTTCAGACCTCACCCCAAATCTCCTAAGTCAGAACTGTGCATACAAAAGGATTTTAACACAGTGCACTTAATCAGCTGAAGTTTGGTTATCAGTTTTGCAGTGGAGAATTGTCTTGCCCCAAGACTAGATTTTATTTTTCAGAGGGATGCTATCCTGGCAGGGGCTTCCCTGGTGGCTCAGTGGTAAAGAACCTGCCTGCCAGTGCAGGGGACCCAGCAGACTCAGCCGGGTTTGATCCCTGGGTCAGGAAGATCTGGAGTAGAAAATGGCAGCCCACTCCAATGTTCTTGCCTGAAAAATTCCGTGGACAGAGGAGCCTCGCAGTCCACAGTTCATGGGATCACAAGAGTCAGACACAACTTAATGACTAGGCAATAACAACTATCCTTGCAAAACTTATTTTTTCCCATCATGGTGAAATCTGAAGTGTAGCCTGAACAATTTTTCAGAAGGGCAGCTGTCTTCCCAAAGATTGAGATCTTTCAAGAAGGCTCCAGATCTAAGCGATAATAGAGTCGTAAAGGGCATGGCCAGGGCCAGTGGCCCTCCTTCATGAGTAGGTGCGCCTGTGGGGATGGTGGTACCTGAACGAGTCCTTCAGTCCCCTCATGTCTATACTTGACGCCAAAGGGAAGACTGTTGATAATACAACAGCAGCTGTATACTTCTGTTTATCATCTCATAATATTCATAGTTGGTATGAAGCATTTAGGTGAATTGGAGTACAGATCTCCATTAAAAAAATAAACAGTGTATAACGTTGGCCATTTAGTCCCAACTGTCAGTGAATTGAAAAATTGAAAAGTACATGAATATAATAAGATTCTTTCCAATGCTTATCAATACCAGAGTCTAAAGATTTTCATATTTTTTTGTCAAAATGAGATTGGTGGAAACTTCCTGTTTTTGGGGATCCACCTCTTGTCGTTGACTGCCAGCCTCACACCAAGAGTTTCCCGAGTGGAGCCAACCACAGCAGTTACTGAAGCAAGCCGCATATGCTCAGCACATGTCTGCGTCCGATTCCAGGTGCTCGAGCAGACCTCTGGTGTGATACTTATCACAGTTGGTTTGGCAAGGGCTTTAGCAAGGAAGATTTGTAGTACAGGTACAAATTCCAACCAGTTCACAGCACGAGAGCAAAGAATCTGGAGAAATAGGTAGTATTAGACCAGTCTTGTCCTTACGCTTTTGGCTTCCACACCTGCATTCTATACGAAAAGCAAATCAGAACTAAGGCCAAACCAGTCTAACCACTGTCCTATTCTTTCACAGTATTTATAGTATCTTTTGTGAGCCTTTGCTTTTTATTGTTAGCAAGGCCGTATTACATTCACTGAAGTTTCTTGGGCACCCAGAACAACGCCTGAGATATATATAGAGAGAGCTACTTAGTAAATATTTGTTTATTGAAAGAATTTGGTAATAAAATTGAATCAAGGGGTATAATCTCACTTTAAATTCCAGATGATTAGTGTTCCGTTGGAGCTTGTATACTACAACAGTGAGAACTCGAGTGGGTCTTGATAGATTGAATTCAAGTTTCAGTACAGAAAAGGTTTGTACAATAGGCCTCCTTTTTGGCAAGTTACATCAGAGTAGCTTTTTTTTTCTTTTAATTGAAGTACAGTTGATTTACAATGTTAATTTCAGGTTTACTGCAGAGTGATTTAGTTATACACAAAATTACTTTTTCTATGACTATATTAATTCATCAGAAAAAAATAAAACATCAAGATGACTGGTGATTTTGTACCAGGTGAAGTTAAGCTGAAACGTTAATTTGACTTAAAGGCAATTAAAAAAAAACAAGACTTAGTAATACGTAATGCACGTGTAATAGGAGATGGCTAAAATGGCAAGGGTAGTCCGCAAATGGCGGAAATTTTGAAAACACTGACCTGTTGGTGAAAAGCACAGATGTGAGTCCCCTGGCACTTCTTGGTTTCAGTTTGTTCAACTTTTATTCAATGGAAAGTATGCAGATGTATTTTATTTGTAAAATTTCTGGAGATGAAAGTCTTCATAACCACTTCACCCTTGCTGTCTCTAATCCCAGTAGCTAGTCAATTGTGTGTCTTCTGTGAATGCACTGCACTCAGACAGTAACAAGACAATGTATCAATTTGGACAGCAGTATTTATAATGTCCTTAGTTCTCCTCATTGTTCCAATTAGACCCACAATTTATTTTAAAGGGTTAACAAGAAACTATTGTATGCCCTGCCACCTAAAGTGTGTCTTTTTAAGAAGCCTCTGAATGTGTGCTTTTTGTAGGAGATACTGAGATTCCTGTGGGGTCTAAGGCAGTTCAGGACAGGAAAGGCCATGGGGGTGAAGTGGGCACCAGGGTCACCACGAGAGAGACAGGCACATCCCTCCTCGCAGGGATGCAAGGGAGCAGCTTGGGTGCACAGCGCTGAGGCCAAGGGGTGGTTTCTGTCTCCCCTTAAACTGCCCTCCTTCCTTTCTCCACCTCTTCCCACCCCCAGCCCCCCTTTTACATGTATAGGCTTCGAGCAATTGAGACGGTAGCTGAGATTTCAAAGAGTATGAGCAGGACAACAGAAGTTGTAGAGAAGCTGAAGCTTTGGTTTCCCCGTCCTGTGGGCCTTCCCATTTTCATTTCTGTAAGATCTGAAAGAGCCCTGTTTAGCTGCTTCGTTACTGCCAGATTCTTTCTAGAATTACTCTTTAAACTCTTTTTTTTTTTTTTTTTAATTTCACAGCCTGGGTATGATTGGTAAGATGATTGGATGATTGGTACGATTGTTTACTTCAGTGAGATTTCTCAATTCAGGGTGGTGTTGCTTTACAAAAATTTCTTACTTAAATTTTTATTCTGTGTAACTGCCAAAATTAGGGAGTTACTGCAGGTGTAAATTTAACATCCTCAGTATCTGATTAAATCTGTGACCATCACATTGCCTCTCTTTGTATTTATAGAAGACCCTGTTGTCTGTCCCATCCTGCATGGGCAGTGATGGGACCAGATGCCATGATCTTAGTTGTCTGAATGTTGAGTTTTAAGCCAAATTTTTCACTCTCCTCTTTCATGTTATTATCAGCCTTGAGACTCTCATTCCTAGGCCCTCAGTCACCCAAAACGCCACCGATTTCCAGGTCATCCTTCATTCATTTTACATTCAATACCTTATGGCTCTGTTCATCCGCACTTAAATTCTATCACCCCCTCGCCCCCAGCCCATCCTTTCCACTTTAGCCTCTAGAACCTAGTGAGAGCAGGAACCTCCTGGATCCCAGCTTCTTCTCTCAACTTTCCATCTTTCTTCTCCCGCAATTCCCTTTTTTGTTGTTGTTATAATAAAACCTAGCTTTCCCCCGAGACCACTCTGTTGACTTTTTTTCTCTAATATATCTTGTACCTTTGGCCAAGAAATAGGATGGGTATCTACCTTCTTTGACTGTGTGGATCACAATAAACTGTGGAAAATTCTGAAAGATGGGCATACCAGACCACCTGACCTGCCTCTTGAGAAACCTGTATGCAGGTCAGGAAGCAACAGTTAGAACTGGACATGGAACAACAGACTGGTTCCAAATAGGAAAAGGACTATGTCAAGGCTGTATATTGTCACCCTGCTTGTTTAACTTCTGTGCAGAGTAGATCATGAGAAATGCTGGGCTGGATGAAGCACAAGCTGGAATCAAGATTGCTGGGAGAAATATCAATAACCTCAGACATGCAGATGACACCACCCTTATGGCAGAAAGTGAAGAAGAACTAAAGAGCCTCTTGATGAAAGTGAAAGAAGAGAGTGAAAAGGTTGGGTTAAAGCTCAACATTCAGAAAACTAAGATCATGGCATCCGGTCCCATCACTTCATGGCAAATAGATGGGGAAACAGTGGCTGACTTTATTTTTCTGGGCTCCAAAATCACTCCAGATGGTGATTGCAGCCATGAAATTAAGTAAAAGACGCTTACTCCTTGGAAGAAAAGTTATGACCAACCTAGACAGCATATTAAAAAGCAGAGACATTACTTTGCCAACAAAGGTTCATCTAGTCAAGGCTATGGTTTTTCCAGCGGTCATGTATGGATGTGAGAGTTGGACTATAAAGAAAGCTGAGCGCCAAAGAATTGATGCTTTTGAACTGTGATGTTGGAGAAGACTCTTGAGAGTCGCTTGGACTGCAAGGAGATCCAACCAGTCCATCCTAAAGGAGATCAGTCCTGGGTGTTCACTGGGAGGACTGATGTTGAAGCTGAAGCACCGGTACTTTGGCCACCTGATGCAAAGAGCTGACTCATTTGAAAAGACCCTGATGTTGGGAAAGATTGAGGGCAGGAGGAGAAGGGGACGACAGAGGATGAAATGGTTGGATGGCATCACCGACTTGATGGACATGGGTTTGGGTGGGCTCCGGGAGTTGGTGATGGACAGGGAGGCCTGGCATGCTGCAGTTCATGGGGTCGCAAAGAGTCGGACACGACTGAGCGACTGAACTGACTGACTGACTACCTTCTTTTTCATTGTCACCTCCAGAAATCCTCCCCCAACCCCAGGAAAACCCCCGGTTCCCAATCTGATGAACCCACCCAGTAATCCTCTCTTGTAATCATCTACAAACACCCAAGTCTTCCCTGAAGTTTTTTCTTCAAAGGTGACCTGTCACTCTTCAGGAGCACTCCACAAATTCTTAAGTGATGTATGTGTGCAGTCCTTTCAGTCCCCTGATGACCTCTCAGCTCCCTGACCTTTTCCAGTGAGCTTTCCTTGCCCTGCTGTCGCCATTCATTTGCATTGTCACACCTACCAGTATTGCGGTCTCGTCAAAATCTCTGTTTCAGGCACCCACCTCTGACCACCACCTCCTCTTTCCAGGTCATGCCCTCTAATACCCTAGGTCTATAGTTTCTTTTGGAGAAGGAAATGGCACCTCACTCCAGTGTTCTTGCCTGGGGAATCCCATGGACAGAGGAACCTGGTGGGCTTCAGTGTATGGGGTTGCAAAGAGTCAGACACGACTAAGCAGCTAACACAGTTCCTTTGGACCTCCCTGGTGGCTCCTTTGATTCTCCCAGACCTGCAGTCTGCTGATACCCCCAGCTCTTCCCTGTCCTGCACGGTCCCCACACCCTCGCTTCCATCAGTGTACTCGTCCTCTTAAAGACCCTCAACTCCCTTGGCCCTCTCTCAGTCACATTCACCAGGTCCGGTTCAGTCTAGCCCTCCCCCTGTTGTGAACCTTTACTTCCACAACTCTAGATGGCTGGAGAGCATACTGATCGGTCTCACTTTAAATTCATGACTGTTACTAAACTCACGACTTAAATAAATGTAGCCTGCAAGCTCCTAAGTTCATTTGTTCTCCCAGTTTCCTAGTCAAGCTGTTGTATTTCATCAAATTAAGAGTCCACCAGTTTTGAAATTTAGCAGTATGTTATGTCCCTCTTAAGAAAAATCACATACCATTAAATCGAGTCCCATCCCAGTTTGGGAGATAATTAAAATCTTGGAATGAATGGAATGTGGTATTTCACCTTCTCTTATGGCAAAAACCACCCCTGTCCTCACCTGGTCAATTTGTTTCTTGTTTCATTGAGAAAATGGAAGCAGTCAGAACATCCGCGAGTCTTTTATCACATGGACCTGGGCCCATACACTCTTCCTGCCGCGACGCTGTGAATCATATCCTTCTCCAACTCCCGCTTGATTTTCCTGCTATTTGTAGCAGAATTTCTCAGAAGATACATCTCTGTTCACCTTTCTCTGATTTCTCTCCTCTCAGTCTAGAAACCACTCCAAAAATTCTCTCCTGTGTTGTCATCGTCTTGAAACTGCTCTTGTGAAGGTCCAGTAACTTTCTGAATCCAGTGGTCAGTTTTCAGTCCTTATCTTGCTATTCCTATTAGCAGCATTTGACCCAGTTGAGCTCTTCCTCTTCCTGGATATCCTCTTAACATAGCTTCCAAGTACCCTTCAGGTTTTCTTCCGACCTCAGTGGTCACTTTATAGTCTGTTTTGCTGGTTCCTCCTTTCCTTGCTAACCTTTTGGGGTTGGGGTGTCCAGGGCTTGGTGCCTGGACTCTCCTCTCTAGCTCTGCTCCCTCCTTGGTCACAGCTCTAAATGCCATCTAGACACTGATGACTGACTGAGTCCTTGTTCTAGACTTCACTGCTGAAATCCAGAATTGTATATCCGGCTTCCTGTTCAGCCGCTTCACGCGGAGGACATCTCGAAGGTAACATGCCTGAAACTGGACTCCTGATCTTACCTGCATACCTGTCCTTCCGTGTTCCTCCTCATCTCAGTGCAAGGCTGCTTCATCTCTCCATTATCTCAGGCCAAAAGTCTTGGCATCTCCTTAATTCCTCTCAAAGTTCAAGTCCAGTCTCAGCAAGTTATGTTGGCTTTACATTCGGCATGTGTCTAGCACTCAGCCGCTGCCCAATCTCGCTTTTACCACCGAGGTCCAGATCGTTGTGTCTTGTCTGGATTACCGCAGTTACCTTCTAATGGGTCTCCCTCCTTCCAGCCTTGTCTCCACTGTCCACCAGTCTTTTCTCAGCCCTGCAGTCAGTATGATCCTTAACATTTAAAAGTCAGGTCAGTTTGTAAGTTAAATCAGGATAAAGCTCTGACCTCATCTGGTGCTGCTCCCCCCCAATCCCTGGCTGCCCCCTCCAGCTCTGTGGCCTTGCTGTTGGCTCTGCCTGGGCAGCTCTGCATTGCGTCACCCCATGGTTCGCTCCCTGCCTCCTTCCAATGTTTGTTCAGATACCACCTACTCAGTAAGGCCTTCCCTGAGGCCCCTTCTTAAACTTCCAAGATCACGTCGCTGTCGTCACTGCCATTTCTTACTCCGATTCCTTGGTTTTTGTGCGTTTGTCATAGTGTTACCACTAGACTCCGCAATAGAAAGGGTTCTGTAATTATTGTTTGCTTCACTTACAATTATTGTAAGCTCCGCAATAGAAAGGGTTCTGAATTATTGTTTGCTTCACTGCAGGATCCCCCAGACCACAATAGCACTGGACACATGTTGGGTATTCAGTAAGTTTTCATTGAATGAGCGAATAAAACTTAAAATAGCATATTTGCTACTTCTGAGCAAATCAATACCCCACATTAGTATGGTCATTCTGATACATCAGCTATGGAATTTAACTGAATTTTGCCAAACTTAAGTGGGTGAATATAACCTTAGTATTCTGAACCTAAGGTAACAAACACACTAGGAGCTAAATTTAAAATCTGTGTTGTTTCTGACATCGGCAGACCTGCTTATTTATTCACATAATTTTAGAGCATAGTAAGTTGTTAATAAAATTATTTTGAAGGTAAGTTGTTGAAAGTAATTAAGACAGCCGTTTTTTCAGGAAGAGTTGACTTTATTCATAGTTAATATGCCATGTACCATACTCATTTAGTAATTGAAATCCATTACCTATTAGCTTCACATATACCTATGCTTGTACTTAAAAGCAATAAGATGTATACAGTTTTTAGTAAATTACACTGACCTCTTTGAATTAAATAGGTATTTAAATATAGGTATTTTGTAATTGATGTTGACATCCCTCAAAAAAAATGAAAGATTGCGTGAGATTATGTTTTTCTAAGAATTAAAAAAAAACCTGTATGTAACTGGACATAATTTTATATTCATCTTTTGCTAAACACATTATTGTATATTATGTCCTTTGTTGTGATTCAGGTTTTTATAAAAAGCATTTCTATAAATCCAAAAAATTTTATCTTTGCCTTAAGACTATCCTGTTTATTCCAAGTTAAAAATCCCAAATAGAGTTGAATTTAGCTCTTTTTTTGAGCTCAGTATGCTCAAAGAGATTTGGTTAGAATTTCCTTTAAAGATTCTAAGTGATAGTTCAGACTTAACGAGGTTCAGAATTAAAAAGAGAAAAATACTTGAATATTTATTACCAGCCAGACATTGTCTTTGACATTTTTAAAATCAGTCAACAGGGCCGTGCTTTGCATCCCTGTTAACTACAGAGTTGTGACTGTTGCTTTACTTTTACACTTGTTGCTGACAGATTATTATTTAAAATCTCATTGTCGGCCTCTTCTAAACTTCCACCAACTGTTCTCAATGAAGCTGCGTCTGTGAATCGTCAGCCCTTGGGGCAGAGAAGAGAGGGGAGGGGTGGGGGAACACTTTACAACTTTTAAAATTGTCCTCAAACAGTCTGTGCTGAGTTTTCATTGTTCAGGTCGCTGGCACTCCGAGACAGCAAGGTGTCCCCTTGTCACGTGTTCTATCCCGACAGTGACCCTGCCGCGAAGCAGTTGCTGCTGTACTTGTCTCATCACGTGTTTTATCTCGACAGTGACCCTGCCATGAAGCAGTTTCTGCTGTACTTGGACGAGTCAAATGCCCTTGGGAAGAAGTTCATCATTCAGGACATTGATGACACCCATGTCTTCGTGATAGCAGAGTTGGTTAATGTCCTCCAGGAGCGAGTAGGCGAATTAATGGACCAGAATGCCTTTTCTCTTACCCAGAAGTGAAAATATTAGCTACTGACCCCTTGGGAATTAAAAGTAACAGGTGTGAGAGACTGCCACCATCCTGTGTCTTATGTGACCGGTTTGGTTTGCAGAATTGCTTAGAAACATTTCATGGGAAAGACGGGTATCATTTGTTCATAAAAAAGCCCTGAATTGACTTTCTTGTGCTATTCTGCCCCCCCCCACCCCCGCCCCCAGTATATATACCCTAGAATTAAAAAAAAAAAATTTAACTGTTGGGTATAATTTGGCTTTTATTTACCTTTATTAAACCATAATGTGAGAGACCTGGGTTCGATCCCTGGGTTGGGAAGATTCCCTGGAGAAGGAAATGGCAACCCACTCCAGTACTCTTGCCTTGAAAATCCCATGGGCGGAGGAGCTTGGTGCAGGCTACTATCCATGGGGTCGCAAAGAGTTGGGCACGACTGAGCGACTTCACTTTCACTTTAAAACCATAAATGTAATTGGTTTTCCTACCTTTTCATGCCAATTTATTCCATTAAAAATATAATGAAATATGCTTTTAAATCCTCAATCTAATAATCTAGATACTTATTTTTGCTTGTTCCTATTAGTAATTGGGGGTTTGATAGAGAAGGTATGATTTGTTTTGTTTCAACCAAATCAATATGCCAGGGTGGGAACTTTGGTAATATTTGTGCTTTACAAATAATATCTGCATACCAGCCAGCTCTATTGGTGAAGAAGATGTGGAGGAGAACCATGTAACATTACCCAAAAATTCAGTTTTTAAAAGCACCGAGGATTAGAAACAACCAAATGGAAAATGTATGTGCTGCTTTGCAGCTTTCATCATTCCTTATTCAGACTTTGTCACATTTTCTTACTAAGGCAAGTGTCCTTTTATTAGGAAGTCAGTTTTACTTGGGACTTCTTCCCTATGACAATCCCTGTTTAAACTTATCTCAAAAAGAAAGGTAAGAACAGACAGAATCAAAGTCAGTCTTGGTGGAGGCGGCATGATGAGATTAAGTTTTGTTGCATCTAGTTCTGTGGTTGATGCAGGCAGACACAAGGACCCTTTTGGAGGCTTTGCTTCCCTTCCTGAAGATGGTGTTAGCAGGATGGGTTCAGATAGCAGGAGTTTTCCAAGAGAAAAGAGAACTTTCAGGATGTTAGGTGGAATCTTCTCAAACCCCACTTCACCTGCCTCCCTATGGTGTGTGTATTCACAGCATCTGTGTACCAGAGTCACTTGCACATGCATTCCTAAACCTAGAAACTTCCATTGGCATATTTATCATGATTCCCATCCATATAACTCAGACCACCCAATTTTGATTTTCACATAACCGTGCAAACAGTTTTGATGAGTCATTGGGCTTCCCTGATGGCTCAGATGGTAGAGTCTGCCTGCAACGTGGGAGACCTAGGTTCGATCCCTAGATTGTGAAGATCCTTTGGACAAGGGAACACGACCAACTCCAGTCCTTTGGCCTGAAGAATTCCATGGACAGAGGACCTTGGCAGGCCACAGTCCGTGGGGTCACAAAGAGTCAGACACGATTGAGAGACTTTCAGTCTCTTTTCCAGTGCCACAACTTGTTGAATACAGTTCCTTCCTTTAGGATTTCCAGCTGTCCTGAAATGTTAATGACTCTTGTATTTCAGGCATGTCTAAATCAATTTGCCTTAGGGTTTTTTGTCCATTAGCCTTTTAACATGAAAGTGAGAGAAAATTTTTTTAGAATATCAGAGTTTAAAAAGTACCAGAAAGACTATTGGACCGTGACCACAAAGAGTGTTAAGTGGAAGAAAATCTTTTTAATTGTTTAAAAAGTGGAGTTAGGGCAAATGCTCAGTATGTTTCTCCAGACAGCGTTAGAAAGATGGGACGGTGTAGTGCTGGGAGCGCCACACGGCAGCCACTGAGCTGACTTGTCCGACGGTGAGAGAAGCTAGGAGAGAACAGGAAATATCTAGGCAACGTCTTCCCCAGGCTCTGCTGCTTGGAATCTGGTTGACACGATTCGATTTAGCACACTTTGGTTGTATAGAACAGGAGAGGTTGGCTGCTGAATACAGGAGAAATTAACTGCTGTCTTTAACAAAGTCCTAAATAGGTGAAAAGGTAGTATTAACTTAAATTTTCCTAACTGCATAAAAGAATCATATGTTAATTTATGGAAGAGAGTTGACCAGTCACAAGTACCTGTATACTAAAACTTGATTTTTAGAATTATGCTAAGTTCTTTAGAAAGTTCCTTTTTTAACACCGTCTAAGGTCAAAACTTCTGAATTCCTTGGAACCCCAATTTCCTTGTGAAATTTAGTGTGATTATTACAAAATTTCAAGCATCCTAAGTAGGCATAATAATTAACTTAAAAATGTTTGTTGAGAAATCAGTTTTGGTGAACACTAACTGATAATAGGCAACAAAGGTGCCAATCAAAGTTATTAATGATTATATTGTTCTTAACATTATCTATGGGGGGTTCCCACGGGGCACTAGTGGCAAAGAACCCGCCTGCCAGTGCAGGAGACACAAGAGACACGGGTTCAGTCTCTGGGTCAGGAAGATCCCCTGGAGTAGGAAATGGCAACTCGCTCCAGTATGCTCTCCTGGAAAATCCCACGGGCAAAGGAGCCTAGAGGGCTACAAGCCATGGGACCGCAAAGGGTCAGACATGACTGAGTGAGCACAAAACAACATTTATAATAGAGGTGATTTGACATAGTAGTACACTTTTCTGAAAAGATGGTAAATAATGTGCTTGCTCAATTTCATAGTTACATTAAACCTCTCTTAGCTCCAGAGAAACTAAAAACTCTGACATACGCCTTCTGATTTTACTGCAATCATTCTCTCAACCACCTTTACAGACAGGAAAAGGGTAGGTTTTAAAGATGAAGAAACGATGCAGCCTGCAAATATGGTCAATTCATATTCTCAGGTATGCATAGCTCTGCTTCATTTGTAGCAGAGACAACACTAAAGGGTCTATTGGTGAGATTATTGAATATGCTTTTGGAAAACACTGTTCTCCCTACAGAAAAGTGATGACAGGCCTGACTGGGTCCAGTCTGCCTGGGTCCAAATGTTAGCTCCCTGCTTTCCAGCTCTGGGATCTCATACATGTTGCTGAGTTTTTCTGTGCCTCTGAGCCCTTGTCTGTGAAAACAGGAAAAGTTATCCTCAAAACTTGTTTGGATGATTATATGTTAAAATACATAAAGCAGATGGTTCTGAAATTTAGTTACCTTGAATCGAGAAAAGCACAATGAAAAAGAGGGAAAAAAGACATTTCAGCACACATACACATTTTGTTTTGCATGATCACTATACTATGAGAACAAGCAGATGGGGGAGGTGGGGAATTCCTTGTAAAAGAACATTAAGTAGATAGTTCGGGCGACTTTGTCAAGAAATACCTGAATGCTTATCTTTTCTGAGACCATCCCTCTCCCTTCGCTCTTTTTTTTTAATTAATTAATTTTTTTATTGAAGGATAATTGCTTTACAGAATTTTGTTTTCTGTCAAGCCTCAACATGAATCAGCCGTGTGTGTGTGTGAAAGTCCTTCAGTCATGTCCGACTCTTTACGACCTCATGGACTATACAGTCTGTGGAATTCTCCAGGCCAGAATACTGGAGTGGGTAGCCTTTCCCTCCTCCAGGGGATCTTCCCTACCCAGGAATCGAACCAGTATCTCCTGCTTTGCTGGCGGATTATTTACCAACTGAGCTATCTGCCACAGGTATACATATATTCCCTCCTTTTTGAACCTCCCTCCCCTTGAGCTCCCCATCCCACCCCTCTAGGTTGATACAGACCTGGGTTTGAGTTTCCTGAGCCATACAGCAATTTCCCGTTGGCTATCTATTTTACATATGGTAATATGAGTTTCCATGTTACTCTTTGCATGCATCTCCCTTCAATCTTAAATATCATTAGTCTTTATTAGAATTACACAGTCCATTTTTATTAAAACTAAGCCACTTTTCCTCACCCTCAGATACAACTTAGTGACTAAACCACCACCAATCTGATGGATTTAAAGTAGAATTTAATCTCAATTATGTTTTTATCTTTTTATATTTATTTTTGAAAGCTGTTTCAGCCTTGTGTATGTATAACAGGGATAATTATATGCTCTTGTTTAATGGGAAATAAATAGCCTATCAGCTTCATTATTACCAGTTGGCCTCTACCCAAACGGTTATTCTAACACTAAACCTGTGGGGAAATACTGTTTGTAACAACTGAATTACGAAACACTGTTGAAGAGGTTTGCTGCTGCTGCTAAGTCGCTTCAGTTGTGTCCAACTCTGTGTGACCCCATAGACGGCAGCCCGCTAGGCTCTTCTGTCCCTGGGATTCTCCGGGCAAGAACACTGGAGTGGGTTGCCATTTCCTTCTCCAATGCATGAAAGTGAAAAGTGGAAGTGAAGTCGCTCAGTCGTGCCTGACTCTTAGCAACCCCATGAACTGCAGCCTACCAGGCTCCTCCATCCATGGGATTTTCCAGGCAAGAGTACTGGTGTGGGTTGCCATATCCACTCCCAAAGTTGATTAATAAGATGCTAGAGGTAGACGTTTTCAGGGTGAATTTTTAAAGCAAGCTTTATCAAGTATACATAAAAGTGTGTGTCATAAATGTACACATCTCTGAGCTGCCACAAACTGAACACACCTCTGTAACCAGCACCATGATCAAGAAAACATCACCAACCCAGAGCCCTTCCGTGGAAACGTTTACTGTTACCACCGCTCACAGATAAACACTGTTCTGACTTTGGACAGTGGAGATTAGATTGCTTGTTTTTTTAACTTTATATCAATATAATCAATGCAGTGTATACGTTTGTGTCTGACATCTGTTACTCAACATTATACATGTGAGAGTCATCCATGCTGTTGCATGGATGGTAGTTTTTCATTCTCATTGCTATATGGTAGGCATTCCATTATTTTCCTCAATCAAAGGCAAAGAGATATTTTGGTTAATAAGTCCTAAGATTTAATAATAAATTAGTCCTAAAAATTAATAATTATATATATATATAAATTTGAATTTGATACACATCAAAAATTTTTGCTGCTGTCAACTAATCATACTAATAAATTTTTTCTGCAATGGCAGAATGCATATACCTCTGTTGTATTTCTTTGAGAGAAGAAATGGAAGTATAGAATCTAATTGCCAAATATTCTGGCCTTAGTGATATTAATGGTTTTATGGTTATAATAGCTTCTTAATTTAGCCCTTCATTTACTTATTTAAAAAGTGTGTGCCATGTCCTAGATGAGGACAGCTACTGTTGTTCAAAAAAAAAAAAAAAGATGGATGAGGTTCCCGTATCAACTGGGAATGCTTTTGAGGATGTTCCCCTGGAGAAGGGATCAGCTACCCACTCCAGTTTTCTTGGGTTTCCCTGGTAGCTCAGATGGTAAAGAATCTGCCTGCAATGCAGGAGACCTGGGTTCAATCCCTGGGTTGGGAAGATCCCCTGGAGGAGGGCATGGCAACCCACTCCAGTATTCTTGCCTGGAGAATCCCATGGACAGAGGAGCCTAGCAGGCTACAGTCCATGGGGTCGCAGAGTCGGACAGGACTGAGCGACTAAGCACAACAGAACAGCAACTAAGGGTGACATAAAAATAAAGACGTTTAGGCCCGTGTAACAAGGCTGGAGGTAGATAGTTTCAAGGCCTTCAACCCTCTTCTAACTCTGGCCATCCCAATACCATTGACTTTCCATCCCTGGCTTATCGCCTCATGGCCCCAAGATAGTGACTGTCACTCCAAGGGATACATGTAACCAAAGAGAGGAGGGCTCCACTTGCTGCAGAGAAGACAAGGAGAAGCTTCCTCCTGGCATAATTGTTTCTTTTCATCAGGGAGAAAAATCTTTCCTAGAATCATCACACATGCCCATCCCTAGACCATTTACTGGCAAAGAAGAATGGAATATTTTAAGATCACCTGTGGTCTTTCTTGTAGAAGAATTCCAAATTTATGGCCAGTCCAGGTAACACTAAGTCCCCTGTCATGAGTGTGGGTCGTACTTAGTGACTTGCTTCCAAAGAATAAGTTTGTACAGAGTGAAAAAGTAACTGTCCAGTGGCAAAATCTGGAAAATACTGCTTTAGCCAGGTGGTCAGGATTAAATGAGAAATAAGTCATGTTGAGACCAGGTACCCTGTATGTGATGAGACAGGCACTTCACCTCTGATTTTCTTCCTGAAAAACTGTAACCCCCAGTCTTACCATGAGAAAGGCATCAAACACAAATTTAAGGGAATTCTAAAAAATACCTGATCAACGCACCTCAAAATCATCTAGGCCAAGAAAAACAGGCAAGACTGAGAAACACACAAAGTGGAAGAGACTAAGGAGACAGCGCGACTGAACAGTGCAGCGGTGAAGCCGCACCCTGATGGGATCGCGACGCAGGAAAGGGACACAGGGTACAAACTAGGAAAATCTGTGAGGCCTGCAGTTTAGTTAATGCACCAGTCTTGATTTTTCGGCTGTGACATATGTACCATATGAATGTAAGATTGCAACATGTTAACCATAGTTAGAAGGTGGCGGCGGGGAGGGGTAGATGAGCCAAGATTGGCAAAATGTTGATAAACAGAGAAGCTGGGCCGTGGTTCACTGGGGCTTCTTAGGCTGATTTTTCTGCTCTTGTGTATCCTTGAAGATTTTTCATTAAAAGTTTTTAAATGCAAATATTTTGTTCTGGTACATAATATGCCTATAGGTGTTTCAATAAATAATATAATGGTTAATAGCATATATTTTTGTATCAACAATTCTGTGTTTGAATCTCAGTTTTGCCACGTAATAGATGGTGATTTGGAACAAATTACTAAACTTTACTAAATCTTAATGTTTTTATCCATAAAGTGCAAGTAATAATAATCATGATAATACCTCCCTCTTGGCGTTGTTTTTAAGGATTAAATAAGGTAAAGCATGCATTGCTACATTGCATGACACATAATAAGCACTGAGTAATTTGAAAGTTTCCTCAGCAGCAGATAAATCTAGTCTCTCTTAGTTCTAATTAGTAGAAATACGGGCTTGCCAGGTGGCACTAGTGGTAAAGAACCCACCTACCAGTGCCAGAGACGTAAGAGACATGGGTTCAATCGCTGGGAAGATCCCCTGGAGAAGGACTTGGCAACCCACTCCAGTACTCTTGTCTGGAGAATCCCAAGGATAGAGGAGCCTGGGTTATAGTCCATGGACACACACAGAGTTGGACATGACTGAAGTGACTTAGCACGCATGCACACTTCTGTTAGGGTAAGCAAAAAAAGAGGAATTTATTATCAAGCTGAGTCTCACAAAACCCAAGGATGGGGATGTAGCTGAGCTTCACAAAAGCTAAAATCAGAGACCTTCCAACCCCTCTCCAGGCACAGCTGAGGACCAGGGTTCTCTGCTTCTTACTTCTGACTTCTAGAGGGAAGGAGGGTGGTGGCCCATAGCTGTAAGGTTCCTGCCTGTCCATTCAAGATCCCTGATAGATGGATATGGCAAAACTAACTGTCTTTAATAATGAACAAATATTCACACAACCTATTTTAGAACATATTTAGTATAATATTCTAGCATTTTATGAACAGTAAAATTGTATGAGGATGTAAGACCAGACACTCCCTGACAGTAATCTCAGCAGTCGTTTCTGGATCCATCTCCTTAAGCAAAGGAAACAAACAAGCATAAATGGGACCCAATTTAACTTAAAAGCTTTTGCACAGCAAAGGAAACCATCAACAAAACAAAAAGACAACCTGCTGAATGAGAGAAGATATTTGAAAATGATATGACCAATAAGGGATTAATACGTGTGTGTGTTAGTTGCTCAGCTGTGTCCAACTCTTTGCAACCCCATGGACTGCAGCCCACCAGGCTCCTCTGTCCATGGAATTCTCCAGCGAGAATACTGGAGTGGGCTGCCACACCCTCCTCCAGGGGATCTTCTCAACCCAGGGATCAAAGCCAAGCCTCCTGCATTGTAAGCAGATTGTTTACCTGGTTTACTGTCTGAGCCACAAGGGAAGCCCTAAGGGATTAATATTCAACCTATATATACAGTTCATATGCCTCAACATTAAAAAAAAAACCTTAAAAAATGGGCAGAAGAATGAACAGTCATTTCTCCAAAGAGGAAATGCTAAGGCCAACAGGCACGTGAAAAGATGCTCAACATCACTAATCGTCAGGGAAATGCAAATCAAAACCACAGTGAGGTATCACAACTGTCAGAATGACCATTCTCAAAAAGAACAAAAGAACACAGAAATGTTGGCAAGAAAGCCTCTAAGTTTTCTTGACCAAAGACACTGTTGGTGGAGATGCAAATTGGTGCAGCCACTGTGGAAGACAGTCTACCATATGACCCAGCAATTCCACTCCTGGTAGACATCTGAAAAAAACCTCACTATCTGAAAGACACATGCACCCCAATGTTTATAGCAGCATTATTTACAATTGTCGAAATATGGAAGCAACCTAAGCGTCCATCAACAGATGAATGGATAGAGAAGATGTGGATGGAATACTCTTCAGCCGTAAAACAGAAGGGAACTGCCATTTGCAGCAACATGGATGGACATGAAGGGCATTATGTTAAGTGAAATAAGTCAGAGAAAGACAAATACTGTATGATATCATATGTGGAATCTAAAAAATACAACAAACTGAATAAAGTGAAAAAGATAATATAAAACAAACTAGTAGTTAACAGTGGGGAGAAGAATGAGGGGGAATAAAGGGGTGGGGGAAAAGGATTATATGAAACCGTGTGTGTCAAAGTTGAAAATTGTAAAGCATTATAGAATTTAAAGAATCATTCAATTAAAAATCAAAGGCTACTCACTCTTCCTCTGTAAAAACTGATATTTCACTTTATATATCAGTATTGGAAATTTTGAAATGAATAGAAGGCTAGCAGAAGCTGGCAAGGACAGTATTCGATGATAATTAAGCAGGTCAGGTCAAAAATATTAACACAGCAAGATAAAAAAGCACATTTTCTAAATTATATCCTCATGATGGATGAATACAGAGTTGTTCAGTCGCTCAGTCCTGTCTGACTTTGTGACCCCATGGACTGCAGCACGCCAGGCTTCCCTGTCCTTCACTATTTCCCAGAGTTTCCTCAAACTCATGTCCATTGAGTCAATGCCATCCAACCATCTCATCCTCTGCTGCCCCCTTCTTCTGCCTTCAATCTTTCCCAGCAGCAGAGTCTTTTCCAATGAGTCGGCTCTTCCCATCAGGTGGCCAAAGTATTGGAGCTTCAGCTACAGATCAGTCCTTCCAAAATATTCAGAGTTGATTTCCTTTAGGATTGATGCAGCGAGAATAATATAATGAAGAAGGAATGTGGGAAACTGTGAATCCTTTGTAGATCGTAATATTTTCTTTTTAAAACCCATATTAGGGGACTTCCCTGGTGGTTCAGTGGTTAAGAACTCCATACTCCCAATGCAGGAGGCACAAATTCAATCCCTGGTCAGCGAACTAAGATCTCACGTTTGCCTCCCCAACCCCAAAAAACAGATTAGGTCCAATTAGGCACTTAATAAAGTTCATAGGAAAAATGGAAGTTTATTCTGTTTAGTGACTCTTTATCCTACCATCCCAGAAAAATAAAGTCTGACACTGTTTCCAAAATCACTACAGATGGTGACTGCAGCCATGAAATTAAAAGACACTTACTCCTTGGAAGGAAAGTTATGTCCAACCTAGATAGCATATTCAAAAGCAGAGACATTACTTTGCCAACAAAGGTTCGTCTAGTCAAGGCTATGGTTTTTCCTGTAGTCATGTATGGATGTGAGAGTTGGACTGTGAAGAAGGCTGAGCGCCGAAGAATTGATGCTTTTGAACTGTGGTGTTGGAGAAGACTCTTGAGAGTCCCTTGGACTGCAAGGAGATCCAACCAGTCCATTCTGAAGGAGATCAGCCCTGGGATTTCTTTGGAAGGAATGATGCTAAAGCTGAAACTCCAGTACTTTGGCCACCTCATGCAAAGAGTTGACTCATTGGAAAAGACTCTGATGCTGGGAGGGATTGGGGGCAGGAGGAGAAGGGGACGCCAGAGGATGAGATGGCTGGATGGCATCACTGACTCGATGGACGTGAGTCTGGGTGAACTCCGGGAGTTGGTGATGGACAGGGAGGCCTGGTGTGCTGCGATTCATGGGGTCGCAAAGTGTCAGACACAACTGAGCGACTGATCTGATCTGATCTGATCTGATTCTACCATCCCAAAAGAATATAGTGTGTTATTTCCTCACATGACACTTTTTATTTGGGAAGAACAAAAGCAACTTAGCACATTAACTCTTCAGACAAGCTCAATATTAGTTTTAACAGCTGATCTTTTTATTCTCCTTGGATGTATGTTTTTTTTTAATTGAAGTATAGTTGATTTACAGTGTTGTGCTAATTTCTGCTGTACTGCGAAGTGGCTCAGTCTTACACATATATACATTCTTTATTTTTATATTCTTTTTTCCATTATGGTTTATCCCAGGAGTTAGCATCTAGTGCCCTGTGCTAGACAATAGGACCTTGCCGTTTATCCACTCTGAATGTAATAGTCTGCCTCTGCTAACCCTGAGCTCCCAGTCTGTCCCTCCCCGTCCCCTGCCCCCTTGGCAACCACAGGCCTGCTCTCTGTGTCTGTGAGTATTTCTGTTTTGAGATAGGTTCATTTGTGCCATATCTTAGATCCCACATATAAGTAATAGCATGGATTTCTCTGACTTCATATGATAATCTCTAGTCGCATCCATGCAGCTGCAAATGGCATTATTTCTCTCTATAGCTGAGTGGCCTTCCATCGTATATATGTGCACTTTTTTTACCCATTCATCTGTCTGTGGACATTTGGGTTGTCTCCGTGTGTTGTTGGCTATTGGGAATAGTTCTGCTCTGAACATAAAGATGCATGTGTCTTTCGGAATTATAGTTTTGTCCAGGTGTGTGCCTAGAAGTGGCTTGCTGGGTCATATGGTAGTTCTATTTTTAGTTTTCTGAGGAACCTCCACAATTTTCCACAGTGACTGCACCAACTTAGATTCCCACCCACAGTGTCAGAAAGGTTGGCTTTTCTCCACATCCTCTCCAGCATTTATATGTAGACTTTTTAATGATGGCCATTCTGACTGGTGTGAGGTGGTACCTCACTATAGTTTTGATTTACATTTGTCTCATAATTAGTGATGTTGAGCATCTTTTCATGTGTTTCCTGGCCATTGGCATGTCTTGTTTGGAGAAATGTCTATTAAGGTCTTCTGCCACTTTTTGATTAGGTTGTTTTTTGTTCTTGTTGAGTTGTGTGTGCTGTTTATATATTTTGGAGATTAAGCCCTTGCCTGTTGCATCATTTGCAAATGCTTTCTTCCATTCTTTACGTTGTCTTTTTTTTTTTTTTATGGTTTTCTTTGCTGTGCAAAATCTTGTAAGTTTCATTAGGTCCCATTTGTTTATTTTCATTTTTATTTCTATCACCTTGGGAGACTAACAGCGATCTTGAGATGCATGCATTGCCAGGTTGGAAGGCCTTCCCTATAGAAGGGCTTCCAAATGCACAAGAACTTAGGCAGTAGGGTTATTTTAAAATAGTTACTCTTCAAGGACAGGGAATGTCTGGTCCTTTGCCCTCTTGTGCTCTCCAGGCAAGTACCCCCTCTTAGGAATGCTCAGCACTTCCAAAGCCTGCCCCCCACCCCATGACCTCAATTTGATAAGCTGATACTTTCTCTCTCCCTCTGCTTCTGCACCCTCTTCCCTCGTTGTGAAGTCTGAAGCCTCAGAATCACCACCACAGAGACCTCTTCCTCCCTGGAAAGCCAGGCTTGGCTGACTGCTCCTCTAGTGTTCTAGGATGGCCCAGACAAGAGTCCACAGTCCGCTCTGAAAGCACAGGGTCCGTGGGGGAAGTACCCTCTTCCTCCAGTAACCGGCTTTGGGGGGGCACCCCCATTCCTTTCCAGCCTTTGTCATAGGGGTCTGGAAGGCCCTGGAGCCCTGATGAACCAGGTGGTACACAGACTGGCAGCATTGACTTCACCCGGGAACCTATTTCCAAACTTGCTGAATCAGAGTCACATGTTAACGAATTTCCCAGATGATTCTTAGCGCTCGTTAAAGACGAAGAACTGTGGAGGAACCACCCTGGGGCCAGCGAGAGAGGATTCAGGGCTTGGAGAGCCAGAGGGGTAGCCGATTGAGAGATGAGATGAGGGTCTTCCCAGCAGTCATTCTGAGGCTGTTATTCACCCTAATGCCTTTCAAGTTGTGACCCCCACTCTCCCAATTCCCAGGAGAAACATGGGGGTTAAAGACCGTGAGATGGCTCTGGCATTCCATGAAGAAGCTTCGTAATACCACCCAGTCCAGACAGGGGAAATAGGGTCAAGGTTCTGTTAGCTTAGAAAAATTACAAATTCTGACATGGGATTATTTCCACTTCACAGATGGGAAGCACAGACCTGCCCTGTCCAGTGGCTTTCTGGGGCTCAGAAAAAGGTGACAGATACTGGCTTTGCTACTGGTCAAGGCCTTTGTCTGAAGAAAAAGACACCTGTCCTAACACAGGACTTTAGCCCTTGCTCACCCTTTCGGCTGGATGTCACAGGGAGCAGTGACCTGGAAACCCACAGCACAGAAAAGAATTGGCGAGGTGACAGGATGGCGGGGTGGCTGGCTGCTGTCCACAGATCACAAGTCCCCTTGGGCTATGCCAGTCAGGTAAACTGCTTCATTTGCTGATCTTACACTACTTTGTGACAGGACTCAGCCTGTTATTATTGCGTCAGAATCATCACATGTCCACTTCTTATTTTTAAATGTTAACTTTGTCCTTTTAAAAGCTTTATATTACAGAAAAAATTTTAAACTATTAGCCACCACCTCACGATCCTCACCCCAAAATCAGAATTTTGGTGTATTTCGGGCAAATCTCTGGTGTGTTCTACAGTTCCGTGGATGTCCTCTGGCCCAGTGAAACATTCCAGGCAGTCAACAACTTAGGCTCCCGTCCCACCTTGTGACACACACATACACCTCCTGGTTGCCAACATGCTTGCTCCCCAATAGCCCATGCCTCATAAGACCTGCAGACCTGGAGAGAATCACCACTTGGCTCAATTCAGAACCCAGCTCACCATGTACTCTACATTCTTTAAAGGGTGCAGTGCAGAGTCATTGCCTCCCTGCCTTGAGTCCAGAGGATGGAGTATGGATCCATTTTCCCTTATGTATGTATTACCTTACTTCATTTCTTTTTCCTTGGCCCTGTGCTTTTAGTCATTTCAACTTTGGGGTCTCAGAAAACCAACAGCCTTCACAGCAAGTACCCAAACTCTCCTTCCAGTTTTACCCACCCTGCCTTCTTTGCAACCACTGATCCTCTGTTTCAAGATAGAGTTGTTCTTTTTGAACTTAACAACTGTGCCTGGTTTCTCTGGCTTCCAACTTTCATCACCCTTTAAAGGATTTAATTCTGGGCTTAGGTTACTCAAGTTGCTAGTTCTGCTTGTTGTAGGCAATCCCAGAAGCAGACCTAGTCTTAGCTAGGTCCTAGGGTGACTGTAGTATCTGGTGGTGGTGTGATATATGCAATTTTCTATGTTGCCCAGTGTTGACTTAAAAAATCACAAATTTTGATGACTGCACTTTGTCTTAATATCATGTCATTTACTTAGCCGTTTTTACTCAGCTATTTTCCTACTGCTAGAATTTAGGTGGTTTCCAGTATTTTGATTATCTGAGTAATACAATGATGAATAACTTGTACAGAGGATTTGGGATTATTTCCTTAAGAAACATTCCTACATATAGATTCACTGACTTAATATCAAAATTTTATGGTCCTTGATACATGTTTCTAAAATTGGCACATGAGTTTGAGCAAACTCCAGGAGATAATAAAGGATAGGGAAGCCTGGCATGCTGCAGTCCATGGGGTCACAAAGAGTTGGACACAACTGAGTGACTGAACAACAACAAAATGATGGCAACAACTGAAAGTCCATCAGCAATGTCTAAGTGTACCAGTTCCACAGTACACTGACCAGAACATCTTCATTTCATTATTCAACTGTGTTAGATATGGGTTAGGGTTTGGGGAGATAAACACAAAGTCCTTGTGGCCCCAGTGCACAGATTCCAGGGCAGGAAAGAGATGTCAACATGATAAGTGTCATAAACCTAAGTATTTGTAACATGCCATGTGAAAGAGGAAGGGAGGATGTCCCTGGTGGTACAGTGGATGGATTCCAACCGCCAATGCAGGGGACATGGGTTCGATCTGCAGGAGAGCAGATCCCATAGAACTTGGTAGTTTTCTGATGGGGTATCTGAATTTCATCACAGAGTCAATGAGAAGCCACAGAAAAGTTTTAAGCAAAATAATTTCATGATTTGTCTTCATTTAGTCTGATAAATGAATCTCTGATATCTATTAGAAGGGTCAAGGGAAGAGTTGGCAGGAGTTTGAACTGGAGTGGGGGTGGGCCAAAGGCAGAAATCTGGGTAAGAAGTTGTCTCAACATAACCAGGTGAAAAATGAGGGGGGTCTCAACTACTGAGGTTGCAATAAAGATGGAAAATAGAAAAACAAAGGTATCTAGCAGGTTGAGTTGACAGGAGCTAGTAAGTGGTGGTGTTTGGGAGGAGAGAGAGGGGATTGATCAACCCATTCACCAAGACAAGCAAGAGAAGAAGGGTCAAGGAAGAGCATTGTTTGATTTTAGAGTGTAGAAGTTGAGTCCATGCAAGTAGCAGGGGAAAAAAAAATAGGGTTGTGATAGAAATTTGGACATTTGTATAGGAGGTAGCTACAGCTTTCACTATTCTCTCTTACTAATTATCTCACATGTCCTTTGCCTTATTTATCTTCCAGGATCTTAATGTTTTTCCGATACATTTGGATGAACTTATTTTATAATAAGGGCCTGCCAGGTGCCGCAATGGTAAAGAATCCACCTGCCAATGCAGGAGACAGCAGGTTCAATCCCCTGGAGTAGGCAATAGCAACCTACTCCAGTATTCTTGCCTGGAAAATTCCGTGGACAGATGCTGGGAGCCGGCGAGAGACATTCCACTCGTGACAAAGGTCATGAGGAAGGGGGCTCGGCATACGCAAAGGCGGGATCGAGCCTCGGGAGTGCCCCCGGATATTCTCGAGCATCTACCCCCCAAAAAACCAGAGTCTGCCTACTTTATTGCTTTGTGCTCTCACCTCTGACTTTACTGGGGGCTGTCCCCCACCACCATCTCACTCTCTCTGTCAAAGAGTTAACTTACAGCTCCAATTAATAAAGTTCCTGGGCAATTAGGAGTGTTTAAATCCAAACCCCTCAGATGGCTCTCTAACTCGCCTGACAAGTTTACCCGGACACCTACAGCTATGCATACGATTGTTTACAGTCTCCCAGCCTCCAGAGGCACGGGAAGCTTAAGATATTCAAATAGCTTAGAGCCTCTCAGAGAATTAGAAACTGTCAGAATAAAACTAGTAAGAGATTTCATTGATGAGCCAATGTTTGTTGCCAAGTTTTCACATCCCTTGAATTGTATCCTTGAATGTGCATTAATTAATATAGTTGGTATGTAGAAAAAATAAGTAGTGGCCTGGTGTTAGTAACTTTAGACCCTTAAGGTAGTAAATTCTTTCCTTTGTAAACCCATTACACATCCACCCTATAGGAACGTAATCTTATCTTCGGAGGATGGCGCCAAACCTTAAAATAATTACTCTTAGAGAAAATAAGTCTTTGTTGATAAGTCCTTGTCAAGAGTCATAAAATGTTAATAGGCCTCTGGCCAGAAGATGATGTAAATCACCTAAACCATTTGTATACGATAAATCTGCAGGAAAGAAACCCTGGTTTTTGATAAGCATCAAAGACTGCTGATTTTGCATCCCCTATTGTCCTCTATGTGTAACTTAGGGTATAAAAGCCCCTGTTGAAAATAAAGCTATGGGCCTTGCTCACCAACGCTTGGTCTCCCCATGTCATTCTTCCCTTTAACTTCTAGCTGAGTGTCCATCTGGAGCGTGGATGTCCTCTGCGACCATTTATTTGCCTGGGCTTCTAAGACCCACTCGAGAAGGTGTCTAAGGTGGGGCACCTTCCGCTATTCGAGAGGGCGCCTGCGGCCTCCGTGGTCAGAGCTAACCTGGTGTCACGGGTTATATTGATTTTCTGCGTAAACCAAGCCACTCAGCTTCTTTTCTCCACTGAATTTTCCTACTGAGCTATCCTCATTCTATTCCTCTTTATTATATCTAATTAACATTTGAATAGGCCGCCTAGCCGTCTCTCCTTCGAAGACCCTGGATCAGCCAGGGCTGGACCCCGGCAGACAGAAGAGCCTGGCTGGCTACAGTCCATGGGGTTGCAAAGAGTCAGACGCAACTGAGCATGCATGCATTTTATAATATTGTCTCTCATATTGGCTGAAAACTAGGTGTCTTTTTAAACTGTTCATTTCTATTTTTAATCCTTTCATATTGAGCAAAAACAAAGATTTGATAAATTATTGTTGTCAATGGGAATAGTAAGTAACGTGAGCTGTAAAGATGGAGACAGATAGGAAATAACCATCAACATATTTTAACAAAAAAAAGCAGGAGAGATGGAAGATTTACAGTATACATTTAACATTTAGCCACAAAAGAGAACAAATCAACGTGGAATAACACCAGTTCAGGGCATAGAACCAAAGGTGTTGCTGGCAAGTTGGATCCTGTATTCTCAATCGGGGAGTGGCATACAGAGATAGGAGTTTATGGAGCAATCAGAGTCTTAGACAATAACACAACAAGCTACAGCTTGCTTCCCTCACCTCACTTCTCTTGTGGTATCATTGGCTCCACACACAGGGGTCCCTGGACCTTGGCCTCATTTTTATTCCTCTGCTCCAGTGGGTACATCCCTTTGCTCCTCCAGTGGTGTCTAATGATGTGGAAAGTTTGGATAAGGAGGTAGGACCATGGACTACTTGTATTTTAACAGAAGATTCTTTCCTGGGCAAAGTTTTCATCTAAACATTGTATGTTTTATATATATATATATATATATATATATATATACATATATATACACACATATATATGTATTAATGAGAAATAAAAATTTATATGTATCATGGGCTTCCCTGGTGGCTCAGATGGTAAAGAATTTGTCTGCAATGTGGGATACTTGCATTTGATCCCTGGGTTGGGAAGATCCCCTGGAGAAGGAAATGGCAACCCACTCTGGTATTCTTGCCTGGAGAATCCCAAGGACAGAGGAGCCTGGAGAGCTACAGTCTATAGGGTCACAAAGACTTTAAAGATCAAGCAAAATTTCAAGATTAGAAACATATGTTAACTTCTAGTTCTGTTTAGTAAAAGTTGTGAGACAACATCACTCTTAACAATGAGGAGAAGGGAGCTAAAGTTAAAAAAAATAAAAATCATGTGTTTTATAAACTCATTAGGCAGCTGAGGTCAGAAAGAAACCTAAAGGAACTAAATTCCAGGAAATGATGCGCACTTCTGAGGACAGAAGAGACCTATGACCACTTTCACTCTGCATAGTGACCAGAGCAGGAGGAACCTGCCATAGATGGAGAAATCAGCCCAAGTTTGAACAAACTTTAATGGCCATGTGTGGACTGGCACGATGGACTGAACTCCAGTCACCCATCAAGTCTGTGCCCATCTACAGGTCTTCACCAAAGTGCCCGAGGGCAAGAAGCTGGAGGCTGGGGGCAAGGCAGGAAACTGAGAAAGATCCTGCTGAAGCGTCTGGGCCTGCACACGGTACACTCTTGTGACCCTCCAAAGGCTGGGGGCAGGCAGGAGGGCAGAAAGCAAGCCCTCTGGTCATCTTCAGGTGAGTGCAGTGGCCTTCTGAAAAACTGGGCCAGGACAGCAGGGTGAAAGGAACCTTCCAAACACAGAGACCCAGGAACAGGACTTAAGGAAAGAGAGGGCCCTCCAGCAGCCCCAAGGCAAGCAGCAGGCTGCTATTTAACTTACAGCACACAGATCTGCAGCTCAGGGAGGAGGATACATGTGTCTGTGTGTGTGTGTATATATATATATATAAAGGATGGGGGCTTTCCAGGTGACTCAGTGGTAAAGAATCCACCTGCAATACAGGAGACTCGGGTTCCATCCCTGGGACGGGACAATCTCCTGGAGAAGGAAATGACAATTAACTCCAGTATTCTTACCTGGAAAATCTCATGGAGAGAGGAGCCTGGTGGGTACAGTCCATGGGGTTCCTAGAGTCAGACATGACAAACCCACCACCATATATAAAGGATATATGTATAAAAGAAATATATACATATAACACCAATAATGTTCAAACTACCATACCATTGCACTCATCTCACACTCTAGTAAAGTAATGCTCAAAATTCTCCAAGCCAGGCTTCAACAGTACTCGAACTGTGCACTTCCAGATGTTCAAGGAGAATTTAGAAAAGGCAGAGGAATCAGAGATCAAATTGCCAACATCCGTTGGATCATCAAAAAAGCAAGAAAGTTCCAGAAAAGCATCTATTTCTGCTTTATTGGCTATGCCAAAGCCTTTGACTGTGTGGATCACAACAAACTTCAAGAGATGGAAATACCAGACCACCTGACCTGCCTCCTGAGAAATCTGTATGTAGATCAAGAACCAACAGTTAGAACTGGACATGGAACAAGACTGGTTCCAAATAGGAAAAGGCTGTGTATTGTCATCCTGCTTATTTAACTTATATGCAGAGTACATCATGCAAAATGCCAGGCTGGATGAAGTACAAGCTGGAATCAAGATTTCCAGGAGAAAAATATCAATAACCTCAGATATGCAGATGACACCACACTTATGGCAGAAAGTGAAGATGAACTAAAGAGCCTCTTGATGAAAGTGAAAGAGGAGAGTGAAAAAGTTGGCTTAAAACAACATTCAGAAAACTAAGATCATGGCATCCAGTCTGATCACTTCATGGCAAACAGATGGGGAAACAATTGATACAGTGACAGACTTTATTTTGGGGGACTCCAAAATAACTGCAGATGGTGACTGTAGCCATGAGATTAAAAGGTGTTTGCTCCTTGGAAGAAAAGCTATAACCAACCTAGACAGCATATTAAAAAGCAGAGACATTACTTTACTGACAAAGGTCCATCTAGTCAAAGCTATGGTTTTTCCAGTAGTCTTATATGGATTTGAGAGTTGGACTGTAAAGAAAGCTGAGTGCCAAAGAATCGATGCTTTTGAACTCTGGTGTCGGAGAAAACTCTTGAGAGTCCTTAGGACTGCAAGAAGATCCAACCAGTCCATCCTAAAGGAAATCAGTCCTGAATATTCATTGGAAGGACTGATGCTGAAGTTGAAACTGCAATTCTTTGGTCACCTGATGCGAAGAACTGACTCATTTGAAAAGACTCTGATACTGGGAAAGATTGAAGGCAGGAGGAGAAGGGGACGACAGAGGATGAGATGATTGGATGGCATCACCAACTCGATGGACATGAGTTTGAGCAAGCTCCGGAAGTTGGTGATGAACAGGGAAGTCTGGCATGCTGCAGTCCATGGGGTTGCAAAGAATCAGATATGACTCAGCAACTGAACACCAATAATATATAACAAGAATAATACATCATGACCAATTGAACAATACTTGAAAATCAATCAGTGTTGGGAATTCCCTGGCGGTCCAGTGGTTAGGACTCTGTGCTTTCCTTGCTGGGACCCAGCTTCGATCCCTGGTTGGGGAACTAAGAAAAATGAAAATAAGTCAGTGTAATTTATAACTCACGGCATTAACAGAATACAGAAGAAAAACCACATGACCACTAAATAAATGCAAAAAGGTATTTAATAAAACTTAACACTCATTCATCATAAAACTCTCCACAAACTAGGAAAATATGGGAACATCCTCAATATGATAAATGCATCTATTGAAATAACTACAATTTACATATAATAGCAAAGACTGAATACTTCCACCCTAAAACTAGGAACAAGCAACAATATCCACTTATACCATTCCTTGTTGCTTTTAGTCGTTTGTGTCTGACTCTTTTGAAACCCCATGAACTGTAGCCCACCAGGGCTAGAACACTGGAGTGGGTTGCCACTTCCTTCTTTAGGGGCTCTTCCCCACCCAGAGATCAAACCCCCATCTCCTGCATTGCAGGCAGATTCTTTACCACTGAGCCACTAGGGAAGCCCCTTTACCATTCCTACCCAACATTATACTGGAAATTTTAGCTGAAGCAATTTTCAAGGAAAAGAAATCATAGGCATGCAGACTGTAAAGGAATAAGTAAAACTGTTGTATTCACAAACAACATGATTATGTATGTTGAAAACTTTGTGAGATATTTAAAAAAGACAACTAATAAATAAGCAGTCATAGGATGCTAGATGAATAAGCAAAAACCATTTTTTTCCTACATACTAGAAATGAAAAGTTGAAAAATGAAATTTTAGGAATGCCATTTCCAATAACATGAAAAATGTAAATTACCTAGGAAATAGATCCATTCCTGCATGCCTTGCAGTTTCCTCACACATGAAATGAAGATGACAGGAGCCCTCCCTCATACAGTTGTGAGAGTGAAATGAATAGCTATATTTAAGTACCTAGAATACCACCAGGCAGGTCAAAAGTCCTCTGTAAATGTTAACCAAACTCTCAATGTAAACATCAATTATAGGGTAAACGGGAGATGTGACAGGGACCTTTTATTAATAAATCAGCACTTAATGCGAAATCTTTCTCCCTGCCATCCTTGCCACAAAAAAGGAATTTGTGACTTTTTGACCATGCAACACTGTATTACAATTGTTAAAAATTTGAATCTTGACCAGGAGTTGGCTATCATGATACTGAATAAGTTATTCCAGCAGGAGGAGCCCTCACCAAGAGTTTTAAAAGCATAGATGTGCTTTTCTCTCTGCTTTGGGGATGCAGATTTTCGTTTCCTAGAATTTGTTCTTCCTTGCTCCCTGTGTCATGTTAAATGAAAGAAAATGCTGTTACAAACTATATTATTTTTTTTTTCCTTAGAAGCAGTACGTTGGAATAAATGAAGTAGATTTGGATTTCAGACAATTTCTACCAGAGAAATAATGCAATTATCTTGTATTGGCAAAAAAGCATAATTTCCTATTTTAATAACATTCCACATTTGGAGATTACAAACAGTATCTATCTATCTATCTTTTCCTTCTTTTAAGACCACTGTACAGAAAGCTTTACAAAGGCTTTCTTGGCCTCAGACCTAAATTTACCCTTAAGTTTCCACACTCCCTTTACTATTAAAAAAAAAAAAGAGCCCCCCCCACACACACTCTGGAAAGGTACACCTTCATCAGCAAGGGCTATTTTTTGTAGCTGTGTTTTAATTTTTATTAAATTCAAAATATTTTTCCTATTTTATTTTGACTTGTTCTTAACCTATGTTGTCTTTAGAAGTAAGATATTTTTGTTTTTACTGAGGTACATTTGACAGTTAAGAGTTGTATATATATACATTTTTGGTGTACAATATGATGATTTGATAAACCTATATATTGTGAAATAATGAATTCATTCAAGCTAATTAACATATTCAACTCTTCAGATAGTTACCACTTTATCAAGAGACTTTTTAAATAAGAGTGATCACTACAGGGAAAAGAGAGAGTGTTCCAGGGTAAAATTAATATTTTCTAAAGTAATCTCAACATCCTAATATGTGGCAACATACCTAGCTTTGTTCCTAAAGCTCATTGCATGGTACTAGCATTGCGAGTTCTCACATTTTTTCATTTATCTCATAGTTGCCCTTGAAGAGCCTCATTTAAAATCAAGTCAATGAAAGAGGATATGTCATGATTTCAGGTTGCTAAGCAACAAGTCTACTTTCCATAGCATCTCTTCTTTTCTTCAGGAGATGCTAGAAGGTTAGCAGAAAGTATGTACCATGTAACACAAAAATATATAGAATAGTTATTATAATGATCATATTTAATATACAATATATTTATTATATTCATATATATAACAAATAGATATATTTTTCAATAGAAAAATTTCCAGGTAAACTATCCCTTCTGTGGACTTTGTGTTGTCTTATTTCTCCAAACCAACTTTCTATTCCATCTTTCAACCTTATTAAGACAAATAATATTTAGAATTCTTCTTTAGAGAAATGTCAATGCATATGTTCTCTCTAATCTCTAAAAATGTTCCTATAAGACTTAAGTTTTTCCAGGAGTTCCCTGTGGCCTAGTGATTAGGATTCTGGGCTTTCAGTGCCCCTGGACTGAGTTCAATCCCTGATGAGAGAACTGAGATCCCGCAAGTTGTGCGAAATGGTCAAAAAAAGAAAAAAGATATAAGTTTTTCTTAAAACTAATATCAAAAACAAATATCTTTCTTATTGTCATGCCAATTGATATTCATTATTATCACTGTATGTGTTTAGGGTTGCAAGGCCACAACACCAGAAGCTGACGACTTCCTGTAGGGTTCACTTCAGTTCAGTCGCTCAGTTGTGTCCGACTCTTTGCGACCCCATAAACTGCAGCACGCCAGGCCTCCCTGTCCATCACCAACTCCCAGAGTTCACCCAGACTCATGTCCATCGAGTCAGTGATGCCATCCAGCCATCTCATCCTCTGTCGTCCTCTTCTCCTCCTGCCCCCAATCCCTCCCAGCATCAGAGTCTTTTCCAATGAGTCAACTCTTTGCATGAGGTGGCCAAAGTACTGGAGTTTCAGCTTTAGCATCATTCCTTCCAAAGAAATCCCAGGGCTGATCTCCTTCAGAATGGACTGGTTGGATCTCCTTGCAGTCCAAGGGACTCTCAAGAGTCTTCTCCAACACCACAGTTCAAAAGCATCAATTCTTCGGCACTCAACCTTCTTCACAGTCCAACTCTCACATCCATACATGACCACAGGAAAAACCATAGCCTTGACTAGACGGACCTTTGTTGGCAAAGTAATGTCTCTGCTTTTGAATATGCTATCTAGGTTGGTCATAACTTTCCTTCCAAGGAGTAAGCATTGGCAAGAGGATTCTTTACCACTGAGCCACCAGGGAAGGTAATGTTAACATTAACTGTAGTATTTAAAGGCTTTAAAAAATTAAATTTATTTTGTACTCCTTTAGCAGTCCCATGTAGGTATTTCTCTTGGCAATCAAGTCTCCATCATAAGTGATTCAGAAATCCAGGCCCTTTCCATCTGGTGGCTTTGTTCCCTGGGGCCTCACATTCTTTGTGTTGAGCTGGCATCCAGGGGAAGAGACAGGATGGAGAAACACACCCATTTCTTAACTGCCTTGGCCTGAAGTGACACATGTTTACTTCTCACATTCTACTGGTGAGCATCAGGCATATGGCCCCACTTAGGCAGAACGGGGTTCTGGGAAATGTTGTCCCTGGTTGGGAAGAGACTTCCTGGTTGCGGCCCTATCACGTGATAAGGCTTTTGGTGGACAACTAGCCATCTCTGCAACAATATCCCAAACTCTTGCATTATTTTGCAAGTGTGAGTAAGGCTACTGCAGTAAAATCAATGGGGATCACTTACCTGTTTCAATGTAATGTTCGATGTAAGATTGCTAGTTCAATCTCTTCTATAGTCTTGTGCTTAAACAGTGAATACTTCAGTCTTTCAGAGCTTTGGAGGTTATTTTTTGTTTTGGTTGTGCTGGGTCTTCACTGCTGTGCTCCGTCCGGCTTTCTCTACTTGGGGTGGGTGGGGGTTACTTTCCAGTTGCAGTGAGGGGGCCTTTTGTCACCATGGCTTCTCTTGCTGCAGAGCCTGGACTCTAGAGCCCAGGCTCTGAAGCTGGGGCACGTGGGTTTAGTAGCCCCATAGCATGTGGAATCTTCCTGGATCAGGGGTTGAACCCATGTCCCCTGCATTGGCAGGTGGACTCTTAACCACTGGACTACTAGGGAAGTCCTCTAGTTTTTTATATAACAAAAGTTATTAAGTATCTAATAAGTGATTCTCATTGGAGCAATGCTTAATTATATAGGCATGATGATATTTGTATTCATCCGTCTTATTGCTAAACATCACTTTAATCAGTCTCTGATTCTGCAAATTTGCCATTTTAAATCTAAGCTTTTTACTAAACTAAACTGAAAATGGCTAGCATTTGCATTAAAATTATTATTTTTACAAAATAGAGACTGTAATGGTTTAAATCCATAGTCTTAATCAAGAGATTTGCTTTCCTAAATGTGTGTGAGTTCTCGTATATTCTCACTGTGATATTTGGCTGTCTCTTCGGCATCTGCTTTTTTAGAGTGCTGATTATTTCTGTTAACTTCCTGAATGACAGCTTTATCACATTTTATTCTCTATTCTTTTCTAAGTTCTGTCTCGGGGCTTCAGGGTCTTCGTTTGGTAAATAATGTCACTGATCCTGTTTATGGAAACATGAGCAAAATGGATGTAAAGGTCATTGCAGTCAGACTTCCCTGACAGTCCAGTGGTTAAGAATCCAAGGGACTCCAGTTTGATCCCTGGTCCAGGAAGATCCCACATGCCTTCGGGCAACTAAGCCCGTGTGCGACAACTACTGAGCTTGTGCTCTAGAGCCCAGGAGCCGCAACTACTGAAGCCTGAATGCCCTAGAACCTGTGCTTTGCAAAAAGAGAAGCCACCGCAATGAGAAACCCACACACTGCAACGAAGAGTAGCCCATGCTCACCACAACCGGAGAAAGCCCACATGCAATAACAAAGACCCAGCACAGCCAAAAAATAAAATAAAAATACTTTTTTTTTTTTTTTAAAAAAAGGTCATTGAGGTCCTCAGAGCTAAATGTAAATTACAATGGTTGGGAAGATTTTTTCAGCTGGTAAGAGGAAATTCAACCAAAAACTGTTTATGCAAGAAGGGGATTTACTATCTCAGAGAGTAAGACATTTAAAGACGGTGAAAGTTTGTAGAATACATAGCAGGGCTGGGGCTTCAGAGGGTCAAAGCGGCCGCACAGACTCGCTGCCCTGCCTTCCTGGTCGTGTGCCTGATCCTCGTGGTCACAAGATGGCAGCAGTGGCAGCAGCCACAGTGTCCTTGCCCCACGGAGACGCCCTCAGACTTTCTCAGGATTTATCCTTTACATTCTTAAGAATTAAGAACTCCAAAGAGCTTTAAAAAAAGATAATATGGGTTAGAGCTATCGATGTCTGTGTGTGTGTGTGTGCTCAGCTGCTCAATCGTGTCTGATTCCTTGCCACCCCATGGATTGTAGCCCGCTAGGCTCCTCTGTCCAGGGGAGTTTCCAGGCAAGAACACTGGAGTGGGTTGCCATTTCCTTCTCCAGGGGGAACTTTCTGACTCAGGGATCGAACCCACATCTCCTGCATCTCCTGCATTGGCAGGTGGAGTCTTTACCACTGAACCACCTCTATGTTTACCATTTATATAAACTAAAATAGGAATTTAAAAAACATGTATTAGTTCTTAACAATACATCTTTATATGTTGATAAAATTCATACATATTTTATGAAAAAACCAACTATGTTTTCCAAAACAACAACAACAAAATCTTGTGGAAAGAGTGGCATTGTTTTATTTTTATGTATTTGCTTTTTTTTTTTTAAACAAATCTCTGTAATGTGTTTTTTATTAGAGACCAAGTGGGCTCTCATGTCTGCTTTGGCACTCAATCTGTTGTGGAATCGACATTTCTGGAACCCCTAGAGAAGACCAGTATACATTTATGAAAGAATGAGAATAAAAATGTAAATGATGTTTTAGTATTTTAAGAAAACAGTTAGAGCCCACAGACTCCCTAGAAGAATGTCCTTATATTTCTTTTTAGGAGGTAAGTAGCTGTTTTCAAAGGCTTCCCTAGCAGACTAGCACTCGGGTTTAACTGACCAGAATGGGATCACTTGCCTGTTTCTAAGGGAAGAGAGTAGAATGGTCAAGATTGGCTTAAGAGCAGTGATTCTTCCATGTGCCGCAGATCGCCTGTGGGGTGTCTTACCACACAGGATGCCCAGTCCCCAACGCTAGGGTTTCCTTCAGCAAGTTTGAGGTGGATCTAGAAGGTGTGTTTCTGACTACTCGAAGTACCGCGGTGGCTGGCCTGGGATCCACCGTGTGAACCAGTGGCGGAGACCCTGGTGGGGGTGGGCTGAGGCCAGGCTTCTGGGAGCACCGGTCTGTGGAGGACGGGGAGGACGTGGACAGGCTTAACACACAGGGCTCTGTTAGCAAGCAAGAGGGGAGAAAGGTGCTTGGTTCAACCATGTTTGCTGGGCTTATATTCTCAAGATTTATGGCAGGCCTCTGCAGAATAGACAAGTACTTGAACATGGGTCCTGTTAGTGACTTTGTCCTGGCGACCATGTATATTTTGGATTCATGGTCAGGGGAAGAAAAGGTTGAGTAAGGGAGCAGGGACACAGAAAAGGAAAGGATGGGGTGGAGGTAGAAATGTGCTTTTAAAATGCTCGTTCCTCTTCTACTGCCTTCCTAGCTTAAGAAATGTAAATTGGGTGAATTGGATGTGGAGAAACTAAGGCTCAGGATTAAAGAAGCCACATGCCAATGCTGGAGATGAGGGTTGAATTCCTGGATCAGGAAGATCTCTTGGAGACGGAAAAGGCAACCTACTTCAGTATGCTTGCCTGAGAAATCCCATGGACAGAGGAGCCTGCGGGCTACAGTCCATAGGGTTGCAGGGAGTCAGACATGACTTAGCTATGAAACACACACATACATACCCTTTGCAAACTCATTTTGGCACTTTATACTTTAACAAGTCCACTGAGGTCTAAAACTACATGCAGCCAAGCCCCCACCCCTGTGCAGCCCACCCTGTCCTTTCCTTTCATACGGCCCAGTCGAAAGAAATATTCCTGACAGGTTGGTACGAATAGTCCAAACTATAGACAAGTCGCAGGTTAGGACAGGGCCCTATGTCTTTCTATTAACAAATCTGTTCGAATGAGCTATGGAACTTTAAAGTCCAGAAGAACTAGGGACCAAAACCGCCAGCCCCTTTTACAAGCTGAGGAGTGAAGGTTGGAGAACTGGAGAACGGGTTCAAGCTCACCGTCACCAAGTGATGATATGGAGATAACCCTGGGCCTTGTGACCATGTCTGTTCTTCTCACATTCTGACTAGTTCTTCCACGTGGTGGCTAAAGCAAAAGCAAAAAGAGGATATAACAACCAGGTTACATAGGACAGAGTAACAGCTAAGTGTTCGAGGTGTCTGATGTTTGCGTGAAGTCGTTTCTGCTGTTATATTTCGGATTACACGATTACCCCCTGATCATCCACAGTCCCAACACGACAGCCCTCAGCTCTCATCTCCATGGCTCTCCTCCCCGCAGCTTCCCAGGGGCTGCCAATCTCCTGAGGTTTGAGTCCAAACTGTCGAGCCCTGCCCTGGGTGTGCGTGCAGCTGCCCCTGCCCGGCTCCAGGTGTGGCCACGATGCCATGTTCTCTGCTGTTTTGGTGCCTTCACTTTGGAGGCTCCCAGCCATGGCTGGCCTCTCATGGCCTTAATATAGAACCAGGAAAAGGTTGTAGGGGTCACTGACCTGAAATCACTCCTCTTCTTTCCCAGAGACCAATTCTGCATTTCAAGAGGCGGGGCAGTTTTAGGACATCACCAGAAAAAAAAGCATCTGCTTGCCTCAGCAGTTGCTTATAAGGCCACTTTGGTGCCTTTGGAAGACCACTGACTCCTCTGCTTATAGAAAAAAATTTGTACACAACTACAGTTACCTGCTCGGACAGGGTGTGGTGAGCACTCAGGGCTTCCTGAAGGACTGAAGGACTGAGTCCTGAAGGACTCAGCACTGGTAGGATTGGGAGTGAGAATGAAGCTTCAAGTGGGGGCAAAGTGTGTAGCTCACTCACCTCTCTCTACTCCTGGATGTGGGGAAGGGGGTGATGATGAAAACACTCTTCCTTTTCAAAGCCATTTTCTCCTGTTGTTCAGTTGCTAAGTTGTGTCCGACTCTTTGCGACCCCATATTCTGCAGCATACCATGACTCCCTGTCCTTCCCTGTCTCCCGGAGTTTACTCAAACTCATGTCCACTGACTCAGTGATGCCATCCAACCATTTCATTCTCTGCCACCCACTTCTCCTCCCACTCTCAATCTTTCCCAGTATCAGGGTCTTTTCCAATGAATCAGCTCTTCCCATCTTTTCCTTTCCAGAGTGAGTAAAGCAGTACTTTTGGTCCCAGATGTCGCATTACCTTTGCTCTGGAGCACTTAGTGGGATGAGGAAGAAGAAGCAGTGAGCTGAGCAGAGGCTCCGGGCTGTGGG
Source organism: Bubalus bubalis (assembly GCF_019923935.1). Taxonomy (NCBI): domain Eukaryota; kingdom Metazoa; phylum Chordata; class Mammalia; order Artiodactyla; family Bovidae; genus Bubalus; species Bubalus bubalis. Next base: position 9,364,491 of record NC_059166.1, on the reverse strand, counting down.
GCTGAGAAAAGAGGAGGATCTCACAGTAGCTCCCCGAGTGTCCAGCCCAGCTCCCCAGAGTGAAAGGAGATGCATGGATGGGCACAAGGCCACTTCACAAGGCTGCCACTTCCCTGATGGACCACCCAGTTAGAAGGCTCTTCCTTATCTGAATCAAGTTCTGCTCCCATAAATGCACACACATCAGTTCTTGATTTGGACCATGTTTGCTCCAAAGTAGGATCTCAATAAATAATGAAAAATGACTAGTACTCTCACCACATGATCATACTCACTAGCATAGTCTTCTGTTTCTTTTAGGTTAAACATTTCTATTTTCTTCAACAGCTATTGATAAAACAGTATAACATTATAATGGGCTCCCCAGATGGCTCACTGGTAAAGAATCCACCTGCCAATGCAGGAGCTGAAGGAGATACGGGTTTGATCCTTGGGTCAGGAACATCCTCTGGAGGAGGAGATAGCAACCCACTCCAGCATTCTTGCCGGGATAATCTTATGGACAGAGGAGCCTGGTGGGCTACAGTCCATAGGATGGCAAAGAGTCAGACATGACTGAAGCAACTGAGCTTGACTGCACACATAACATTATAATAGGGTTTCCAGAGCCCTTCCATCCTGGTCACCTTTCACAGGTTGCGCTGCAACTTATCAAGGTCCTTCTCAAAATGTGACTGGTGGGACCCAGGGCAGAAACAGTCTGGCTGGGCTGACTCTGCAGAGTATAGTGGCCCATGGGTCCTTCACGGGTGCACAGCCAAACACTGATGAGTGTAAAATATTTACATTGTCACCCAGTTGTCATAGTGATACCAGAGGCCTATCAGATCCAGTTGGAGTTCTGAGCTCATTGTGTGACCCAAGTCAGGTACAAGGATAGTATAACTCTCAAAGAAAGGTCACATATCTCTCAGAACTTGCAGGTACTTGGTCAGGGTAGTAAGAAGTTTATCTCAGACTTGAACCTAGAGCTAAAGGACAGCCAGTTAACAGAGTCACAATCACGAATGTCATAGGAGAGATGCTTTCCTTTAGTAATTAACATTCAACAGTTATTGGGGATTGATTTAATTTCTTCAAGTGTGTTGCCAAATTGTCTAATATTTAAAAGTATTTTAAGCACAATAAGATGAGAATTGTTGGACCAGTGGGATTCCAAAGGCCATTGGTAGGGTCCCTATTGCCAAATCTCCTTCTTAATTGCCCCCAGTTGCCTCAGATTTTAAATAGGTAATTTTTATTTCATAAAAAATTTGAAAGATTTTTTTAAGCCTAAAATGCTTATTTACAACTGATTCAATAGACCTCTGTAAATTAGCCTTCAAGTTCAAATGTCTTTTTAAAAAATAATTAATGCGGCTGCGCCAGGTCTTCGTTTCGGCCTGCAAACTTAGTTGTAGCATATGGGATCCAGTTCCCCCTGCACTGGGAGTGCAGAGTCTTAGCCACTGAACCTGCAGGGAAGTTCCTCTCAAATGTCTTGAGGAAGCCATTTTCATCCTGAAAAGGCAGAGAGAGGGAATAGGGAAGGGGCTGGTGGAGGTAAGGGCAGGGAATCGTAGGACACCCACCCAGAGTGACAGGGAGCAGAAGGAACAGTAAGAACCAACAAGACATAGCACTTGGCTCGTGATAAGTATTTAATAAACCTGAGCTATTATTTGGGTTTGAGTACCTATTTTATGTATCAGGCACTATACTAAGTGCTTTACATAAATTATTTAATTCTTTCAGCAGCCCTGTGAGGTAGATGCTGTTACTTGAATGTACTGTTAAAGAAACAATGTTAAGCATATTGTTCTTGTTAACACTTGTTCCTAAGCGGTAGAAGCAGGACTTCTATGAAGATACTTGCTTCGAAGACCATTGATATTGCTGCTCAGGCAGTGGAAAACTACAGAGGTGGAAGTGAGGCCTGAGAGCCTTTGCAGTTTTGCTGAGAGCTGGCTGTGTGTGTGCCCACAGTGCTCGCATAAAAGAGAGTTTGCACATGTGAGCCATAAGGAAAACTACAGTATTATGACAAAAGCGGTTTCGAGGTTAATATTTTTTTCATTTTGCAGAAGAAAGAACACCCACGTTGTTCAGTCTTAATGGTATGTTAAATCATTGTTAGACTGTTAACATTCATTGCATTTGTTAAGTCAAAGTTCTTCAACTGCATATTTTCGTCTTTACTTTTTTAGCTAATTCTTTAAGGTCTAATAGTCAGGGTAATATTTTTCAAAATTTTCTCCAGGTCCTGATTGCATGATCCAAGTTAGTGCGCTCACACATGCACGCACACACACACGTGTGTGTGTGTGTGTCTATGTGTGTGAGAAACAGACTTTTAAAAAATGTATATATTTTAAATAATTCTTGTTAGAGTCTGTACATTTTGAGAGTAAGGGCCATGTTGTATATACTTTCTTTGGTTGCTCCACAGACTTTAGTATAAAATTTAGCCCTCAGTTGAAGCATAATACTCATTTCATTGAATGAGTATTATCTTTTATGTTTAAGGTATTCTAAGACTTAAATGTAGTTTTACTTCTAAAAGGTTTCAAAATTAATTTTAGAAATGTTACAAAATGTGTATGCTCATACTTCTCTTGAACATATTTTACTTATGTGCATATGATCGTGGGGCAAATATTATTTAAAAATTTAAAACAATCTAGGCAGCATTTGCCAACATTTGTGAAATCATAGGCACGGAATTTCAGAATTTAAAGACTCTAGCCCAACTCTTCTTTTCTGACAACCAGAAAATCACAGACGCCAGAATTCTTTTTTTTTTTTTTTTTTAACTACACATACGTGAACAGTCACACAACCATCAACGCTATTTCTGTGTACGTGATGGAAAATGAAGGACAGGTGTATCAAGTTTCTGTTCCTAGCAGGACATCAATTTAAGAGAGGGGAAAGGCTCTGCATGCTTTTTCTCTGTGCGAGTTAAAATGAATCCAGTCTTTCCCCCATAAGACTCACTGAAAAAAAAAAGAGATACAGTATCTCCGAGATCACCACCATCAAAGGCACTTCAGTGACTGTTTTCAGGGAGACAGACGGTGGCTCCCTGCAAGAAGCAACGTGCGCTTTCTAGAGACTTTCAACTCCAGACCGAGTGTGACGTCCACGTCCGGCTCAAATGAAGTTGAGACGGCACCCGAACCTATTCCGTTCCCGGCTTAGGAAGGATTCCCTCAAGGGAGCGGGGTTCAGACTGGACTAGGTCTCCGCTGTTTTCACTGCTGCCCAGGCGGTGTGACGGCTTCCCGGAGGGAAGCGGGCTGCGGGATGTGCGCGTGTGACACGTGCGTGGGGCTTGAGTCCCCGGGCCGGTGGGGTGTTCGGGGGTGCGTGTGTGAGCTGAGGGAGCGCCCGTGGGTGTGAGGGGCGGGGGCCGGCGAGTCTGCGGAGACGGGGGCTCCGCGCATTGGCTGCAGGCGGCCGAGGAGCGCGAGGCCAGGCAGGCGAGGCCGGCGGCGCCCCTCGGCCCGGAGCCGGCGGGCGTCAACAGTCGGGACGCGGGTCCCGGGCGGTGGGGGGCGGGAGGGGGTCGCGCGAGGGCGCGAGGCCGGCCGGGGGGCGGTGCCTGCCAGCCGCGCCGGGTCACGTGGCGCGGTCACGTGGCGCGGAGCCGGGCCCAGCGGCGGCGGCGGCAACGGCGGCAACGGCTGCTGAGGGAGGCGGAGACTCGGCGGAGACGCTGAGGGGAGGCGGCTGGCGGCGGCGGCGGCGGCGGCGTGGGGCTGCTGGAGGCGGAGGAGCGCGGGGCCGCCGCCACCGGCGCCCGGAGGTGAGGCGGGCGCGGGGCTGTTGTCACCGCCGTCCCGGCCCCGGGAACTGCCGCCCTCGAAAGGAGGAGGCGGCGGCGGCGGGCCCCGAGCGCCGGCCGGAGCGCCCTCGGGAGCCGGGGCGGGCGCTCGGGGCCCCCGGCCTGGCCCCTCCGCCTGGGCGCCTCGGGCGGGAGGGCCGGGGCGCGGCGGGCGGGCCCCCGCCGTGGGCTCTCCGGAGGGCGCGGTGAGGAGACGGTGGCCGACACCCGGGCTCCGGGCGGCGCTGGCTGCCGTTTAGCGGTTTGAGCCTTTTGTTTCAGTTGTCTCAGAAAAATGGGGCGATAGAGGAGCTGGGTGCGCGCGCGCGTGAGTGTGTGTGTGGTTGTGTGTGTGTGTGTGTGTGTGTGTGTGTATATAAATCAGGAGGCGTTTGGCTTGGAGCCATTTTTTCCCCCCTTAATTGTGGAGACAGAAAACCCCTTGAAACGGTTTCCCCCGGGGACACGGTGCTGCCCCTCTTCGTCCCCGGCGTCTGAACCGAGTGGATTTCCCTCCCGGCCTCTTGGCCGCCTTTCACCCCTGCCCCCCACCTCCGTGGAGCCCCCCGAGCGAGCGGGGGAGTCTGCAAAGCGGCCCGGTCACCTGTCGTGGCAGCTGCATGGAAAGGCTGGCGCGTGTGCTGTCTGGTCGGTGCCGTTTCCTCTGGCAAATCACGGGGATTCCGCTCCCAACGCCAACCCTTCTTCCCCCTCTTGCCTGCGCTAAAAACAAAGTGCAGGATGCCGCCTCTGAAGTTTGACCCGTCTGGACCATTAGTAGGAAGAGGTGTCTTTTCGTCGTCACACCTCTTCAAGGTTGGAAAGGTGAGGTTCTTCTCGCCTTGTGGAAGGAAATTAGGGTGACACAGCCCTGTCGGGGGCGGATGTGACTTACCTGCTAAAGGGCCGTGGTGATCAGAAAGTCTTGAAACACTTCTTGTGGACAGTCAACTCCCCTTACAGGGAGCTCGGCCCTGGGTTTCTCCCCCTTGAGGGCTCTCCTCCTCTTTGTATTTTGCAGTAGTGCGGCAGCACCTTAAGGATACCTAGTTGGGCAGGTTCTTTAAAAAAAAAAAAAAAGCAGGGAAAATAATTTGTTCCTGAGGTTTTGCAGAATGTGAAAATTCAGCTGGGGGTCCCTTAGCGTTGTGTCTCAGGTGTCCATTTCTTGGAGTTGAGTTCTTGCAGGCACGGCCACTGGGAGTGGTGCTGTGGCCCTGGAGGATGCTCACCCTTGGAGCCAGGCAGCTCTGTTTGCTGGGTTTTGGGGTTGGGATGGATGTGAAGTGACAGGGCACCTTGGCACCTAGCCGCTGCAAACAGGAGGCGGCCTCCTGGACTGGCGATCTGGCCGGGTGGTTTGGAAGCTGATTCGAACATTGTACAGTGATAGCCACTGCTTGTGTTGAGGGGATCTCAGCCATCCCTTCTTATTGATAGTTTACCGTTGTGCATGTAAGTATATGAATAAATTTGTATAGCAAAATCTAGTGTTTAGTTCCTGAATTATGGCATAGTACTTAATTTGTGTGAGAGTGGTGGAGGATGTGAATTTCCTTGGAGAATTTTAAGTGCTCTATTTTAGTAAGTGAAAGTAGCAGTGTTTCCATGTGATGGGGGAGGTGTTGACCTCTAGAGTTAGAAGTATGTAATTCTGAGTTAGGGATATAGGGAGATATATAGGGGGATTTTTTTTTTAAACACAGGGGAGCTTTATGACCTGGGAGAAGAGTAGAGAGCCAGTTACTTCCTGTGACTGAGAAATAGTAATGAATTTACTACTGTTTATTTTAGAACTGACTTCATTTAGAAAAGATGTATCATATTGAACTTCCTAGTTTTCATATGGAGTTGTGCAAGTGCAGTTTGTTTATTTATGTTTTACCCACCACAGCTCCATACTTTGGCCACCTGATGCCAAGAACTGACTCATTGGAAAAGACCCCAATGCTGGGAAAGATTGAAAGCAAAAGGATAAGGGGATGGCATTGGATGAGATGGCTAGACGGCATCAGTGACTCAGTGGACATGAGCAAACTCCAGGAGATAGTGAACGGCAGGGGGGCCTGGCGTGCTGCAGTCCATGTGGTGGCAGAGTCAGAGATGACTTAATGAGCAACACCACCAAAATTCTGGAAAAAAGTTTTTTTTTTAATCCATGAAAGGATACATGGTTCATGAAATCTGTTTTACACTGAACCATCCCCAGTAAGGAAGGAACAATGACAACACAGCAGCCTTCTTTCAGGATGCATTTCAACGCTCTCGCTGTGGTGGTTTTGAGGACTGAATGAGAAGCCCAGGTGGTCTTTTGATCTTGTTGAAGGTTCACTGAATATCCAGATTTCTAAAAGGTTTTTCGAGTGCCTACCGTGCACAGGGCTAGGCTTGGACATTGTTCTTCATCTGTTTCACTGCATTTACAATATCAGTTATAGACTGTTTCCTGTTCTCTTCTGTAGATGGAGAAAGACTGAAGATAGATTGAGTGACCCAACTATGCATGTGGTTCATCACATGCATTAAAAAACTGAGTAAAACTTCTGTTACGAAATGTTTTGATTTAGTTATTTCATTGGTTCCTAGTTAGGACCCTGGGAAGTATTTTCAGTATTACCAAAAGCTTTCCCCAAATTGTACATTTGCCTTTAGTGAAACTGCAGGGAATATGTAATTTAGACGTCAAATGTCTTTTAATTTGGCTGGGGTAATGTTAATTTAGTCAACTAAACTTTTAAACATATTAAACATTCTAAGTTTTTTGTGATGAAATATGCATAATATAAAATTTACTATGTTAAGCATTTTTAAATGTAAGATCAGTGACATTAAGTACATTCACCTTGTTGGGCAGCCATCACCACCAGCATCTCCAGAACTTACTCATCTTCCTGAACTGAAACTTGCATCCATTAACTTCCATCCTAGTCTGTCCTCCTCCTCCTCTACTCCTGACCACCACCCTTCTACTTTCTTTTTCTAAGTGTTTGACTACTTTGCTGCTGCTGCTGCTAAGTCGCTTCAGTCGTGTCCGACTCTGTGCGACCCCATAGACAGCAGCCCCCCCGTTGACTACTTTAGGTCCTTCATATATAAGTGGGATCATCCAGTAATTGTCCCTTTGTGACTGGCTTATTTCACTTTACATGTTCTCAGGGTTCATCTACTACTTCCTTTTTAAGGCTGAATAATATTCCATTGTGTGTGTGTGTGTGTGTGTGTGTGTATATATATATATAACATTTTGTTTATAAACATCCTAAATTTTAACACCAAATGTTAGCAACCAAGGAGCTTTCATGATGATCAAGAGCTCTCACTGAAAATTATAGATACCTCTGTTTAATGAAAACAAAATCAGATTAGTTGTTTTTCTGTGCTCAGTACCTTTAAAAATATAGGAACAGTGGGGGATAAAGCTAAGATGTACATTGTATCCTTGGTGGGTCCTGTAATTTCCCTTCCATGTGTATAGTGACACATGGTGTATCTTTCTGAAATTTGCAGCTGATGCAGGTGATGTTTTTGTTTCCTACCTAATATAGTGATGATGTATATGGAAGAACATGAAGGACTTGTCCTGAGGTATAGAGTGTATGGTGGTGGTGGTGGTTTAGTTGCTGAGTCATGTCCGACTCTTGAGACCCCATGGACTGTAGCAAGCCAGGCTCCTCTGTCCATAGTATTCTCCAGGCAAGAATACTGGGGTGGGTTGCTATTTCCTTCCCCAGAGGATCTTCCTGACCTAGCAATCGAACCCTGGTCTTAACCTGCATTGTAGACAGATTCTTTACCGACTGAGCCATGAGGGAAGCCCTATAGATTGTATGCTATGCTAAGTCACTTCAGTCGTGTCCGACTCTCTGCGACCCCGCAGACGGCAGCCCACCAGGCTCCCCCGTCCCTGGGATTCTCCAGGCAAGAACACTGGAGTGGGTTGCCATTTCCTTCTCCAATGCATGAAAGTGAAAACTGAAAGTGAAGTCGCTCAGTCGTGTCCGACTCGTCGAGACCCCCGTGGACTGCAGGCACCAGGCTCCTGCCCCCATGGGATTTTCCAAGCAAGAGTACTGGAGTGGGGTGCCATCGCCTTCTGTATAGGAAGGTTTATTTCCCTTTGTTTACCACTTTCTAGGGCTCCCCAGGTGGTGCTAGTGGTAAAGAACCTGCCTGCCAATGCAGAAGACATAAAAGACGCAAGTTATCCCTGGGTTGAGAAGTTTCCCTTGAGGAGGGCATGACAACCCACTAAAGTATTCTTGCCTGGAGAATCCCATGGACAGAGGAGCCTGGGAGGCTACAGTCCACGGGGTCGCAAAGAGTTGGACGTGACTGAAATGCCTTAGCATACCACTTTTTAAAATCATGCATTGGTTCCCTGACATTCTCCAGTGGGGATGGAGGAGGGTTCTTTTCTGTCTTTTTTTTCTTCTTTTTCTGAGGATCTTTATGAACTTCTGTGTTTTAGCGTATATGATGTGTTTGAGTTCATTTCAATTACTGTCCTTTTGATACTCAAATTGCCATATCTCCAGTCAGATAGACGTATTCAGGTTGGCTCCGAGTCCTTATGACAGACCTCCAGTGGCTTGTAGTAGCTTTCTTGCTTTCTGGTGTGACGAAATGTTCCAGGCTTATCCTGTACTCTTCCTGTTCCAAGGGAAGGGAAAGTAAATGATCAATAAATATGTTAAAATGTTCAATTTTACTAGTAATTAAAGAAATGAAATTAAAAGCAAAAATAAGGGACTTTCCTGGCACTCCCAATACAGGGGGCACAGGCTCGATCTCTGGTTGGGGAACTAAGATCCTATATTCCACGCACTGCAGCCAAAAAAAAAAAAAAGCAAAAATAAAATACCATTTGTAATAAACCAAATGTTTCTCCCTCAAATTCTTATGTTGAAACCCTATCCCCCAGTGTGCTGGTATTTGGAGATGGGGCCTTTGGGAGGTAATTAGGGTTAGGATGGCGCCCTCATGATGGGATTAGTACCCTTATAAGAAGAGACAGACACCCAGAGAGCTCACTAACCCTTTCTGCAATACTTCCTTCCCCACCCCCACCATGTGCAAAGAAGGGGTCATTTGAGCCTATAGCCAGATGGCAGCCACTTAGAAGCCAAGAGAAGAGTCTCAAATGAAATCGACCTTGGCATCTTCATCTTAGAGTTTTCAGCCTCCAGAATTGTGAGAAATAAGTTTCTGTTGTTTAAGCCACCCCAGACTATGGTATTTTTTAATGGCAATCTGAGCCAACTAAGACACCATTTTTCAATGATTGTGTCGGCAATATAATTTAGACTCAATTTAGACCTTAATGGATGTGAAACAATTTGGTAAAGCTTAATATAAGGTATTATATTATTATGATTACTTCTGGTATGCCTCCTCTTGGTAGGTAGTCTTAATATTTGGGCATTTCCCAGTTTGGAATGGGAATAAGGATGATAGTAATTCTCAGTGCTGGTGAAGATGAAGGAAGTGTGTACTCTTGGTCACATTTATATGTAGATTTATAAACTGATGCACTCATTCTAAATAGCTACTTAGAGTGTAGAGTGTTAGTCACTCAGTCATGTCCTACTCTTTGTGATCCCATGGACTGCAGCTTGCCGGGCTCCTCTGTCCATGGAATTCTCCAGGCAGGAATACTAGAATGGGTAGCCATGCACTTCCCCAGGGGATCTTCCTGACCCAGGGATCAAACCTGGGTCCCCTGCATTGCAGGCAGATTCTTTACTATCTGAGCCACAAGGGAAGTCCACAATAGCAACTGTTATGTATCAGAATGTAAAATTCGCATTTAACTCAGCAATTCCATATTTGGGAATTTATCCCGAAAAATAATAGGAAAAGTTAACAGATATGTATATAGTAAGAACTATTTACTGTATGCAGTTATTTCATAAATAATCTGAGTAAAGAACTCATTAGGGTACTTTGCATGCATTGAAAATAATGATATGTTTGTATTAACCAGTCTGGAAAGATGCCCATTATAAATTATTGAGTGAAAAAGGGAGGTTACAGAACTGTAGGCATAGAAAATGCTGGACAACTAGGCTTTGGAGGCCAAGAATCATACCTATGAGAATCTAGGCTCCAGGGACCGCTTAGTGAGCAATCTGTTTCAGGTACCATGGTCTCAAAGACAGCACCCCCTGATTTCATTCTTGTGTCATAAGATTTCATTTTTCTGGAGAGAGAATATGATCGGCCTTGTTAGGTAATTTGTCATTTGCTCGAAGTTGACAGCACCACAGAGATGGAACTTGTTTTTAGAGTCCAGGAATCAACAAGGTAGGAAAGCTTCTTGATGAAAGTGAAAGAGGAGAGTGAAAAAGCTGGTTTAAAACTCAACATTCAAAAAACTAAGATCACGGCATCTGGTCCCATCACTTCATTGTAAATAGATGGGGAAACAATGGAAGCAGTGACAGACTTTATTTTCTTGGGCTCCAAAATCACTGCAGATGGTGACTGCAGCCATGAAATTAAAAGACACTTGCTCCCGGGAAGAAAAGCTATGACAAACCTAGACAACGTATTAAAAAGCAGAGACATCACTTTGCCCACAAAGGTCTGTATAGATAAAGCTATGGTTTTTCCAATAGTCATATATGGATGTGAGAGTTGAACTGAGAAGAAAGCTGAGCGCCGAAGAATTGATGCTTTTGCACTGTGGTGTTGGAGAAGACTTTTGAGACTCCCTTGGACTGCAAGGAGATCAAACCAATCAATCCTAAAGGAAATAAGTCCTGAATATTCATTGGAAGGACTGATGCTGAAGCTGAAACTCCAGTACTCTGGCCACCTGATGCGAAGAACTGAGTCATTGGTAAAGACCCTGATGCTGGGAAATATTGGAGGCGGGAGGAGAAGGGGATGACAGAGGATGAGATGGCATCACCGACTGGATGGACATGAGTCTGGGCAAACTCCAGGAGTTGGTGATGGACAGGGAAGTCTGGCGTGCCACAGTCCATGGGATTGCAAAGAATCGGACAGGACTGAGAGACTTAACTGAATCAAAGGTAAGTTGGGGTGCTTTTTTATTAAAGAAAGGGATGATTCCAGGGAGACAAGGAGATAGACACCTGCTTCACATTCAAGTGGGGCTTCCCAGGTGTCGCTAGTGGTAAAGAACCTGCCTGCCAATGCAGGAGACACAAGAGACTCAGGTTCGATCCCCTACAGAAGGAAATGGCAACTCACTCCATTATTCTTGCCTGGGAAATCCTATGGACAGAGGAGCCTAGCAGGCTGCAGTTCATAGGGCTACAAGAATCTGATACAGTCATGACTACACCATCACCACACATTCAGGTAAAATTAAATACATTCTTTGATCAGAAACATTGAATTAATTATTACATCTACATAAAAGACTACAAACTCGGATAAACTTGGTCTTTCTTTTCTTTTTAACTTTTGTTTTTGTCATGTTAGAACCTATACAAGTGGATCAACTCTATTTGATTTCTATCTTTCATAGAAAATAATGGGTCAAAATTAAAATTTTGGATTATTCATGGATTTTAAAAATTATGCTGTTTTCTCTTTAAATGTGGTTAATTCAAAATCAGGTCTATTTCTCTGATGTCAGCAGGCAGAAATAGAAGTCTTTGCATTTGTATGGTGACAAGGATACCCACCTTTCAGAGAAAGAGTATTTTTAGAATAGAATGGAAAAGTAGTGTTTATGGAAAACCTCCAAAAATAATGGAATAGTAGATTGTAGAGTGTAGAAAATTATTTTGTAGGTGTGCAGAGGTCTGTGCAGATAATATAGCCTTACTTGAACATCTTTCTCACTGTTACTATTTTTAATCAAAAGCACAATTACAGCCATGTAATTGGACATGGAAAGAGCTTTGAGAAAGATAACACACACTACAGTTTAAGATTCACAAGTTCTCACTTTTTAAAAATTAAAGACTTAATTTAGACCTTAACGGATGTGCAAGGATTTGGAAATGCATAATAGAAGTTATTATGTTGTTACAGTTATTTATGCTTTTTCTTTTTTGGTAGTCTTAATACTTGGACATTTCCTCCCTGTTTGGAATGGGCATGGTAGAGCTCCTGGGTTAAAGTTTTGGTTGTATGATATCTGTTCATGTCTGATTAAGACTAAGAAGTTGGCCTTTTTCAGAAATAATTTTTATGACAGCCTCAGCCTTTCCTTTTAAGTCAGCTGTTGATCCCAAGCTTTTTACTAGTTGGGACACTCAATTCTACAGGCTCTTTGGTATCTGCCTTCTAAAAGTATTGCTTAGTGTTTTCAAATTCTACTGAGATATAGAGAAATGTCACTGGGTTCAGAATTTTTTCATCCACATTGAATGTTTCTCTGACCAGTTTCTTGCAAACAATAAAGGGAAGATTAGTTTAGACTTCCAAGGCAGTTACACATGATGTGTGTCTGTTAATTTTAGCCTCTGGCAAGAGAAATCAAGAGTCTTATGTAGAACATACTTTGAGTACTGTGTTGTTGTCCCCATACTTAGCTTTCCTGCATCTTTGGCTTTTGAGAGTATATGGTACTGTCCTGGGGAAACACGTGGCACTGTCAGTGATAGCCGTGACAAAACAGTGTTGTCAGAGGCCCTCCACGAGGTCCTCTCCATGAGGACATGCTGGTTAGTACTGGAGTAGTTTTAATATTCCTGAAAAATTGATCAGTAGTGATGGTTCCATATGCTAAGAATATACAGGCTCATCTTCACCCATAAATCAGTTTCTTAAGCTTCAGACAGCCTCTTAGCTGGACGGGCAAATTCAGCTCCAAAGGTTAGAATATCAGAACATGCATGATAAGAAGTTAGGCTAATGCTGTGGATGAAAAGCCTGCACACCCAGAGCTGACATTTCAGCTGACATTTTAGTTACTGTATGTAAATGTTAAAACATCAGAAAATTTGTGTCTGTCTTAACATCTGAAAATTAACATCTGTCATATATAAGAATGCCTTAAAAAAAGTCATACCTGGAATTAACTTACCTGAAAGAAAGGAGTTTAAGGAGGTTGGATCATGGGACGGGTAGGTGGGTGAATGTGGCTTAACTCAGGTCACGTTTTCCAGTGCCTACCAATAGTTTGAATCTTTTTCATTTTTGTGCATGCCGTAAAGATGGCAATGAGAAACGAGAAACCCATGGCCCATGAAATGAGCAACCCAGTCTGTGCTTCTTATGTAGGAGGTTAACTTTTTAAAATTTTCTGATATCTGAATGATGAAATAAATTCTGTAATATTTGAAATGTTTGGAATAAAACACGGCAACTCTTAGTAAAAGATAGCTCACAGTTTGCTTATTCCAGTAGTAATAATTTTTAATACTTTGATGGAGTGAGTGTGTAAGTGGCATACACATTGCTTTGATTCCTCACCCAATGGTGATTCTGAGGGATTTGGGAATAAATAGAGTTGTGTCGGATTGGGGTGCTGCCCAGAATCTATCCATTGTGGCTTACTCAAGCATCAGTTCCCAACATTTTTGAATTTATAGCATCCTGGTTGTGTTTGATTTTGCATCTCCCTCCTCCTGACCATTCTTAAACAGCCATGACAGCCCAGATCTCTGTTATAAGTGGAGGGCAAAGTGCTGATATATGAAGTCCACAAATTATCACCATAATTCAATTTTATCTAATTATGTCAACCTTTAATTTTAACTTATCAGTACTGAACCTTTTCTGGAGGATTAACAAGCCACATGATTACAGTGCTGTATGGAATAGAATTCTTTAGGTTTTTGATCAACTCATTAATGTTGTTTTGAAAAATTTTGTGATACAGTATAGTAAATAGGGGGCTTCCCAGGTGGCGCTAGTGGTAAAGAATCCTCCAGCCAATGCAGGAGATGTAAGAGACGCAGGTTCGCTGCCTGGATCGGGAAGATCCCCCGGAGGAGGAGATGGCAACCCACTCCAGTGTTCTTGCTTGGAGAATCTCATGGACAGAGGAGCCTAGTGGGCTACAGCCCTAGGTGTACGTAGCCTGTCTGAGGAAGGAGGCGTGCTGAGGGGCTTGGACTCATTCATAAATTAGATCATGAATGAGCTTCCAGAAGTTAAGGTTGAGTTTAATTCTTCTCTCTTTGTATCTACCTCGCCTTAAGCACTGTCTTAAGTACTTAGTGTTATTTTGAGAAGTGAACCGTCTCATAGCATAGGAAATTCTAGGTAAGTAGGGCAACAGAAAGTCTGCAGAAGGTTATATATCAATATGTAATATAATTATATCTTATATTGGAGAGTACAATCAACTGGGATGCAGACTTTTAGCTCCTATTATTTTTTTTTTTGCAAAGAACTCAGCCTTTTATTATATGTGTTCCTAAAGAGGTTGTTTAGTCAAAAAGACCAGAACCCATGTCATGGTCAGACTCTTCAGATTCTTTTCTGGGCTTCTGCTTTCTTGTTCTCACCCGGGGCAGCAGGGGTGGAGGGGGCAGGACCTCTGTCTGGTTCAGCACTAGCTGCTGGGGCAGGCCCACTAGCCCCCGCCTTGCGGGTGAGGTCCCCGATGTTGACACTGGCCAAAGCGTTTGCAAACAAGCCTGGCCAGGAAGGGCCAGTGTTTACACCGGCTGCTTTAACGAGGGCATTGATCTTGCCCTCCGTGACCATCACCTCTTTGTTGTGCAGGATGAGGGCCCAGTAGATGCAGACAAGCTCCAAGACGGAGGCCACGGTGTGGGCAAGTATTCGGGGGCTGCTGGGCGAGGTGCTAGTCACCGGCTGAAGTGAGGGCTTCGCCCCAGCGCAGCCTGAGCTCCCTCCGAAGGATGAAGCGTCTTAGCAGCAGCTGTGGAAAGCAGCTCCTGAATTTTTATCTAGTGGTCTTAATCATGGTCACACTGTTGTAAGAAAAGTATTTTGTTTCTTGACCTCTATACTGTTTTATGTGTGAAACTTCAGTGTTCTTTTTGCTTAATTTTAATATGATAATATGACTTTACTTCTTAATATGATTCTAACTCTGACATAATATAAACTATGCATATATGAGGACATCTTTTTTTAAAAACTTTGCTTACTGGTTGACTTTTGCCTGTCCTCAGTCTTCATTGCAGTTCTAGGGCCTTTCATTGCAATGGCTTCTCCTGTTGCTGAGCATGGGCTCTAGGGTGTGGGCTCAAGTACTTGTGGCTCATGGGCTTAGAACCCTGCGGCATGTGGGATCTTCCCCGACCAGGGATCAAACCTGTGTCCCCTGCACTGGCAGGTGGGTTCTTAACTACTGGACCACCAGGGAAGTCCTGGGGACATCTTGAAAGAAATATATTCTTTCTTCAAATTCTCTAGTCCCCTTCTAAATTTAAAAGCACAAAAATAGCAACAACCAAAAGATTACTAAGATAGGTTGGTTCCAATGTAAACTACTTAGTTGTTGTAATATTTTATTTTTAAAAAGATGCTTTTCTTTGAATATGTGAGTCTTTCTAGAAGTCCAGGTAAATGGGGCTCCAGGTGGGAAGCGACTGCCCACCTGTGGTGAATGCTTTTCTGATTCCTTTTTTTCTGATTGGCTGGTGCTGAAATTTAAATCTGGTTTTGACCTGTGGAGGTCTTTGCACACCTTAGTCTTCTCTCAGGATTCCCTCTTCTCCTTGTGGTTGGACCTATTTTCACTATTATGGGCACCAAGTAGGTAACCTTAACGTATTGGGCTCATAGAAGAAAAGAGTCGTGGATTCTAGAAGGGCACTTTGGGAGTGGTCTAAGAAGTTAACTGGAGTTCACTGCTTATGGGGAAGGCTGCACTGAAGTTCTGCTTTCTATAGCAGAGCCCCCAGGTGTTTTGGGTGGAGTGGTCAGAGGTGGTGGGTGGAATGGGGAAAACATGTGGTTTAAGGAGCCCAGATTCGAGTTCGGACGTATGGATCTGAGTTGTGTGAAAGCAGATGGAGCACTTAGGCATGTGGCCTTTTCTTTCTTTTACTTAAAAAAAACTTTACTATATTCTGTATATGTATCCCTCTTCTTGTGTATCAATGATTTCCTCATTTCTTGGTTGCTTTTCAGTTCCAACTCTGTTCATAGTACATCTTATGTATAAAAGTTCAAATTTTCTATGTAGTCAAATCTATCTTTTTTCCATAGTTTCTGCTTTGATCATTTGTTTAGAAAGTCTTTATCTGTGGAGTGCTTTTCTTTCTTTTAATAAAGCAGTCAGGTGTTTTAAACTTTAAAATAAGCTTTTAATCTTGGAATAATATACAGAAAAGGTACAAAGATACTTTGTACAGAGAGTTCCTTAGGCTCTTCACCCAGCTTCCTCTGATGTTTACCATCACATAGAACTATAGAACATTTGCCAAAACTAAGAAGTTAACATCAGTGCAAGTGCATTGTCATTAACTTAAGCTCTAGACTTCCTTCCAGTTGCACGAATGTTTTCACTGATGTCCTTCCCAGGGTACCATGCTGCTTAAGAGGGGCGAGTTTTGAAGAGGCAGGACCACACATGGCAATGTGTTCTGTGAAGTAGGTGAGCTCCAGACACTGCACTTGTGTGAAATGTGGCAGCTTTATGGTTTACAGAATTCTTTTACACACACATAATTTAGATGGAAAATATTCTTTTTAAAAAAAATTTATTTTTGGCTGTGCGGGGTCTTCGTTGCTGCGTGCGGGTTTTCTCTGGTTGTAGTGAGTGGGCACTACTCTGGAGTTGCGGTGTGCAGGCTTCAGTAGCTGCCGCACGTGGGCTCTAGAGCCCAGGCTCAGAAGTTGTGGTACCTTGGCTCAGTTACTCTGCAGCACGTGGAATCTTCCTGAATCAGGGATCCAATCCAGGTCTCCCACATTGCAGGTGGATTCTTTACCCCTGAGCCACCAGGGAAGTCCGAGGGAAAATATTCTTGATTGTCAGTCTTATTAGACACACCTGCTCCTAGAAAGCATGTGTCTTGGGAGTGTCTTCTGCATTTGTGTGGCCATGTGGGCATAGAAATACCTCTGAAACTGTCCACACTGTTTCATTGTCATGTTTTGTCTGGTCTTCACAGCAACCCTACACATTAGGTTAAGCGTGTATTTTCATGTAACTGGAAGGAAGTCTAGAGCTTAAGTTAATGACAATTCCCTAGAATGTCTTTGCTCTCACACTGTTACCTCGTTCTTTTGCCTGGACTGGAGTGAAAAATCATATGTTGTTGATTTTTTTAAGTCTCAGAAAGGTGCCCTCACCATGAGGAATCGTTGCAAGTTCCTCGACATCAAAGTAAGCCCAGAATATCACTCTTTCATCCTCCAGAAATGTGGTGCTAGGCACTGCCAGTCTTCTAACTTTATTGCCCAAATGGTGTTGTATCTAATGAGGAAAAAATGTGGTTGGCATAGACGAACACATGTTTTACTCTTTAGATGGGTTTGAGACTCTCTGGGGCTTGCTCGCCCATCTCTACCCCACCGTGAGTGGAGACAGATGAATGAAGTCAGAGGTGGGGAGGGCAGACAGGAAATCAGGTGTAGAACACAAGGCATGTTGGGTGACTCCATGCGCACACTGCCTGATAAAAATAGAATGGCAGGGAGGCCTTAGGTGCCTCTGCACTTGCTATCTGTAGGCATCACGACTCAACGCCTTCACGTGAGTTGGGCTGAGCTTTCTCGTGGGCGACCTCTGGCTTCTGCAGTGCATTCAAATCAGTCCCCTCTTCTGACTGAAAACACATTTTCTTAGCCTTTTCTGACTTGTGAAACACCACTACCCTGCCTTTCGATTTAGAAAGCAGTGAAAATGTGATTGCCATGCATGCTTGAGGAGAAGAAATCAAAGAAAAAGCTGAGAAGAGTATCCTGAGCTGGTTTTCTGCAGACCCCTGACATTCTCTGTAGCGTTATTCTATTCTATCTCAACTCTTAGAGAAAATCAGTAAGTCACGTTGGAAAACCTCCACCCAGGTCACAAGTAAATCAATAGAAATGTAATTTTTAAAGCACATGGCCATTAGTAGATTATATACCTGCTTCAGTTTGGCCAGAATTAGCCTACCCACACCCTCCCCACCTCAGAGTTTTTCTTGGTGGCTTGTGACTTTTTCTATGAGTTTTAGTTACAGTCATTGCTTTTACAAAGCCTTTTTTTTTACATCAGCTGTTTTGTCTGGTCTTCACAGCAACCCTACACATTAGGTTAAGCATGTATTTTTCATTTTATCAGAAAACTGAGGTCTGGGGTATGCTCATGGCCTTGTAACTGTTCAGCAGAAGTCTTGGGACAAATCCGCACTTGCTGATCGAAAGCCTGCATCTCTTCTCTTCTACCCTGTGGCCTCCCCTCCAGCCTGTTGGCACTGGTGTTATAGACACAGGTGGGCGAGGCCAGTGGCGGTGTCTCTTGGTGACAACCGGCATATCTTTCAGACTGGTAACTAGCTGCCCCTGTCCTTTTTTCGCTTTGTAGGGGATCTGGGGCTTTGTTCACATACCCTCCCTGTCTGCATGACTCTGTCCCAGCACAGGGGTTTGTCCTGGTCTGTGTCAGCCGGTCATGCTGGTCCTGCTCACTGCCGGTGACTGCTGTGGGGATAAGCATGAGACCTAGTTCTGTTCTACCAGGAGGTTCTGGAAAACTTCTCAGTCTTAAAATGACAGCAGTAGGAAAGATAGCTCTTGTCTTCTGAGCATGGTCCTGGCTGAATGTGGTGCCTGGAGTTGCTGCAGCCGTGTTGCCTCAGTCTGAATGTGAAGCTGGGGAGAGGACAGAGCTGAGAAGAGAGCAGAGTTTCTCAGAGTCCAGCCCCCACTGCTTTTGGACTTCTCGTGTGAAATAAATTTCCCTCTTGTCTGTGTGAAGTAAATTTCCCTGTTGTATAAGGCAACCTGAGTTGAGATTATCTGTTACTTGTACTGAAAGACACGCTGTTTCATTCATTCATAATTGTGAAGAGATTTGATCTGGTCAGAAGATCAGAGATTGCTTCCTTGGGGAAAGGCACAGGCCTTGGTGAGAGAGATCCATTTTGTGTTGGGCCTTGTATCCCATGCTTAAAGGTTTTGGTCTTTATTGCAGGAGCAGAGCCATTGAAGGGTTTCATTACTGGAGAGTGGCAGGAGAACCACGAGCTATAGTTCATTCAAGCTGCCGCTACTAAAGAAAACCATGGCTTAACATTCCAAAGAGTCCTGTTTGATTTGCTGAGCAGGCAAGGAGCAGTCAGTGGTTAAGGCCCTGGTGATTAGCACATGTGTCCACAACACACAGAGGAGCATCTCTGCTTGGAGTCTGATGAAGGCAACAATCTACTTTTCCGTTTCTCCCTCCTTGCTATTGTGTGTGTGTATGTACACATGCTGCATGCACAGAGGCAGCTCTCATGTTTTCTAATTTAGGCATAATTTGTGAACAGTCTCGCATTCTCTTAGTGTTTGATCATTTAAGTTAAAAAAAATTGCAGCTAAGAAGTCTGTGTTGGAGTTACAAAAACAAGCTGGATGGTTTCATTGTAAATAAAGTGTTAAGGATGTATTAATGTGTCTGAAAGCGAACTTTTAGCATCTCCAGAGGTTTTTCTCCAGGTTTGGTGGAGTAAGATCTGCTCTGATTCTCATACATATGGATACATTAGAAAACTGGATTCTGTCCCAGTGTAATCAGGCGGGGAACCAGCCTGAACTGCAGAGTGGAACTGCAACGAAAGCTGCAGTCTCCTGTAATCATATTAGGATGCGATGTGGTCCCTCTTTATGTTTATTAATTAGTGGAGTTGTAATGAGACTCCCCCCCTGCTTTTAAGGATGCTGATCAGTGGGCATCTGGGTGGGAATGGAGTTGTGTTTGGGAGCCTTCTGTGTGCAGGTGGGAGGGATCAGTGTTTCAGGTGGTGGCAGGTGAGCTTCCCGCCAAGTTGGCATAATGGGAACAGGACTCTTCTGGGTTGCCATCTGTTTGTGGCTGATAGGAAACCAGCAGTGACTTCTGAGGAGTTTATGTTGAAATACTTAGGAATTAGAAATAGTAAGATCATGCTGATCAGGTCTTAGGAGGTGGGGGAAATAGACTGTGGAGTGAGTTTTCATCACTCCTCATTTTAGGAGAAAGCGGCCTGGGTTCAGCAGTCCCCACTCCCACCTCCCCGAAACCACAACTCTATTCTCCCCACTCAGACAACCTCTCAGGTCACTCCAATTCTGTCCTGAGTTGCCCATGGTAAGGGGACACGTTATTTACATGCCTGTCGCAGGTAACACCATGTGTGGTGTTTGTCACAGGGTGGGGGGTTCAGGCTGTCTCTGTCACTCTTGATGTATCATGTTTTTTTTGTTGTTGTTTTAAATTGTGGTAAAACATGCGCAGTGTGTTTTACCATTGTAGCTCTTTGGATTGTGTACAGTTCAGCAACAGTCCAGTTTCACAGTTGTGTGACTGTCATAATGGGTCATGTTTTCACCAAGTACTTTGATGTACATAAGAAATAGTGGATGTTGCTTCTCTGTTTACAAAATGTATGCGTAAAAACCATCAGTTTGCTCTGTCTGATGGGTGTCCCTCTGGTTTTAAGCTGGGGTTTGCTTCCCTTTTGCATGGGAGTTGACTTGGTGGGTTAGAGGTATTGTGCCTCTGTTTCTCTGGGTTGGCTTTGCTGTCTGGCAGCTGGGAAGCTCTGCTCTACAGGCACAGTGGTTTGTGATGCTGTTCTCTTGTGAAGCAGGGGTGTGGGGTAGGGAGTAGCTCACTTCCCTTTGAGCCTGGCGTTACCCGTTGGTTAACTGGAAGAGCTGACCTCGGGTGGCCTGCTGCGGATGCATGAGGCTGCAGGCAGGCATCTGCTCAGCCACTGCCACCAGCACAGGTGCTGAGGCACTGCCTGCCTCCCTCTGACTTGTAGACCCTGCTGGGTTCCCTCTGCCTCCTGCAGGCTTCTATCTTGTCTCTGAAAACAGTCAACAGAAAGGACCATGGAGTCTGCTGTCGGTTAGGGGACTCTTGGTTACAAGTAAGAGAGATCTAAGTGAACTCAGTCACACATGAAAGGAGATTGGAAGGATTTCGGGCTGTCTCTGCAGGGATACAGCTGGACTACAGACCAGGACCCAGAGACTGGAACACGCTGTTCCAGTGGATGGGCCTGGGAAGCTCTTTGCTTCTTTCTGTCCCCATCTTTAGCTTCCCTCAGTGCTTCTGAGTTTTCTGTTACAGACCAGTGTCCCCTACTCCCCGGTCCATGTGGCAGAGCATGGCTGTCAACACCCCTGTTCTTCATGTCGTGACTAGAGAGTGTTTCTCTGTTCCAGCATTTTCTGGGAAGAGCTGATGAGGGGTCACGGAAAATGGAACCAGGCTGTGAATGTTCCTAGGCAACTTGGCATTCAGATTTAAACAGAAGAGTAAAACCCCAGATGAAACCAAAACAAAATATTACCCACCCCTACTACTCGACCAACAAAAAAATCCAGTAAGTTGAGGAGATGAATCTGATAAACAAATTCTGGAGTTGCCTTTTTAAAAATTAAATTTCTTTTTTAGTGAAATGAATTATTAAAAAAATTTTTTAGTGAAATAAATTATAGCCTGTTTTTCTGTCAGCATTGTTTGAACTCGGAGAAATTGTGGCTGAAGTTTAATTAAGTGGGGTAGCTTGATGTGGGAGATATGTTCCTGAAAACCTGAGTATAAATAAAATATTTTAAATTAAATCATATTTTTAATATACAAGGAGAGTCAGTGGTTAAGGCTCTGATCCCCTGATATCAGAAGGGATCCTTTTGTGATTTTTTTTTTTCTAAAATCCAGTAATTTTAACCCTGTGAAACTGAATCTTCCAATATCACATTCACTAGATCAAGGTGTACCAGTGGATTATTCATTTTTGCTGTCGTTGTCTTGTTGGGGTTACTGGTTCATTGGCACATCGAGTACTCCACCGATTTCTGAAGTTTTGAACAATAGCCCAAAGGATTATTAGTGGCCAAGTACAGTCAATTGCTCGGAGAAGGCAATGGCACCCCACTCCAGTACTCTTGCCTGGAAAATCCCATGGATAGAGGAGCCTGGTAGGCTGCAGTCCATGCTAAGGGTCGGACATGACTGAGTGACTTCACTTTCACTTTTCACTTTCATGCATTGGAGAAGGAAATGGCAACCCACTCCAGTGTTCTTGCCTAGAGAATCCCAGGGACGGGGGAGCCTGGTGGGCTGCCGTCTGTGGGGTCGCACAGAGTCGGACACGACTGAAGTGACTTGGCAGCAGCAGCAGTCCTCTTTTAGTTGTTTGGCTACACACGTAGGTCGTCCCCTCTATGAATCTGAGAGCCCTCTATGAGTTGGAATTAAATTGGGATTAAAATACGCTTCTGAATTGCAAAGCTGTACGCAATAATCCAGGCAGGTTCGAAAGCATCACCTAGTGATTGCAAGACAAAGACAGAGCAGTCTGATAATCCTGAGAGTTGTTCATAGTGCAATTCGAGGGTTTGGGAATTGGTCATCTCCTCAAGTGTGCAGGATCTGTTGTGTTTGCACATCAGTCACAAAGGTGGTTTATTATCCATTTGACTTATTAGTGTATTTAAAATGAAAACTCAAAACAGTTTTCCCCTCCTCAGAAAACGTGGGCTGTGAGGAAGCGTGAGTATTACTGGCTTTGTGGGGAAGGACATGATGAGCACCTGAATAAATGGTGCTGCAGTGGAAGACCACACCCTCTGGAAGGCTGCTCTGTCTGACATGCCCCTTGCTCTACTGAGTGTCCTACCTTCTGAAGGACATTTATTACTGCTTTAAAAGATTTATAAGCCCCTGGTATTCTAACGCAGTGCTAAAGGAGTCCTGCTGTTGAGTGAAAGTTGGGAGTGCTGCGTGTGGGTTATGGGAAACCCTTTATTCCATATGACCTTTTTCTCCTGCACACCATGGGGGGGATGCCTCTGACATGTCTTGTCTTAAATAGAACACATGCAACCATCCTTCTCTCTCAGAACTGCAGAGCTGGGATGCTCTGAGGACTGGGGAGACTCAGTGATTTCAAAACAGCAAGTTAGAATTAATACTGTAAAAACAGAAAAGCATTTACAAGAAGGCCAGTTTCATGTGGTGCCTTATGGCAACCCAGAAAGAATCAAATTAGTATTGTAAATTTGACAAAGCACCCCACCTTTTAGTTTATAAAGCACATTACATTCTTCAGAGCATTTTTATAAACGTTGTCACCTTTGATCTTTATAGTGTTGTCAGTAAAGGTGATAAAGAATGGAGCAAATTGCCTCTTCATTCACAGATGGGAGACAGTCTGGGAGCAGCTGTGCACCCCCAACTAACTAGCACTGCTGACCTGTCCTCTTCACATTTCACTTTTTCTGACCCTCCTTCCCCCCCACCCCCCATTTTGGCTGCACCTCGCAGCATGTGGGATCTTAGTTCCCTGACCAGGGGTTGAACTCGTGCCCCAACAGTGGAAACTCGGAGTCCTAACCCATGGGCCACCAGGGAAATCCCTGAAGACATTTTTTATGTTACATTTATATTTGATCATTATAAGGAACTTTGAGGTAGGGAAGGATTAGGTAAACACATGGATTCATTCATCGCTTTAAATTGATTCTTATGTGTTTGGTTCTCCATTTTACTGAATTCTCTTAATAGTACTAATTTCATTCAATTCTGTTTTTCAGATGGAAAATTATATTATTTATAAATAAGGATGATTTTTGCCTCTTTCCATTTTTGTATGACTTTTTTTCCCTGTCATAATGCATTTCTTGGAATTTGTAGAGTGATACTGAATAACATTGTTGGTGAACATTTTTGGCCTAATCTTCGTGTTAGCCAAACTCCCTTTAGCACTGTTGATTTTAGTCACTTTCTGCATATTGCCGAGTTGCTTTTTGGAAAGGGGAACTGGTATTGAGTGTGTGTGTCACTTACAGCCACACCAGTGTTGAGTACCCAGAGTGTTGCCACAGCTCTTCCTAACCTATAGTTCTGTCATGTTAACATTAAATTTGAGTTTTGTCATTGGTTATTTCCTCTAAACATTCTGGAGTCCTTGAGAACAGCCACAGTTGACCTTACAGCTTTCCCTTCCTATTCCAAAGCAGCTTCAGTATGGAGTGGAAATTACTATTGTTATCCTGGCAACACAGTTTGGTGGAGAAAGTGTAGGCCTTGGAGTTAGATATCAAATCATAGCTCTGTCACTAATAGCCTGATATTTTTTTGATAAGCTTAACTTAAACTCTTTGAATCTTGGTTTAATCATTTATGCACTAGGAAGAGGCTTTGAATGTGGAAGAAGGCTCACAGTGGGCTCTTAGTGATGTAGAAGTCACTTCCTGATCCTTGCCTCTTCTCTGCCCAGTGGTTTATTAACATGCTAGGGCCATTCAGCAGGAATTGGCCAAGATTTTGATAGACTTTCATTTTATTCAGAGATAAGTTTTACTCCCCATGCCTCATGATTCTTTGTCCCTGACTTTCCCATTGAAGTCAGAGTGAATGATTATTTTTACATTTTTTAAAATAATTTACTTTATTCAAGTTTTTAAATTGCTTAATGGGTGCAATGTAAATAACATTACAACAGCAATATCTAGCATTTACTGAGCAACTATAACTGTGTGACAAGCAGGTAATTAAAGTACTTTGTGTATGTTCATTTAATCTTCCCAGCAATCCTTTGTCACAGAAGCTCAGGCAGGTCTCTGAGCTCAGGAGGGTGACCCAGACTGTACTTCTGGCCATCTGACTCCTGAGCTGTCCTTCTAACTGCTGCTGCCCTGGACTGCCATTGTGGCCTTGAAGGATTTGTTCCCTTTATTCTTTATTCCTAAAGCCCATTCTAGTATGTGTATGTGTGTGTGTAGAAACAAATCTTCATTTTTGAAAAGGCTACATATTATGAAGTTAGATAGCAAGTGTCAAATATAGAGCACTTGTATCTATTGAATATGTTAATTCTAATCTGTTAGACGTCATTAAGACCTTTTCCTTACCTAGGCAGTATAATTTGATTTATCCCCCTTGAAATTTCCATACAGATCTGAACGTCTCTACTATATGTCTAGAACCGTGGTTTAGTTTTGTCCTAGATTATTATAAAGTGTTTGTTATTGGGATATTTAAAAAAATATTAAAAATACACATAAATATTTACCATCTTAATCATTTTTAAGGTACAGTTCGGTGATATTAAATACACTTATAATGTCGTGCAACTGTGACCACCATCCATCTTTATAACTTTCTTCTTTCTGTAAAATTGAAACTCTATACCTGTTAAACAATATTCTCCCTGAAGCCCCTGTCAACCGCCATTCACTTCCTCTCTCTTTGACCAACCTAAATAGCTCAAATAAGGAATTGTATAGCACTTGTCTTTTGGGGACTAGCTTTGTGTCCCTAGCATAGTGTCCTCAATGCTCATCCAAGTTAGAACATGTGTCAGAATTTCCTTAATGTCTAAGACTGAGTAACATTTCATCATATGCATATACTACATTTTGCTTATCCATTTATCTATTGATGGACATTTGCTTCCATGTCATCATCTGGACTTGCTTGTCAATATGTTTCTTGTCAGTAAGTTCTCCATCCTTTGGCTCATGGTTAAGGTCTTTCTCTTGCTTTTTTTCCTTCACTGTTGCACTATCTCCTTAAGCTCTTACACTGACTTTATGTTGTCAGGATCAGTCATTCAGTCAAGATTCACTCAGCTCTGCCCCATTGCACTTCGTTGGCCTTCATTATAGCGTATCTCTTGTAACATTGACCTTCATGTGTTCCACCCATCCTCTCTGATGACACAGGGAGCAGCTCTGGGCAGGGACTGGATTTCATTGAGTTTCACAGTGCTGAGTCCCCACATGGGTATCTGGGCTTGGGTGGTGGGTGTCCCTTGGCTGCTTTTCTTATTTCCTATCTCACCTTGGACTCTTGCAGCTAAAATTAACACACGTCAGCTATCAATAAAACTGGCCACCGTAGTTTTCACCATTATATTATTTTCATTATTTATCCTCTTTGTCCCCAGAATTTCTCCCTGAAATTCTTGATTCTTCCCTGATGAAACTTCTCCTCAATTAGAGGTAGTTTTTTTCCTAGCTTCCATTGTGCCCAAATAGTGGCATCTTTCAAGGCTGTTTTCACTTTTATCTCAGTTTATGTGCCAGCCTGTTATAATCATAGACTGTAGTAGGTTTATTTAGTGTAAGCAGTCTGTGATAGTCCCTGTCCTATTTTACTTTTTCACTTGTTGCTTATCATGTGGTAATCACCAAAGTATTTGAATCTTCCGCAGGGGCATAGCTGTTCGGTTCCCCTTCCTCAGTGTTGTGTCATGAGGCCTTAATGAGGAGGATGGGAAGAGAAACCTCTAACCCACATATGCTTTGTGTCTTAGCTGAGAGAAAGGTTTTTGTTTTTGTTTTTGTTTTTTAATTGTATTACCCTTTAGAAATTTTGAAAGGAAGTTTTAATTCAGGTGTAACTATCCTCCCAAAATAAAATAAAAAGTTCTCAGCAGTTGGATTTTTTAAAGCTAGAAAGCTCCGAGAATGTATCTGTGTGGGGAAAGATTCCCACGTTTGGGAATCTAGGATTGTGCTTGAGCTGAAATAAAGCATGTGCGTCAAGCGTTGGAGGGGAAGGTCCTTGAAAGAATGAGCAGTGGAGACCTTAAAAGTATTTGCAGAAACAAAAGGTTAGAATCTTTGATTTTTAAAGAGAAATTTAGGAGTGGATTTTAGGAGTAAGATGGCTGAATTCCAAGAGATTAGCTCAAGAGTTGCTGCCCTCCAGGAGGTTACAGTTGGGGGCAGGAGGGGCAAAGCTACACCCACTAGATTTAATTCAGGGATGATGCTGAATGTCATATGATAGGATGGTGGATGTATTTCAGGCACCCGGAAGAGGAGTTTCTGCACTGGGGGTCACTGGTGGACTGGCGGCCACCATGGTTTTCACCATTATATTCTTTTAGTTATTTCTCTTCATTGTCCCCAGAAATGACTGTGATCTTATTAATAGCTAGGAACTTTTGCTTAGTCAAATAGCTCAGTTGGTAAAGAATCTGCCTAGATTGCAGGAGACCCCGGTTTGATTCCTGAGTCGGGAAGATCCCCTAGAGAAGGGATAGGCTACCCACCCCAGTATTCTTGGGCTTCTCTTGCGGCTCAGCTGGTTAAGAATCTGCCTGCAGTGCGGGAGACCTGGGTTTGATCCCTGGGTTGGGAAGATCCCCTGGAGAAGGGAAAGGCTTCCCACTCCAGTATTCTGGGCTAGAGAATTCTACAGACTGTATAGTCCATGGGGTTGCAAAGAGTCAGACACAGCTGAGTGACTCTCACTTCACTTTGCTTAGTCTGGAAGATGATGGTATTAATAGTTCTTACTTGTTAGGTAGATACTTAATAATGAGCACAGTGAATGCAAACATTCCAGGTCCGGCCAAGGTGGAAGAACCAGCAAAGGAGACAGTGAAAGAATAGTCAAGAGGGAAGAGGAAGGCCGGCAGGGAGTTCCTGCCAAGATCTTACAGATGGGGAAGCGGAGACTCTGAGTGGTATAATGACAAAGCTGTCTGTAAAGTCACGGCTGAGGAGTGAGTGATGGAGTGTGCGTTCAGACACCGGAGTCCCCCCTTCTTAAGCTCTTCTGCTTCCGACATTTACAGGTATTACCACACCCAGTTACAATTTCAATGTAAAACAAAGAAATGTGACAGTGTAGTTTCTGTAACTTAATCTTCGGTTCAGTTCCTTGTGTCTGACTCTTTGCGACCCCATGGACTGCAGCATACCAGGCTTCCCTGTCCATCACCAAGTCCTGGAGCTTATTCAAACTCATGTCTATTGTGTCGGTGATGCCATCCAAACATCTCATTCTCTGTTGCTCTCTTCTCCTCCTGCCTTCAGTCTTTCCCAGCATCAGGGTCTTTTCCAGTGAGTCAGCTCTTTGCATCCGGTGGCCAAAGTATTGGAGCTTCAGCATCAGTCCTTCCCATGAATATTTGGGACTGATTTCCTTTAGGATTGACAGGTTTGATCTCCTTGCTGTCCAAGGGACTCTCAAGAGTCTTAATCTTAGGGAGATGCATAGCTCTCAGTATATGTTTTACATTTGTAGACTGAAAAAAAAATGCAAAGCCTATAATTTGAGAATTATGATTTATTTGGTGAACAAAACTGAGGACTTAGATCTAGAAGACAGCCTCTCAGATAATGTTGAGGGACTACTCCAAAGAGGAAGAGAGGAGTAGATATAGAGGGGTTTTTGCAACAAAAACCAGGTGGTCGGACCATCAAAGGATTACTGTTAATTAAGTTAATGAATTCAGCACTTTTCTCTGATTGGGAAGATGGCAGAGTCTGGGCTTATTGAAGTCGTTCCTTCAGCATGCACCTTAACTATCTAGGGCTGATACCCTGCTTTTCTCCATCTGGGGGTGGTGGCTGCAGTGGCTGCTGGCTTGATGGCTGCAAGCCATTTGTTGACTGATGTATTAGGCAGGAAGTAGTTTTCATCCACATACTTCTTCTTAGCCAAAAGACTGAGATGTGATCAGTACATGTTTTAAATATAGAGAAATAGCTTATGGACTTTGATTCATGGGTTTTAGATGTCTGGGGGAACTCATGACCTGTGTTTGGGAATCTGGTCGAGCCTTGCCATTTTACTTGAGGAGAGATCAGACACCCTGATCTCTCAGGGATTTACTCCAGACCTCACTGGAATGGACTTCAGTCTACTGACTTTACTGCACATTGCCTTTGGAACACATGTTCTTTTATAGATAGTGTTGTAAATGGAAGTTAAGTAGAGTTGAAGTGAATACATAAGATGCTGTTAATAAAAATGCCCTCATCAGAACCACTGGCCTGACCTCCATGGGGCCCCACCCAGTGCCTTCATCCAGCCTGAACTCCCAGCAGACCTTCTTGCTCCGTTGGTAAGACTCCACCCCTTGTTGGTCCCCTCCTCCTCTTGCCTCTTCTTTCTCGGTTTCAGCTCCTCCGCTTGGTGTGGCCTCAGTGTTGCAGTTCTGTAGGGTTTGTCAGTGGACCCTTTTTTCTCCTTCATCTTCATTCTCTCCCTCATGGACTCACTGTTTTTTTTGTAGTTAACTCATCTTGATGTAGCTGACTCTTAAATTCATACTTCTAGTCCAGACTTCTCCTCTGAGCTTTGGATTTATGTGTCCAGCTACTTACTTGACCTTGACATTTAGATGTTTCACAGAAACTGCAAACTTAACTTGCCAAATGAAACCTCTGTAGCTGTTCATAGCAACCCTGTCCTGCTCTTCAGTTATTGCCACCGCCAACTGGGAATCAGCTGTGATGATAACAGTAAGAGCTGACATTTATTGAGAATTTATTATGTGCCAGGTACTTCGTTAAGGGCATTACATGAATTAACTTGATCTGTGTGTTCTAATGAGAATACCATGAGGCAGGTGATGATAGTGTTACACTCGTCATAGTGAGATGATTTAGCTCCTAGCATATACCAGCCATTGTTCTCGAAACATGTTGTAAATACTCAGTGAATTCTCAAATCACCGAGGTGGATATTGTACTATCCCTGGTTGACAGATCATGTTAGAAACTGGAACACAGAGAGATGACTTACTTTCTACCACCCTGCAGGTCCTCCGACTGGTGACTGGAGCTGGCCCACTGCCACAACCCCCTGCCTGTGCTTTCTGCTTTGTCTCTGTCCCCCGAGGGCTCTTCCACAAGGCAGCCGCACTGGCCTGAGCCTGAAAACCAAAATGTTTTTGTCTGCTGCAGAAAGCTCTTCAGGGGCTCCCTCTGTGCTCAGAGCTAGATGTGTGCTCCTCTCTGTGGCCCTCAATGGCTGCCCTAAACATTGTCTCTCCTTGTGGTCTCTCCCAGGGCACTCAGCTCTTCTTGAGCAGCAGCAGGGCCCCAAATGAACCGGGGAGACCCTTCTTCTGAAGCAACAAAAACAACATGTTCTTAGTTGACTGTGAAAGAGCGCACACAACCCTGGTCAGTGACTGCCTCGGCTGCCCCCCGGTCCTCAGCTCACAGTTCACGCAGGCAACAGTGGTGTAGAGGGTGCTGACTTGTGGCCTGCACACTTTCTGATCCCCTGCCCACAGCACTGTGGGTCTTTAATTTGGAATTACTGGGAGGTAATAGATGTAGGGCAGCACTTTCTCTGCTAACATCCCAAGGCATTTCTGTTGTGCAGATAGGCCCTCAGCTCTTAGGATCTGTAAGTGTCCTTTTGCCTGGCTCCTCCTGGTCCCAGGTGCCCCCTTTACAGTTCTTCAGCCAGGGAGGTCAGGGGAAGATGGAGATGGCTTCATGGACTTTAAAGCGTGCGTGCGTGCGTGTGTGTAGGGGAAGTACTGTTGTATTAGCCCAAGTCCATTGTGGGGCCTGTGACTTATGGACTAGCCCGTGTAGCAGTGATAATGCTTGAGGTCACTTTGTTACGATTGTGTAGTCAGAGTTCAGTGTGTGGACCCACGGGGAAGTTTGCAGCAGGGCCACACAGGCAGGAACAGCTCCTCCTCCCTGTCCTCTGCTGCCTTCCTGGTGTGGGGGAGCTCAGCTTGGGCTGGGTCACATCTCATTTCTCATGTCAGTTTTGTGCTGGGCCTTCTCAGCGAGAGGCAGGGGCTCCCTTCCTCTCATGCTAAATTCATCATCATAGTTGTGGAGTGACGACTTCAAGGGATCTTAAATCTGTTGATTGTCAGTTAAGTGGACAGCACTGTATTTGCTTTAGATGAAGTACTAGGGGAAGGATAGAGTCTGTTTTCACAGCTCATTTCAGACTCTTCAAGGTGTCCACTCTTGGTGGATTTTATCAACAATGCAGCTTCATAAAGAGCCAAGTCCAGCTCCCGATCTTTCCCTTTGTGGCTTTAATATAGTTTTTATCAAGTCTTTATTTAATACATGGCTTAAACTATGGGAAAATATCAGTAAGTTTCAAATGACTTCATCAGTGTTTAACTTCAGGTAATTATGTTAAAAAAGAAAAGAAACGAAAACTCTCCCTCTCCCAGCCCAGTCGTTTGACACTAGCATGACTAGGACAGTGTCCTGGCCTGTTTCCTTCTGGCCCCTGGAATGGCACTGAGGCACACGGCACACAGACCTGTTCTTTTTCTTCCAGAAAGTTCTCAGATGCAGCAGACAACTGTGAACACTGGGTACTTACTTGGTGTGGGATTAGCACATGAACTCTTCTACCTGGACAGTCATTCCCTAGAACATAGGCCGTTACTTCAGAACCATGTTTGAAACTGGGTGATATCTCTTTATGAGCAGACTCAGTGTGAGACAGTAACCGTATATGTGGATAGACAAGAGATGCCTCATGGCAGATGTATGGGTTTGGCTTTCTCAGAAACTGGGGAGTCGAAATTGACCATTTGGTAAGTGAGAAAATGGCATATTTTAAAAATATATTTTCTCTTCACTTCCTTCTATTGATCAACTTCAGTGTTTGTTGTTGAGAGGTTGGCCTTGGGGTGGATTTTAATTAGAACTGTACAACATTAATCTTGTGATAGCAAGCCTAGTGTAATGTGAATGCATTTAAAAAGAAGCCTTACACATTATAAAATGAATAACTGAAGCCATGCCAAGTACTTGGTACTATGCTTTTGTGCCATTGTATCTTTTTTTGTGTGGGTAGTGTTGCTTTTTTATTATTAATACTTTCCACTGGTCATTTATTACTTTATCCTCTCTGGTTATTTAAAATCAGCTTTGTTCATATTTTTTGGTTCATTTTCTTAGCTTTTTTGGGGTAAGTGGCTGCCTAAATGTAGATTTTATTTTTTACCATGAAGATTAGTTTCTTATACAAAGTCTTTAGTGAAATTAAAAACTGCTTCACACCAAAGGAGAAAACCGTGGTCATGAGGAGTCCTGCACGACCTGCTTTTCCCCTTCAGTGGCTGCCTCAGTGCCTCTGTAGCTTTGAAAACGGTCGGGACAGCCCCTGCTGGCTGTGGGAACAGAGCCGAACGCCCACTGTCCTCAGGAAGGTGGCCGTAGTCGGGTGACCCTGTATTTGAGGCCCAGGCTGTCGACGGGTTTGCAGGAGACAAGTTGTACATCCTAATAGTGTTTGAAAGGTGTGTTCTTAACGTGCAGTACACATTTCAACTGTTTAAATTGGGAGAGGGAAACACTGTCATTTGCCTTCTAATTAGAAAGTCAAGGATGTGTTTTATTTGTAGTTTCTTC
Source organism: Bubalus bubalis (assembly GCF_019923935.1). Lineage (NCBI taxonomy): Eukaryota > Metazoa > Chordata > Mammalia > Artiodactyla > Bovidae > Bubalus > Bubalus bubalis. The sequence continues at coordinate 9,332,495 of NC_059166.1, read as the reverse complement.
ACTGCTTAGCACAGAGGCTGAGGTGTAAGATGCTCAAGCTGTCAACTGAAAAAAAATGCACAGCCTAGAAATTGAGTATTATGTTTTATTCGGCTAATTTTCTGAGGACTGAAAGCCAAGAAGACAGTCTCCCCGATCACTCTGAGAAACTACTCCCAAGGGTAAGGGAGGACCCAGGATGTAGAAGGGTTTGTGCAGCAAAAGCCAAGTAGTGGGAACATCAAAAGATGACTGTTGATTAAAGGAAACCAAACCTCTTAAGTTAAGGAATTTCACATTTTTCTATGTATGGGAAGCTGCAAGAATCTGGGCTCACTGACATTGTTCTTTTGATGTGGAATCATCCCACCTTAGCCATCTGGGGCCAGAACCATCCTGAGTTCCCTCAGGTCTCACTGTCGGGAAGGAGATGGTTGGGGGGCCTCTAGTGGCTGATAGTTTGATGGCCATAACCTTGGTTTGCTGATATGAAGGCAGCATTCTTAGTCTATAGGTGTTTGTTCACTGAACTAATAGCAGGATAGGTGTATGGATAAATGAATTTAGTTGTTTTTATTTTTAAAATATTTTATTTAGCAAGAAACAGCAGCTGTGTTAAATCTGAGAAAAAAATAGTCCACTTTGAATCCTCGGTGCTCCCAAGTCTTTGGGAAGGTGGCTGGGAAGGACATGGATCATTGCATAGGGCCTGGTAGAGCCAACTGCCTCAGCTTGGGAACCTTCTGGGCAGGATGTTCAGAAAGGCAGGAGAGGGACACAAGCTTATCATTAGTATCCATGCATTTTACTGGTGTCTGACTTTGGGGTCCCTGGGTTGAAGTCCTTGCCTTAATTTCCTTATTTATAGAATCAGGCTGAGGAGAGAGGTCTTTTTTTCCCACCATGGTTTTTAATCCTTCCATCAGCCCAAGGGATGAAAGGGACTGGTGGCGGTTCTTCACGAGCGAGGGGCGGGCAGGAGGTGGAGTGTATGTATGCTTTAGGCCCCTTTTCTTAGTCTGGAGCTAGTCTGATTAAAAGTCAAGTTTTCAGGAAGGCTGGAAAGGACCCATTCTCTCTTATTAGTGCATTTCAAACCACAGTACCCTGGCATTCCCAAAACTGCTGTAACCTTTTATTCACGTTTTACTGTTTTATTGTTGTCCAGTCACTAAGTGGTGTCCGACTCTTTGTGACCGCATGGACTGCAGCACGCCAGGCTTCCTTCATTGTATCCCCAAACTTGCTCAGATTCTTGTCCATTGAGTCAGTGATGCTATCAAACCATCTCATCCTCTGCTCCCTTTCTCCTCCTGCCGTCAATCTTTCCCAGCATCGGGGTCTTTTCCAATGAGCGGGCTCTTCGCATCAAGTGGCCAAAGTATTGGAGCTTCAGCTTACTATAGGAAGTAATTGTAAATCTTTTACATTTGTGTGAGATTGTTACAGACATATCTTTTCCATCATCTGATGGCCTTTCTGCAGTGCTTTGATGTTGAAATTTTTTCAGAATACAGTTAGAGGGGAAAAGTTTCTTTCCTAGATAATACAGTTTCCTCATTTCTGACAATAAGATTTACATAAGCCATCCTGAGTCTTCTTCTGCCCTGGGTGCAGGCATACTTAAGGCCAGGTTTTATGTGCTCAGTGTCAACATTTTTGCTGTCTCCTTTTTCTTTTCTGTCTTAAAATTGTTTTATAAGGTGATGATCTTATTTTGTATGCACTTTTTATCAGGTGCTTTAAATTCTTTTTGCAGAGATTCATGCTTTTAATATATTCATTAAAGTAACAATGCATATCATTATTCATTAAGTACTTGCTTTGACTTTATACTTGTTGTACTACAACCTTCTTTTCCTGCTAACTCCAGTCCATTTTTCTTTCTTGTTTAGTCCTGGGCCAGGCATTTCCATGTATTGGTATACAAATACTGTTTTATTTAAGATCTTAAGGTTGCCGTATAAGAACTTGAAGGAAATAGAAATGATCTGTTTCTTCCAAAAGCTAAGCATTTGATGAATGACTGTGAATCCCTTTTGAGCACCTGGGTGATATAAATCATTGCCTGAACCTAAGATTCGTGTTCATTTTCTCCAGCTGTGATTATTGCCCTTGATTGAAATGTGGTTTAAGGGGAGGTTTGGATCATTATCCTTTTTCCTGTTACCCAGTGTCTTCTCTTCTATTTGAGGTAACGCTGCTTTTTGGGAAGAAGGGTTACTCCCCTGATTAGAGAGAATCATATGAAGATGAAAGTTCTGCATTTAATTTTCTCATGTTTTATTTGCATACCTACTCAACAGTACTATGAATTAACTGGTTTTTTTCCCCCGACACTTTTCACTTTCATTCGTGTCACTGTAACAACACCTGTGGGAAGCAGGAATCTGGGTCCTCTAGAGACACAGACACCTTCCTTGATGAATCCCACTTCAGCTTTTTCTCAGTTTTGACTTCTTTCAGCTATTTCCTATATGGAACATTACGTTACATGAAAAGCTAGAGTTGTGTGCCCTTAAGTGCTGAGATGTAGTGGTGTGACACTGAATCCTTATCCAGCTGCTTTGAGCATCATTTTTGCTAATTATGACGCTCTCCCTTGTATTATTATTGTTATAATAAAAAGATAATAAAAAATCTTGAAGCATTATGCCTGGCTACATTCAGTAATAATTGAATTAGAATAATAAACATTTCCAAGCCCTTGGTGATGGTCCGCTTATTCCCCAATCTATATAACCAAATTTCTGTGTAAGACAGTGCCTTGATATAGAATGTGACAAGGTTTGGCTTGTGCTGTGAATCTTACGATTTGACAGTAGCATAACACAACTGATAATTTATTTCCAATAATGGAACATCCACTTCATTCATCTCATTTCCTGTATGTGGGGCTTCCTAACCGTATCTCCTACTTGAATTAACTAGATCTGTGTACTTGTCTTGAATTATTTTTTATGAATAAAGAATGTAAAAAATCTCAATCTTTATTAAGTAGTACATGTTGAAAGGATAATATTTTGGATATACCTGGTTAAATAAAACACCTTTTGTAAACTGATTTTCTGTGACTCATGGCACCCGTTTTTCTTTCTGCATGACCACTGGGACTCTTTTCCGGGGGGGGGCAGGGGGTTGTGCCCTGTCCTTGCAGTGACTTTGTGTCCCTGAGCAGAGAATGGAAATGTTGGGATACTCCACTGGATCCCTGAGTCCTGGGATCCCTGCTGAGCCTAAGGGGTTAGGACAGTGGTTCTCTCCTGGTAGGGGTACTGGGCCACATCCACTAACATGTGGTTGTCACACTGGTGGACTCTGGCATCGAGAGGGTGGGGCGGGGAGCTGCTCCACCCACCACAGTGCCCGGAGAACAGTCAGGCCCTAGTGCCAGTGGTGCTGGGAAGGTCAGGAGTTGAGAAACTCTGGGTGGGAGGCTGCTGATGGGTGAGTTGGGAGCCTCCACATGCCCTGCCTGTGAAGCAGGAGGGCTTGGGCTGGGATCACCATCAGTTCCCTGGAGCAGACCCCTCAGAAGTTCTCTGCCCATGGAGCCTGTTCAGGTGCGGGGTCTGCACCTATGAGCTGAGTGGGACCCAGGAGGATCTGAGCCTGGTAGTGAGGTCTGGGTGATGAGGGCGTGCAAGTTCAGAGCCCTGTCCAGGTGGGATTGGGGATGGTTCTGCAGGGAGGGTGGGAACTGGGGGTGCAGGGCTTTGCCTGGGTATCTAGGGTAGGGCTCTGTGGCCAGGCTTGGTTTAGGGTTGCTGGGTAGGGAGTGGGGCCAAAGTTCAGCATCCACGGCTGAGACTCACCCAGATAAGCTGGGTCCCCAGCAGGGAGAGGGTCAGGTGGGAGCTGAGGTCAGGGTCTTTATGGGGCTGAGGGTTAGAGCTCAGGGCTGAGGGTCTGGGTCCTTGGAGGCTGAGGGTCAGGGGTCAGGGCTAAGGATCATGGTTCCTTCCGTAGCTGAGGGTCAGGGGTCAGGGCTGAGGATCATGGTCTTTCCAGGGCTGAGGGTCAGGGGTCAGGGCTGAGGATCATGGTCCTTCCAGGGCTGAGGGTCTGGGTCCTTGGAGGCTGGGGGTCAGGGGTCCGGGCTAAGGATCATAGTTCCTTCCGGAACTGAGGGTCTGGGTCCTTGGAGGCTGAGGGTCAAGGGTCAAGGCTAAGGATCATGGTCCTTCCAGGGCTGAGGGTCAGGGGTCAGGGCTAAGGGTCTGGGTCCTGCTGGGGCTGAGGGTCAGGGTTCTGGGCTGACGGTCTGGATTCTGATGGAGCTGAAGTTCATGGTCCTGGAGTTGAAGGTCAGAGGTCAGGGCTGGGCCATTCTTGGTGAGGAGTTTCTCTGCCAGCAGGGTGGGGCGGTTCAGTTCTGCTCAGGCCCCAGCAGGCATAGGCACAGGCGCCCATGTCCTTCAGCCAGGAAGACAGGAAAAGACAGGAACCTCTGCGTTCTGCCCTGCCGCCCAAAAATGTGTTGTTCCCTGTCCTGCCCTGTTCTGCTGGACTACAATTCCCGGCATTGCATTGAATTTTTAAAATTGTTATATATCTGGAGAAGGGAAAGGCACCCGACAGGAAATGCGGGTTCAAGCCCTGAGTGGGGAAGCCCCCCTGAAGTAGGAAATGGCAACCCACTCCAATGTTCTTGCCTGGAGAATCCTATGGGCAGAGGAACTACAATCCATAGGGTCGCAAAGAGTCGGACATGACCGAATTGGCTGAGCACGCATATATGATGAAGTAAACGCCTGCATTTTGTCCCCTGCACTCACCACGCCCTGGGGCCTGCTCTCCCCGAGCCGCCCTCACTGCATCTCACATGGGTGTGTGTGTTTCCTTCGCCTGCTCTGGGTGTTTCCTAGTCTGACCACTCACCTGATTGCAGCTCTTGCTCACCTTAGGGATGATTCCCAAACGCACAATGGAAGGTGGTAGAGGGTAGAGTGTGGACCACTCCTGGAAATGGAAGCTACCAGACATTCTGGAAGCTGTCCTACTAGAAACACTTCCTGTAGAAATACTGGAAGAAAATGAGAACAAACACCTGTAGAAACACCTGTAGAAAATGAAACAAATACCCTTTTATAGTCCTTATTATAAGAAAGTGAGAAACCCACAGGTGGGGAAAAGGGTAAAGAAGAGTGAACGTTTCTGAGACAGAGAGGATCTAAAACCATAGTGGGACATGACAGTGAAAGGACTTTGGCTGATTCCGGGGACCTAGATTTCAGGAGATGGTTTCATCTGAACCTTGTTGAAGGGCTAGGCTGGGTGCGTGCGTGGGGCAAGAACATCCATTAGCAAAGGAAGGAGATGTCTTCTTAGCTCTAAAAAAGGAGTTCCTTTTGAATCTTGTCGGATTTGGAATTTGAGTTTATGCTACCTGCGTAGTTTGGAAAACCCCAGGCTGAGAAGCTCATCTCAGTGCATCTGGGTTGAAGTGCCCAAGGGCTTGGCAGAAGTAAACACAAATCCCCTCTAGAAGAATGCCATCCTCACCCCACTGATTAAGAACTCTGAAATATGAACAAACAACAAAAACTCAACATCTAAGGAAATGAGCCACCATGAGGGAGAGTCGCCTTGAAGCCCATTGTGTTGTGCCATTTGTGCCTCTGTTCATGCCTCTCGTTTTATCTCGTTTCATTGTACACTAGGTGCTCTTCTCAGTGCTAAGTTTATAAGAGCCAAATATTTAGTGGGGAAGTGGGTATTGCTGTTGACCCGAGAACTTGGTACGTTTGCCCCAGAGTCCTGCCCACTTCAGATTTCTGAGTCACTTTGAGGAAACTGGTGCTTTTCCCTTCCTAGTTTGAAGTTTGTTATTTTACAAGTGAAAAAACTAAGGCCACTGGTTAAGTGATCTGCCCAATATAATGAACCTTGGTTTCCTTGTCTGTAGAATGGAGATAATACCTACCTCTTGGGTGCTGCCATGATGAAAGGTTAAACCACACTTCATCTGCCACAAATATACTTTTTCTCCTTCTCTGTGCCCAGGATAGTCACAGTATGGACTCAGCTCTGATTTTCAGGCAAGATGCTTTTCTACTACTGGTTCGATTCCCAAGAGGTCTTTGTTCAAGCCCATACAGAATCCAACGCTTCACTGTTAATCGTTCTCAGATTATTTCATGTTTGTGAGTTTTGCTTTCATTAGTTAGACTGTGAACTGTTTAAGGTCAGGGACCAGATCTTGTCTGGATTTTTATATTAATTTTGTATTATCTAGTCTTGGGCTAGTTACTTGGTGGTGGTGGTGGTGTAGTTGCTAAGTCGTGTCCGACTCTTGTGACCCCATGGACTATAGCCCGCCAGGCTCCTCTATCCATGGGATTCTCCAGGCAAGAATACTGGAGTGATTTGCCATTTCCTTCTCCAGGCGATCTTCTGACCCAGGAATCGAACCCAGGTCTCCTGCATTGCAGGCAGATTCTTTACTGACTGAGCTACATGGGAAAATGAATAGTTACTTGGTAGATGTTTTACAATAATTGTTTATTGTTGCTTGATTAAACATGTAGTGCCATTGTTATGAGTAGATGAAAATATTTCTGTCCAAAAATGTCATCATGGTCATAATGTGAGAGTGACTCAGTGGTATAGAATCCGCTTGCCAGTGCAGGAGACGTGGGTTCAATCCCTGGATCAAGAAAATCCCCTGGAGGAGGAAATGACAGCCCACTCCAGTGTTCTTGCCTGGAAAATCCCATGAACAGAGGAGCCCGGTGGGCTGCAATCCATGGGGTCACAGAGTTGTACACGACTAAGTGAACGTGCACACACACACACACACACTCGAGAGTTTTGACAAAGTAAGAAAACACTTTTGCTGGCTATATATTTATGATGTAGACATGTATATTCTGCTCTCTGTTCCTGATGGATAAGATGATTCCTACCTGGCTTCATGCTGCGGTGTCCTTTATAGTCCAGGACTGCTCATTTGTGCATGCCCAGGCATGTGTGTGGGTATTGCTCACCAAGCTGGGACTCTGTCTATGTATTGGAAACTATTGAACGCCAACAGCTGCGTCTGTGTAGCCCTGAGCTCGTTTTAGGATTGGAAATGTGTCCCCCTGTCTGAGCATTGGGCCATCAGTCAGCTCTGGTCCCCTGCCTTCCTGCCCTGCCCTCTGCGCCAGGACAGCACCTTGATGGACTGTCGGGCGTGCTCTCTGTGTCTGCCCTGTCCATCTATTGCTCAAGGGTCGGGCATTCTTGCTCATCATTGGAACCAAGGAGGAAGCACTTGGAAGTTATCCTTCCCATAGAATCCAGCTGAGGCTGGGCCACAGCCAGGATTTCTGTTCTCTTTCAGCTGCTGGCTGCATTCCAGTGACCCATTTGAGCCCTTGCTATATGAAAAACATGAAAATGCCAGGGGATTATTTCTGCAAGTAAAAAAGATGGCATCAGATGCGAAAACAAATTTATTCATCATAATGTAAAATGATAGTTGTTTTCATCTTAGTTTAACAGTGTATAGGTATTCATGAAAAATGAAGAAAAAGAACAAATTGCCTTTATCTATTATAATAGATAAAGTTCAGTTTAGTCTTTTGGAAAGAACTTCAAGTTGTAAGTTTAAAAAAAAAATTACTGCAATTTATGTTAGTATTGAAATAAGTTTTAAAAGTTTTAAGTAATCCCAGAGATGTATAAAAATTCAGATTTACTGTAATCAGGTGTCCCTTTCATGCAGATATAATGACTCTCCGGAGTGTGGGACATCTGATAGAACTAATGCTGCAGTTGTTTTCCAAATTCTTCGCTTGACTCTGACAGTTTCTTCTTTTTTGTATAGGAAACTGCTGACATTTTATATTTCCTTTTAGGCATGACCAAGAGGGTGTTTTCTCCCCTAACCTAGACTTGTTTATTCTTGTGTATGTACTAGCCTGGAGCTGGTTGGAGTGTCCTGCATTGTGGTGCGTCTGTCAAACAACCCTGAGTTATTGGTGTTCTTGTCAGCCTCTGTGTGGCGACATCACCTGAGGGGCCTGGGGGATGTTTTTAGCTACTTGGAACTTTGTATTGTAATGGTGTTTATTAGTATTTGAAGAAAAACTAATTATCTAATTGTACTCATGCATTTACTGTCATCCAAGACTGTAGTGTCTTAGATGACTGTAGCTTAACCTATTAAAAGTCCTAAGTTTCCAGCTCTTTTAATGGAAAAAAAAAATAAGCAATTCCTTTCTTATTTAGAGGATTGTTGTTGTTCAGTCACTAAGTCATGTCCAACTCTTTGTGGCCCCATGAACTGTAGCTCGCCAGGCTCTTCTGTCCTCCACAATCTCTTGGAGTTTGCTCAGATTTATGTCCATTGAGTCAGTGATTCTATCTAACTATCTCATCCTCTGCTGCCCCCTTCTCCTTTTTCCTTCAATCTTTCCTAGCATCAGGGTCTTTTCCAGTGAGTGGGCTCTTCGGATCAGGTGGCCAAAGTGTTGGAGCTTCAGCATGAGTCCTTCCAATGAATATTCAGGGCCGCATATTAATCATAGTCCTTCTAAATTGCTGGTCTGATAATTCCAGCATCCCTGCCATTTCTAAGTCTGGTTATGATGCTTACTCTGTCTGTTCAAACTGTGTTTTCTGCCTCTTAGTATGTCTTGTAAGTTTTTCTTCATAGGTGGATATGACGTACTGGTTAAAAGGAACTGCTTTAAACAGGCCTTTAGTAATGTGGTGGGTAAGGTTTGGGTAGGGGAAGTATTCTGTAGTCCAGTGATTGCATCTCAACTGTGTGTGCGTGTGTTTGTGAATACAGATTTCTTTTTTATTGTGTTGAACAATGTATAATGTGAAACAAACTATCTTAACCATTTCTAATGTGCAGTTCTGTATGTTAATATATTCACACACTTGTGAATATATGGCTGTCTGGAGACAACCAGTCTCCAGAACTTCCCCTTGCAAAATGGAAACTCTGCACCTGTTGAACAGTGACTCTCCTGTTCCTGCCTCCCTGGAGCCCCTGGCAGTGACTGTTCTACTTTCTGCTTCTATGGATATGACTGTTTTGCATGCCTTGTATAAATGGAGTACGCAGTAGTTGTCTTTTGTGATTGTCTTATTTCACTTAGTGAAATGTTTGTGAGGTTCATCCACGTTGTGGTGTATGTAAGAATTTCTCTCCTTTTTAAGGCCAAATAATATGCCTTTGTATGTGTATGCCACGTTTTGTTTATTCATCTGATGATGGACACTTGCTTTGCTCCCACCTCTTGGCAATTGTAAATAATGTTGCTGTGAATCTGGGTGTGCAGGTGTCTCTTCAAGATCCTGCTTTCAGTTCTCTTGTGTCCATCTGGAAGTGGAATTGCCAGATCATATGGTGGTTGTTTGAGCATTCTTTGGCATTGCCTTTCTTTGGGATTGGAATGAAAACTGACCTTTTCCAGTCCTGTGGCCACTGCTGAGTTTTCCAAATTTGCTGGCATAGTGAGTGCAGCACTTTCACAGCATCATCTTTCAGGATTTGAAATAGCTCAACTGGAATTCCATCACCTCCACTAGCTTTGTTCGTAGTGATGCTTTCTAAGGCCCACTTGACTTCACATTCCAGGACGTCTGACTCTAGGTCAGTGATCACACCATCGTGATTATCTGGGTCGTGAAGATCTTTTTTGTACAGTTCTTCTGTGTATTCTTGCCATCTCTTCTTAATATCTTCTGCTTCTGTTAGGTCCATACCATTTCTGTTTACCGAGCCCATCTTTGCATGAAATGTTCCCTTGGTATCTCTAATTTTCTTGAAGACATCTCTAGTCTTTCCCATTCTGTTATTTTCCTCTATTTCTTTGCATTGACCGCTGAGGAAGGCTTTCTTATCTCTTCTTGCTGTTCTTTGGAACCCTGCATTCAGATGCTTATATCTTTCTTTTTCTCCTTTGCTTTTCACTTCTCTTCTTTTCACAGCTATTTGTAAGGCTGTCCAGAGACAGCCATTTTGCTTTTTTGCATTTCTTTTCCATGGGGATGGTCTTGATTCCTGTCTCCTGTACAATGTCATGAACCTCATTCCATCGTTCATCCGGCACTCTATCTATCAGATCTAGGCCCTTAAATCTATTTCTCACTTCCACTGTATAATCATAAGGGATTTGATTTAGGTCATACCTGAACAGTCTAGTGGTTTTCCCTACTTTCTTCAATTTAAGTCTGAATTTGGCAATAAGGAGTTCATGATCTGAGCCACAGTCAGCTCCTGGTCTTGTTTTTGTTGACTGTATAGAGCTTCTCCATCTTTGGCTACAAAGAATATAATCAATCTGATTTCGGTGTTGACCATCTGGTGATGTCCATGTGTAGAGTCTTCTCTTGTGTTGTTGGAAGAGGGTGTTTGTTATGACCAGTGCATTTTCTTGGCAAAACTCTCTTAGTCTTTGCCCCGCTTCATTCCGTATTCCAAGGCCAAATTTGCCTGTTACTCCAGGTGTTTCTTGACTTCCTACTGTTGCATTCCAGTCCCCTATAATGAAAAGGACATCTTTTTGGGGTGTTAGTTCTAAAAGGTCTTGTAGGTCTTCATAGAACCATTCAACTTCAGCTTCTTCAGCGTTACTGGTTGGGGGCATAGACTTGGATTACTGTGATATTGAATGGTTTGCCTTGGAAACAAACAGAGATCATTCTGTCTTTTTTGAGATTGCATCCAAGTACTGCATTTCAGACTCTTTTGTTGACCATGATGGCCACTCCATTTCTTCTAAGGGATTCCTGCCCGCAGTAGTAGATATAATGGTCATCTGAGTTAAATTCACCCATTCCAGTCCATTTCAGTTCGCTGATACCTAGAATGTCCATATTCACTCTTGCCATCTCTTGTTCGACCACTTCCAATTTGCCTTGATTCATGGACCTGACATTCCAGGTTCCTATGCAATATTGCTCTTTACAGCATCGAACCTTGCTTCTATCACCAGTCACATCCACAGCTGGGTATTCTTTTTGCTTTGGCTCCAACCCTTCATTCTTTCTGGAGTTATTTCTCCACTGATCTCCAGTAGCATATTGGGCACCTACTGAGCTGGGGAGTTCCTCTTTCAGTATTCTATCATTTTGCCTTTTCATACTGTTCATGGGGTTCTCAAGGCAAGAATACTGAAGTGGTTTGCCATTCCCTTCTCCAGTGGACCACATTCTGTCAGATCTCTCCACCATGACCCGCCCGTCTTGGGTTGCCCCATGGGCATGGCTTAGTTTCATTGAGTTAGTCAAGGCTGTGGTCCTAGTGTGATTAGATTGACTTGTTTTCTGTGAGTATGGTTTCAGTGTGTCTGCCCTCTGATGCACTCTTGGAACACCTACTGTCTTACTTTGGTTTCTCTTACCTTGGGCGTGGGGTATCTCTTCACGGCTGCTCTAGCAAAGCACCGCTGCCCTTCCTGACGTTCAACGTGGCATAGCTCCTCTAGACCCTCCTGCGCCAGTGTAGCCAGGGCTCCTTGAACGTGGGGTTGGTCCTCCCAGCCGCTGCCCCTGGCCTTGGGCGTGGGGGCGTGGGTAGCTCTTCTCTGCCGTTCCTGCCCCGTCGCAGCCTGGCACTCTGGGCTGCTGCCCCTGACCTCGGACGTGGGGTAACTCCTCTTGGCTGCTGCCCTTCGGGCATGGGGTCCTCCCGGCTTCTGCCCCTCACCTCGGATGTGGGGTAGCTCCTCTCGGCCGCGCTTAGTGCGCCGGTCGCAGCCGCCTGCGCTTAGTGCGCAGCATTCAATATCACAGTAATCCAAGTCTGTGGCCCAACCAGTAATGCTGAAGAAGCTGAAGTTGAACAGTTCTATGAAGACCTACAAGACCTTTTAGAACTAACACCCCAAAAAGATGTCCTTTTCATTATAGGGGACTGGAATGCAACAGTAGGAAGTCAAGAAACACCTGGAGTAACAGGCAAATTTGGCCTTGGAATACGGAATGAAGCAGGGCAAAGACTAAGAGAGTTTTGCCAAGAAAATGCACTGGTCATAACAAACACCCTCTTCCAACAACACAAGAGAAGACTCTACACATGGACATCACCAGATGGTCAACACCGAAATCAGATTGATTATATTCTTTGTAGCCAAAGATGGAGAAGCTCTATACAGTCAATAAAAACAAGACCAGGAGCTGACTGTGGCTCAGATCATGAACTCCTTATTGCCAAATTCAGACTTAAATTGAAGAAAGTAGGGAAAACCACTAGACTGTTCAGGTATGACCTAAATCAAATCCCTTATGATTATACAGTGGAAGTGAGAAATAGATTTAAGGGCCTAGATCTGATAGATAGAGTGCCGGATGAACGATGGAATGAGGTTCATGACATTGTACAGGAGACAGGAATCAAGACCATCCCCATGGAAAAGAAATGCAAAAAGCAAAATGGCTGTCTGGGGAGGCCTTACAAATAGCTGTGAAAAGAAGAGAAGTGAAAAGCAAAGGAGAAAAGGAAAGATATAAGCATCTGAATGCAGGGTTCCAAAGAATAGCAAGAAGAGATAAGAAAGCCTTCCTCAACGATCAGAGCAAGAAATAGAGGAAAACAACAGAATGGGAAAGACTAGAGATGTCTTCAAGAAAATTAGAGATACCAAGGGAACATTTCATGCAAAGATGGGCTCAGTAAAGGACAGAAATGGTATGGACCTAACAGAAGCAGAAGATATTAAGAAGAGATGGCAAGAATACACAGAAGAACTGTACAAAAAAGATCTTCACGACCCAGATAATCACGATGGTGTGATCACTGACCTAGAGTCAGACGTCCTGGAATGTGAAGTCAAGTGGGCCTTAGAAAGCATCACTACGAACAAAGCTAGTGGAGGTGATGGAATTCCAGTTGAGCTATTTCAAATCCTGAAAGATAATGCTGTGAAAGTGCTGCACTCACTATGCCAGCAAATTTGGAAAACTCAGCAGTGGCCACAGGACTGGAAAAGGTCAGTTTTCATTCCAATCCCAAAGAAAGGCAATGCCAAAGAATGCTCAAACTAGCACACAATTGCCCTCATCTCACACGCTAGTAAAGTAATGCTCAAAATTCTCCAAGCCAGGCTTCAGCAATACATGAACCGTGAACTTCCTGATGCTCAAGCTGGTTTTAGAAAAGGCAGAGGAACCAGAGATCAAATTGCCAACATCCGCTGTATCATGGAAAAAGCAAGAGAGTTCCAGAAAAACATCTATTTCTGCTTTATTGACTATACCAAAGCCTTTGACTGTGTGGATCACAATAAACTGTGGAAAATTCTGAAAGAGATGGGAATACCAGACCACCTGACCTGCCTCTTGAGAAATCTGTGTGCATGTCAGAAAGCAACAGTTAGAACTGGACATGGAACAACAGACTGGTTCCAAATAGGAAAAGGAGTCCGTCAAGGCTGTATATTGTCACCCTGTTTATTTAACTTATATGCAAAGTACATCATGAGAAACGCTGGACTGGAAGAAGCACAAGCTGGAATCAAGATTGCCGGGAGAAATATCAATAACCTCAGATATGCAGATGACACCACCCTTATGGCAGAAAGTGAAGAGGAACTCAAAAGCCTCTTGATGAAAGAGGAGAGTGAAAAAGTTGACTTAAAGCTCAACATTCAGAAAACTAAGATCATGGCATCCGGTCCCATCACTTCATGGGAAATAGATGGGGAAACAGTGGAAACAGTGTCCGACTTTATTTTTCTGGGCTCCAAAATCACTGCTGATGGTGACTGCAGCCATGAAATTAAAAGACGCTTACTCCTTGGAAGGAGAGTTATGACCAACCTAGATAGCATATTCAAAAGCAGAGACATTACTTTGCAACAAAGTTTCGTCTAGTCAAGGCTATAGTTTTTCCTGTGGTCATGTATTGATGTGAGAGTTGGACTGTGAAGAAGGCTGAGCGCCGAAGAATTGATGCTTTTGAACTGTGATGTTGGAGAAGACTCTTGAGAGTCCCTTGGACTGCAAGGAGATCCAACCAGTCCATTCTGAAGGAGGTCAGCGCTGGGATTCTTTGGAAGGAATGATGCTAAAGTTGAAACTCCAGTACTTTGGTCACCTCATGCAAAGAGTTGACTCATTGGAAAAGACTGTGATGGTGGGAGGGGTTGGGGGCAGGAGGAGAAGGGGACAACAGAGGATGAGATGGCTGGATGGCATCACTGACTCGATGGACATGAGTCTGAGTGAACTCCGGGAGTTGATGATGGACAGGGAGGCCTGGTGTACTGCAGTTCATTGGGTCGCAAAGAGTCGAACACGACTGAGCAACTGGACTGAAGTGAACTGATGGTGGTTGTGTTTGGTTTTTTTTTGAAAACTTCATATTCCATAGCAGCTATGCCATTGTGCAGTCCTTTCGGCAATACGTAAGCATTCCGATTTCTCCACATCCCTGTCAGTGTTTTTTTATACTAGTCGTCCTGTTGAGTGGGAGGTGATGTCTCACTGTGGTTTTGGGTGTGAACAGTTCCCACACTTGCACTCTTTCAGGTTTCTCCGGAGCACTGTATTCTCTTGGCCTTCGCCATGGTCTTAGCACACGCTGTCCCATTTGCTTATAATCCTCCCTTTGCCTCCACCATCTCTTCCATTGTGGACTTGAGATCTCCTCTTCCTTCAGGTTGCTGCTGTCAGAACATCACACACCTCCCCTTTGTGGCTTCTGTCTTCGCCATGAGCATTTGATTAATATCTAATCTGCATCACTGGGCTTGTTGGCCCCTTGGTGGTAGGAGCACATCTCTATTTGCTCACCATTGTGTTTTTAGCACCCAACTTATTGCCTGATACGTTAACAGTAGCAACATTAATAGGAGAAGGCAGTGACACCCACTCCAGTACTGTTGCCTGGAAAATCCCATGGACGGAGGAACCTGGAAGGCTGCAGTCTATAGGGTCGCTGATGGTCAGACACGACTGAGCGACTTCACTTTCATTTTTCACTTTAATGCATTGGAGAAGGAAATGGCAACCCACTCCCATGTTCTTGCCTGGAGAATCCCAGGGACGGGGGAGCCTGGTAGGCTGCCATCTATGGGTTTGCACAGAGTCGGGCACGACTGAAGTGACTTAGCAGCAGCAGCAGCAACATTAATAATCATCACTGTGTAGCATTTACTCCATGCCAGACACTGGTTTTCAAAATGAAGATACAATTTACATACAGTAAATTCACCTGTTTTAGTGTACAGCTCTGTGCATTTTGAGAAGCATACGCAGTTGTATAACCACCGTCATATCAACACATGGAGCAGTTCTGTCACTTCCAAGTTTCCCTGTTCCCCTTCCCCCGCCCTTTTCCTGCATTTCTTTATTTTTTCTTCCAACATAATTGACATAACGTTGTATAAGTTTAAGGTGTATAGGGATGATGTGATACGCTTATATATCGCAGAATGTGTGACTTAACACTTCCATCACCTCTCATAATTGGCATTTCTGTTTCGTGGTGACAGGATTTAAGACTGACTCTCTTAGCACCTGTCAGGTCTGTAATGGAGTGTCGTTACCGTAAAGCCCGTGCTGTCCGTGACATCCCCAGGGCTTGGTCTGTCTGTGTGGGTCTTTACCTCTGGACCGTCCTCACGTGTTTTTCTCAGTTTCCCTGCTCTCTGCTTAGGTGGAGCAGGTTGGCCAGGGTGGTCTGGAATTGGGTCTGTCTCTGCTCCCAGGTCACTTCTGCTCGTAGAAAATCCTGATTGGTTAGGCCCTGGTTAAATAGTTTTCTGGAGAGGAGGCCTTGTTAAGAAGAGCAGAGTGCTCTGCTGTGTTTCCAGATGATTCCTTTTCCTCTTCCTCTGCCAGAAGCCAGGACGTTTTTCTTCAAGATTACTGTGAGGACCTGCTGAGCTCCTGGAGGTAAAAGTTACCGAAGTGGGTCCCCCTGAGACTTTTATCTCTCAGACTTGCGCACTCTGAGCCTCTTACACTTCATCCTTTACAGTTCAGGTTTCCTTGGGGCAGGTTTGACCTCCACTGTGGGCCCTGTGGAATGTTGGTCCTTCAGGTTCAGGCTCTCCACTTTGAGGCTGGGCCAGAGTTCAAGTACCTGAGAGTGGGACCAGCGGCTTGGTTTGCCCAGGACTGAGGGGTTTGCTGCGATGTGGGATCTTCAGTGCTGAAAGTGACACAGTTCCAGGGAAACTGGGACATTTAGGCACCTAATTCTGATCCCACTGTTTATAACAGCATTAGTCCAGACAATTCTGGACAAATAGGTATCTTATGTCTGCATTTGCTGGATAACTCCAGCTTTCTCCTGTATTTGTGTGTGTGTGTGTGTCTGTCTGCGCCCACGCGTCCATGCGTGCCTTCCTCAGCGATTTCTCATGGTTTCCTGTAAGTCCAGCACAAATTTTGTTTGTTGTAATTTACTCAAGATCCAGTTATATAGCAGTGGGCAGGCCCTACAGAGCTGTAACCTGTAATTTCACTTTTTACTTCTGTTGTTGAGAGCATGTTACCATATCACTCCCTAGTCATCTACAATATAGTTGCTGGTGGGTGCATATTTTCTGCATTATGTCTTTACCAACATTTATTGAACTAATTCCATTTTGGACATATAAGTTATCTCAGATTTTTCTCTTATAAAAATGCTGTGGTGGAAACCCTTATAGCTATATCTTTGTAGAAGATTATTTTCATTTGATAAATTTCCAGAAGTAGAATTGCTGAATCAAATTGTTTGTCACATTTTAAGTCTTTTGAATTATATCACCAAATTGTCTCTCATTTCTCTGCACCCACATGACACTAGGAGTGATAGTTTCTTGGTCCTTGTGACTTTGGTAAGTGAGATGCTCTCCCTTTCTGCTGAAGGCATTTGACTTTTGATACCAGCGAGCCCTGTAAATGGTGCCTCAGTATTTTAACATCTAAGTTTCAGATGTGGGTTCATCCTCAGAAGTATCTAACTCCCGCTCTCTTTTCAGCTTGTAATCAGTCTGTCTTGCAGTCTCCATGCCCTCCTTTCTCTGTACAGATGGTTCATGTTCTCAGAACTGGCAGTAGAAATCAGGCACAGAAAGTAAATAGGAGTAACCTTCCCCGAAAATGTCTGTCTTCCCTGTTCTCTGAACACAGCCTCGGACCCTCGCCCTCTCCCCAAATTCTTTCACTTGCCCGGGCTGCAGTGCCTCAGGCTCGCAAAAGGCTCAGATTTGAATGTTTGGTGTTAATGACTGGGTTTATGAAGAGCATTCAGTCAGCATTTATTGCTTCCTTTTTTCTTAGAAGACTGGGGCACTGCACTGTGCCTAACACTTTATTGAACACTTCACTAAATGCGCTACTGGTGGATACTGCAGGGGAGAGAGAAATGGGAATCAGATGTTTGCGGTTTAGTAGATGTGATGGATTACACACAAAAACAGCTGTACCACGAGCAGGGAAGACTCTTGCCCTGTGAGTCTGGGCAGTGCTTCTGCGTACTACGAGCATCGAAAGGAGCTAGTGCTGTTTGGACTAAGACAGCTTTTCTGTGGAAGATGTCTCTGAAGTGAACAATCAACAGGAAAATGGTTTGACACTCACGCATTTGTAGTAAGATTGCATCTTGTAAATAAGCCTGGGCACAAGTGTGCATTCAAATCTTTAGTTATCATCTCACTAGCATGTTTTGAGAATTAAGAGCTAGAGAATAACAGCAAAATATATTAAATCATTATTAAACTCCATTATCTCTACAGTGGTGCTCTAGGTTTTTCACATGGCAGCCAAGAGACAAGTGACTGCCGAGGTATCCCTATCTTCCCCTGCCTCTCCTCCTGCTCCATAGACTGTTTGACATTGATTTTTTTAAACAAATGAAGTATAGTTGTTTTATAATATTGTATTAGCTTCAGGTGTACAGTGTAGTGATTCAATATCTTTATAGATTATATTCCATATAAAGTTATAATAATATAATGGCTGTATTTCCCTGTGCTGTACCTTGTGTTATCCTTATTGCTTGTCTGTTTTATAGACAGGAATTTGTACCACTTAATTCCCTACCCCTGTTTTGCTCCTCCTCCTTCCCTCTCCCCACTGGTAAATGGTCTGTTATTTCTACTGTGAATATGCTTCTATTTTGTTATATACATTGATTTATTTTTTAGATTCCACATATAGATTGTGGAATCTATAGATTCCACATATAATAGATTCCACATTATAGATGGGGAAACAGTGGAAACAGTGGCTGACTTAATTTTTGAGGGCTCCAAAATCACTACAGATGGTAATTGTAGCCATGAAATTAAAAGATGCTTACTCCTTGGAAGGAAAGTTATGACCAACCTAGACAGCATATTCAAAAGCAGAGACATTTACTTTGTCAACAAAGGTCCGTCTAGTCAAGGCTGTGGTTTTTCCAGTAGTCATGTATGGATGTGAGAGCTGGACTATAAAGAAAGCTGAGCGCCGAAGAATCGATGCTTTTGAACTGTGGTGCTGGAGAAGATTCCTGAGAGTCCCTTGGACTGCAAGGAGATCCAACCAGTCCATCCTAAAGGAAGTCAGTCCTGGGTGTTCATTGGAAGGACTGATGTTGAAGCTGAAACTCCAATATTTTGGCCACCTAATGTGAAGAGCTGACTCATTTGAAAAGACCCTGATGTTGGGAAAAGATTGAGGGCAGGAGGAAAAAAATTGAGGGCAGGAGGAGAAGGGGACGACAGAGGATGAGATGGTTGGATGGTATCACCGACTCAATGGACATGAGTTTGGGTGAACTCTGGGAGTTGGTGATGGACTGGGAGGCCTGGCGTGCTGCGGTTCATGGGGTCACATCTGAGTGACTGAACTGAACTGATAGGTGATAATGTATACCGTGTTGGTTTTTCTCTTTCTCACTTACTTCACTAAATGTATTATTCTTTAGGTCCATCTGAGAGTTTACCTTAAAAAAGGCAGTGTTGGAAGGCAAATTTGAACTAGCCTCAAGGCAGCTGTTGAAACTAGTAACCAGTTAGAACTGCCTTGGGCTCCTTTGATACTTGTGGGTTGTGGAAAATTCCCCAGGGAAAAGAGTGACTGTAATTAGATGCTGGTCATTGTAGTTAAAAAAAAATGTGGCGTTCGGGCTCCGTTGCTGTCTGTGGAAAGGTGACAGCCTGGGAGCCCTGGGGTGGAGGAAGCCACCCACCCTCCACCCTGCCTGGAGCCGGTCTGAGTCAGCAGGCGGCTGAGGCAGGAGAGCCGCCATCCAGGGAGTAGAAATTTGTTGTTGTTGTTCAGTCCTGTTTGACTCTTTGTGACCCCAGCAGGACAGGCTTACCTGTCCTTCACTATCTCTCGGAGCTTGCTCGAACTTATATCCATTGAGTCGATAATGCCATCCAACCATCTCATCCTCTGTGGCCCTCTTCTCCTGCCTTTTATCTTTCCCAGCATCAGGGTCTTTTCCCAATGAGTCAGTTCTTCGCCTCAGGTGGACAAAGTATTGGAGCTTCAGGTTCAGCATCAGTCCTTCCAATGAATATTCAGGACTGATTTCCTTTAGGATTGACTGGTTTGATCTTGCTGTCCAAGGGACTCTCAAGAGTCTTCTCCGACACCACAGTTCAAAAGCATCAGTTCTTCAGCACTCAGCTTTCTTTATAGTCCAACTCTCACATCCATACATGACTATTGAAAAAACCATAACTTTGTCTATACAGACCTCTGTGGGCAAAGGAATGTCTCTGCTTTTTAATATGCTGTATAGGTTTGTCATAGCTTTTCTTCCAGGGAGCAAGCGTCTTTTAATTTTATGACTGCAGTCATTGTCCACGGTGATTTTGGAGCCCAAGAAAATAAAATCTGTCACTGTTTCCATTTTTTCCTCATCTATTTACTGTGAAGTGATGGGGCCAGATGCCATGATCTTTGTTTTTTGAATGTTGAGTTTTAAGCCAGCTTTTTTACTCTCCTCTTTCACCTTTATCAAGAGGTTCTTTTCTAGAAATTGGGGTGTGTTTAATTTATATCACCAGTCAGGAAAACTCATTTTTCTTTCCTCCTCTTCTCTCAAACCTGCAAACAGGTTTATAATCACAAGCTTCAACTTAAGCTTGTTTGGAATATTTCATTCAAAAGTTTCTGCTTTGTTAATTTTTTCTTTGTATTTGGCATTCGTCTAGCAACATCTGTATGTTTTTTCCCCAAATCTACTTTTTGCTTCTCATTTCAATCTTCTGCTTAATTCCTGTCTTAAAATTTTATACTTTAAGAAGAAATAGAGCTTTATTCTGGAGAAGGAAATGGCAACCCACTCCAGTGTTCTTGCCTGGAGAATCCCATGGACAGAGAAGCCTGGTAGGCTGCAGTCCATGGGGTCGCACAGAGTCGGACACGACTGAAGCGACTTAGCAGTAGCAGCAGCAGAGCTTTATTCTGAAAATTTCTTATCTCCATTTGTTACTGTTAGTATGTATTTTCTTTGTTTATTCTAAGACACTTAGCTTGAGAACTAGAATAGCATTTTTTGATTCTTTATTGGGTTTTTCTAAATTGAGAGAATACTCATTATAACTAAAAAAAACTCCTTAATAATTGATTTGAATAGTCTAAAATCCCCATCCTACTGAGCCTTTCTGGTGCTCAGGGACTCCTGCCCATTCTCAGCTGGTGCTCCGTGAGATCCTTAGCTCTGAAGATGTATTCATGACGCATCTGTGGAGAGAAAGTACTCCATGCCCACCTGCTCCTCCACCATCTTGTCATCCCCTTTATCTAAAAGCTTCAGAGGACTGATGCCTAATACAGTTCACAGGTGTTAAATCTGTTTATTGTGAGATATACCATCCATGTAGAAAAATATGTCAGACACAGAGGTCGTAAAGAACAATGACAGAGGGAACACCCCAAAACTGCCACCCAGATCCAGACCTGCAAGACCACATGTGTGCCCTTCCCTAATCGCAGTTTCCAGCCCCCTCTCCTTTTCTGGTAATTAGTCTACTGCTTTATATTTGCCTTGCTTTAAAAATTTTACTTGTACTTACACAGTCTTAAGTGATAAATTAGTTTGGCTGTTTTGAACTTTATGTAAATGAATTCATGTTGTAAGTATTCTTTCATAAGGTCCTTCTGCTCAGCATTGTGCCTGTGAAATTCCCTCCTCTTCTGTGTAGTGTTTATTTACATTGCTGTATAGAATTCTGTTGTTAGAGTATAGCACACACGATCCATTTAGGTTTGTTTCAGTGTCTGGCTAATGTAAATGCCACTGCTGCTATAAATGGCTGTTTATTTATTCCCTGGAGAGTTTGAAGGCTCTGTCTGGTGCACATATTCAGGAGAGGAATTGCTGCTTGCAGAGCATTCACATCTTCAGTAGTACTAGCTAACACCAGCAGTTTTCCAGAGTGGTGACAGCCTTATAGCTTTTAATGAATCCATTTCTATCAAAATTGTCTAAATGAAAGACATCTCCCCCAGTTTATTTTATCTCTGATGTTTAACATTAATTCTGATAATTAAAAAAAAATGAAAATACATTTTTATCCCCCCCAATAGTAAATTTTATCTGTGTTGGTGGAAAGTAGGAATCAGATAAAACCAGAATAACCCGTAGTGAGATAATTCTAGTTGGAAAATAGAATCTCTGACTGGAGGCAGGTGGGGCAGCGTGTGTAGCATGGGACCTCCTGGGTAGTAGATGTTCAGTTAAGGTTTGTTGGTCAGTTAATCCAGAAGTGCCTATAATTGGTAAAGGATTTTTTTTTAATGATGTACAGTTGTATCCCTAAGTTGTACTTTCCCAAATTCTGGAACTCCTAATTTACCATTAGAACTGGATGGTGTGGAGAGTTAGAGTGTGAAGCATCTTACCAGTTTACTGTCTCCTAGAAGATGGTTGTCATATTGTTACTTCAGTCAGGCACATGTATTATTTGCTCTTAGATTGTAATCTCCTAAAGGCAGGAATAGATTTTTCGGTGATTTAATATAGGAATAGTTTGAAAATAAGCTGCAATTAACAAAAGCACGTTTGAGCTAGAATTCAGACGTTAGCATTGTTTATTTCTAATGAAAGATTCCGGCGGTGGCTCATGGGCCTGTATTATAGTTTTAGGGTAGAAAAATCAACTATGCAATCTATTATTGAAAAACTTTGTATGAATAGTTGTTTTTCTCACCTGATTTTAAAAATCGAGGTGAGATATATTAATACGTAACAAATCTATCATTTTAATCATTTTTACCCGTACAGTTCAACAACAATGACCTTAATAGAAGTACATGCACATTTTTATGCAGCCATTACCACTGGCCAGGTCCAGAATTTTTTCTTCATCCCAAACTGAAAGTCTGTACCCATTAAATAAGAACTCCCCAATCTCCCCTCTCCCAGCTCCTTGCAGCCACCATTCTACTCTGTCTTTATGAAATTGACTGCTCTAGATTCTTCATATAAGTGGAATCATACTTACATATATATTTGTCCTTATGTATCTGGCTTATTTCACTTAGCATAACGTCTTCAAGTTTCATCCATGTAGCATGTGTCAGAATTTCTTTTTAAGGCTGAATAATACTGTATGTGTTTCCACATCTTTACCCACTCATCTGTCTGAGGACACTTGGGTTCCCTCCACCTTCAAGCTTTTGTGAATAGTGCTGCTTTGAACATGGATGTGCATGTGCAAATATTTGTTTCGAGTCACTGCTTTCAGTTGAATAGTTGCTTTTTAACCTTTTTATACCAAACCCTTTTACTAGTGCTGATTTGAAAATCAGCTTCCCCTAGAAACTGATCAGTTATATTCTTATTTTCTCATGAGAAAATAAGACAGAAAGAAGGAGAGCGTCCCACATCGCCTGTTTCTATTAATGGTAGCACTAAGATTGGCACCAGCCTGGGCCTTGCAGGTCATGGGGTTGCAAGGAGTCAGACACAACTTAGCAACTGAAAAGCTGAGCTTCCCTGTGGCTCAGTGGTAAAGAATCCACCTGCCAGTGCAGGGGACGGGGGTTTGATCCCACATTCTGTGGAGCAACTAAGCCCATGTGCTGCAGCTACTGAGCCTGTGCTCTGGAGCCCAGGAGCTGCAGCTCCTGAAGCCTCCAGCCGGAGAGCCCATGCCCTGTAATAAGAGAAGCCGCTACAGCAGGAAGCCGGCTCTCTGCCACTGGAGAGTAGTCCCTGCTTGCTGCAACTACGGAAAAGCCTGAGCAGCAATGAAGCCAAAAATAAAGGACTACATGGAGTTAAGAACAGCAAAGAATTAAAAAATAAAAGATAGGCACCTGCCTTTCAGTAATTAGGAGACTATGTGTTCTTTTGTTGTTAGATTTTGATATCCAGTATCCATGAGAAATAATAAAGTTGCATGCCATTTTTCTTTAAAATAGCTGCCTTATTTGTCTAGCATATATGGAACTTTTAATTTTAAAAGTTTGGTTAAAAACCATAGCAACATACACAAAATGAAACACTTTTGTCTGTGCTTTTACTATGGAAATTTATCCTACATACTGATACTTTATTTCAGTAGTTATTTAAGGCTTGCATTCTGGAGAGTTGGGATGTCGGTGATATTTAACCTTTTTGGTTTTAGGGCCCCTTTGTATCTCAAAAATTACTGAAGTCCAAAAAGAGCTTTGAGTATGTGGGTATTGGTGCTCAGTCTCTTGTGTCCGACTCTGCAACCCCATGGACCGTAGCCTGCCAGGCTCCTCTGTCCGTGGGATTCTCCAGGCAAGAATACTGGAGTGGATTGCCATTTCCTCCTCCAATGTGGGTGTGAGCTGCTGATTTACCATATTAGAAACTAAAACTGAGAAACAAAAAAATTTACTAGCTCATCTAAAAACAAACCTAAAAATTATAAATAATCTATTTTCTATGGAAAAATAGCTGTATTTTCTAACTGAAAGCTTTACTGAGAAGAGTATCATTATTTCACATTTTGGTACAATATCTTCAGTGTCTCAGTTCAGTTCAGTCACTCAGTTGTGTCCGACTCTTTGCAACCCCATGAATTGCAGCACTCCAGGCCTCCCTGTCCATCACCAACACCCAGAGTTCACTCAGACTCACGTCCATCGAGTCAGTGATGCCATCCAGCCAACTCATCCTCTGTCGTCCCCTTCTTCTCCTACCCCCAGTCCCTCCCAGCATCAGGGTCTTTTCCAATGAGTCAACTCTTCTCATGAGGTGGCCAAAGTATTGGAATTTCAGCTTTAGCATCCGTCCTTCCAAAGAACACCCAGGACTGATCTCCTTTAGAATGGACTGATTGGATCTCCTTGCAGTCCAAGGGACTCTCAAGAGTCTTCTCCAACACCACAGTTCAAAAGCATCAATTCTTCGGTGCTCAGCTTTCTTCACAGTCCAACTCTCACATCCATACTTGACTACTGGAAAAACCATGGCCTTGACTAGATGGACCTTTGTTGGCAAAGTAATGTCTCTGTTTTGAATATGCTATCTAGGTTGGTCATAACTTTCCTTCCAAGAAGTAAGCTTCTTTTAATTTCATGGCTGCAGTCACCATCTGCAGTGATTTTGGAGCCCCCCAAAATAAAGTCTGACACTGTTTCCACTGTTTCCCCATCTATTTGCCATGAAGTGATGGGACCGGATGCCATGATCTTAGTTTTCTGAATGTTGAGCTTTAAGCCAACTTTTTCACTCTCCTCTTTCATCAAGAGGCTTTTGAATTCCTCTTCACTTTCTGCCATAAGGGTGGTGTCATCTGCATATCTGAGGTTATTGATATTTCTCCCGGCAATCTTGATTCCAGCTTGTGCTTCTTCCAGCCCAGCGTTTCTCATGATGTACTTTGCATATAAGTTAAATAAGCAGGATGACAATATACAGCCTTGACGGACTCCTTTTCCTATTTGGAACCAGTCTGTTGTTCCATGTCCAGTTCTAACTGTTGCTTCCTGACATGCATATAGGTTTCTCAAGAGGCAGGTCAGGTGGTCTGGTATTCCCATCTCTTGAAGAATTTTCCACAGTTTATTGTGATCCACACAGTCAAAGGCTTTGGTATAGTCAATAAAGCAGAAATGGTCTAAACATACTGAAAAGATAGTTATATTCCCATATCTGCTTCTGTATTCAATCTGTTACAATATGCTGTTTTGTTGTAATGTCTAAAGAAAATTTGACCTCACACAGATATGTGGTTGGAAAAGGGAAGAGTATTTTAATAGTCTTTTCAGCTAATCATGGATATTTTTGTTACTCCACCAGAACTCAACAAGTGGTAGTTTCTTAAAAGGTTAGTAGCAATGTGGAATTTTAAATGTATTAGTGACTTTTTCATACTTATTTATACTAAAATCCATTTGTCTTTTTTGCACTTTGAATGATTCTGTAAAGCATAATTGTTATCAACATGCATTGGTCATTTGAAAAATGTTGCTTTAAGCTATGTGAATATTCCAAATACTGACACACTATGAAATATGAAGTCTGCTATCAAAAATTCACCTTTATCAATACCACCTTCTTTTGCTTGCAGAGTATCTTTAAATCTTGGGATTCTATCAAGCACAGAATGATAGATGCTGTTTTTCCCACAATTTTAACTTGAAAACTCTTTTATTATTGGCAACAAATACCATCAGTGACAGCTCAGTTTGTTCATGTTAAAGAAAAGTGTCTGCCAAAGACCCAAGCCTGAATGGCCATGATTTGTCAGTCCTTCTTTCCAGTAAACACGGTATTTCATGAAGAAGGCGGTTTGCTCAGCCCACCACTGAAGCTGTAGCACAGGCGCTTCTCCTCAGTTGCCCCATAGTGCTGCCGTCTGCACAAGGGCTGTGTAAGAGCTCACTGTTTGAAACAGAGTGCTGAACAACCATGTCCTCAAGGGGCGAGACCGAATAATAATCATTTTTACTTCTGCATTAAGAACATCCTTAAACGTGGGTGGCATGTTAAAAGATCTGACGAGTTCTGGTACCAGCTGATGCTGGGCCTTGGTCTGTGCCATTGGGCTGGCGGATGGCCCCACTGTTGCTTTTGCACCATTGATAGAAATTGTGATGCAGTGAAGAAGACTTATAATGTCTTAGTATTATTTTGAAAGTAATTTTGATGTTATGGACCACTTCCTGTCTGGGGAGGATGTGAGGGAATGGATGGTATACATTGTCGTGTTTAATGTGGGTTTAAACATTAGTAATTGCTGGGTCTTGAGAAGTTGCTTTTGCTTTTCCCCTCTGGTGCTTGTCTGCAGGCCAGGGGTAGGGACTAAGGGAATATTGTACTATGGTGTTAGAATTTCTGGAGGAAGAACATAGCATTCATTTGAATTTGATAGCATTTGTTTTTACTTTTTCCCCCTCAGGTACAAGTGCTTCCTGAGAGAATTGAATTGTTTTGATTTTAGACACAAAGAAAGTATATGTACTGTGACTCATTTGAATTAGGGTATCTCAAGGAAGTTATTTGTAGCTTCTCCCTTACCTTGGCCTGCATCCTCTGAGAAACTTCCATTGAGTAAATTGTGCTAAGTTCTGTGTCAGGGACGAAAAGGGTAGGTTCACAGCCTCTGGGAGCGCAGGGAAGAGAGTCAGGATGAAGCGAGATGAAGTCTGTTGGCGGGTTAGCACGGGGTCTCTGGGAAGCTTCCCAGGAAAGGTGCTGTGTAGTAGGTGTTAGAGAAGATGTGGGCCTGGCTTGGGAAAGGAGCACAGGCCATGGCAACAAGAAGGAGAGGGGACGCAGTCCAGGGAGTGGCCAGAGGGTGAGGGGTGAACACAGGCCACGTGCGGGGGCTGTCGCAGAGGAGGACACATGCAATCAGATCTCGAAGGGTCCTGCTGGAACTTGACCTCATAGGCCAGTGGCTCTGAAAGCTGGTTCCAGACCAGCAGCGTCAGCGTCTCTTGGGAACTTGTTAAAGATGCAGATATCCAGGTCCAGTGCCAGGTATGGGGGTGGGGCTGGGCTGGGCTGTCCATTTCAGCTAGCTCTCTGGGGGATGGCCTGGTGCGGGGGAGGTGAGAGAACAGTTCAGGCTCTTTGAGCAGCCTTGAGTTTTAGAAAGATCACTCTGAGGGTTCTCTGGAAGGTGGGAGGGGGAGAAGTTAGGGAGCAAGTCATCCAGTGTTTCTGTGGATATGATGTGGAGCCGGACCAAAGGCAGCAGGAAGGAATGGGTTTGCTGGAGATAGATTCTCTGGAACTTTATTGCTAGTAGATGATGTAAAAGCCGAGACAGCTGGGCTTTGCTCTGTGACCTGCCGGCAGTCACGAATGGAGAGTTTTAAAGGCTCTCGCTGCCTTGTGTCTTCAGGGAAGAGCTTTTATTGAAAGTGAAAACATCCCTTCAGATAACTTGCTGGAGCCTCTTCCATCTCCTTTTTGAGATTGTCGCTTAGCTCAGGATGGCGACCTCTGGCCAGGAAGTGCGCACATTCAGGGCTCCCAGTCTTGGAAGGGACAGCGCAGTGTTGTTTCAGTCACTCTGCACAGCTACTGGCAAGCTTAGTAAATGGCACGTGGCATCCGGCTCCTTATGGTGCGTGTTGCCTGTGAGTCTGCGTGGAGTGCTCTTTTACTATTGAAATCTTACCAGTCTGTAGCTCCATTTGGTAAACGTGTGTGTCCAGAGGGGTCTCTGATTCAGTTACACTGATTATTATGTTGTTATATTATGTTCATATGTTTATCAGTAAAAGTGTGTTAAAGTTTTATTCTTCAGTATTTTTAATTCTTTTTCTTTGTGTCCCATTTTGTCTTACAGATTTGTCAGACTCCAGGGCCTTCAAGCTGTGATTAATCTGATGGTTCGTGAAACAACTGGGAAAACAGACGTTTTGTGTGCCATTTGAAGAGTGTGTGTCTATGTATATTTAAAACTTTCTTTCTATACATACACATTTACACGAGAAGACAGGCTCATTCTTGTGCTCTCTTGAAGAGTTTTACAACTGATGAAAATTAATTTAAGAATCAGATGGAGCAACTTGACACCACTGGGCTTGGGAGCCCGGGGAGAGAAATACATCACTAATGGCCAGTTTTCCATATGGTCTTCACGGGTAAAGAAAGTTTGCAAAAAGAAGAGAAAAAAAAGCTTGCACAGATCAAGCCTCAAAAATACCTCTCCAGTTTAAAGAAGGAACTAAGTGAGAAGGTGACTGAGGGGGAAGTGTGATTTCAAGCTTTGCAGGTGGGAGTGTGCCGTGCTTTTTGCACTTTATTTTTCAGTGGGTCTGGTGATTTGGACAGACGTTAAAATTCAGGACTGAAGGGTGGCTCTCACTGTGTGCTTATGACTGGAAGAAAGCCAGCCAGGGCATGATGGGGCAAGTTTGAACAATGAACTGATTCCTTTGCCTTCTTTCAGTTAACTGAAAAAAGTCCAGAAATTTTAATTTATTATTTCCCTTTTTCTTGCCTGTATCTGTAGGATAGTTCCTTAAGGTAGCAATTGAAACTGCTAATCACAAAATAATTATCAAGGCGCATCCTTGTAAAGCTTCTTTCCTTGGACTGTACCCGGGGCATTTGGAGACGGTCTCTGAAGGTGGTCAGGAGAGTGCCCTTCAGACAGCACAGTCACTCTTCAGGGAGACAGTGAGAAAAGAACCTGACTCTTGCCTGTGTTTCCATTTTAAGGGGTTCTCTCCCGTGTTGAGTCCAGGCATACTTGCATGTAAGAGGGGGACCAGTTCATGGACTTAATTCTGGGATTAGTTTTTTCCCTTCAAGATGGAAAAGCACGTCATCCTTAAGAGCAGAAAGGGGAGGAGTGACTAGGGGAGGGAGTACGGAGACCTCCTGTAGCCCAGCTGGGCTGCCCTTTGTCCGCACACGTGTTTAGATTCACTGGAGGCCCACGCTCCCGTAGAGCCCTGGAACCTCCTGGCTCTGCTGGGGGCAGGGGCTTCCTCGCCTGCCTCTATGGCCCCCAGGGCTGCGTCAGCCTGTGTCACGGCCCTCCCTGGGGACACAGCCACCTGCTGGGAAGCCCGGTTGGGCTCTGAAGTCGGAGGTTTCTGGCTCTGAACAGCGAGGAAAGAGTTTGGTTTTTTTCCTCCTAAAATTTGGACGGCTGTCTGCACAAACACTAGTCTGTTTTGCATGGTTTGTGTGCCTTTTTCCCTTTATGCAATCTTCAGCTTTAGCAGCAGAAATTTGTCTAGCTGAGAAAGCAAGCCTGAGGGTGGCTTCAGAAGGAAGATGATCCCGTGTGTTCTGCCTCTGTATCTGAACTTTTGAAGGGGACGCTCCAGCTCGAGGGATTCTTAAAGCCTTAAGTTACTTGAAATCTATGTATTTGCAGCCCTTTGTGTCTGGAATCACATTACACTAAACTGGAATCTCAGGCTGAATAAGAAGAACCAAGTGAAAAGAACACTCAGTTTCTTTATCACCAGTTGTCAACGATGCTCTTTCTCCAAAGGGTTACCCGGCTCTTCCTCTAAGGACTTGAAAATAAAAATGGCCGCCACTTTTTTTTTTTAAGCATTATCTTTTCTTAGCAGACTGCCATCATCTTTTATAGAGGAATTTTTCACTATGCATTTGGTGGAGCTTTCTAAAATACTGACCTTCTAATTAGAACGAGGTCAGTTTCAATTAAAGGGGTCGGGCAAAACAGTGCAAGCCAACCACAGAATTAACACCAGTCAGTGAGAGCAATTGTTTAAATTTTTCGGCATTCAGCCTTGCTCTTTAAGTAAAACGGTTCTTCCAAAAAAAGTATGTATGCAGCGGTGGAGCATGGGCCTGTCCTGTGCAGCGACTCCAACATCCTCTGCCTGTCCTGGAAGGGCCGCGTCCCCAAGAGTGAGAAGGAGAAGCCCGTGTGCCGCAGGCGCTACTACGAGGAGGGCTGGCTGGCCACGGGCAACGGGCGCGGCGTAGTTGGGGTGACCTTCACCTCCAGCCACTGCCGCCGAGACAGAAACACTCCACAGAGAATCAACTTCAACCTGCGGGGCCACAATAGTGAGGTGAGCGGGCTTCTGTTTCGCTTTCGGTCTGGTCACGGGCGGTGTTTGTAAGCCCCGCCCGGCATGGACTTCAGGTCCTCAGACTTGCTGCCAGGGGAGACTTCTCAGATGTGAACCCTGTCTTCTGTGTGTGTTCCCAGGGAGACCCAATTCCCGGTGGCCTGTATCACCTCTCCAGCATCCCTCGTTCTCCTTTCGCCGTGGTTGGTGGGCCGCCCCCTGGCAGGGACCCCAGGGCAGCATTCTGACCAGGTGTGAGATTGGATGAGATGCTCCTAACCTGCCTGTGACGCTCTGAGCCTTATGGTCACCTTTATCCAGGCAGAGTCCCTGCCCCTGCGTCAGATGGGCCGTGCAGACCACGGACATGGTGCTGTCTCGGTCATGCACAGTTCACATCTGCATGCTTGGTGGTGGCCTCACACCTAGCATGTATTCCCATGTCGGAGGTAGACAAAAGAACTAACTAGACGGAAATGAAGGAAGTAATTAGTGGGACAAGAGCCGTGATTTTTCACATCTGCTGGGTATAGTATATTGAGGACATTATGCTATGTATACCTATGTATAGATTCCTTTGCGCTTCTGATGACATAAATGTGATCATTATCTTTGAAATTCCTTCAACCAGCATTTAGTGAGCAGTGTGTTTAAAAGAAGTGTACTTACATAGCCTGTTAACCATATTCATGCTGCCCTGTCCACTAGTTTCTTATGAGGAATCCACCTTATATTGTCATTAAGTGGTTTTGGATAGAAGGCAATGGCACCCCACTCCAGTACTCTTGCCTGGAAAATCCCATGGATGGAGGAGCCTGGTAGGCTGCAGTCCATGGGGTCGCTAGAGTCGGACATGACTGAGCGACTTAACGTTCACTTTTCACTTTCATGCACTGGAGAAGGAAATGGCAGCCCACTCCAGTGTTCTTGCCTGGAGAATCCCAGGGATGGGGGACCCTGGTGGGCTGCCGTCTATGGGGTCGCACAGAGTCAGACACGACTGAAGCAACTTAGCAGCAGCAAAGGGAATATTTTTGAAGGGTCAGTTCAGTTCAGTCGCTCAGTCATGTCCTACTCTTTGCGATCCCATGAACCGCAGCATGCCGGCCTCTCTGTCTATCACCAACTCCCAGAGTTCACCCAAACCCATGTTCATTATGTCGGTGATGCCGTGCAACCATCTCATCCTCTGTCATCCCCTTCTCCTCCTGCCCTCAGTCTTTCCCAGCATCAGGGTCTTTTCAAATGAGTCAGCTTTCCACATCAGGTGGCCAAAGTATTGGAGTTTCAGCTTCAACATCAGTCCCTCCAGTGAACACCTAGGACTGATCTCCTTTAGAATGGACTGGTTGGATCTCCTTGCAGTCCAAGGGACTCTCAAGAGTCTTCTCCAACACCACAGTTCAAAAGCATCAATTCTTCAGCACTCAGCTTTCTTTATAGTCCAGCTCTCACATCCATGCATGACCACTGGAAAAACCATAGCCTTGACTAGACGGACCTTTTTTGGCAAAGTAATATCTCTGCTTTTGAATATGCTATTTAGGTTGGTTATAACTTTCCTTCCAAGGAGTAAGCATCTTTTTATTTCATGGCTGCAATCACCATCCGCAGTGATTTTGGAACCCAGAAAAATAAAGTCTGACACTGTTTCCACTGTTTCCCCATCTATTTCCCATGAAGTGATGGGACCGGATGCCATTATCTTAGTTTTTTGAACGTTGAGCTTTAAGCCAACTTTTTCACTCTCCTCTTTCACTTTGATCAAGAAGCTCTTTAGTTCTTCACTTTCTGCCATAAGGGTGGTGTCATCTGTATATCTGAGGTTATTGATATTTTTCCTGGCAATCTTGATTCCAGCTTGTGCTTCCTCCAGCCCAGCATTTCTCATGATGTACTCTGCATATAAGTTAAATAAGCAGGGTGACAATATACAGCCTTGACGTACTCCTTTCCAGTACTCCTTGGAACCAGTCTGTTGTTCCATGTCCAGTTCTAACTGTTGCTTCCTGACCTGCATACAGATTTCTCAAGAGGCAGATCAGGTGGTCTGATATTCACATCTCTTTCAGAATTTTCCACAGTTTATTGTGATCCACACAGTCAAAGGCTTTGGCATAGTCAATAAAGCAGAAATAGATGTTTTTCCGGAACTCTCTTACTTTTTCAATGATCCAGCAGATGTTGGCAGTTTGATCTCTGGTTCCTTTACCTTTTCTAAAACCAGCTTGAACATCTGGAAATTCACGGTTCACATATTGCTAAAGCCTGGCTTGGAGAATTTTGAGCATTACTTTTCTAGCATGTGAGATGAGTGCAATTGTGCAGTAGTTTGAGCATTCTTTGGCATTACCTTTCTTTGGGATTGGAATGAAAACTGACCTTTTCCAGTCCCGTGGCTAGCCTGTGGTAAAAGTGCATTAACCTTAAGCGTACGTCTCAGTGATTATTTACATATGCGATCTTAAGTGTAACCATCAGCCAGATTGGGGTGCAGGGCATTCCCGGGATCTCTTTGCAGGCCCTGTACCCCACTGCGAGGTGACTGAGATTCTGGCTTCTGTCGTCTCAGACCAGTTGCGCCTGTGCGTGACCTTGCTGTGAGTGGAGTCATTCCTTTGGCTCTGCGTCTGGCTCCTCTCACTCAGCGGCGTCTGTGAGGGACAGCCCTGTTGTGTGCCGCGAGTGCGCTCTCGTGCGTTCTTCAGTCTCCCCCTGGAGGAGGGCACCACGGTCTGTCCATTCTGCTGGTGGGCATTTGGAATGCTTCCAGTTTCTGGCCATTTTGGTGAAATGTGCCGGTAAGACTCGTGTGTGTGCCTTCTTGTGGATCTCTGCACTCTTGACGGGTTTCTGGGCCGTAGGATGGGCATGCATTTAGCTTTAGTAGGAATTGCCCGGAACGATTTTCCAAAGTGATTGTGCCATTTGATACCGCTGTAGTCAGTGTATAGAAAGTGTCAGTTGTGTAAGAAACTTAATTTGGATTTGAATTTTTCATATTAAAAATGTGATTTTATGCAATGAATTTCTGTTTATAAACAGATGCTTATGTTCTTCACACACACACACACACACACACACCTGTAATTTTGAACTGGATGCTCTCTTAGAAAATGTATTTTAGATTCTGCATAACAAATTACCACGGACTTAGTAGTTCCCAGTACCCACTTCTTATCTCACAGTCTGTAGGTCTGCAGTCCTGGCTGGGTCCTCTGTGTGGGGTCTCAAGGGTGGGAAGCAGGATGGCGGTAAGGACTGTGAGCTTTTCTGAGGCTGGGGTAGCCCTCAGACTCGTTCATTTCTGTTGACAGAAATGAGTTCCTTGCAGTTGTAGGACTGAGGCCCTCAGCCCGGAGAGCTGCCCAGGCTCCTGCCTCATGGCACTCTCCACAGCATGGCCACCGTGTCTCCACGGCTGGCAGGAAAGCATCCGCTGTAGCTCCGAGTCTGACTTTGCACCTCTGGAGAGGGCTCATCTCCGTGTGAGGGCGTCGTCCAGGGTATACACACCAGGGACTGCTGCTTTAGAATTCTTTCTACCACCAGAGAGGTGATGATAATTCCCAGTGGCATGCATGTTTCACCATTGAAACTATTTTATGTGATTTTTCCATTTTGTAATTTTATTTTTCATTTCTGTTTTTTTTTTTTAAATTGAAGTACAGTTGATTTATAATGTTGTATTAGTTTCTAGTGTACAACACAGTGGTTCAGTTATCCATACATATAATGCTTTTTCATTTATTTTCCATTATGATTTATTATAAGATATTCAGTATAGCTTGGAATACATATGGGAAAAAAAAGATACTGAATACAGTTCCCTGTGCTACTTTCTGTTGCTGATGTTAGAATAGTTCTATTTATTGGGCGCCTGCCAAGTAGGGTGACCAGCCATCCTGGTTTCCCAGCGTGTGAGACTCCCAGTGCTAAAACTGGAGAGGTCATGGGCAGACTGCCGTGGTTAGTCATCCCACTGCCCTGGGCCAGACTTGGTTCCAGCTGCCTTCCAACCTCAGTTCCTCATGGATGTCCACAGCAGACTTAGGGGTAGATACTATCATTCCCATTTTACAGGTCGGAAAGCTAAGGTTTATGGACGTTAGCTGCTTTGCCTTGGTTCATACAGCTTGTATGGAGGACAGCTGGATTTGGACCCCAGAGCTCTGCTGCTCTCCTTCAACATATCTTTATTTTCTTAGAACTTGTGTTGTGTGTGAGTTCTCAGTCCTTAATCCACAGTTGTGAAGTCTCAGGGTTCTGAAAAGGAAAAGATTTTTCTGGCAAGACCTGAACTGATGTGAGGCTTTTTATTGTCACCACCCCATCACGTCAGCTGCAGAAATATTTATATTTTATTATAGGTGCTACCCAGACCCTGCTGGGGTTGTCATATATTGATGGTGTCTGCTGTTTTCAGCATCTAAAATTTCAGAAACTCTGAATTTCAAAACCTACCTAAGCTGCAAGGATTATTCACTGCAGCTGAGTACTGCAATGATTTACTCATTTTGAGTAAATGCTTATGGACCTGCATTTTTCTTTAAGGGAATCATGAAAGGCAACCTCCAAAGAATTCTATCTTTTTTCCTTTTCAGGAAGGATGACATTTTGGTATCTCTGTCCATTGCTCATTTCCCTTATCTTCACTGCCCTTCCACACAAGGCGCAAAGTCCCCTTGTGCCCACCCTGACACACGGACACCCTGAAGACTCTAGTGAAGGGCTGCGGCAGGATTTTACTCTTTTTTCTGGCCACGGGATAACTAGACTGCAGACGTCATATCTAGTCGTCGGCTGATTTCACAACTGAAACACTTGGGAATGTTTTTTTTCCAGGAAAACAATTTCTTACAGTTATTATTGATGTCATGCAAGTTAGTCACTTATTCTTTATTTAATAAGATTTTCTTCACTTGACAGTGGACAGGCATTCGTCCATGCTTGGTGGGATTAGTTTCCTTATAGGAATACATCCACTGTGAGAACAATGTTTCCTGGGTTCTTGGATTTTGTTATTTTTTTGCAGAGAAGCTTTTTCTGGCCCTCTGCTTGCCCGACTGCCCACCCCAGGCTCTGTGCTGTACACTGAGCAGACCTCTGTGCCTGCGCTGGTGAGGCTTTATTCCGCACGCCTGACTCCCCAGCCCAGGCTCTGTGCTGTACACTGAACAGACCTCTGTCCTTGCACTGGTGAGGCTTTATTACAGTTACCTGCTTGTGTGGGCTGGTAAAACTTACTGAAAATGGTCTGTTCTTGTGGTCTTAATTTCCTCACCTCCCACTATTTCAAATATCATTCATTGATTTTAATTTCCTCTAACTTGTCAGCCTGCTTCAGTGGGGCTTCTTTCCCCACCGCTCCACTGAGGTGGTCATGTTTCCAGTGACGCCACGTTGCTGAACCTGTAGGCCACTTTATTGTTTTCGCTCTCTTGGAAGCTTCCCAGGACTCCAGGCTCTCCTGATCTTCCTCTTACCTTTCTGGTCTCTGCTTTCTACCCTTCTTTGCTGGCTCTGCCTTTTTTCGCCTGGTCTTTCAGTGTTGGAGGGCCCCAGGCATGCCCCTGAATTCTAGATCATCTCTCTAGGTTGTCAGGTGCCAGATCTACCTGTACGCTGATGATTCTCAAATTTATGTCTTCCACCTGCATCTCCTGAGAAGTTCCAGATTCTGTTCTTCAGTTTGTTGTCTGAGATACAGAATTGGACATCAGTCATTCGGCTTCTCAAACACTAAGTCCTCTCTGAGAGCCTCTTTCTCCACTGCCCCCTCAGCCGTGAAACCTATCTCACCATCTGTCTTCTCCATCTCAGGAGATGGCCCCACGGCTGGCCAGGGAGTCACGTCCAGCACAGCACCTCCCTGCCCTTCCTTTCCTTGTTCCCATTTGTCAGCAAGTCCTTGCAGTGTCTTCAACGTCCATGTGATGTCTAAGCCATGCCTTCCTCTCTCCTTTGCCATCTCACAGATCTTTTGACTTAAACTCTGTTGTTAACCCATTGTGGAGGGCTGTGCTTAACAGGGTATGTTTGGTTTCTCAAGTATTGTTAAACTATTCTAAAGAATTTATATCCAGTGTACCTTAGTTATCCTTTCTCTTTCCTAAAAATACTGCATGACATAGGTACTAAGAGGAGCTAGTGCTTATCGAGTGTGTGCCGTGTGCCGGCACCGTTTCACCCTGGCATCAGCTCTAGGACTTTGAACCTGCTCTTGCCATCATCTTCCAGATGAGGAAACCGAGGTGCAGCGGCCTCAAGCAGCTCACCTGTGATGACGCGCCTGTGCTAAGTGACGGAGCTGAGACGGTGCCGGAGCCCCGCAGACTCCACACTCTTAGCCTCTCAGAAAATGACCCTTGTTTTCAGTACTCATTGTCTTCTCTGTGCTCAGTGGTTTCAAGACTGGTTTCTGTGGTTCACTCTGCCTTCAGGTTCCAACATGGAGGGCGAGAAGTGCCTGGGGACATTTCTGCTGACCCTGAGGAGGGAAGCATTGCCCAGCTGCACGGGTGCTCACCCAAGCCCTCTGGTGTCCGCCCCGCCAGCTCCCCTCCTCTCGCCATGTCTGAGCCTTGTCCCTGAGCCTCCCCAGGCTTCCTTCTCCTAGGACCTCTCTGCAGGCACTCTGTTCTGTGAAGCCAGTTGCCACCCTCCTCCACTTTCTGTCTTCATGTGCCGTGATCTGGGCTTCTGGGTGTGTTTTCATGCTCCTTGTTTGAAGATGATTTCTAAGAAATGGATTAGGATCATTTTTATTTTGACATATTTTTAAAAGATTCTTAAAGACATAAGATGCAGATTTATTTTCCCTAGACAAAACCCAGAATATAATTTAATTATATTTTGTTAAGAAAATAGAATTTGTCAAAATAATGGCATTGTTCATATTTTCCTTTAGCAGTTTGGTTTGTCTTTTTTTTTTTCTCTCAATAGCAATAAGTGATCATGCCTGAAAGTAATGTAGACACATGGGAAACTATCCTTTGAGTGTATATTTGCTGAAGAGGATGAGAAAGGGATGTGGGTACAAGACGGTAATTTTTTTGGTAACAGCCTCCTAGGGAAGCAGCTGCAAGCTTTATCATGTCAAAGTGAGAGCGAACAAGAATGAGATTATTATTGAAGTCTGGGAAAGAAATATTTCTATAACTCTTGGGAATCTGTGTTCATGATTTATTAGTAGCTGAACCTATGGATTCTCAAGCCAGACAACTTGGGTTTGAGCTGAGCCCCTTTCTGCATGGTTTGGGACACGTGTGTACCTTCTGTGTGCTGTGTTGTTTGGTCTCCAAGGGAACACACCACCTATCACCTGAAAGGGTGGTGGTGACCAATAGATGTGACCCACAGACAGTGACATAAAAGAGCTCTAGTTTTAGTTCTTGTTTAATATTGTTAGATCGTTGTCCTTGGATGTCTTACCCACTCTGCATTTCCTTCTGAAGCTGAAACAGTGGAGCCACAGCTTCTTGGCTAAGATTGCATGAGTTGGCCTCTTGATTGTAGAATATGGGAATAGAATGGGAGGTGGGGGCAGGTTGAGGGATTAGGAACAGGATGGGAGGTACCCCAGCTAAGGGGTGGGGGAGGCCGAGCTTGTGCCAACAGTTTCATTACAGGTGTGATTCTGGGACTTTGGGCACCTCATCTGTGTGAGGTTCCATATCTGCAAGGCATCCTTGACTTTGTCTCAAGCAGAGCTCGCCCATCCTGTTGGCTGCTGTCCGAGTCCACGGGACAGCTCAGGAATGGATCCGTGTGCCCTGGCAGCAGGTACCACATTCTGTAGGAGATTTTTGTCTAGTGTTGATCAAAGTCATCTCTCTGGGATGTGGCCTGGGATGGGTGGAGAGGGTGCAGGTCGGGAGAGAGAGCCTGGGAACCTGTGCTGTGCATCCGCTTGATGTTTCTAATTGGCTCCATTCACGTGTACTCAGTCATCTCTGACTCTCTGCTTCCCACAGACTGTAGCCCACCAGGCTCCTCTGTCCATGGGATTTCCTGTAGGAATTCTTCCTGTAGGAAAGAATAGTGGAGTGGGTTGCCATTTCCTTCTCCAAGGGATCTTCCTGACCCAGAGATCGAACCCTCATTTCCTGCAACTCCTGCATTGACAGGCAGATCCTCTGAGCCACCTGGGAAGCTGGCTCCATCCACATGCTTGACCGCAAACTTCCAAAACAAATCCGCCTATGCATGTTGCTCAAGACTGTACTGCTGGGGGTTTTTATCAACCTCCTGGCAACCTACATTTGGCTTTTCTTCCTAACTGTTGCTTTTGTGTAGAATTCTTATTGACATTTGTTTTCTTCACTTGGCCTAGTTAGATTTGGTCAAATAAAATATAGAGGAAAGAAACTCTCTGTCCCAGGGACCTTTAGTTTTCCTGAAATAATCCTGTCTAAACTCATGTCCAGCCTTCCTTTCTCCTCCCTGTGTATAATCCCTAAAACAGTGTTTCAAGCAAAAGCAAATTTTGTCTGTCTTGGCTCAGTGCTTCTCTTTATTTCCTTCTTATACCTTTACAGTTAAGGAAGCGTTTGTTATTCAGAAGATTAAAATAGAAAAATAAATAACCTTGAAAATAACATTGTTGTCAGTAAAGTTTATTTTGTAAACTTCTTAGTATCAGAAGTATATGTTTAAAGGTTTTGTTTATTTGATGGTGGTTTAGTTGCTAAGTTATGTCCACTCTTGAGACTCCATGGATTGTAGCCCACCAGGTTCCTCTGTCCATGGGATTTCCCAGGCAAAAATACTGGAGTGGGTTGCCATTTCCTTCTTCAGAGGATTTTCCTGACCCGGGGATCAAACCTGCATCTCTTACATTGCAGGTGGTTGCTTTACTGCTGAGCCACCAGTGAAACCCCTGTTCATAGCATGCTATAAGTTAACTTTTAGGACTTGGAGATTGATTTTATTCATACAGAGTTAGAAAACAGAAGTGTAAAAGCCTTTCTGTTGTCTCACCATTCTATTGATATTTTCACAATTTGGAGATTTTATTTTTTCCCCTCTTCAGGAAATTTACTACAGATGGGATTTGTGGCTAATTAGAGAGTAGGACATGACTGAGCGACTTCCCTTTCACTTTTCACTGTCATGCATTGGAGAAGGAAATGGCAACCCACTCCAGTGTTCTTGCCTGGAGAATCCCAGGGACGGGGGAGCCTGATGGGCTGCCGTCTGTGGGGTCGCACAGAGTCGGACACAACTGAAGCAACTTAGCAGCAGCAGCAGAGAATTACTTAAGCAACGTAACCAAAGAGCTCTTCTCTCTAAGGCCTTAAATATTTCTTTTCCCTTAATTAAACCTTAAAAAAACCTAATTATCTACTTGATTTCCAAGATCAAAATCACCTTAGGGAAGTCAGAATCTGTAATGTTAATTGACATTTTTCTCAGGGAACAAATACTTGTTTAGGAGATCAACACCTCTTTAAAATTAAAAAATTTAATATATATTAGATCAGTACTGTAAGAGAAATATAACATGAGGCACATGCATAATTTGAAATTTCCTAGTAGCTACAGTAAAAAGTATAAAAAGTAAAAAAAAGTGAAATTAATTTTAATAATATATTTTGTGTGTTCAGTATGTCTAAAATATCATTTCAATACGTAATCAGTGTAAAAACTATTAATGGGATAATTTATCTTCTTTTTCATATTACATCTTTGACATATGGCACTTCTCAATTTGTATTAGCCACATCTCAGGTGCTCAAATGCCTCATGTGGCTAGCGGCTACCATGTTGAGCTGCATTGTTTTGGACAGTAACTGTGGCAGGGCTGCATGTCTACCCCGGAGAGCTTATTAATGTATGACTTAGAACCATGGACAAAAGGCATTTTAAAACCTTTTTATTTGTAAATAATTTCAAACATACATAAAAGTTGCAAGAAAGTTAAACTCTGTCTTTTCTCAGTTTGACCTGTTGTCAACTTGTGCTTGCTTGTGTGCTGTGTGTGTTTGTGTATTTCCCCTCCCAAACTGTTTGAGAACATATTTCTTGATTTCTGACCCCGATATATTTCAGTGTATGAATCCTAAGAATAAGGACATTCTCTCACATAACCACAGTGGTACAGTTACCACTTTCAGGAGATATAACATTGATTTGGCGTGTTAATATATTGTTTTTGTTCCCTTTTCATCAGAATTTTTTCTCTAGTACAGAATCTAGTTTAGACTCACAGATTGGATCAAACCCACATTGCAGGCAGATTCTTTACTGTCTGAGCCACCAGGGAAGCCCCCGTTATGTATGTTTAGACCCCTTTAATCCGGAACAGTTCTTGAGTTTTTCTTTTTTCCATGTCGTTGACGTTTTAGAAGAATATCCTTTCCTCTCTCTCTGCACGTGGGGTTTTAAAATTCAGGTTAATTGTCCATAGCTGAATAACTTTTAAGTGCTACTGGTGGAGGCTCATGGTATCTGGTATCTGTCTGTCCCTCATTGCTGATGTTAATTTTGCTCACCTGGTCAAAGTGTTGTCCAGCTTCTCTTACTGTGTGGGTACTGTGTTTTCCCCTTGCATTTGACAAGTGTTTTATGGGAGGATCTTTAAAACCATGCAGATAGCCTGTTCCATCAGAATTTTCTCCATAGATTTCTCATCCATTAATGTTCCTTGCTTGAGCCATTTTTTATGCTAATAGTTGCAAGCCCCCACATCCCACACCCAGTGTGCATACTGAAGTGTCAATGTTCTTAATTGCTTGGATTAATTCCTCTCTGCTCTTCTTCAGTGTGGGTAATTTATGTGAAGCACAGTTGGGTTTGTTTCAGTTTTACTTTGATTTTTGGAGTGTTTCCTCTTTCCGTTCTTATTGATTTTATGTTTTGAATATGTAGAATATTAATAAGCATTCAAACATGAAAACCACATAAGAACGTCTACCCGGAGAACTGCACTCCTTCCCTTACCCTGTCCACTCCCTCCGTTTGACTTCATTCTTTTTTACTTTGTTTTTCTCTTATCTTACCTAAAAATAAGCTTGTGTGTATGTATGTCTATATTTATTTATAATGTTTCCTTATTGTCTTTTCTTTCTGTGACAAAAGAGCATATTATATGTTCGGTTTTTTCTGTTTTATTGGGATATGATTGGCAATATTGTGTCAGTGTTAGGTGTGTATATATGCTCTTTTGTACCTTTGCGTTTCTGCTTACCAGCATCTAGAAGTGCTCCGTGTCAGCTCATGCAGACTGTCCCAATGGCACTCTATTGTGTCTGTGTACCAGAATTTATTTGAACAGTGTCCAAGTTTGTGTGTTCAGAGAGTTTTCTGTAGTTTGTAATTGTAACTAATGCTGCAGTAAATAACTTGTGCATGTATATTTTCATATTGTTGGAGGTATATCTTCAGGATAAGTCCTCAGAAGTGGGATTGCTGCTTTGAAGTGTGAAAACATAAGTCGTTAGATGTTGCCAGTCGCCCTCCTGTGGTGTTTGAACCCTTTTGCATTCCCAGCAGCAATATAGGAAAAGACCCCTTTCTCCCACAGCTTCATTGAAACTTGTGCTAATCTGCTAGGGGACAAGTGGTGACTCAGTGTAGTTTTGATCTGATATCCTTTATTATGAGTGAAGTCAGACATCTTTTTAAATATCTATAGGCCATTTTAGGAGAAGGCAATGGCAACCCACTCCAGTACTCTTGCCTGGAAAATCCCATGGGTGCAGAAGCCTGGTAGGCTGCAGTTCATGGGGTCGCGAAGAGTCGGACACGACTGAGCGACTTCACTTTCACTTTTCACTTTCATGCATTGGAGAAGGCAATGGCAACCCACTCC
The DNA here is from genome assembly GCF_019923935.1 of Bubalus bubalis. Lineage (NCBI taxonomy): Eukaryota > Metazoa > Chordata > Mammalia > Artiodactyla > Bovidae > Bubalus > Bubalus bubalis. Next base: position 9,290,821 of record NC_059166.1, on the reverse strand, counting down.
AGTGTTCTTGCCTGGAGAATCCCAGGGACGGCGGAGCCTGGTGGACTGCTGTCTATGGGGTCGCACAGAGTTGGACACGACTGAAGCGACTTAGCAGTAGCAGCAGGCCATTTTATGTCTTATAGTTGTCTAGTCACAGTGTCCATTTTTGTATAGTATTTTTGATCACTCTGCTGTCTTTAAATTTTAAAAGATCTTTGTGTACTGGGGATATTAGTCTTTTATTTGTGATATATATTGCAAATATTTTGCCCAGTTTGTTATTGATCTTTTTAACTTTTCTTATTATATTTTTTGTCATACAGAAGTTTAAAAAATGTTATCTGGTCAAATTTATCAGTCTTTTATTGCATCTGGATTTTTGAATCAGTAGTTAGAAAGCCTTTTTATATACCTTGGTTGTAGAGAAATTCACCCATGTTTTCTTTAGGTTCAGGAAGACCCATCATAGAGTACTGCTCTTACAGAAGAAGTCAGCGCATACTTTGTCCTTGCTGTGCACTCTGTCATCCATGGCTTCCTTGCAGCAGGACAAATGGTAATTATGAACTCTCAGACTTCACAGGGAGCTGGGTTTTGAACTCCTTCTACAAATAGATAAGCGAAAGAACAGAGAGAACCTTTCGGGATAAGTTAGAATTTCAGTCAGTTGACAGAATTGAGACTGTCACTTATTTTCAAAAACTCTGTGTTCTTCCTCTGTTTTGAGTTAGTTCCTAAGACCAATCTACTGTTTTTGAGATTCTTGTTTGTTAGTGGGTCCTTTCATTTAAGGTGGTTTCTTCCTGATTTCATAGGATGTCTTGCCAAGTCTCCTTGACGTCTTAGAGCTCTGTGTGTCTTAGCACAGGGCAAGGTTACCCGGAGAGCGGTTAACGGCCATGACATTTCTTAGCCGTCCTTTGTGTTCCTCCCCCTGCCGAGGAGAGGCTTAAGATATGATCACCTGTATGTGTGTGGGGATGTGTGTGTGTGTGTGTGTGTGTGTGTGTGCAGAAATCAGTCCTCACAGCCCTTTCTTGGTAGAGACTTGTGTGAGAGGCCCCCTCCGCAGTCCAGAGGCTGGAGAGGGCAGCTTCCCTCTGCTACCAAATCGATGAAAATAATGCTGTAGTGATTCCTTTCTTTAACAGTGAAGAAGGCAAACCAGGCCAGGGAGCAGCAGCAAGTAGATGCTGAGGCCTAGGGTCTGAAAGCCCTCTGTGATCCCTGATGGATGGTGCAGTGGGAGGGGCCCTGAGTTCTGTTCTGGCTTAGGGTCATTCAGGTGTGACTGGCGGCCAGTTCTTTCTGATTTCTAATTTTCTTTTTTTTTTTTTTTTTTTTTATTTCTAATTTTCTTTTTCTGAAAATCAGGTGGTCTCTAAGAACTTGCCCAACTCCGGGTTCTAAATTCTTCTAGTGTCTTTTAGTTCCTACTTTAATCTAGTCCCCAAAACCATAAGCACTTTTGAGTCCTTTATTCTTTTTTTAAAAAATTATTTACTTCCTTCTAAAATTTTCTGTTTTTAATGTTCTTAGTATTAAGAGTATTGCTCAGGGACTTCCCTGGTGGTCTAGTGGTTCGAAATCCACCTTCCAATGCGGGGGACATGGGTTCAGTCCCTGGTTGGGGAGCTGGGATTCCACATGCCAAGGGGCAGCTGAGCCCACACCCCACAACCTCTGAGCCTGCAATCTCTGGAGCCCATGGGCCACAACTAGAGAGAAGCCTTGGCACTGCAACTAAAGATCCCTCATGCCCCAACTAAAGACTGGATACAACCAAATAAATAAACAAGTATCTTTTTTAAAAAGAGCCAGAGAAATAAGAATTAAAAGAGTATTGGTCTGATAAGTTGATTGGTATTTGACATTTTGTCATTTCTGTTTGAGTGTAAGCTGCATGAGAACAGGGACTTGGCTTTAGCACTCAAAAATAAAAGATCGTGTGTTTCTTTTTGGCGTGTCGTGGTTTTAGAAGGGCATTCAATTCTAGGGGCTTAGTAACACTGAGGTAGGCCTTAACGTTTCAGGTTTATTATCATATACACCAGTAATCTGCCTTTGTTTTAGTGTTCTAGGTTGTACCCTTTCATAACTATGGCCAGAGATCATGAAAATTCATTGTTGGGTGCAGAAAGGATGGAAGTGTTGCCTAATCCTTGCAGATCTGTCCCAGTGCCTTGAAAAACAATGCAAAATGCGGTAATGAATTTATACCGAAACCACATTCAATATTAGTTCCCTCTGCCCCCAGCTTATGTTCTGCTGTTTCACTTGTATAATGGATTTCCTTCATGTCTTAAGAATGGGGAATTTAATTATTAAAAAGAAAATCCATTCTCACTTGGTGTGACATTTATTAAGAACATTTGGCCCTGTTGTTGAGTAGCTATCTTATTTCTCTTATGTGGAAAAAAAGCCAATTAAATTTTCAAAGACGTGACCCAGAGCCAAATGTTCTCTTGAGGTAGCCCATGTCCCTTTTGTAATGATCAAAAGTATAAAGCAATTCATGTTGCCACGTAACAGTGGTTATCATAGATTTAGCTTAATCTGGAAGGAAATGCCAAGACTTTTGTGTAACATAAAATTCATTTAAGCTCCATGGGCTTATAATTATTACTATAAATGGAAGTCTTCTTTTCCAGTATAGATTATGTCTGGGAAATCCGCTTTTCATATTTTTTCCTAGTGAAAGTGAGTTGTGGTGACTGTTTTACTGTTGAAATTTTAAAAGATAGAAATACCCACGTAGGGCGTTCCCTGGTAGCTTAGTGGTTAGGATCCTGGGCTTTCACTGTCGGGGCCCAGGATCAATCCCTGGTTTGGGAACTGAGATCCTGCAAACTACAGCAACATGGCTGGAAAAAAAGAGAGAAGAATAAAAGACATTATATGTATGTGTGTGTGTGTGTAAATACCTGTGTAAAATATTTTGACCCTAAGTTTTTATTCAGTTCATTTGAAAAAATATTAGGCATCTTCTGTGTGCTGGTTGCCATGCTGAATGCTGTGGTTATAGGGGCAAACAAGATGAGCATAGCTTTTATTGATTATGATATATTTGGTTGCAGGCACAGGAAACTTACTCTTTTATTTATTTATTTATTTTGCACTTTATTTTTTTTTTACTTTACAATATTGTATTGGTTTTGCCATACATCAACATGAATTTGCCACGGGTGTACACATGTTCCCAATCCTGAACCCCCTCCCACCTCCCTCCCTATACCATCCCTCTGGGTCATCCCAGTGCACCAGCCACAAGCATCCTGTATCCTGCATCAAACCTGGACTGGCGATTTGTTTCTTATATGATATTATACATGTTTCAATGCCATTCTCCCAAATCATCCCCCCGCTCCCTCTCCACAGAGTCCAAAAGACTATTCTATACATCTGTGTCTCTTTTGCTATCTCACATACAGGGTTGTCATTACCATCTTTCTAAATTCCATATATATGCGTTAGTATACTGTATTGGTGTTTTTCTTTCTGGCCTTCTTCACTCTGTATAATAGGCTCTAGTTTCATCCACCTCATTAGAACTGATTCAAATATATTCTTTTTAATGGCTGAGTAATACTCCATTGTGTATATGTACCACAGCTTTCTTATCCATTCATCTGCTGATGGACAGCTAGGTTGCTTCCATGTCCTGGCTATTATAAACAGTGCTGCGATGAACATTGGGGTACACGTGTCTCTTTCCCTTCTGGTTTCCTCAGTGTGTATGCCCAGCAGTGGGATTGCTGGGTCATAAGGCAATTCTATTTCCAGTTTTTTAAGGAATCTCCACACTGTTCTTCATAGTGGCTGAACTAGTTTGCATTCCCACCAACAGTCTAAGAGGGTTCCCTTTTCTTCTCACCCTCTCCAGCATTTATTGCTTATAGACTTTTGGATTGCAGCCATTCTGACTGGCGTGAAATGGTACCTCATTGTGGTTTTGATTTGCATTTCTCTGATAGTGAGCGATGTTGATCATCTTTTCATGTGTTTGTTAGCCATCTGTATGTCTTCTTTGGAGAAATGTCTATTTAGTTCTTTGGCCCATTTTTTGATTGGGTTGTTTAATTTTTTGGAATTGAGCTGCAGGAGTTGCTTGTGTCTTATTGGTTTAAGGAGGCAGTGAAAGGACTGTGCTGGCTTGTGGAACTGAGAACATCTAGGGGATATCAGGTGTGAGGAGTGGGCCTGGTGACTGTCTCTCTGCTTCTGTGTGTGTGGGCCTCGCAGGCAGGCTCATTCAACATGGTTGTCCTTGGCCACCTAGTTCTCACTCTGAAGGAAAAGAGAGACTCTTCTTCCCCAATGAAAGTGTTGAGTTTGACTCTTACACCACTCTTAAGCACAAGCTGGAATCAAGGTTGCCGGGAGAGATATCAGTAACCTCAGATATGTAGATGACACCACCCTTATGGCAGAAAGTGAAGAGGAACTAAAGAGCCTCTTGATGAAAGTGAAAGAGGAGAGTGAAAAAGTTGGTTTAAAGTTCAATATTCAGAAAACTAAGATCATGGCATCCGGTCCCATCACTTCATGGCAAATAGATGGGGAAACAGTGGAAACAGCGTCAGACTTTATTTTTGGGGGCTCGAAAACACTGCAGATGGTGATTGCAGCCATGAAATTAAAAGACGCTTACTCCTTGGAAGGAAAGTTATGACCAACCTAGATAGCATATTCAAAAGCAGAGACATCACTTTGCCAACAAAGGTCCGTCTAGTCAAGGCTATCGTTTTTCCAGTAGTCATGTATGGATGTGAGAGTTGAACTGTGAAGAAAGCTGAGCGCCAAAGAATTGATGCTTTTGAACTGTGGTGTTGGACGACTCTTGCGAGTCCCTTGGACTGCAAGGAGATCCAACCAGTCCATCCTAAAGGATATTAGTCCTGGGTGTCCATTGGAAGGACTGATGCTGAAGCTGAAACTCCAGTACTTTGGCCACCTCATGCGAAGAGTTCACTCATTGGAAAAGACCCTGATGCTGGGAGGGATTGGGGGCAGGAGGAGAAGGGGACGACAGAGGATGAGATGGCTGGATGGCATCACCGACTCGATGCACATGAGTTTGGGTGAACTCTGGGAGTTGGTGATGGACAGGGAGCTCTGGTGTGCTGCTATTCATGGGGTTACAGAGAGTCGGACACAACTGAGCGACTGAACTGAACTATACTGAACTGATTGTGGACTTAATTGTGTGCCGGAACCTGAACCCATCACTGTGGTCAAAGTGAGGCAGTGCTCTGACTGGCCAGGCCAGAGCCAGGTGGAGGGAGTCAGCCCTTTTCTAGCAGGAGAGTGGAGAGTAGGGAATGGTGGTCCCAGGGGGAAATGAAGGCTCTGCCTTGGGGCTCCCCAGATGGCGCCTAGTGGTAATAACCTACCTGCCAATGCAGAAGACACAAGAGATGCGGGTTCTGTCCCTGGGTCGGGAAGATCCCTTGGAGGAGGGCGTGGTAATACACGCCAGTATTCTTGCTTGGAGAATCCTATGGACAGGGAAACCTGTTGATAGGGTTGCAAAGAGTCAGGCAAGACTGAAGCACGCACGCGTGACCTAGAAGCAAGGGGTGAAAGCAGTCAGCAGTGACCGTTTTCTACCTTACAACCTAGTAGAGCAAGATGGAATTTCAACAGCAGAGACCCTGAAGAGTGGTAGTGCTCTAATGGAGGAAACACAGGCTGCCAAGGGAACACCCAGCAGAGCGCTTCAGGATGAGTCTTTCTTTAAAGTGTAATGAATAACAATCAAAAGCAGACTCTTAAAATTACATGTTTGAAGGACATATAATTTGGTGATGGAACATGGCAGTTAACCCTATCTTGGACATTTTTGGGCAGAAAACTGTTGGGTCGGTGCCTGGCTGTGCCAGGTCTCTGCTGCAAGAAGACTGAGTGGTGAACTGCCCCCAGGCCACCGGGGCAGTGACCTCTCAAGCAGTGTTCCCTGTGGTGGTGAACATCCTACGTTTCCATGTGATGGGGGCTGGTTCAGTGTTGTCACAGTGGGACAGCCACCTCGGTTGCACCTTGAGTGAGAGAGAGCCAAGTGGACTACACAGTGAGGTCTGCACAGGGATCTGAATCACTGCCCCTGTGATGGAAGAGGGTTATTACAGAACATGTCATGGACAGCATGGTTTTGAGATAGGCCATGATTATGCAAAGGTTCCTCCTGACTGTGGGAGCCCTGCCTCACTTTGTCTGCTACTTCCCATGTGGCAGTCCCTGAGGACTTCTCATGGAGGTATAGGCATTCCTGGGTGGGTGAGCATTCCCCACACTCACCTGGAAGAACTTCCTGAGAAGGATCACAGAGCTCAGATGGGCAGTCATCCTTACCCTCGCTTGGGAGGACTTCCTGAGAGGGATCGAAGAGTGCAGATGGGCGAGTATCCTTACCCTCACATGGAGGACTTCCTGAGAGGATTGCATAGTTCAGGGAACATCAGTTCAGTGGCCAGGTGAGTGTATTTGAGGTCTGTCTGCTCCTGGACACTGAAACTTTCTTGGAGTTTGCTCAAACTCATGTCCATTGAGTTGGTGATGCCATCCAACCATCTCATCCTCTGTCATCCCCTTCTCCTCCTGCCCTCAATCTTTCCTAGCGTCAGGGTCTGTTCCATTGAGCTGGCTCTTTGCATCAGGTGGCCAAAATATTGGAGCTTCAGCCTCAGCATCAGTCCTTTCAATGAATATTCAGGGTTGATTTCCTTTAGAATTGACTAGTTTGATCTTGCAGTCCACAGGACTCTCTAGAGTTTTCTCCAGTATCACAGTTTAAAAGCATCAATTCTTCGGTGCTCAGTCTGCTTTATGGTCCAACTCGCACATCCATACATGACTACTGGAAAAACCGTAGCTTTGACCATATGGACCTTTGCTGGCAAAGTGATGTCTCTGCTTTTTAATACGCTGTCTAGGTTTCTCATAACTTTTCTTCCAACAAGAGAAGCCACTGCAATGAGAAGCCCACATACCTGTGAAGACTCAGCACAGCCAATAAAGAAATGTATTTTAAAAAAGAGTTCACCAAGTTTTAAAAGCATATTGGGCTGTTGTGAGGACTAAACAGGACAGTGTATATTTGTCTCATTTATGAAGTATCTGGTACAGAGATTGACCCTGAGAAGATGCTCAATAAATGGTAACTGCTAGATTTCCTGAAACGAACAATGAGATTAAAACTAAGCTGTATGTTTTGGGGCCAAATTTGGGGATACTTCTTCACAGTTAGGGCTTCCCTTGTGATGCAGCTGGTAAAGAATCCACCTGCAATGCGAGAGACCTGAATTTGATCCCTGGGTTGGGAAGATCCCCTGGAGGAGGGAAAGGCTACCCACTCGAGTATTCTGGCCTGGAGAATTCCATGGACTGTATGGTCCATGGGGTCGCAAAGAGTCAGACACAAGTGACTGACTTTCACTTCACTTCAGTTATCATGTGATAAAATCATCAGAATAGTGGTTTGCTATGCAAACACATACAACCATGTGTCTGCTGCCAGGCCACTTTCTCTAAGACTGCTGCTCCAAACCAGCCCTGGGTGATGGGGTGATGGACCACTGCATCAGGGGAGGTGGCAGGACTCACCCAAGGCTCCCTCACGGCTGACCCAGAAGAGGTAGGAGTCGTGCGCAGGCTGTGCTCACATAGGTGCGTGTACCTTGGAGCTGCTGGCAGGAGAGTTTGCGCTTCGTGCTTGTCTGTGAAGGGGAGGAGCTCTGACTCCAAAGGTGAGGCCTTGTCTTATCCCATCAAAGGGCTGAGCTAGAATAGTCAGATCATGATTGAAACGGGGCCCAAACTGATGTTGTGATGTAGCTTCTCCACACTTTGGCTGGGTTAGTCATTGTACATATGCTGCTGCTTTCTGCTGTGTTTCTAACCAAGCAAGACACAAGTCAAGTTATTGCTGAAAACATGGTGAGCCAAAGAGTAAATGCTCTTCACTGTTTTTTTTTCTTTTTAATCTGTGAAGACAAATAGTTGAACTTGAAAGTAATAGTAAAATGAAGTACATAGAGAAAATCATAATAAAATTAACTGTGTGAATGTTTCTATCACTTCTGTTTGTTTAGCTTTCTGAATATAAAAAGGATCTGTCATTTCATACCTGGGCTTCTTTTAGTACTTAAAATCCATTATTTTGAGTTATAAAGGTTTATAGGCAGAGTATTTTGATGAATTAAGATTGGTCTAGACTTTAAGCTTCTGCTAAAGCAAACCCTGATTCAGTCACTTCTTACCTTCCTTCTTACCTAAAATATAAATTTGGCTTCCATTTCTCATGGAAGCTCTTCCCTCATGACTGAATTGTTATGATTCATAATTCTCTGATCTCTGCTACATGCTAACTTGGCATTGAACTTTAATGCATGTGTATCACAATTTGGATGTAAAATATGACCACAGCTGTAGCAAACATGCAAGATAAAGTTCATTATGAAATTCCAGAATGTAGAAATGTAAGGTAGGTTTTTTTTTTCCTTCTGGCAAATAAACTTTTGTTTTACTTTTTTCTGAAATAAGCCAGTACAATAAATTATAGTTTGTGTAGCTTTAAATGGAAATCCTATTCTTCTGCACTGCAAGGGTAGTTGACATTGATAATATGATCCTAAGACATTGGAGAAGGAAATGGCAACCCACTCCAGTATTCTTGCCTGGAGAATCCCAGGGACAGAGGAGCCTGGTGGGCTGCCATCTGTGGGGTCGCACAGAGTTGGATATGACTGAAGTGACTTAGCAGCAGCAGCAAGACATGAAGATATTCCAGAGTGTCTTCTGAATCATTAAAGAAAAATTATCTTATGCATAGTTTTTTAGTTCATTTGTGTTTTACTGCATTTTAATTGAAAAATAGAGATCTGCTTATATCACATATATGGCCACTTTTTCATTTAAAAAGTAATACATGATCCATTAACATATACGTATCATATGCATATAGCTATAAATGTAAAAATAGTAAATAATGTGCATGCATCCCTAATCCAGTCACTTCTTCCCATTCTGCTGCTGACTGTGGTCTGAGCTACTGCCCTCTGATTCTGGTTACTGTGCTGAGCTAGCTGCTTACCCACTTCTCCTCTGGGTGTCCCTTCAGTCCACATGTGGCCAGAATCACATTTCCAAGCATTAGATCCCTTCGCCTGTCTGCCTCGGTTAACGCCTACTTCCTCCTGCCTCCCTGAGGTGCAGACCTCCCTCTGCAGGCTTAGGGCCTGGCTACATCCAGTGGAGCCCCCACCCATTTAGTGCCGTTTTGCACTCAGATTCTACCTTATTCAAGGTTGCTTCCTTTGAGGGGCCTTTCCTGACCCCCAAGTCACAAATTACCTGTTCTCTAGCTTTCTTGCCTATCCTGATTAGATTTTTTCTCAAAGAACATTTGTATTAGATGGGGAAACAGTGGAAACAGTGTCAGACTTTATTTTGGGGGGCTCCAAAATCACTGCAGATGGTGATTGCAGCCATGAAATTAAGAGACGCTTACTCCTTGGAAAGAAAGTTATGACCAACCTAGATAGCATATTCAAAAGCAGAGACATCACTTTGCCAACAAAGGTCCGTCTAGCCAAGGCTATGGTTTTTCCGGTAGTCATGTATGGATGTGAGAATTGGACTGTGAAGAAAACTGAGCACCGAAGAATTGATGCTTTTGAACTGTGGTGCTGGAGAAGACTCTTGAGAGTCCCTTGGACTGCAAGGAGATCCAACCAGTCCATTCTGAAGGAGATCAGCCCTGGGATTTCTTTGGAAGGACTGATGCTGAAGCTGAAACTCCCGTACTTTGGCCACCTGATTTGAAGAGTTGACTCATTGGAAAAGACTCTGATGCTGGGAGGGATTGGGGGCAGGAGAAGGGGACGACAGAGGATGAGATGGCTGGATGGCATCACTGACTCGATGGACGTGAGTCTGAGTGAACTCTGGGAGTTGGTGATGGACAGGGAGGCCTGGCGTGCTGCGATTCATGGGGTCGCAAAGAGTTGGACACAACTGAGCGACTGAACTGAACCTTTCAGGTTAAGAATCTAGAAGTGGGGACTTCGTGGTGGTCCAGTGGTTAAGACTTCGCATTCCAGTGCAGGGTTTCAGGTTCGATTCCTGGTTGGGGAGATAAGATCCTACATGCCTTGAGGCCAAAAAACCAAAACATAAAACAGAGGTAACATTGTAACAAATTCAATAAAGACTTAAAAAATGGTCCACATCCAAAAAAAGATCTATAAAAATGATTTTTAACAATAAAGAATCTAGAAGTGTGTTCTAAATGGTTTATCTCATCAAATGCAAACTCTCACACCGGGATATTTTTCTTGATTTGCTCTCTCATTTGAACATATATGTTTTTTACAGTAAACTTTGAGTTCCTTTCATTGTTAAGATGCTGTTTCTAACAGTCATTTAAACAGCATTTAAACTGAGCTACAAGGGAATCCTCTCAACAGCATAACCCTGAATATAAATGTCATAAATCCCCAATGCTGACTGTATATATGCTTGACCCTGTGCTGTGGTCTTTCTCCTCCATGTCTGGGTGCTTTCTCAGAACTCGGGGGTATGAACTCATCCTCTGGTACTGAGCCACACGTGCTCGCACTTACACAGGCTCCTGGGAGAGGAGAAGCCTGGGTGCTTGGTTAGGCTAGTGCCCTCACTGTCTTGGCCTGCTGCCCAGCCCCTTGGATCCAGGTGTGCTCAGGCTGGTGTTTGCACCTGCTTCCTGAGCGCCGTGTACGGCCTGTTCTTGAGACCCAGGCTGAGCAGGACTTGGTGTGTCTCAGCTCCGCGTGGAGGAGGCTCAGCAACCTGCTTATGGGAACTGCAGCAGTGGAAGTAAGGCTGGTGTTAGCTGAACACTGGGCTGTTTCATTCAGAGTGTAGGGTCACACGTGTCGTGTTCTTAGGAGCTGAGGAGGCACTGGTAGTGTTTCCCGGGAAGAGCCCTTGGTGGACGTGCCTGCTTTATGAGTGTGGCCTAGTGTTTATGGGCCTGCAGACATAGCTTCCCTGTAATTCAGGGAGTGTTTGCGTTAGTTCAGCTGAGTTTGTCATTTGTGATGATTAAGTAGCATCTTTTCATATGACTGTATTATGATTTGTTTAATCATTTGCTCATTGGGTATACTTTAAAAATATTTTCAAGTTTTTCTTAGAATAAATAGTGTTAACATACTCTTTGTAGAAATTCCTTTGGGATTAGTTTTTGGTGCTATAGTCTTAAAAGGGGGATTAATAAGGTTAACGACAAGAGTAATTTAAAATTTTTGTTGTGTATTTCCAGATTTTTTTCCAGAAGGATTGGCAAGTGATGAAACCTAGATTTTTTAAAAAGAGTTCTGGAAGTGGTAAATCATATGGAGTCATAAAATTTTTTTTTTGATAACTAAGGGGTAAAGTAGTATGTAATATATATTATGATTTTTGGTTTTATTTCTTCATTTATATGTGTGCATGTGCTCAATCATGTCCGACTCTTTGAGGCCCCATGGACTGTAACCCACCAGGCTCCTCTGTCCAAGGGATTATTATCCCGGCAAGAATTTTGGAGTGGGTTGCTGTTTCCTTCTACGGGGAATCTTCTCACCCCAGGGATCGAACCCATGTCTCTTGTGTCTTTTGCGTTGATAGGCAAGTTCTGTACCACTGTGCCACCTGGGAAGTCCATCTTCATTTATGAATTAGGTTGAAATTTTAAAAAGTATCAATTTGCCAGCTGTATGGACTATTATTAATTCTTTTAACTTTTCAGATATAGTGAATTTTTATATGTTGTATTTTATTGCTTTTTTCCACCCATTAAAATATTTTTTAAATTAAAAAAGCCCATTTTATCTTTAATCATACCCTTCATATCTGTAACAGTCACATTGAGCTTTATTTTACAACTAAAATAAGTACATAAACCCCTTTATTCTAAATATTATGACTTAAATAATAAAGAAAAGGCAACTAAGATATTTTTCCTTTAAAAGTGTTCTTTTGTATTTGTGCCAACTTTATATTTCTGGGAGGTTTTACTATCATTTTTTTAAAAATTCATAATCATCAGGGCTGCAGAGAACAGGTTTTAGCTATGAAAAAAAAAACTGGGCCCCAAACCCAAATAAGGATGAGCCAGCCAGAAATGTCTGCATGGAGCTGACATTGCTCTGTGGTGTGTGGTCCGTCTGCCTCCCAGACTGCTTGGCTTCAGTATCGCGTCTGCTGCTTTCACTCCCGCCGCCTGTGACTCTGCCAGTAGATTTTATCAAGTCTGAAGATGCTACAAATCTACATGTTAACAGGGCCCAGGTCTCCATCGTTGCATTTAGAATTCCAGTTAGAATCCTCCAATGTCTTCCCATTTATCTTTATCTCCCATTAGGGTTTTATAATTTTCTTTAAATAGATTGCTTGTGTCCTTCTTTAAGTTAATTCCCCTAAGTTACTCTTAGTGCAGATGATACTGCTTTACTCATTTTGGTCCTATGGCAGTATATACTTTCTCAAAAATTTGAAGCCACAGAATGACAACATTCATTATGTATATACTTCAGGTTGGTGCAATAGTAATTGCGATTTTACATTGTTGAACTTTGCTTGGAATTTGTTGTTTGGAATATATTCTTAAGTGTGGTAAGTGTGGTTATGTAATATATCATTTTAGTGTGCATTTCTTGCCTTTTTTTTTTTTTTTTGTTAGTGACTTATTACTTATTTTAGACTAGGGAAGTGATGTTCGATGTAAAGCAGACTTGAGCAGTTTTTTTATTTGAGTTCAAAATGGGTCGTAAAGCAGCGGAGACAACTTGAAACATCAACAATGCATTTGGCCCAGGAACTGCTAATGATTGTACAGTGCAGCGGTAGGTTCAAGAAGTTTTGCAAAGGAGATGCAAGTCTTGAAGGTGAGTGCAGCGGCTGGCCATTGGAAGCTGACAATGACCAATTGAAAGGATCATCGAAACTGATATTCTTACTGCATAAGAAGTTGCTGAAGAATTCAACATCAGCCATTCTGTGGTCATTCAGCATTTGATGCAAATTGGAAAGGTGAAAAAGCTCAATAAGTCAGTGCCTCATGAGCTGGCTGCAAATCAAAAAAATTGTCATTTTGAAGTGTCATCTTCTCTTACTCTGTGTAGCAATAATGAACCATTTCTCGATGGGATTGTGATGTGCGATGAAAAGTGGATTTTATATGACAACCAGCGACAACCAGCTCGGTGGTTGGACTGAGAAGCAGCTCCAAAGCACTTCCCCAAACCAAACTTGCGCCAAAAAAAAGTCAAGGTCATTATTTGGTGGTCTGCCTCCGGTTTGATCCACTACAGCTTTCTGAATCCCGGTGGAACCATTATATCTGAGAAATATGCTCAGCAAGTCAGTGAGATGCACCGAAAACTGCAACGCCTGCAGCTGGCATTGGTCAACAGGATGGGCCCAGTTCTTACCATGACGACTCCTGACCTCACATCGCACAACCAACGCTTCAAAAGTTGAACAAGTGGGTCATGAAGTTTTGCCTCATCCGTGATAGTCACCTGACCTTTCGCCAACCTACTGTCACTTCTTCAAGTATCTCGACAACTTTTTGCAGGCAAAATGCTTCCATAACCAGGAAGAGGTGGAAAATGCTTTCCAAGAGTTTATCGAATCCTGAAGCACGGATTTTTACATTACAGGAATAAACAAACTTATTTCTCGTTGGTAACAATGTGTTGATTGTAATGGTTCCTATTTTGATTAATAAAGATATGTTTAAGCCTAGTTATAATGGTTTAAAATTCATGGTCCAAAACTGCAATTACTTTTGTACCACCTAAGTATTTTAGTGTGTGCTCGTCGTAAATTGAAAGCAGTCTGCTTAGTAAAATTCACAATGTGTTCTCTTTTTTTACTCTATCTGAAAGTGCCTTTCCAACTTCTGGGTATAGGTTTACATCTTCTTTGATTAGTTCAGGTATCTCTTTACTGAGTGCTGTTTGTGGAGATACAGGTAATGAGTGTTAAAGTGCCAGATTGCTTGTTAGTTGATATATTCAGACACAGTGCTATTTTATCTTATGTCTTTAAATTTTAGATCTCTGAGAATGCATCATTCTTAAAATTCCTATAAGCACTAAAATCTCTTTTTTCCCCCTTGGAGATTGAAACACTATAAGTTCTCTTAACAATAAAAGTCTCCGAAGTAAAGCCTTATGAGATTCTCTAAAGTGGACTACAACCACGAAATTAAAAGACGCTTGCTCTTGGAAGAAAAGCTATAATAAACCTGGACCGTGTATTAAAAAGTGGAGACAGCACTTTGCCCACAAAACTTGTAATCAAAGCTACGGTTTTTCTAGCAGTCATGTATGGATGTGAGAGTTGGACTATAAAGAAGGCTGAGTGCCAAAGAACTGATGGATGCTTTTGAAGTGTGGTGCTGGAGAAGAGTCTTGAGAGTCGCTTGGACTGCAAGGAGATCAAACCAGTCTATCCTAAGGGAAATCAACCCTGAATATTCATTGGAAGGACTGATGCTGAAGCTGAAACTCCAATCCTTTGCCCACCTGATGCAAAGAGTCAACTCATTGGAAAAAACCCTGATGCTGGGAAAGATTGAGGGCAGGAGAAGGGAGCAACAGAGGATGAGATGGTTGGATGGCATCACTGACTCAATGGACATGAGTTTGAGCAAACTCCAGGAGATAGTGGAGGACAGAGGAACCTGGCATGCTGCAGTCCATGGAGTTGCAAAGAGTCGGATATGACTTAGCAACTGAACAACAACAAAGTATGTGTGTATGTGTGTGTGTGTGGTTTTTAAAATGTGAGCACGTGTTAAGGATGTCAAAGAGCAGCATCCTCTGTGAATTAGCTGCAGTGGTTGCTGTGGAGGTAGGCTCCAGAGTCTTCAGGGGACTTTTCCATTGACCCAGAAGATACCATGTCCCTTACTCTGAAGGCCCATCAGGGTTCTCCACCACCACTCTTCGCTAAAGGGCACCTCTGGAATTTCAGGGGGTAATTATACAATCTCTGTACATTAGCGATTTCATTAGGTGATTATTATGTCTTCATTTTCCCCCAGTATTTGCATTTTTTCTTGGAAAAAAATGTTTAATAATTGTTAGTTGACAGAAAGAGTGAGTGAACTAGTGAGGCTGGAGCTAAAGTGTGAGTAACTTTTAGGTGTTTCAGCTTGTTTTAGTTCATCTCTAAGACATCTCGAGAATGTCCAGCCACATGACAGCATCATGAGCGAGTACGGCTGTGGGCGCCAGTGTTTTCTGTTCTGTTACTGTGTTTGCTGGCTGGTGTCGCCGTGAACAGATACAGAACTCTGTCATCTTGACAGATTTGGAGTGTGTCTAACACGCAGGTGTGGTAGTGTATGTCTTCTCTTGTTTCACAGCTTGTCAAAAAAAAAAAAAAATACTTCTTGAGGCCACTTGTCAACACGTGAGTAAAGGGCAAAATATTTGTTGTCAAGATGCTCATTGTCAAGTATAAGTCAAATTCCTGTTCAGTGAAGGGTTTGGGTAGAGGTGTGTACAGGTGTTGGAAGCTCTGAGGAGAATGTGAGGGGGTTCTTCAGGGACAGTTCAGACCAGAGAAACTATAAGCAGTTTTGAAGTGTAAATAGAAATTTGTGAGGAGACTCATTTGTCCAGGAGTCAGCATAATAGGGAAGGAAGCAGATGAGGGGGACCTTGCATACCAAGTAAGGGATCCTATCGTCCTGTTGATGGCAGGGTGCAGCTGGGGGAGTGAAAGCAGGAGGTGGCCTGCAGGTTCACGCATTCATGGAAGCTCTGTTTGTGTGGTGTAGGTTCTGAATCACAAGAGAAGAGGGGCTGGGAGCTGGGGCTTTGGGCTTTTGCAGGGACCTAGGCACAGAGGGTATGCTCAGATAACGGCAGTGAGGATGAAGAGGGCAGATTATGGGGTTGCTGTGGATGGCAAGTAGGGTGGAACCCAGGATGACTCCCAGATTGATAAATGGGTGGGAATGACTGGGACAAACAACACAGACTTCATTTGGGGACATGTTGCATTTGAGGATCAGGTGAGGGTGAAAGAGGAGAGTGAAAAACCTTGCTTGAAACTCAACATTAAAACAGCTGAGACCAAGCAGCATCAGAAGACTCATGAAAGACACAGGGAACAGACTTGGTCTACTGGATTAACTCAGCTTCAACACTTGACTTTGAGGCTCTCCAGATAAAGATTTTGTTTGATTAGAAATTAGAGCCTTTTGCCTGAGGAGAATATGCTCTGAACCCTCCCAAACTTGATTGAAATACAACTGACATATATACTGGGTGTGTAAGGTATATAATATAACGTTTTCCTGTATGTATGTATTGTAAAATAATTACCACAGAAGATTAGTGAACATATGCTTTACCTCACTTTATTAGATTTTTTTTTTTCCTGGAGGTGAGAACTTTTAAGATCTACTCACTTAACAGCTTTCAGATACACAATATGGTTTTACCTGTAGTTGGCATGCTGTGCATCACTTCTAGAACTTACTCTCACTTTGACCTTTGACCACCGTCAGCACTGCCCCACACTCCCCAAGAATATGCTTTCCTTAATGAGAGGAGGCTGCAGGAGTGGCAGTTGGTGTTTAGCTGGCAGGGTTGGCAGAGGGCTGACGGCAGGCTTGAACCCGAGCCATCAGGTGAGTCCTTTGTGCCGTCTTCTAACAGGCCTTTAAATGTAAACCTTAGCTTCTGGTCGGAGGACCGCCCCGAGAGCGTTCTCTTTCCCAGGACCCGTATTGGTGTGTAAAGCACATCTGAGGTGCAATGACCACGGTACGCTCGCAGGACTCCACATGCCGGCAGTTCCACCAGCTCAGTGGAGAAAGCGCTGCGGTTTCTCCTGCTGCTGTTACTGGCGGCAGAGCTCCACCCTCCTCTGTGATCCTGGGCCCGGACGAGGAGACGTCCCCAGAACCACAGTGTTGCTCTGGCTCGGGGCCTGGCCCTGCCCTGCAGACACTGCGTGGCCCAGCTCCACCAGGGAGTCCCACGTGCCTGGCCTTTCCCAGTTGCTGGGCTGGTTGGGTAAAGCAGGGAAGAGAGCTTTCATGTCCATCTTTGCTGCTTCCTGGGCTCTAACCTCTTGACTTGTTTCTTTGTAAAACTTAGGACCTCGGTTATGTGCAACATTCAAACAGCATGGGTTTCTGAAGATGCCCTCAGTAAGGAGGTGAAGTCAAGTGTATCCCTTAACACATAGCGTTCACTTCTGGGTGCTGGATCGCGATCGTGTCTGTCCTGCCTACTGCAACGGAATGCCCAGGGCACTAAATAAGAGGGGCTAAGCAAAAATGATCAGGAAATTGTAAAACCCCACTCTAATGTTTGCTTTCATGTTGTTGTGAATCCAGAGAAGACTTGACTTCCAGCGTTTCAGCCTTTCCTGTGCCACCCAGAGATCCATTTCTCAGAATTTTCTCTTTACAGCCACATGGGGGTGCGGGCAGCGTGGGGGAGCAGTGGGGGGTTTGTGTCTGAGAGACTTCAGTGCTGCTTTAAATGGAAGACTTCGGGGACTTTCCTGGCTGGCCCGGGCTGAGACTCTGCGCTTCTGCAGGGGTGTGGGTTCATAGTCTAGTTGGGGAACTAAGATCCCACAGGCTGCATGACATGGCCGGGGTGTGGGGGTGAAGAAAACAAAACTAAAGTCTTTGTTTAAATAAGATGATACAGTTGTGTGAACTCTTTGTTAGAGACAAAAGTGATTCTGTGTGTAAATTTAAACATGCTTTGTGATCACCGTGTCAGAATTGTTCTCAGAAGGCTGTTTGTCCTACAAAGGTATTTTATTAGCTTAAACCAATCCAAATCCATTAATCTTCATGATGATGTCACTGTTAAGTTGAATTGGTCCATTTGGGAAAAACGTACCGACTCCCATGGATGTATGCCTTGCTTAGGCAATTAGCACCTGTTTTGCAAAGAGAACATCAGAGGTAAGCCTTTCTCAGTGTCAGTCTAACGAGGATAACACGAGTTTATCTGTTCTTGCTGTGAAATGAGTATCAGTAAAACGAGGCTAGTCAACATGTCCTTAGCACAGGATATGAAAAGGTCTGTGAGAAATGGTTCTGCAGTCACAGGGCTCTCGCTTGACGTCAGGAGACATGCCTGTAGGCTAGAAATACACAAACCATGAAGAATTCTAGAATAAGTGGCGCTTACTGAAGTGCTGTGCTCCCCGAGGCATTGTCTCTGATGATGCCAGAGAACACACACGTTCAAATACCATAGACTTGAGCTGGGACTTGACAGGCCACGAGGAGTCCCCTAACGGAAGAATGGAAAACAAGGGATGGCAACCCACAGCCCTTGTGAGGGATGTGAGAAGACTGGCAGCTGACATTGGCCAGGGCCTGGGAGGGCCCAGCAGGAGGCGGTGCTTGTGTACTCTGTTGGAGCTGTGTTCATTCATACACACGTTTCTCTAAGGATAGCTGCTCTGATGTTAAGTTAGGAGTAAGAGATGGTGTGCTTAGTTATAACACTGCTTTCCATAGAGGATTCTGCCCCAGGTTATTGTTTTAATTGCATAGGTTGTGCCGTGAGCCCTCCCCACCCTGGTTGACCTAGAGCTAAACGGAGAGAAAGTGGGCCTCTCTGTTTACAGAGGAGGTGTGTGCCCGTGGAATTTGGATGAGGTACTCCCTCTTTTTTTTAAAAGAAAAAGCATCTTTCTTTGGTAATTATTGCTCTCTTCCTTCCTACATCTATTAAAGGGAGGTAACATGATCTTTAGCATGTAATTTAAAAATATTTTAAGTGCCCAGAGTTAATCCTCTCAGTGAAATAGACATTGGCACAGAAGACTTCCCTTTACTATGTGGCTCAGTAGTAAAGAATCAGCTTGCCAATGCAGGAGACACGAGTTCAATCCCCGCTTCCTCCTGATTTTAAAGGTTAACTTGTAGATAAGTCTATTCCACCTACTTCTCCTTACAGCTTAGACCATTTCCCAGTCATCAACATACAAGTTTTAGGTGCCTTATTCATTTTGCCTTGAGAATATTCAGGCGCTGCAGTTTTGAAAATTTCTCTGGTAGTTGAAAGATTGGTATGAGATTACTTTTATTGGATTCCACACAGAAGGTCCCAGAGCATCACTGAAATAGCGCTGTTGCATAACTGTCCTGTGTTTAAAAATAACAGTTGGGTAGCATCAGCTCTTGCTGAGGGCTGTGAACCTGCAGTCTTTTGGTTGTTTGTACGAACTCTGACCACAGACTGGCTTCCAGTGTGTCTCGCCAAGTGATCCTTTGTGGGAGCCCCACGCTTGTTGCCATGCCATCTGATGCTGTTGCAGCTGTTGACAGCACAGCAGACGGACAGCATTTGGTGTCTGCAGGGCTGACTTGCCAGCACTGGAGGATTTTCATAGTTGGTTTTTTTTTTGTTTTTTTGAGCTCTCAAAGTGGGAATTAACTTTTATTTTATATTCTTTTTATTTTATTTTTTAAACTTTACATAATTGTGTTAGTTTTGCCAAATATCAAAATGAATCCGCCACAGGTATACATGTGTTCCCCATCCTGAACCCTCCTCCCTCCTCCCTCCCCATTCCATCCCTCTGGGTCGTCCCAGTGCACCAGCCCCAAGCATCCAGTATCGTGCATCGAACCTGGACTGGCAACTCGTTTCATACATGATATTTTACATGTTTCAATGCCATTCTCCCAAATCTTCCCACCCTCTCCCTCTCTCTCAGAGTCCATAAGACTGTTCTATACATCAGTGTCTCTTTTGCTGTCTCGTACACAGGGTTATTGTTACCATCTTTCTAAATTCCCTATATATGCGTTAGTATACTGTATTGGTGTTTTTCTTTCTGGCTTACTTCACTCTGCTCTGAGGTCTCGTTTGCTGAGGTTGAAGATTGTAACTACCCTGAACCTGTATACAAACAGTGTTGTCAGACTGAAAAAAGTCAGTTTCAAAGTCACAGACTCTGTATTAGGGTCAGGATGTGTTTTCCAGCTATGCACTTTTGAAATTGATACTCTTTTTATTGCCTGTTTTATCACATGAAAAACTCTTGCCCTTCCTCTTGCTGGCCGTCTGTACAAGTAGAAATAGGCAGATAATTGCTCTAGGATCCAGATGTGGAGATTGTGGGATGACTTAATTAGGGAATGTGTGAATGTACCAAGGATTGTGCATAGGAACCAATATTTATTTGTGAGCTGCTGTTACATCTTTGGGGGCACCTATTTTTTATTCACTTAAGAGTAGCAGCTAGATTTTTATCTATTGTTAGTTCAGCTTCTATTTCCATTTGAATTAAGGATATGATAGTCACATGTGTTTTGTTTTTATTAAGTCAGTAAGCAGTTGGTATTCATAAAACCCATTTTAATAAGTGCATATTAAAACAAAATAATTAGTGTCATATTAAGAGAAACATGCAACTTTGTTTAGAGATGCACAGACAGATCTTCTCTTCATTTGCTTGCAAATCAAAGACAATTATGAACAACTTACTTCTCAAAATTTCACCTTTTAATATTAGGTGAAAAAATCATGATTTTTGTGTTAAGTATAGAGGAAATGGAACATATTGCTAAGGGCCAGGTCATTTAACCAAGGAACACAGTAAGTTAAATGACTAATAAGTAACTTCTTTTGGAATTCCTCCTCTTTATAATTACACTCCAGGGAAGTCTTCAAATTTAGAAAGAAGAAATAAGAATCTAAATGTTGTGAAAAATATTTTGCTTATCTTAATCTTTATTTCATTCAGTCGTGTCTGACTCTTTGCCACCCCATGGACTATACAGTCCATGGAATTCTCCAGACCAGAATACTGGAGTGGGTAGCTGTTCCCTTCTCCAGGTGATCTTCCCAATCCAGGGATTGAACCCAGGTCTTCTGCATTGCAGGTTGATTCTTTACCAGCTGAGGCATCAGGGAAGCAGGAGCTATCAACTTGTGGTTTTATGTAACAGGAAGTTAAAATACAAAAGCGTAGAATTGAAAAGTTAAGAGGCAGAGAGTTAGAGGAAAGAATATTAAACTGTCAGTCCATGCATACCAGTGTTCTTATTTGTCTCAGCCATTAACTAGTTATGAAACCTAAAGTAAGTCTTTTATTTTCTCTCTTAGCTTCTTGTATTATCTTTCAGTTTTTAAAATAATTTTTGTTGAAGTATATATTCTTTATTAGTTTTTGTGGTGACTATCTGTAGAAGGTAAACTGAGTCTTTATATTTCAGAAAAAAAGGCTTCATTTCATTTTCACTCTTTCTTGGTATGGATTCTGGGTTAACTAGTTTTTTCTCAAAACTTGGAAAATACGAACTTAGTGCTTTCTAGTATTTATTGTATTTAATAATAGTGTAATAATAGTGGTATAATAGTATAATAAATATATATAAATATATATAATAGTATAATAATAATAATAGTATTTATTACTATTGAGAAGTCTGCTGCTAGTCTATCATTCCCTTGTAACTCTTTTTTTTCCCCCATTGTTTCTCAAGCTATTTTTCAAGACTTTTTTTCCTTGATGTGTTATAGCCTCGCTATAGTTCATCTAGGAGGTTTATTTCTTGGTACTCACTGTGGGCTTTCAGTATCAGGATTCATGTCTTCAATTCTGGAAGATTTTTAGTGTTAGATCTAATACTGCTTACCTCCATTCCTTCAGACTTTGTATCTGGAAATACTGTGAGGTGTGTGTGTCTACCTGTTGTATTACTTCTCTGTATGTTCAGTTCAGTCACTCAGTTGTGTCCAACTCTTTGCCACCCGATGAACCACAGCATGCCTGGCCTCCCTGTCCATCACCAACTCCCGGAGTCCACGGAAGCTCATGTCCATTGAGTCAGTGATGCCATCCAACCATCTTTTCCTCTGTCATCCCCTTCTCCTCCTGCCTTCAATCTTTCCCAACATCAAGGTCTTTTCAAATGAGTCAGCTCTTTGCATCACGTGGCCAAAATATTGGGGTTTCAGCTTCAACATCAATGAACACCCAGGACTGATTTCCTTTAGGATAGACTGGTTGGATCTCCTTGCAGTACGTCCTCTCTTTTTCTACACGTGGAGCAAACTTCAGTTTACTCATTTTCTCTTTGTGCCTGCTGTTGAGTTTCACCCATCTATTGATTTGTTTAATCAAGACCATATATATATATATTTTTTTTTTTTCATTTCCAGGACTTCCAGTGGATTTTTGTTTTCATATCTCTTCTTGGTTCATTATCTGACTGCTTTTGATTCCACAAATTAGGGGTGGTTATTTTTCTTTTGTATCTCTTTGAAGGTTTTGACACATGTATCTTAGAGTCCTTTTCAGTTTTCCATGTTTTCATGTTTTCAAGATTATCTTTCTCTGATTGTTGAGTATTTGTCAGTCCTTCTTGAAGTTAGGAGAAAGTGATGGCACCCCATTCCAGTACTCTTGCCTGGCAGATCCCCATGGACAGAGGAGCCTGGTAGGCTGCAGTCCATGGAGTCACGAAGAGTCGGACACGACTTTCCCTTTCACTTTCCACTTTCATGCATTTCCCTTTTTCCCTTTCCCTTTTCACTTTCATGCATTGGAGAAGGAAATGGCAACCCACTCCAGTGTTCTTGCCTGGAGAATCCCAGGGATGGGGATTCCGTCTCTGGGGTCACACAGAGTCAGACATGACTGAAGTGACTTAGCAGCAGCAGCAGCAGCAGCTTGAAGTTAATTTCCCTCCTGTGTAATGCTTTCAGTGTAAAAAAAAAGCCTGTCTAAGTGGGACTCTGTGCCCCTCTTTCTGCACCCCTTCCCCATGTATTGGTTTTGCTGTTGTCTCAGCCCCACCCCACGCCCCTCACTTAGAACCAGATCTCAGTTGGAGGTTCGGGCCCCTGTGCTTGTTGATGTGGAGAATAATGCAGACGTGCTCCCTGGGCTGGGTGCTCTCTGCTTTCTCCTGCTGCTCCAGACGTCTGGCTCTATCACAGCTGTCACCCCAGCAGTGTTCACAGAGGCCTTTTCAGTTTCTCTCCACAGGGAGAGTGTGCTTTGTCCGGCTAGTGTGGTTCAGTGCTATGAGCCTTGCCCTGAACTACTTAGGTCCACCTGCACGCTGGCTGCCGCCAGCAAGCGGATGCCTTTGAGTGCTGGTTCTGCTCCAGGCTTCTCCCGGTTTCTGAACCGGAGCCCTGTGGCTTCAGCCCCTCTTGCCAGCTCATTGTTGTTCCGTGTATCTTATTTCTCTTGTTTGTAAATATGACCGACTTCCTTCCTTCCTCAACTCTCCCTCCCTTCTTTCCTCTCTTCCTTTTCAAAAATAATTATCTATTGTTACTATCTTTAAAACCTGAAGTTACAAGGTATCCTGCCCAGAAATTCTGTGTCTGACTTTCTTCATTTTTACTAAGTAATCTGAAAGGTCCCTTCAAGTTACAAAAATTCTAACTTCT
Source organism: Bubalus bubalis (assembly GCF_019923935.1). Classification (NCBI taxonomy): domain Eukaryota; kingdom Metazoa; phylum Chordata; class Mammalia; order Artiodactyla; family Bovidae; genus Bubalus; species Bubalus bubalis. The sequence goes on along the minus strand of NC_059166.1, from coordinate 9,267,401 downwards.
CCATACACACTAGGCAACCAGAGAAGTTATCTGTGAAATCAGGGGTTTGGCACATTCCAATCAACCCAGTCACTTTCCTGTCCTTATGGATCTGGGCCAAAGAAGCTCACAAATTATTGATCTCCAAAGAGATCAAAGATATTGTGGTCTCTGCAGAAGTATTTCTGGTCATTATTTTTCACGGCAGACTTTGCTTTTGTAGGAAAAGCAAAGACAAAACCTCTCTAACCCATAGGAGTAATGCCTGGGTGTTTCTTGGTCTAAAGATCCCACTGCTGTGGAAATGGAGCTGGCCGCTGTCTCCTTGTCTCTCTCACCACATACATCTCCTTTTCTCTGGCATGACTTCAGAGACTTGGCTCCTTCCAGAAGCAGCTTCATAAGAACTGAGAACTCATTTTTATTTTCTGTTAAGAAGTAATAATAGGTTGTTCAGCAAACTATTTCAGCAGTTCCCAGAGGGGACTTGGGAAGGAATGGAGAGGGGTCGTTGTCAGTTAGAAGGAGGTGGAAAGAAGCTTCTGAAGTCTCTCTCTTTTTTTTTTTTTTTTTGCTGTCCTTCATATATTTTATTTATGGTCTTTTTATGCTGTGTTACTTTCTTATTTTTTTTTTTAATTTTATTTTATTTTTAAACTTTTGCCAAACATCAAAATGAATCTGCCACAGATATACCCATGCTCCCCATCTTGAAGTCTCTTAATGGACGACTGGTAAAGCTGTTTGTTTGTGTTTTATGAATAATGTTTAATGAAGAACTGCCAAAATTACAGTTAACATTTTTTGAAAAATAAATTACTTAGTTAGGGAGCAACCATATGGTATCTGTTTAAAACTGGAGGTGTAGCATCTATTTCGGAGAAGGCAATGGCACCCCACTCCAGTACTCTTGCCTGGAAAATCCCATGGACGGAAGGGCCTGGTGGGCTGCAGTCCATGGGGTCGCTAGGAGTCAGACACGACTGAGCGACTTCACTTTATTTTTTCACTTTCATGCATTGGAGAAGGAAATGGCAACCCACTCCAGTGTTCTTGCCTGGAGAATCCCAGGGATGGGGGAGCCTGGTGGGCTGCCGTCTATGGGGTCGCACAGAGTCGGACATGACTAAAGCGACTTAGCAGCAGCAGCAGCAGCATTTATTTAAAAAACAGACCTACTAAAAGGCCAGACACAAACCAAAACCCCCTTCCACTTTAATAGTCTTTATGATTTATGATTAAATTTAAAATTATATCTGTTTATTTAAAAATTGTGTGTGTAGTCGCTCAGTCGTGTCTGACTCTTTGTGGCCCTGTGGACTGTTAATCTACTAAATTTAAAGTTGTGTCTGTTAAATTGAAAAATTAGATCTAGGAGTTTTAAACTTTTCAAAAAGCATATTAAATTTGACAAGCGGAAGTTCTGGGGAAATGTAGATGGCGATCCCAGCCTGATGGTTCTCTGATCTCTTACTAGTAACCTTCTAAGTAGAAGAATTACAGGTGACTGCAGGTTTCAGGGAGCCAGGTGAAGGAGTGAAGCCAGGGAGAAGAGTGGGCTGAGGTTCTGCCATTAATTCGGAAGGATGTAGGTAGAACAGAGGGGAGAGATGGGCTCCTGAGTGGGCCCAGGAGAAGAGGGTGATGCTGCTGTGAGCAGGTGTCCGGGCCGCCTTCTGCCGTGGCCCCCACCTCCCTGGCAAATGAGGTGCGACCTGAACACCAGGGCCTCAAAGCTGGTATCAGAAGTGATCCTTTGGATCTCAAGAGGAAGCTTGCGCTGCCCATGAACTTTCTTTGATGGGAATTCTGTTGCCTCTTAATTAGTTTGTCTGAAAAAAAAAGAAAAAAAGACTATAAAACGATTAGAATTTTTTCTGTGAGACCTTGTGATCATTAATGCTAAAATGATTTAGAACAAAATTGAGTTGTACTCCTCATTTAACTGCTTGATTTAGTGTAATGATCTCAGCCCTTCTGAACAGCATCTGATATGCCTTTTGTCTTAAGTTTTAAATCATATCAGGAACCCATCCCTAATAGTTTATGATGACATTTGTGAATTGGGCTGATAATTAGCCCAGTTGGTTAAAACGCTGTTGGAGAGAGCAGAGTCTTGCTTCAGTTCCTGGGTTGGCCAGTCAATTTCTTTAGCTTTTCTGAACACAGTTAATTTCTTTGTGTTTTCACCTCGGTCACCCCAGAGGAGTAGATTCTCACATCACTGTCATAAAAACAACTTGAGGGTGGGTGAGTAGGGCATGGTGTGTATATCAGTTTTATTTTCATGAAAACATATGTACACACACAGTCTCTTTTTTTAAGTATATAAAAGTTACGTAGTTGCCCCTTGTGGGACAAGCAGAGAGTTAATTTAAAGATGTTTTTCTCTGCATTATTTATACAGTACTTAGCAAAGTATTTGTTCAAAGAGTATTTGTTCACTCAGAGTGGTATAAAGAATCTTTATGATGTGACTCTTGGTCTCTGTGTAACCATAATCTTGAAGAAAAATGTGGCATGATATAGTTTTTATCTGTTTTGAAGGTACTTTTTAGAATTTAATTTTATAGTATCAGAGAGCCATTGAAGGAAATATGGTGCCAGATCGTAAGAAGTGTCTCCCTTTGTATCTTATTAGAATCAATTTTAAGACTATAAATAGAGTTTCATTGAAAGGCCATGATTTTAACCTCAAGATGGCCCTTATTTTGTGCAGCTTTTATTTTGTTATAATGGCTTGTGATGAATGTCACTTTACAAGGGAGGAAACAAGTATTCAGAGGCTCTGAATCAGCCTCTGCCATGGGAGGCCAGGGCAGGAGAGGCCCGAGTTCATCTGGGGGCATAACTCTGTTGCATCTTGTGCTGGGATATCTTCACTTGAGACTTTCCACTTGAGACTTCCAGAGTTGGGAGCTGTGTGAGCATGGTTTTAAAAGCCAAGTACAGAACAGATGGTGCTATACTTTGGTTTTGGAAAAATCATTTATGTATGCTTCTGTATGTGCTTCCCAGGTGGCAGAGTAGTGAAGAATCCACCTGCTAGTGGAGGAGATGCAAGAGACGTGGGATCAGTCCCAGGGTCGGGAAGATCCCCTGGAGGAGGGCATGGAGACCCACCCCAGTATTCTTGCCTGGAGAATCCCGTGGACAGAGGAGCCTGGCGGACTACAGTCCCTGGGGTCACAAGAGTCCTACATGACTGAGTACGCACGCAAGCACACACAAAGACAGTTACACACACACACACTTTTATATGCATAGACTGTCTTCAGAAGATACTATGTAAGAATTGGTAACCGTGGTTGCCTCTGGTTGTGGTAAATTGTGTTTGGTAACAGGACTCAGTGGAGTCAGATAATAGCTCTGATCTTAGGGAATTATCATCTAGGCTCAGTTTTCTCTTCTAGAAAATGGGGAATATAGTAGCCATCTGTTAGTTTTAATATCCAGTGTCCATCCTCCCCTCACGACAGCCCTACGGGGGCTCCTCCGAGGGTTCCAGTGTGGTGAGGGTGGTTTTGGGACCTGGAGCTTGGCTTTATGGTTCCCCATCTACAGTGATTGGCTTAGGAACAGACTCATGACCTTGGCACAATCAGGGAGAGGCAGAGAGACTTTTGTTAGTTCATCCAAGGATGAAATTCCTGTTCTTTCCCACTGACTGAAAACAAAGTGTGAGCTTTGGAATAGCAGTCATCCACATTCTAACCCTAGGAACCAGAGGCAAAGCCAATGAGGACAGATGTGTGAAGCCTGGAGCCACCACGGCAGCTCGTTCTGCCCCAGCTGATGACTAGGATCCCCACATCCTGAGGCCAGTAAATTCACTTTCCAGCTTTAGTTAGTTTCTTGTCATGTATGTGAGAAAACAAGATCCCAGCTGGTATAGGGGATGAGCATTTAAATTTCAGGATCACTGGTTGATTAAATGACGTGAATGCCTGCTAAGTCACTTCATGTCCGACTCTTTGCAGCTCTGTGGACCAAAGCCAGCCAGACTGCTCTGTTGTGGGATTCTTCTGGCAAGAATACTGGAGTGAGTTGATTCTCCAGGGGATCATCCCGATACAGGGATCGAACTTGTGTTTCTCAAGACACGTGTCCATAAAGTGTGGTGCCTGGCACGTGGGCCACTTTTGGAACATCTAGTCACACTTCACCGGTAACGTGCTCTGAGGTGGAGTGGAGGCCAGGGGAGAGACTGTAAGAGTGTGTTTAGTTCCCAGGCCTGGCAAAGATACACTCCACTTCTGCTCAAGGCCGAATACTTTGCTAAGATAAAACCCAAGTCTCTTTGCTGTATCACAGCTGGGAAACACTAGCTCTGCTTAGGTTTCAGAGTTGGTCTGAATTCCTTATTGTTTTCTAATTAAAAACAAAAACAAAACAATTTCATTCGATCTGCTTCTTAAAGAAAAAAAAGAAATGAAAGCTGTGTTGGGTGACTTAACCACAAAAAACAGGATCTGAACAATAATAGAAACAGCCAAGGACTGATCCAGGCTTTAGAAGACACAGCACCTCGTGACTGCATGAGGGCTTTGACCACCAGGTCCTCCAAGGCAGGAAAGTCAGAGCAAGCAACTACAGGAGTGGGAATGTGGTTTTCAGGTTGTTAACACTGAATCACAGAACCCGTTAGATTATATAATAGCAGAAATACCATTGTTGGTTTTCTGACATCTCAACATTGTCCTAAAAGTGCAGTGTTGCATATTTTTAAAAGATTAAATTGAATTAAAAATCAGTTCCTATTTTGAGAATTTGAGTAGAGTGAGATAATTGGAAAGGCCCTGGAGTGCTTCAGTAATGACTAAGAATCATTGTTCTGAATAACAGAAATGAACCCTGAAATGACAAGCATTTTATACACTCCAGCTAACCTGATTTTTTAAATAAAAGTGTTTCTAATGCATATGGAGCTCATGGCCCCTATTTGCAATAATCTTGACCTACCCCCCTGTAGGGCTTTTATGTGATCATCTCATCCCAGACACCACATTTCTAAAGTGCTGTCTCTTTTGTTGCCAGCAAGTTTAATGTACACAATATGTGGTTTTGTTTTTGCCACTTCACTGCTTTCACATTCTGAAAAAGTAGCACACAGCATAGCAAATCAGCTAGAAAACATTAGGCTTAAATATAAAGAACGAGGAAATCCAGCTGGTTGATTATTTAGATTATTTTCATGCAGCGATGATAGAGAAGTTGCTAGTACTCAACATCAGCAGGCACTGCTAATCGCGAATAGGAGCTGGTCAGCTTGCCGCTGCTCAGAGAGAAAGAACCCGAAGGTTAAAACAGGTCATGAGCAGAGTGAGTCCAGTTCTTCCAGACAGAGTTCTTTGATGGCCAGTGTAGAGCCTGTTCATGGTGGTGAGAGGATCACAGCAGCAGGAGGGGTTGATACTCTCACAGTTCTCGCTGTGTGCCAGGCGCTGTGCCGAGTGCTCTGCACACACTTACCCCCGAGTCCTCTCAGCAGCCTCTAAGAAGCCGTGTGCAGGACGGTGAGGGCGTCTGCTCCGGGCGCCCCGTTAGCACAGGTGCAGCCAGAGTGCTCATGCTGCTGCCACCACTTCCTGTCATGCCTCCCAAGTGGACAGTCCCTCTTTAAAAAAAAAAAAAGTTTATTTATTTATTTGGCTGTATTGGGTCTTCATTGCATTGCGTGGGATCTTTTCAGCGTGGCGCTCGGACTCTGTACTCATGGCGTGTGGGCTTAGTTGCTCCGTGGCATGTGGGATCTTAGTTCCGCAACCAGACATTGAACCTGCATGCCCTGCATTACACGGCAGATTCTTAACCAGTGGACCACCAGGGAAGAAGTCCCAGGGACAGTGCCTTTGCTGAGCGACAGGTTGAGAAAGCCAAGGTGATCTCTGAGGAAACTGTTGATCATCCCCCTGATGGCTTTGCACTTGAGCCAGATTTACATGCCGCACCAGGCTGGACAGTATGAGAGATTCTTGAAAAACGGTGTGTTAGGTTCTGCTTACCGTTATGGAGTTCATCTCCCCATAGTAATACTGTCTTAATGATATGCGTACTGTTCAAGGAAAGGACATCCAATCCCTGGAGATGGGGATTGAGAACCATACTGGTTCTCTTAAGACTGGGTCTGTTCCATGTGGGCGACGAGACCGAGAGATCTTACTCAAGGAAAACAGTCTGTGCAGTTGTTCAGAGAAGAGCATGAGAAAGGCTTATTCTCCTTTATTTTGTAAGATACTTCAAACTAGGAAACTGAACCTCTGGGGTGATACATCCTGCTCTGTGGGACTCAATCGCCCAGACTGTTTCTGGACTTGTTTTCATAGTATCATTAGGATACTATTAATAACAGAACAATGCAGAGGCCTGCTTAGATGCAAACTCTGATTAGAAGCAAATAGCAGACATTTCCCAGGAGTGAATTGGTAGTGTGGATGTATTGCAAATATGAGTGGTATTTTGTGGTTTACATTGATTTTCCAAAAATGGAAAGAAATGGGGGAAGAATTATGAAATTCAGAGAAGATACTACCTTGTTAAGTCTCCTAGGATCTGCTCTCCAGTTTTGGATTCAGTCATGGGAGCTCTGCTGGATAGGAGAGGAAAGCTGACATACAGGCCGAGGAGGAGGCCAGGAGCCGCCCTCTAGCCACCACTGCTTTAGACAACAGGGTTTATCCCTTCAGTTCTCCATGTACCTCCACGTATTCGTGGTTTCACTCTCAGTTTCTTAGATGTGGTCAGAATTGTTGACAGGAGCATTGCCCTTTCCAACAATATTAATAAGAACATAGGAGACATTTTACTATCCCAGCTGTCATTATTATACAAGAATTCCAGGTCTCAGCTCTAAAGCAGTGAATTTATTCATGAGTGTTACCTCCTAAGACTCAGTATGTTTGTTTTAAAATAGATCTGAAATGTAACATTTTCACAAAGTTGCTTATTAAGGATACTTGCTGATGTGATTATAGAGTTTATCACGGTGTTATTTCTGTCCTTAAAGTTGTCACCTAAACCAAGTGTTAAAGAAGTCAGGTTCTCAGTCATAATTTAAGCAATTAAATGGGAGTTGTTGGCAATTTGGTATGTGTTCCACTCATCAGACATTTGTTGAATACCTGCCATGTGTCAGTGTTTGGACTGTAAAATGAGTAATGTAAATACACATTGGAATGTAAAATGTGGTCATCCCCTTAGTGACGAAGTGGTTTGGTGAGGGCACAGGCCCACAGTTCCAAGATAATGGGACAACTGAAAGAAGATGAGGGGCCTGGAGAAGGGAGGGTGGGAGAAGAAAAGGACATAGCCCCTGACCAGCGATGAAGAGACCCTGGCTGCAGCATGAAACCCAGGATGCTCAGTTTCCGTCCTTACCTGGTAAGGAGTGGACTAGCATACATTGTGCAGTTGTGCCACGATCTTCATGAACAAAACCCCATGCTATATCTAAGAAGCCAGAGTAGTGGGGCAGAGAATGTGATGGAATGTAGTTAAAATTTAAAATGTCTCTCAGGGACAGAGAAAAGAGAGATCCTTGTGGCCTGGTTGACTTGGGAGGCGGGGTCTGTCCTGAGGATGTGCGGCCGCGGCTGTGTGTGCTGGCTGGGGCTGTAGTTCGAGGTGAGGCAGGAACGAAGCACAGAGGCCAGAATCAGCTGCGGGATCCCGGGACGCAAGGACCACAGCTGGAAAGACAGCTCCCTTCCGAAGCCCTTCTCACCTCCCTGTCTCCAGCTGTTTCAGTTGTCTTCACTGCTGTGTAACAAATCACCCCAAAACTCAGTGGCCTAAAGCAGTAGTAATCATGGATTCTCTCTCACAGTTTCTGTGAATCCAGTACTCAGGAGCAGCCCCTTCAGGCAGTTTTGCCTCAGGGTCTAACGAGGTCACAGTCCAGGGGTGAGGGGCTTGGGTTGCGGTCATCCGGAAAGCCCTTTACGGCCGCCCTACCTCCAGGCTGTTCGTGGTCTCTCCAGCCAAACTCCTCGTGGAAAGGCACTCCATCCAGGAGGAAGGGAAGTCTCAGTAGAGGCTGGGTCACTGCCGCTAACTGAGCCTTGACAGTCGTATGGCATCAGCTCTGCTGTTACAGACATCCCCCCCCCGACCCCGATTTAAGAGGCAGGAACTTAGATCCTACATCTCAAAGGGGGCGTTTCAGTGTCTGTATAAGAAGAACATGTCGAACGCAGTAGGTTAGTGTGGCCATCTTTGGGGGAATACAGCCTCTCACGGTGACGGGAGCCTGTTTACTGTGTCGGGTTGTCTTGTGGGATGTCAGTGAGACCTAAGGAGGAGTTTGGCTGGCAGCCCTGGGAAAACCTTTGTTTTCCATGTATCGCTACTTTGTTTCCATATATCAGGAGCAGATATGGCTGTCACTGCATTATGCTTACCCTGCTGGACATGGCTGTTATGCCAGGGACTGTGGCAGCCATCTTGAGGCCATGAAGGAAGAGCCAAGGCAGTCAGGTTGGTTCTGGCATCGTCAGTTTGGGCTGCTATAACCAAGTGCCCTAGAATGGGTGGCTTATAAACAACAGAAACTTGCCACAGTTCTGAAGCTGGAGGTGTGATACCCTGTGCCAGCACGGTTGGGTTCTAGTCACCATTCTCTTCCAGGTTTAGACTGCCAACCTCTCATTGTAACCTCACATTTTGGAAAGTGGGTAAGGTTCTTTGGGGTGAGATTTTGGGGTCATTTTTATAAGGGCATGAATCCCATTCATGATGTTCTACTCTCATGGCCTAATCACCTCTGAAAGTCCCCACCTTCTAATACCGTCTCTTTTGGGGCTAGGATTCCAACATAAACTTTTTGGAGAAACACATTCAGTTCATTGTAGGAACTTTAGACAGTCATGGACCAGTAACAGCACCTGTTTGCCTTCAGGCTTCTGTTAAATGGGAGAGAAAAACTCCTGTATGTCTGAGACACTGTTTCTGAAGTTTCTATTTCTTCTACCTAAATGCCCTTCTAATGAGATAGTATGTGATATTATATAATATGGGATTGGAGAGGCAGTAAGGTTTTTTTGTTATTACACCTGAATGAGAGTAGTTGACATTTTAATAGGCAATGGGAAGCCATTTGAGCTTCTTGTACAGAGTTTGAAATCCATCTGTTGATGAAGTATTTATCAGTGTCTACTATAGGCCCAGCAGTGTCTTAGGCACCATGGGAGATTAAAAAAGCACAAAATAACATCACTGTTGCTAAGTAACTTACAGTTCACTGAAGAGAGATAAGCAAGTGGGTAATACTGATACACATATATGTATATGACTTTTAATGGGCCAGGTATTATGCTAAGGATATAATATGACTTCTTGAATTTAAACTCAGAAATATTATATGAGGAAGGTACTCTGATCTCCTTTCTCAAGTAGATGAGGAAAAGATGCTTAGAAAGGTTGAATAACTTGCCTACGTTTAATTGTAAGGTTTTCTCTTGCTTTAAATGTGAAAGGAATTTGCCCTGGAAGTGCAGAGTTCTTGGATCTTCACTTCATCTAGCCTCTGTTCTGAGCCTCTGCACTTGTGCCAGATGCTCTGCTGGGTGCCAAGAACACGGAGGTGAACACAATGGGACCTGTGCCTTTGACGAGCCAAATGGAACATGAGGCTGACTTGCACGGAACCACATTTGCGAATGGGACACACATCTATCAAGGGCCTCCTATTAACTCGTGTGACATTTCACTGTGTTCTTTTCTAATGCATTAAATTAACTTCTGTAATGGCTATTTATTGTGGCATAGCAAACCATTTAAAAATTCAGTATGGAAAACAACAGCTGTTTGTTTAGGTCAAGATTCTGTGGGTGAGCAGTTGGCTGGGCTGAGGAAAGTGGTTCTCCTGGGCTGGGCCAGACTCATCATACTAGTCATGTATCTGCAGTCACCCTCCAGTCAGCTAGGCAGCTCTGTTCTGAGGACTGGCAGGCTGTCCGTTGGAATGACCAGGGCAACCAGGCTACATGTCCTTCATCCAGCAGGCATCCAGGCTAGCCTGGGCTTTCTTTTGTGGTAGCTGGGCAGGATTCCAACAGAAAGCAGGGTATGCAGGGTCTCTGGAGGCCTAAGCCTGGGGCTGGCACATCCTCTCTTCTGCAGTTTTCTGTTGGCTAGAGTCCCAGAGCAAGCCCAGATTCAGCGGATGGGGACATAGGGCTCTGCCTCGCCCTCCTGTAGTGGAAGCATGGAGTCGTAACCATTGGACAACCAGGAAAGCCCTTAACTGGAAATTTGGACCTGGAGAAGTCAGGGCCCAAGAGTGAACTTTTGAAATCGTCGTCCCAGGGTGATACGAGGAACCATGAGAATGATTTTGCTCTGAGAGGGAGGAGCAGAAATCTGAATGCTGTCTGAGAGGTAGGCCGGTCTTAGGAGGACCAGGGTGGATAAGGGAGACAGTGAGGACTGACAGAGTTTTCTAGGAGGGAGACCAGGCTGGTGGCACGTGCGGTGATGATGAGAGTGGATTCTGGTAGAGATGACAGGATCTACCAGTGAATCACATTTGAGGTGAGATAGAAGACTCAAAGCTTTCTGGTGGATCTGAAGGATAGAGTTACATTTACTGGGATGGTAAAGATCAAGTACCACATTTGGGGCAAGAATCCAAGACTTCTGCTTTGAACTTCAGCTTGAGGCGCCTTGGCTGTCAGTCTCAGCAGTGAAGTCAGGTGGCATGGAGGTGGGTCTGGCAGTGACTGCTGAGTCTGGTTGGTTGGATGGGGGGAGACTTTGGTAAAGTTCCTTATGTTCTAAATGGCAGTAGTACTGTTTCTTTAAAATAACTTACCTCAGATATTCTGAACACAATTATTTTTCTAGCATATAATGCAAATTCTTCATTCCCTGAATGTAGTACACATAATGATGAAGTAATTTAATTGTGAAAATGTGACTTTTAGTATCAGAACTACATGCTTGTTTCACACTTTTGTATCTTTTTCTTAGTTGGCAGCAGTTGATCCCTTGTCAGGGTAGGCATTTTAGTGTTAACAGGTCATTAAGCTGGTTGTCTGAGATGGGTGAGGTGGCATTGTCACCCCGACTAGGATGAGAGGTTGACTCCATGGCCATCTGGCTTCGGACCTGAACCTGCCCTTGTTGGCTGTGGCCGAAGAACTCTGGGAGCACGATGTTCTGGACCTTGTTGCTTTGGAACGTAGTCAAGGGCTCACCTTATACATGTTTGGAGAGCATGTAACATGAAGAGTCTGCAAAATTAAATTATCTGCTTGGAATATTTTCCAGCGGGAGCTTTAACAATTCTGAAATTAATTCCAGATTCTCCCTCTCAGTGCCCAGCCCCAAAGTTAGGCTTTTAACTGGGTTAAAAGTTGGTTGATTGTTAACTCTTTCAGTAAACAAACAGGTGCTTTCATCTGGAAAGTCATTGCCCTCGCCTTTCCCAGGCAGCACTAGTGGTAAAGAGCCCGCCTGCCAGTGCAGGACACATAAGAGACGCACGTTCAATCCCTGGATTGGAAAGATCTGGAGGATCTTTCTGGATCTTTTCTCCAGCATCCTCCAGGAAAGATCCTCCAGGATCCTGGAGGAGGGCATGGTAACCCACTCCAGTATTCTTGCCTGGAGAATCCCATGAACAGAGGAGCCTGGCGGGCTATAGTCCACGGGGTCACACAGAGTCAGACACGACTGAGTGACTGAGCAGCAGCACCAGCAGCATACGTTGTAATTCATGCATTGCATGTATCATTTGCTTGGTATATAAAGTTCCTTATTCAATGTTAATTTTTTTCCCTTCTGCTCTACAATAGTCTTGTCAACCAAATGGTACCATATAGCTAACTTTATGTGGATTAAGGAAAAGCTCACAGATACTTGTATAATATCTTGATTGTAAAGGTTGCAGTTGACTAGCTGAGATAGTCACCCCAAACATTATTTTATTTAATCCTAGCCACAGTTGTCAGAGCACTACCCCCTATTAATTTTAAGTTTTACTACAAATTTGGTAAGGTTGGTTTCCTAATTAGAATAATAAATTTGGAATTTCAGTGCTCAGACCTTAATGAAACAGTAAATTCTCAAAAATTAACAAAGCAAAACATTGAGGATGTCCAATCTCTCATGGTGACAAAGTGAAATTTGCTGATAGCTTTGTATGCCAGCAGCCCCAGAGAGAGAGAGAGAGAGAGAGAGAGAGAGAGAGAGAGAGGACAGTTGTACAAGGTGTTCATAGGTGCTGATAAAGACAGTGGAGTAAACTATCTTTTCACTGATTTAATGGATATAAATTTATTTTTTAAAAACAAATGTATTACAGATGTAACTTGTTTCATGGATAAGAAGGAACACTTAATCCCTTCACTACAGTTTAGTGGAGCTACAAAGTTCAGATAGAAAGAAAGAAAGATAGTGCTAAGTCGTGTCCAACTCTTATGATCCTATGAACTGTACCCCACCAGGCTTCTCTATCCATGGGATTCTCCAGGCAAGAAGACTGGAGTGGGGTGCCATTTCCTTCTCCAGGGGATCTTCCCAACCCAGGAATTGAACCCAGGTCTCCTGCATTGCAGACAGATGCTTCACCGACTGAACTACACAGGGAACCCCAAAGTTCAGATAGGGTGTGTCTTAGTGCACAGACAGAAGACAGAAGCTATGGATTAGAAATTTGATTTAACCATCCATTAGCTGAATGATCTTGGGCAAATTCCTAAACCTCTCTCTGTTTCCCACACCTTTAGTTGCAGAATGGGGACCATAATCATTCCTGTCTCACAGGGCTGTAAAGGGGACTAAATGAGTTAAAGCCTGGAACGTGCTTAGAATTGTAACTAGCACACAGTGGTAGCTGTTTTTAAAACTTGGAAAATTGAGAAAGAAATTTATCCTCTATTTCTCCCATCTCAAAGTAATTATAGAAATGAACAGGTTGGGAAAAATTTGGAGAAAGTCGTCAAAACAGGAAAATGTTGTAAAGGCCAAGGACAACATCAGGACGAAACCACACGCGGTGCAGTTGGAGAGCCGGTTGAGCTCGTAGGGGCTACAGCAGAGAGGGGGTGGTGCTGCCCTGTAATAAACGTGGAGCTGTTTGTGTAGTTCTCTCAGTTAAAGCTCTTAATGCAGGTTCATTGTATTGCACCAAAGCTCAAATCAAAATTTGAAGATCATCTGTCATCTGAAACATCAGAATTGCTCTCTGCCTTATGTATCGTATGACTGTCTGCCAGTCACATATGCATCTTTTTTTTTTCCTTCTCATGTGTATCTTAAAGTTTAAAGATGTTTTCCAGGATGGCATGCAGTGGTTGATGTCCTCGTTTGGAGGGATTGAGACTGGCAGGTGGTTAGTTAACCCAAAGGAGAAAGAGAGAAGTTGGATAAACTAAGGAGTTGATTAAAAAATGATGCATTTTACTTTAAACATTTTCAGTTCAGTTCAATCGCTCAGTTGTGTTCAACTCTTTGCAGTCCCATGGGCTGCAGCACGCCAGACTTCCCTGTCCATCACCAATTCCTGGAGCTTACTCAAACTCATGTCCATCGAGTTGGTGATGCCATCTAACCATCTCATCCTCTGTCATCCCCTTCTTCTCCTCCCTTCAATCTTTCCCAGCATCAGGGTCTTTTCCAATGAGTCAGTTCTTCTCATTAGGTGGCCAAGTACTGGAGCTTCAGCTTCAGCATCAGTCCTTCCAATGAATATTCAGGACTGATTTCCTTTAGGATTGACTGGCTGGATCTCCTTGCAGTCCAAGGAACTCTCAAGAGTCTTCTCCAACACCATAGTTCAAAAGCATCAATTCTTTGGCACTCAGCTTTCTTTATGGTCCAACTCTCACATCCATACATGACTAGTGGAGAAACCATAGCTTTGACTAGGTGGACCTTTCTTGGCAAAGTAATGTCTCTACTTTTTAATACACTGTCTAGGTTTGTCATAGCTTTTCTTCCAAGGAGCAAGCATCTTAATTTCATGGCTGTGGTCAACATCTGTAGTGATTTTGGAGCCCCCCAAAATAAATTCTCTCACTGTTTCCATTGTTTCCCCATCTGTTTGCATGAAACAATGGGACCAGATGCCATGATCTTAGTTTTATGAATATTGAGTTTTCAGCCAGCTTTTTCACTCTCCTCTTTCATTCTCATCAAGAGGCTGTTTAGTTCCTCTTCGCTTTCTGCCATAGGGTGGTGTCATCTGCATATCTGAGGTTATTGATATTTCTCTTGGAAATCTTGATTCCAGCTTGTGCTTCATCCCACCTGGCATTTCTCATGATGTACTCTGCATATAAGTTAAATAAGCAGGGTGACAATATACCGCCTTGATGTACTCCTTTCCCAATTTGGAACCAGTCTGTTGTTCCATGTTTGGTTCTAACTGTTGCTTCTTGACCTGCATACAGATTTCTCAGGAGACAGGTCAGGTGGTCTGGTATTCCCATCTCTTGAAGAATTTTCCAGTTTGCTGTGATCCACACAGTCAAAGGCTTTGGTGTAGTTGATAAAGCAGAACTAGATGTTTTTCTGGAATTCTTTTGCTTTTTCTATGATCCAACGGATGTTGGCAATTTGATCTCTGGTCCCTCTGCCTTTTCTAAATTCACCTTGAATGTTTGGAAGTTCTCAGTTCAAGTACTGTTGAAGCCTGGCTTGGAGAATTTTGAGCATTACTTTGCTTGTGTGTGAGATGAATGTAATTGTGCGGTAGTTTGAGCATTCTTTGGCATTGCTTTCTTAAACATTACTTTGACTTAAAGCATAATTTCTGAGCAGCAGATTAACCAGTAGTTTTTCCATATATTCACTCCATGATGTTTTTTTCCATTGTCCAAGGTATGTGCTGCTTGCTGAAATACCATACTACCAGTGTTTTACTCAAGAAAGGTTCTCTTGGGGTGTCAGGCTGTCTTTCTTACCACTCGCTCCCCATTTACCCTGAGGCACACACACACACACAAACACACACACACACACCCCAACTTCTTTTTTTAAAACAGTTTTACTGAGATATAATTTATGTACGGTACAATTTACCTATTTAAAGCTTTCCTGTACAGTGTAATGGTTACAACCCTTTATTGTGAGCAGAACGCGAAAGCCACTTGGAAGGAAAGGCTCACGGTAGGCATGCTGTGTAAATGATTGTCTTTAATTGTTGACTGCCTGTCACCCTCACCTAATTGAACGGAAATCTTTTTAAGTGACTTGCGTTTATTGAATCTTTACAAACTCAACGCAGTTTTCATATTCAAATCATATTCATGAATGTGCATGTGAGCAACTCAGACTCATTCCCTCCAAAAGTAAATTCCATGGTCAGTTCTGCTCTCTTCCTTTAATGCATATAATGTAGTTGCTTGGAGAAAATTGCTGCTTTAAGAGATTTAAGTATCTCAAATGGTTTAGCCAGAGTAAATATAAATAATGACATCTTTTCTGTTCTCTATTATAGCAGATTGCCAAATTCAATTCATACAGTATAGGACTTAGTAATTTCTGTGCTTAACTAGCAAATAAATAGCCTTGAAATTTTGTTTAAATAGAAGATTGGTAATAAAATTGGTCTCATTGTATAAGATTGTTAGAAAAAAATAATACACTTCTTTTCTGATGAATCAAACAAAGCCCTCATCAGAGGTATAGTTTTTCTGCACAGGAATAATTATGTTATTTTGAAAAAAAAAAAAAAAACAAAACAACCACTCACCTAGAAAATAATTTTTTAAGTTAAAAAAATAGCTTCCTGAAGTTATCAAAGTAAACTCTGTGAATTATGGTCAAAAGTAAATTAACTCTGTAAATTATGGTCAGTTAGTATCACAATTGAAATCTTACTAAGAACTGCAAAGCACAGACTAGACTAGACTGGATCACAGCTTTCCTGAGTTGGTGACAGCAAGAGTGGCAGTTGCCATGGTGATTGCCAGTATTTACTGGGGAGTGAAAGTGAAAATTGCTCAGTCGTGACCTTTGTGACCCCATGGACTCTACAGTCCATGGAATTCTCCAGGCCAGAATACTGGAGTGAGGTAGCCTTTCCCTTCTCCAGGGGATCTTCCTGACCCAGGGATCGAACCCAAGTCTCCCTCATTGCAGGTGGATTCTTTACCAGCTGAACCACCAGGGAAGCCCAAGAACTCTGGAGTGGGTAGCCTTTCCCTTCTCCAGTGGATCTTTCTGACCCGGGGATCGAACCCGTGTCTCCTGCACTGCGGGCAGATTCTTTGCCAGCTGAGCTCTGAGGCAAGCACAGGTCTGCTGTCACCCTGTCTGGCATTCAGTAATTCTGATTTGTATCTCAGGTTTGAAGAGGAAGGCCCCAGTTCAAGATGATGCAGTTTGCTGATCTGTGTTTCACAGAGATGCATGAAACCAAAATAGTTTCCTAGTTTTGCCAGTTCTGATAGGTTTTGCTGAAAGTATCTTAGTTTCAAAGGATTTAATTTTCTCACTAAACCCCGCAACTAAAATCAATAAAAGGCAACTTTTCCCTGAGATAAAAGTGAGACAGCATTTTCCCCCCCTGAACTTTGTTATCATTTACATTAAAATAAATGTTTTGATTGAGATCAAGAGAAGTGGATTTGGAGATTTTATTGTACAAATTATTTCTTAGGTTTTAATTAATATGATTAATCACAAAATGCTGTGAGGGCTGTAATTATTCTGTGGTTTGCTTCTCTCCTTGGAGTTGGCAAACAGCGCTTTTGACAGAGTTTCTGTTGATGAGCGTGGATCTGTCCAGAAGATGGCCAGAGCCCAGTGGTACCCCTCCGCCTCAAGGGTGGAAAGCTCCTTTGGTTTAAGGTTACAGTGTCTGTTGGAGAGTTTAGCCCAGTTCAGGTTGTTGAACAGAAATTCATGTGAATGTGAATAAACACCCAGGCTAGGTAGTTTTATTTGGTTTTAATGGTGTTGAAACATGTTTAAAACATAAGTCATTCGTGTGTATAGTAAGAAATAAAGAAATACATGAAGTAAAATACCATCTCCGATATCTGGGGAAGCAACTATTGATAACAGTTCGGTATTCTTGTGTGCTTTTTTGTGCATATAAGAATGGGCAAAAAGGCACATAACATGTACATAAGGGACTTCCCTGGTGGTCCAGTGGCTAAGACTCTGGGCTCCCAATGCAGGGGGCCCAGGTTCAGTCTCTGGTCAGGGAACTAGATCCCACATGCTGCAACCAAGAGTTCACATGCCACAACTAAAGATTCTGCATCTTGCAACAAAAATCGAAAGTCCTGTGTGCTGCAAGTAAGATCTGATGCTGCCAAATAAATTAATAGATAATTTTAAATGTGTGCGTGATGTCCATAGCTTTTCATAAAACAGTTAGATCATGGTACACCTGACCAGCAACTTGCTTTTTTCTTCACATAACTGTGTGTAACTTCTTTTCTTCTGTATGACAACTTCTTTGGCAATATGCTTTTTCAAAAACAAAAAGAGAGAAAAAGATTGTTATTCAGATGAATGGATGGCCTATTATTTATTTATTTATTTACCCATGTATTGGTGGATGTTTGTTTTTTTCTCCTTATTAATATGTTAGCATCTACAGCTTAAAAAGTAGCAGTCTGATTCTACTTGTCACTTACCGCAAGAAGGACTGTTGTTCTAGCGGCAACTGTCTACAAACGTGATTGTACTGTTAACTTCCTCCTAAAGGTAACTTTATCACACAAAGTCTTCAACCTCATCTGAACAGAAGGTTGACCCCTTCTGTTAGACCTATCAATCTTTACACTTCATTTCATCAACTACATTCTGTAACTGGATGTGTCTCTAGAGACCATCTATTGGGTGTTTAGGAGACAGTTCCCCAGATAAGGAGAAGTCATTACTATGTTCAACAGATGGAAAGTCAGATCGAAGCAGGGAAGGAGCAAATAGAAGATCTGAGAAGGTGGCAGCTTGTGTACCAAGTACCTGAAAAGTCAGATGATAGAGAAGAGAAAAGAATGCCGTTAATGGAATAGTTTTGTGGAAACTAAAAACTCAAGAGTGAAGAGTTTCACTCAGCTAGCACATTTATTTTGTATAGGTACTATGTTTATTTTAAAATATGAATAAAGCAGAAACCCTTGAAATAATAAATAACAGCATGGACACAACTTTCATAAGGATTTCTTTCTTTAAATAGTATAGTGTTTGTGTATGTATTTATGTCTGGGGGCAGATAGGAGATGAGCATTGGTATTTATTTCCTTTTGTAAAATTTAATATGAAAACCGTAAGGAGATACTTTATTATGAAGTGGAATATGAATATATCTTGAAAAATTGAATACCAAATATGGCCGTTGTATACAGCAAGGTATTCTTTTATTAAGAATAAGCTTTTCTTCTCTGTTTCCTTTTAGTAGTTGCATGTTTAAAGTGCATTATGCCCATAGGACAGGGTGACAGAGGAATTGTGACAAAAGGCAAATAATCATTAGTGATGGTTTAGAATCAGTTGTACCTTATGAGGGTATGCTCCGGAAATTTAAACATAAAAAGCAAATTTGGTGAATATGTGAAAAAATATTCTTCTCTTAGCAACTGCATGCTTCCCCTAAGATAAAATTTTAAAAAGACCAGAAATACTGAATGGCAAATAGAAGGGGGAAAAAGTGGAAGCAGCGATAGTTTTTATTTTCTTGGGCTCCAAAATTACTGCAGATGGCAACTGCAGCCATGAAACTAAAAGACACTTGCTGCTTGGAAGAAAAGCTATGACCAACCTAGACAGTGTATTAAAAAGCAGAGACATTACTTTACCAACAAAAGTCCATGTAGTCAAAGCTATGGTTTTCCCAGTAGTCATGTAGGGATATGAGAGCTGGACCATAAAGAAAGCTGAGCGCTGAAGAATTGATGCTTTTGAACTGTGGTGTTGGAGAAGACTCTTGAGAGTCCCTTGGACTGCAAGGAGATCCAACCAGTCCAACATTCATTGGAAGGACTGATGCTGAAGCTGTAGCTCCAATGCTTTGGCCACCTGATACGAAGAGCCGACTCACTGGAAAAGACCCCGATGCTGGGAAAGATTGAAGGCAGGAGGAGACGAGGACAACAAAGGATTAGGTGGTTGGATGGCATCACCGACTCAATGGACATGAGTTTGAGGAAACTCCGCGAGATGGTGAAGGATGGGGAAGTCTGGCGTGCTGCATCCATGGGGGTGCAGATAAGATAGATAAAAAGAGTCAGATAAGACTGAGCGAGTGAACAGCAACAACTGAATGGCACGGGCTCAGGCTTCCAAATGTATTTCCATACCTGGTGTAAAAGACATGGGATTATTGGATTAATGAGGACGAGTTAGGAGTGGGAATGGACTGCTTTGGTTCGTGTGGTCTGCTTGCTTTCCATTGGGTACCAGGCTGTCTGTGAGGACTGCAGTTTTATCATGCCTTTGCCAGCGTTGGATGTTATGTTTCACAGTGACCTTTTGTGGTTATGCTTGTCAGTGGTGCTTATGAATAGACACTTGCGTTATCTGTAGCGCTTAGGCGTGCTTTCCTGTGTGCTGTAGGGAAGCACCACAAGAAGAAGCCTTTTCTGCTTTGCCCACTGTGTGTTCCCTGAGCCTCAGAGAAGGAATGTGGTGGCACTCAGTGATATCTGCTGAAAGAAGTGACACAGTACGCTTAAGTGTAGCTCATAGGAATAGGATGGTGAGTCACATAACGGGAGGTTCAGAGGCAAGTGGCTGCAGCTGTTGTTCTGAAAGCCCGAGGCAGTGTCTCTGCCCTTCTCTTGGCCTTTTCCTCTTGGTCACAAGATGACTGCTGCAGCTCCCTCCACAGTAGGAGAGTTCAGGGTGAGAGAAAGCATGGTAGGGTGGCTTCCGCTGCTTTCTGCTCACATCTCATTGGCCAGTGCTCAGGTATGTCCGGCTTTTTTGCAATATAAAAGTCTCAAGACCTAAGAGCCTGACAGGCTGCTCTGTCCATGGAATTTTTCAGGCAAGAATACTGGAGTGGGTTGCCATTTCCTCCTCGAGGGGATCTTCCTGACCCAAGGATCAAAGCTGTGACTCCTGTGTCTCCTGAATTGTAGGCAGATTCTTTACCGCTGAGTGATGTTCTGTGGCCAGTCCTGACTCCAGGGAGAGGGAGCCTTGAAGATCAGCAGAAGCAGACAGGGAGGGGGCCTGTTGGGATTGGATAATGGGTGAGCCCTCCACCCTCCTACACAGCCACCGTGTCTGTCTGTTTACAATTGTATTTCAGGACCCACTAGGGAAACTGAGAATTTCCTGTTATTTATTTAACATTTTCTATTCTTAATTCTTTATTATATGTGATAGGTACATTTTTCCTAGTTTGTTTTGGTCTTTTAAATTTACTGATTTCGCAATTTCAGTTAGCATTAGTTACATCTTTTTTTGTTTGCAAGTTGTATAAAATCTGATTTTAACTTTACCCCAAATACATAATTTATTGCCTCTCATGACTGAAATGCCCTGGGTTGGTCTGGCTTGGGCATATTTCATCCACACATCAAGTGGCGTCTTCAGCTGTGCTTTCTCCACATGTTGATTGTGTTTGCTCGTCAGATTCTTTCATGGGGGTGGTTCTGATAGCCCCCAGCTTTCATGACCTCAGCAGCTCCTAGCGCCCGGTGAAAGGTGGACCCTCTACCCCAGGAGCTGTCAGCCAGCAGCCACGGGGAAGGCCTGGCGGGCGGCCTGAGTCCTGGTTGCCCTGGCCAGCTGGCGGGGAGGCTCAGTGACAGGCGGTCCTGGCACAAGCACGCAGGGCGGATGGGTCATCCCTGGACTCAGAGAAACGGACGTGTCCACTCGACCTGATAGGTACGCGCGGGGGTTTTCACGTCGTGTTGGCTGTTCTTCTTTTGACTTTCTCCTGTTGCCTCAAAGCTTAGAAAGTTGTCTGTTTTCAGTGATGTGACGCCTGCACAGTCCTGCTCTACACTGGATGGCAGAGTGACGTGGGCGAGGGGCACACTGCTGGCTCTGGGCTCAGATGCCCGTGTCGCACAGCGCGGCCCAGCCTCCGGCAGCTCCAGTGCCTTGAGCAAGTCTTCCTCGGCCTCTGCCCTCTCTTCCCAGGATGGAGGAGACTGGATAGTCGCAGTCTTTCCCAGTGAAGTAACCCTCAAGAGTCCAGCGGGGACATGTGTAACCCTGTCAGCACAGGGCCAGGCAGAGAGCCGGCCCTGGTGAAGCAGGCTGCCCTTGCCGCCACCTCCTCCAGCCCCGCCGTCACACCCAGCCCGCTGCTGGCTTCCCTGTCGCCTTGCCCTCATGCTGACTTCAACACTTCTTATGTTCTTGGCAAAAAATTATCCTTATTTTTAGGCAGTTGAGTCAGATGATTAAGAAACATTGACAGAAAGCTTAGCTCTGTATGCCTTCTTTGAAACAGGTTCAGTTTTACAAATCAGGTAGCTACTGTGATAATTAGTTTTCCTTTCTTTACATCGGATTCAGTGCTTTAAAAAGGTAGTGAAAGAGGTAATGCATACAAAAGGCATTCACTGTTCTGAAATGGATCCTTTGAAAATACGCTAAAGGGAACAAATGAATGCAGCTTTTCTCATTTTATGTAATCTTTTATATACAGATTTATATAAATAATATATTTATTTTGGAAAAAAATATACTGCAGGAGGCATATAAAAACCTGTTATCCCGTCTCCTAAAGGTACTTGTGGTATCTCCTTACAGACTGCTTTTTCAACACACATACACGTGCATTGTGATACAACTCAAGATCTTTCACTTCCATAGTCTAAGTGGGAGAGGTTTGTTTTCTGACTTGTTTTAACTTCCCTGCAAGAAATGTCCATGCCACTGTCCTAAGCCCTCGTTTCCAGAATCCTGGAGTAAGCGCCCAAGCTGCCTTCTGTCTGTGACCCATGGTAGGACAGCTGGAGTGGGCAGGCTTCAGCTGCTTTATCTTTACAGGACATCAACCAGGGGTTGAGACAGTGGGCCGTGCTGGGATTAGCTGATGTAATTATGAAAAGCGAGACTGTGTTGGTTCTGCAAGAGGGATTTTCAACAATGCAATGAACTTCAGGTGTTAACTGACCGCCACGTGGAGAGCAACTGGAGGGAAGTTTAGCCGTGGTCCTGAGAGCACGGATGCTGTCCTAGGACAGCCTTAGAGAGACATCTGCCTGCAGGGTGGGCACCTGCCTCTGAGAGTAATGAGGCCAGAGCCAGAGGTGCCTCCCAGAGCCTGGGTGGGATCCCCGTGCTGACATCCTGACTTGCCCAGGGACATGAAGGACTGCCCGTCTCCTTCACTTCAAATTAGATGTTTCCATTCATTGTCTCAGATAATCACGATGGTGTGATCACTGACCTAGAGCCAGACATCCTGGAATGTGAAGTCCAATGGGCCTTAGAAAGCATCACTACGAACAAAGCTAGTGGAGGTGATGGAATTCCAGTGGAGCTATTTCAAATCCTGAAAGATGATGCTGTGAAAGTGCTGCACTCAATATGTCAGCAAATTTGGAAAACTCAGCAGTGGCCACAGGACTGGAAAAGGTCAGTTTTCATTCCGATCCCAAAGAAAGGCAATGCCAAAGAATACTCAAACTACCGCACAATTGCACTCATCTCACACGCTAGTAACGTAATGCTCAAAATTCTCCAAGCCAGGCTTCAGCAATATGTGAACCGTGACCTTCCTTATGTTCAAGCTGGTTTTAGAAAAGGCAGAGGAACCAGAGATCAAATTGCCAACATCCGCTAGATCATGGAAAAAGCAAGAGAGTTCCAGAAAAACATCTATTTCTGCTTTATTGACTATACCAAAGCCTTTGACTGTGTGGATCACAATAAACTGTGGAAAATTCTGAAAGAGATAGGAATACCAGACCACCTGACCTGCCTCTTGAGAAATCTGTATGCATGTCAGGAAGTAACAGTTAGAACTGGACATGGAACAACAGACTGGTTCCAAATAGGAAAAGGAGTACATCAAGGCTGTATATTCTCACCCTGCTTATTTAACTTATATGCAGAGTACATCATGAGAAACGCTGGGCTGGAAGAAACACAAGCTGGAATCAAGATTGCCGGGAGAAATATCAATAACCTCAGATATGCAGATGACACCACCCTTATGGCAGAAAGTGAAGAGGAACTCAAAAGCCTCTTGATGAAAGTGAAAGTGGAGAGTGAAAAAGTTGGCTTAAAGCTCAACATTCAGAAAACGAAGATCATGGCATCCGGTCCCATCACTTCATGGGAAATAGATGGGGAAACAGTGGAAACAGTGTCCAACTTTGTTTTTCCGGGCTCCAAAATCACTGCAGATGGTGACTGAAGCCATGAAATTAAAAGACGCTTACTCCTTGGAAGGAAAGTTATGACCAACCTAGATAGCATATTCAAAAGCAGAGACATTACTTTGCCAACAAAGTTTCGTCTAGTCAAGGCTATGGTTTTTCCTGTGGTCATGTATGGATGTGAGAGTTGGACTGTGAAGAAGGCTGAGCGCTTCTGAAGAATTGATGCTTTTGAAGTGTGGTGTTGGAGAAGACTCTTGAGAGTCCCTTGGACTGCAAGGAGACCAACCAGTCCATTCTGAAGGAGATCAGCCCTGGGATTTCTTTGGAAGAAATGATGCTAAAGCTGAAACTCCAGTACTTTGGCCACCTGATTCGAAGAGCTGACTCATTGGAAAAGACTCTGATGCTGGGAGGGATTGGGGACAGGAGGAGAAGGGGATGACAGAGGATGAGATGGCTGGATGGCATCACTGACTCGATGGACGGGAGTCTGAGTGAACTCTGGGTGTTGGTGATGGACAGGGAGGCCTGGTGTGCTGCCATTCATGGGGTCTCAAAGAGTCGGATACGACTGAGCGACTGAACTGAACTGAACTGAATTCATTGGCTTTGGCCAATGAATTATCTACAAAACCTCAAACAGCTCTGCCTGGTTTTCTCCGGCCCTGCTCTCTCCATTGCCATGGATGCTGGCACCGACACTGGAATCCCCATCAGCCCCCAGCTCGCCCCCTCGGGTCTGAGGCGTAACCAGGAGACAAGCCCATGGGCTTTGGGACATTCTTTGTGACTGCATTAAGATGTAGACCCCCTTGGCTAATGCGTGGCCTCGGCCCTTGTCCTCATCTGCAGAACCAGCTCACGCAGGGCCCAGGTGGAGCTGTAATACTGCTTCTGTTACGTTGGCAATCCTGTCCTCCTCATTTATGGAGACTAGGTTTATTTTGTTGTATGAAATACACCGATGACCTCCTGCTTTTTCATATATCACGAAATTTTGAATGTTTTGAGTCAGAACGATACTAGGAGTTGATGAGGGCAGATGGAGACCCAGAAAACTGTCCAGGTTAGGTTCGCGCCGGCCTGACTCCCTTGGCTCCAGCAGGCTAGTGGGTCGAGGAGGAGTAAGCGTCTCCTGTACCCATCTTCCGTTCTCAGCTGGGTCTCCTAACAAGAGAGAGACAAGCGCAAAGCCCGCACGTTTGTTTAATGTAAGTGTTACATGAGATGAGAGCCATCGTGAGGAAATGAGCCATGAAGCCGTGGTTAATCCTGGGTGTCTGGTGCTGGCTTGATGAGGGGAGGGGTGGTGGGAACACGACATGACAGAAGGGCCTTGGCTCAGCGCAGGGAACTGGGGTGACCTAGCGAGGCCTTGTCCGTCCAGCCCTCTCATGTCCCTCCATCCTTGGAGATGCTGGCGCTCCATCCCTCAGGTTCAGGGAGGCCACCTCCGAAATGAGGATCTGAGGGGCTGCTTTGGGGGAGAAGGATGAGGGCGGGTCAGAGTCCTTCGTGCTCCTTCCATTTCTAAAGTTCCTTCCTTGTAAACTCGCCAGCGTGCAGCATGTGCCGTGCATTGGGGGGATGTGTCCTGACCCTCATCTGGGTGATGACCATGCGGGTGTACCAGGTGCCCCAGCCAACAGCCAAGGTTCCCACCTCCCTCACTGGGCCCGCGGGCCAACCCTGGGGAGCCTGCAGTCTCTGGCCACTCTGATCTGTGAAGCCAGCACATCACCCCTGGTAAATGCCACATTGGGGAAAGGCATCACCACTTCTCCATGCCAGGCTCACGGTGGGCAGGCTCCTCCTGTCTTGGATGTAGCTAACCACGTGGTGTGACTGCCCAGGCCTGGAGCTGGTGAAGTTCCCTCGTGGCTCAGTGGTAAAGAATCCACCAGCCAGTGCAGTGGTTGTGGGTTCAGTCCCTGGGTTGGGAAGATCCCCTGGAGAAGTAAATGGCAACCCACACCAGTATTCTTGCCTGGAGGATCCCATGGACAGAGGAGCCTGGTGGGCTACAGTCCATGGGGTCACAAAGAGTTGGACACGACTGAGCAACTGGCGCACTGACATATACACATACTTACGTGTTTAGTATCCATATATGTTTTATACACACATGGAAGCCATGTCCTGTCAGGTCTGTCTGGATCAGCCCTATACTTTTCTGGCTGGTGAAGACCCATTCTGACTGTAGGAAAAATGTCAGTCCTGCCGTTTTCTTGTTTGTGCTTGTGCTGCATAATTAGTTTTATCTTCACCTTTGTTTTCCTTGGAAGTGTCCTTTCAAAGCTGGTTATCCTCTCTGTGAGGCTGGCTTAGTTACGCTGGGTGCACGCTGAACCCGGCCCTGGGCGTGTAGGGCCCGTACAGCTCCTGCTCCCCTCCAGGGCCCAGCCTGTCGTATCTCAACTGGGTAACCTTTCCCAGTCTGGGAAAGGGGACCGCACTGTAGTTCATGTATTAAATATTATTTATAACATTTTTGTTTGCCGTCTCCCCGCATCCCGTGGATTGCCTTGGGCACACCTGGGGCACCTGGGTCAGTGGGAGGTGGTTGTGGGGTTTGCCTGCCGAGCCCTGAGCCAGTCCTGAGACTCCGTGGGGGTAACAAGGCCTCTGCCATGTGGTCAGGACCACAGCTCTCTTTGCCTCATGCTGGCATGTTTTCCTTCCAAGGTGGGTCATGTGCTCTTCTTCACTAGAGTCTTTGGTCGATGGTTTCTGTCCTCTTGAAAAATGACCTCATGTTCAAAACTGTCAGGAGTCAGCCATGTGACTGCAGTCTCCCCGGGACTGTTGATCAGGCTTCCACTGGACAACAGGAATTTTCAGCCTTGTAAATGTGAATACCCAGACTTCTCTTGAATTTGTGTAAAGTTTAACTGCAAATGGCCACCCTTTTCCAATTCAATCCCTTGCTCTTACCAAAAATTTTACAGAGTGAATCTTACCTTTCCTATTTCTGCTGGAGAAATAAGTTCTGAACACACGCAGAGGCCCTCTCTCCCTGTTGCCTTCTCCCGTGTGTGTGTGTGTGTGTGTGTGTGTCTGTCTGTCTGTCTGTCTGCATGTGTGTGTTTTCCTGCTGCTCAGGCCTCTCGCGAGTGCCCTTCCTGGAGCTCCTGGTAGGAGGTGCACCTGGAGCTGAAGCATTTTCCAGTCCCTGGGTGTCACTACTGCCCTGCCTTCAGGGCCCAGGTGAGCTCCCAAACCGGTTTTTGAGACTCTGCTGGTTGCCAAAAGTTCAACCCAGAATTTCTGATCACCTGGTCTTCGGCAGCCTGAGAATTTGCATTTTCCCACAAATTCCCAGGTGGTTCTGTGCTGCTGAACCTGGGGCAGGACTTGGTGAGCCACTGACCAAGTTTCTCATCTTGCACACTTACAGAGCATCTCTGGTTTGGTGCCCTCGAAGCAGAGTCTGAGATGGGGTCTGAGTTGTTGCACGGAGATGATCCTTCTTGCTCCATGGGGGTTGGAACAGTTCACTGAAGGAGGGGCTCTCAGGGGAGACGGATGAGCGACGTGGGGTGAGTGGGGCCAAACTCGACGAGGGGTCCAGCTCCACTCCTACAGCCAAAGACACAGGGTGAAGGGCTCAGATCGCCTCCGGGGCTGTGTGCTTTCTCCCTGCTGAGAGCTGGGCAGTGGGTGAACCTTGGACGCACCCATTTGGGGTGGGCTTTGGGAGACTGCCTAGCCAAGCTGATGGGAGGGAGTGAGGGGGTGCAGGGGATATGGTTCAGGCCGGGGCGGGCAGCGGTCTGGGGGCTGGAAGGGAGGCGGGAGGCTGGGTTATTACTGCTCACGAGAACATGGGTGGGATATGACGCCCAGGCCACTCTGAGGGCTGAGGATTCCTCACCAGCATTAAAAACCGATGTGCTTCTTAATAGCAGCCACTACTGTGGATGCTGTTTATGGGACTTGTTCCATCCAGGCCCTGGCCCCAGACTTGCATGCATCGTCTCTAAGAGGAAGGCAGGCAGTTCAGAGATAAAGACAGGCTTTGGGGTCTGACCGACCAGGGTCATTGCTGAGTCTGTCTCCACTTGCTGAGAGACTCGAGAGAAACTGATGAGCACCTCTAAACCGCAGTTTCCTCACCTTTGCAGTGAGGATGGTCCTCATTACCCATAGCGGGTTTGCGGGAGGATTAAGGGAGGTGATATGTGTGAAGAACTCAGGAGATGATGGCAAGTCTAGAACCGAACGGTGGTGACTTCTCTCCAGTTGCTCTTGCAGCAGTCCTGTTGGTCACGTGCTAACACCTCTGTTTACAGATTGAGCAAACCAAGGCTCAGCAGGTGATGCGACTCACCAGGGGCTGGCAAGGCATGTGCCCTGTTTTTGGTTAGCAGTACTCATGATGGAATAGAGCTGACTCTTGTTTTTACAGGTTAGTAAAACAGTGGCTGAATTCTTTGACCATTCACGTTGCCTTTGGTAATTCCCTTCACAAAGAATGTTACGTTTGCATCTGCCAACAGGCTCTAGAGATGGGTAGAATAATTGATCTTCAGCAAGATGGAAAATATTTGAACTTTAGTAAATGGAAATATAGAACTAAATGCAAATACAGAGTTACTAACTAGGAATTTAGGTTTAAAAAGAACTGAAAGTACATTTCAGGGATTTCAGGCTGTTGACTGAGATCTAGTGGTAAGTTATACTGCAGAGGCACATATGCACAGAAAATGAAACACTGAGAAGTATTTTGAAGTGGAAATCTCAAGTGCCAAATATATTGGGGAATCTATAATTATAATTTTTTGTTTGCAGCTGGCAAAAAGCCCACCCCAATTTTCACTCTAAAAGGGAGTATTGGGCAGAAATCTCTTGCCTTTTGAAGGAATTCTAGATAATTAGTGTTTTTGCAGGGAATGCTAACAGTGCCCTGGCCCTGGGGGTTGGAGACACCTGAAAATGCCTTTCCTGCAGAGACCTGTGCTAATGAAGCCTCCACATAGAGCGTTCCTAGCATCTCACTGAGCTGGTGGCTGGACAGTTGCTTGTCTGCCCCCCAGTCCTGAGAGCTTCTCGAGCGTGTGAGCCAAGTGCCAGACTTGGCTGCCTCTCTAGCTCCAGCGTGTGTCTGGCGCAGGGCAAATCCTCAATAAATATATGAAGTGCCTCAGGCTCCTCCACTGTGTCCTATGCATTTTAATTGGGGTGTAAACCCAGTGTCATATCCCTATTAATGCTGCAGTCTGCCACCTCAGTATTTCTTGTAAATAATTGCATCGTTGAAAATGACTTAAATCCTCTTGGTAGTAGTTTTGTATGCAGTTATTAATGCCGAATTTCTGTTCTAGCCTTTCAAAGGGTGAAAATCATACTTCAGTTTGAGAAGAAGCTCAGCAGGGCTTTTCACCCTCCTAAGTATATTTATTTTGTGTATTTCTGTGCATTGTGTAACGTAAAAGAGTGATGGCATTTCATTTCCTAACATGGAACCATTGATGGGACAGAATGGTATTCTTGGCTGTGTGCTGAAGTAAGCAAGCAGCAGCTAAGGTCTCGGTAAGGCCTCTCAGTTGAGAAGAGAACAGCTGCAGGTAGTTGTGGTTCAGGTTGACCTGTTGTTCAGACAGAGCTCAGTGAACATGTGCTCACACTTTCATCCTTTGTGCACGTTCTGGGTCTTTGTGTGAAGTGTCTCCCACAACCCAAGAATTAAACGGAAGGTATCAGACAATGGCGAGTGCCAGAGCCGGAGCTGTGCTGGGCCCTTCCATTTGAAGGTGCTCCAAGGACCCCTGTGTGGTGGAGCCTTGGGCCGAGGGTGTGGGTGAGGCCTTACCAGCCTTCAGCAGGTAGTGAGCACTCCAGACCCAGAGACTCATCCCACAGTCCGAAGCTCACCTGAGCCTGGGCTTCTCACTGAGCTCACTTAGAGTGCTGTCTATTAACTTCTACTGTACGTTGGAGTCACCCTAGTAGGTGGAGACTGCATCTCCTCACTCTGTTCTTATTTTCTTTCTTTTTTTTTTTTTTCAATGGATATGACTTCTTTCTAATTCTCTGTGACCATCTGGTTTTGTAGAAGTGTTTCAGTCTGTACCACAATGTGGTTAAAATTAATCTTTCAAAAGCAGTGTGGTATTCAGGATGATTTTTAGGATCCTGAGTCTTCATGCTGGCTCAGAGAGAAGTCATGGGAAGGCTTTGGATAAAACTTGGATGTATGTTGTTGAACGAGAACGTTCCCTGACTTACTGAGAAAGTTGTGAAGGTTCCCAGGGATGCTCTGAGGACAAGTTAAATAGAATTCTTTTGTGCTGCCTTGAGCTTCAAAAGCACAAACATCGCCCAAAACCCAGTTCTGAGTTGACCTCCCACAGATGATTCATTCCTTCCATATGGTGTTATCTTCATAATAACTATGTCTCAGAAAAAGTTGAAATGCAACCAAATGTACAGTGAGATGCATCCAAGGATTTTCTAACAAGAGTATTTAAAATTCTGGTTTCCTTCCCTTTAACTGCGAAGTCAGAGAAAGTTCAGTTAATTTTAATGTGACTATGGTTTTCAGTACAAAACTGTACTGTTTTCCTTTCTATTTTCTCACAGACATCCATTCTTTACTTAATTTTTGTGATATAAATAATTTTGAAACAATAGTTATAGTCAATGCTATCTGCTAACTGATTAAAAGAAAAAAAATGAGGCAGAGGGAGGGATCATTTAAGAATTTGAGAGTAACATATACACACTACTATATATAAAATAGTAACCAACAAGGACCTACTATATAGCACAGGGAACTATACTCAATATCTTATAATGATCTATAAAGGAAAAAAATCTGAAAAAGAGCGTGTATATGTATAATTGAATCACTTTGTTGTACACCTGAAACTAATGCAACGTTGTAAGTGAAAGTGAAAGTTGCTCAGTCGTGTCCGACTCTTTTAGACCCCATGGACTATGTGCAGTCCATGAAATTCTCCAGGCCAGAATACTGGAGTGGGTAGCTGTACCCTTCTCCAGGGGATCTTCCCAACCCAGAGATCGAACCCAGATCTCCTGTACTGCAGACAGATTGTTTACTAGCTGAGCCTCAAGGGAAGCCCCAAAATACTGGAGTGGGTAGCCTATCCCTCCTCCAGCAGATCTTCCTGACCCAGGAATCAAACCCGGGTCTGTCGCATTGCAGGTAGATTTTTTACCAACTGAGCTATCAGGGAAGCCCAACACTGTAAATCAACTGTATTTCAATAAAAAAGCAAAACTAAATACCAGTCTGTAATTCCATCCTTGAGTGCGCTACTTTTCCACTTGGAATCCATTCAGACAACAATCAGGCAGTACCCTCAGGCTGGGACTGTGTCCCACACTGAGATACAGTGTGGGGTGGCTGAGCAGGAGGTGGGGAGCAGGTGCAGGTTAATTCGGGCGGGAAAAGCCCCTCGTGAGAGGCCAGCTCCGCTGTGGCTCTCGCATGACGCTGGTCCTCATGTGCGTTCTGTGTCTCGAGGCCGAGCGGCCAGCAGTGGCTGGCTTGTGCCCTCGTGTGGCTGCCCGCTGAGAAAGTCGGAAAACTCACCCCTGTGGTGGGTCTCGACTGAGTCAGTTCCCGGAGTCCTGAGGACCCCTCTGGGGGGACAGACCTTCGGGAGGACCCTGAGGGACTCTGATGAAGATGAGTCAGTGGTGTGTTCGGGGGAGGACTCCTGTCACTTTCCTGAGTAAGTCCTGGCTGGTTAACATGAGCTTTTTACCAAGGAGCTGCTCTTCCCAGGCACCTGGGTCTTGTGATGTGGGGACAGACAGCAGAAGCAGCCCGTGAGTTTGTGGTTCCGTTTAAGTACAAAATAGAAGAACAGGAAATTATTTGAAGGCAAGGTAATAATGTGTGCAGAGATTATGACAGGAAATGGAGTTGGGAGGTTGGGAGTTGGGAGGTTTCTCACATCCCAACTAGTTGGGAGGTGATGTGAGAAACTTGCTGTTAGAAAGAGGAGGGTGAATGCACATTTATTTGGATTAAGATGTCACGCAGGTCTGTTCGCCAGGGAACAGGAGATATGGATCTCAAGGAATGTGCGCCAAATAGTTAAGACAGCATTTCAAGAAATGTTCATTTTCTATTTATATACTTCTGTAATGTTTGAGTTTTACTTAGTGTATGTTTCCGTGATTAGAAAAAAAGATTAAAAAGGAAAAATACATGAGTTTTGACCAAAATGTTGATATTTTAACTTATCGCTGGTGGTCAGGTAATACCCAGGTCCTGATGGGCAGCTCAGGTCTCATGGAGACTTGCTGGCCCGTGGTTAAGTGTTCCGTCTGTTTCAGGCCAAGAGCTGTTTCTCAGAAGGAGAGTCGTTGTCTGTGGAGGATGGCAGGGCTGTGCTCCAAACCCCGAGGCCTGCACCAAGATTCTTCCACCAAAGGCTCCAGACAGCATCCCTTTCTGACACTGATGCTTTGGGTACCACAGGATCTGCTGGATCACATGACCTGGGACACAGAGCAGGTCACATGGTGGCCTGATCCATGAGGAGCTCTCTCTTCTTCTGGACCCCACTCAAAATCAGCAGCTTTTGGGGTCACTAGGTAAACAGGCCGGATTGTCACACCCAAATTAGGGACATGTAGCCTCCAAAATCCAAAGGGGCACAGTGAACTTGACACATAAAATTAACTGTCACTATACATAGAGACTCGGTTTTTATGTAACTTTTTTTTTTTTAAATTTATTTTATTTTTTAACTTTACAATATTGTATTGGTTTTGCCATATATCAACATGAATCCGCCACAGGTGTACACGTGTTCCCCATCCTGAATCCTCCTCCCCCTCCCTCCCCGTACCATCCCTCTGGGTCGTCCCAGTGCACCAGCCCCAAGCATCCTGTATCCTGCATCAAACCTGGACTGGCTATTCATTTCATATATGATATTATACATGTTTCAATGCCATTCTCCCAAATCATCCCACCCTCTCCCTCTCCCACAGAGTCCACGAGACTGTTCTATACATCAGTGTCTCTTTTGCTGTCTCATATACAGAGTTACTGTTACCGTCTTTCTAAATTCTATATATATGCGTTAGTATACTGTATTGGTGTTTTTCTTTCTGGCTTACTTCACTCTGTATAATAGGCTCCAGTTTCATCCACCTCATTAGAACTGATTCAAATGTATTCTTTTTAATGGCTGAGTAATACTCCATTGTGTATATGTACCACAGCTTTCTTATCCATTCATCTGCTGCTGGACATCTAGGTTGCTTCCATGTCCTCACTATTATAAACAGTGCTGCGATGAACATTGGGGTACACGTGTCTCAATTCTGGTTTCCTCAGTGTGTATGCCCAGCAGTGGGATTGCTGGGTCATAAGGCAGTTCTATTTGTAACTCTTGAACTAATTACTTAAAATGCAACATCACTCATGTTTTAAAAATCATAAGCAAGCACTTAGAAAGAAACTTGTATTTCATGTCAGACTCTGAATCGAGTTATGATAACATATTCTCTCAGATGCACCCCCTCCCATCAATTACGTACCCTCCTACCAGGTGGTATGTCATGATCCATGTGCTAGATTTTTTTTCTTGGGTGCTAAATATATCAGTATTTAAGTTTTGTAGGATATTGCACTTAGGAGTAGGTATGCTGTATTTGTTTAGTACTTGTCCAAATAGAATTCAGTGTGTGAAAGTATTAGAGCTGGAAGGATCTTCAGAAATGGTCTAGGCTGACTTCCTTTTTCAGACACAATGAAGCTGCAGGGTGTTAGAGAGCAGACTGCCACTCGGGTTTTCTGCGGTCAGTGAGAAGCGTCCTGGTTCCGGCTGTGTCCTGCTCTCCGGAGCTGAGAGGCCTGCTGTTGGCTGGGGTCAGCGTCAGCCTGTCGGGGGGTGAGCTGAGGTTCTGTCTTCAGTTGGTAGCCTGGCCATGTGCCTGGAGAAGTGCTGTTTCCTGACCGAATGCTCGATGTGCTGGACTGAGAGATAGGGATTTTAAAGAGCAAGATGCTGAGAATCCGGCTGTCTTAGCTTCTCTGAGAGCTGGAGAGGAACATCTTGAAAATTAATCTACTAGGTTAAGTGTATTATAAATCACTAAAGTACACACCTGGTTGACAAAGAGTATTAATAATATGTAATATATAAAACTTTAATTCAAATAGCCAAGTTAACTACTTTAATAATTGAATTTCCGTTTGGCAAATTTAGTGGCAGTTTATCACTTGGTAGATGCTTAAGAGCTTAAATCAGCCTTTTTTTTTTTTTTTTTTTTTTTGAGGCGGTAACATCACTAATGCTAAGGCCATATTTAACTTTGATTTGTCGTCTCGGAGTTGGATGGATGGTAATATGGAGGTCCCCTAGTTGTAGCCCCCTGCCCCAGCCCGGTTAGATGCGTTGCCCCTAGGTACCCCTGGCAGTTGGCTGTCCCGCCTCTTGTCTCCAGCGTTCCAGGTTCCTTTTGAAGACAGCCCCTTCCACGGATAGGCAGTGCTCCTGCTCCTTGTTAGAAAGCCTTCTTTCACGTACTTCTCATGGACTTCTCATCATTTGTGCTTATGTCTCCTGATTCTGCCCCAAGATTGTTTTTCTAGTTTTCTCAACATTAGAAAAATTATTTATTTTTTATTGATCATTTTTGGCTGTGCTGGGTCTTCGTTGCCACATGGGATTTCCCTAGTTGTGGCGAGCATGGCCTACTCTCTAGTTGCGATGTGCAAGCTTCTCATTGCAATGGCTTCTCTTGTTGCAGAACATGGGCTGTAGGGCACTGGGGCCTCAGTAGTTGTGGTAGATGGGCTTGGTTGCTCCACGGAGTGTGGGATCTTCCCAACCGAGGGATCGAACCCGTGTCTCCTGCATTGATTGGCAGGCGGATTCTTTACCACTGAGCCAGCAGGGAAGCCCGTCTGAACAATTTTTTATAGCTCATTTTGGATGGTCAAAAATTCTAGACTAGATATTTCAGCATTCTAATTAAAAAAAATCGAGTATTCACAAGGACAATCATTTTCCTAGCATGAATCAGTATTCCCCCCAAAATAGGCTCCTAAAATGATTATGCCTGACTTCACTTTGTAATTAGGAAGACGCAAAGAACCAGGGATGAGTGTGCCTGGTTCCGAGCCTTTCTCTGCCTCTCGCCAGTTGGGTGCTGTGGGCAAGGGAACCTCCCTGAACCTGTTTCCTTTTCTATAAAGTGAAGATGAGAATGCCTGCTCCAGGTACCAGGCTGTTTTGAGAATCAGATGCTTTTGTAGTCTATCTATGTTCTTCCAGATATAGGAGGTTAACTCCCTTGTTTTAGAATGGAACATTTTTGAATCATCAGTTCAGTCACTCAGTCGTGTCCAGCTCTTTGTGACCCCGTGGACTGCAGCACGCCAGGCCTCCCTGTCCATCACCAAATCCTGGAGCTTGCTCAGACTCATGTCCATCGAGTTAGTGATGCCATCCAACCATCTCATCCTCTGTCTTCCCCTTCTCCTCCTGCCTTCACTGTTTCCCAGCATCAGCATCTTATTTTCTAATGAGTCCGTTCTTTGCATCAGGTGGCCAAAGTATTAGAGCTTCAGCGTCAGTCTTTCCAGTGAATATTCAGGACTGATTTCCCTTAGGATTGACTGGTTTGATCTCCTTGCTGTCCAAGGGACTCTCAAGAGTCTTCTCTAGCATGACAATTCAAAAGCATCAGTTTTTCTACCAACACTATTTGAAGGGTTCCTGTCTCAAAAGATGAACATCCTTGAGGTGGATTAGCTGACACTAGGGCTTTGTTCTGTCTAAAAATAGTGCCAGGAATAGAAGGTGAAGTGACTTATTGAGGGCATTACAGAACAGCCCAAAGAGGCCTTCCACAGACCTGCATTGCATTTTTACTGTGAATTTCTCTGTCTTTAATATTCCTCCATAAGTATTTATTGATAAGAATAACTATAAAACAATAGAAATCTTATTTTGGCAGGCTAGCATTTTGGGGGAATAATCAAAGACCTAAGTCAAAACTTGACTTACATGCTGTCTGTTCAGTAGAATGCACGCTTCACCTAACATCCTTAATGCTTTTGTGCCCAAAGCAAAGAGGAGCCCCATCTTCCTCTAAGAGGGAAGGAAGGCTCTGCCATGGAACGCTCTGGGCTCTGCTCAGCACCCTGCCGTGTGATCTGGGCGACTGAGAACCCAGCTGGCCCCGCTCGCTCGGCAATTCCTCAGCACTCTGGTATGTCCTGACTCTGCCAGGCAGACTGGAGGGATTGGGAGAACAGGAAATAAGCTGCCGGGAGATAAGACGGGTGGCTCGGAATCACAGACGAGAGAGGAAATGAGAAAACTAACCCAGGGAAACAACACTGCCTTTGAAAACTTTATTTTTAAACCAAGAGTCACTGGAAAGATTTCTCTTAATTTAGGGGAGCAACCCACCTATATTGCATTACACCAGTTACACTCCCAGCAAAGTAGTGTGTGGATGGGGGCTGCATTCTGTTAACTGCTGAGTCTCAACTCATCTGGAATTACGAAAAGATGAAGTCGAGTCTGTGAACTTTTTGTTTGTCCAACAACCACTAGTGTTACCACAAGACCAAGACATTTTTAATGTTAGAAATAACTGTAAAATATTTTTTTTTACCTCTGCTCTTTTGTATCCATGTCATGCTGTGACTATGCAGGCTGTTCTCAAGGAGAGGTTTTACTGATGCTGATAACTAAATGTGCAACCATATGTGGCAATGCATGTTAAAGGAAAAAGGCAAAAGTATAGAAAATGTGACTCGCCTCTGTTTTCTGAATGATGATGCCTTGTCATCAAAATACTATTCTGTAAGGAAGACTATCGGAGAAGGCAGTGGCACCCCACCTCCAGTACTCTTGCCTGGAAAATCCCATGGACAGAAGAGCCTGGTAGGCTGCAGTCCATAGGGTTGCAAAGAGTCGGACACGACTGAGCGACTTCACGTTCACTTTTCACTTTCATGCACTGGAGAAGGAAATGGCAACCCACTCCAGTGTTCTTGCCTGGAGAATCCCAGGGACGGCGGAGCCTGGTGGGCTGCCGTCTATGGGGTCACACAGAGTCGGACACGACTGAAGTGACTTAGCAGCAGCAGCAGCAGCAAGGAAGACTATAGTAGACGAATGTTTACCGTATTTAACTTAAATAGTTTAAAATCGATCACATTCTTATTAGTCACACTGGTCCTCCCGTCACTGTTCTGAAATGCACGAGTGGCTGTGGGCTTGGATGCTGAGCGTGTCTCGGGGACCAGATTGTGGCACGCTGTGGTGAGCACTGCTCGGGCCAGGCACCACTGGGTCTGAAAGAAGTTTATGAAGTTGGCTGCTTGGTAATTCTAAATTTTATGACACATTTGGTGCGTTTAAAGACACTTAAGAATTGGATCAGTAATTTAAATACAGAATTTTAAAAATTAAAACAAGTTGAAAGTGGAAGTCTTAGTCTCTCAGTCGTGTCTGACTCTTTGTGGCCCAGGGGACTGTATAGCCCACCAGGCTCCTCTGTCCATGGAATTTCCCAGGCAAGAGTACTGGAACAATTTGCCATTTCCTTCTCCCGGGGTTCTTCTCGACCCGGGGATCGAATTGCAGGCAAATTCTTTACTGCTGAACCACCAGGGAAGCCCCTTTAGAAACTAGACTTTAAGATAATGGGTCTGGATTTGTTGCTCCTCACCATCCACCTCCTGTCTGTCATATGTTCCCAGCTCTGCATATAGAGCAGGATGTGATGTCTGTTCAGTGAACTGAACTCCACACGGACCAGGATTTCTTAACTTCTACCTTCGCAACCTAACAGTTGGTAATAGGCAGTCAGTCAGTATTATTGGCTGTTGTTAAAATGCCTTTGGGAGTTGAAAATAACCTACTTGGAATAGTTTTCAGCCACCGTTCAAACCTATAGCCAAATGAGACTCATAACTTACACGGGGCTGTTTGGCACGCTCGTGGCATTCCTGCGCATCAGTGTTCAGAGGCGAGGGTGCCTCCACCCATCCCTCAGGTGGCCGGGGCTCCGGGTCGGAGGGAGCCTGGATCTGTGGGCACAGGAGTTGGGGGGTGGGCGGTGAGGGCAGCACCTGCCGAGCTGCAACCAGAGCAAGGCAGGCAGTCCTGGCGGAAGGACAAAGTCAGATGGGCCAGTGGCAGGCAGTGGGCAGTGCCTACATCCATGGAGAGCTTGTATCCGTTTGGCATGGGGGCCACTGACTAGGTTAGATTGGCTGATGATGGCCAGGTCTCAGAAGATTGCAGACTTTCAGCTCTCTGCAGAGTTTTAAAAAAGAGCTGAATGAATGAAATCTCAGTCACCAGCACGGGCGGGTCAGGCCACACTCTGGAACCTGCCCCCAGTGACCCCAGGTGCTGGTTTTGTGTCTTCTTGTGACCACTTGATAGCCCTGTGTCCTTGCAGGTTTCACTGGGCTCTGTGAGGGCCAATGCCACCAACCACCTAGCAAGGTCCACCTTTAGCTAAGGGAGTGATAGTTGAGAAAGATGAAAATGATTTGTCCAGATTCAGAATTTATCAAATTTAAAAATTAAGTTCTTACATGCATCAGTTTTGAAGTTAATTATTTCTTCATCTTTCCCCTGTGATAAATCACAAGCAACTTATTTCTACTGTGTATTTTTTTCCAAATTGGCGTGTTTAGATGCTGAACTATTTGGAAATAAGGTAGTCTTGGAAAAGACATAGAAAGTTTCACTTAGGGGAAAAAATGAGATTAAATAGGCCCCACCTTTTCTTTTTTTCTGTGCTAAATAAAGAGCCCCCGATTCAGATACACAATGAATTTTGAGAAAATTGCTTTCCCACCACACGGGACCATCAGAGGAGTGATCCTGGTGCTGCGGGAGGCAGGGCGGGTATAGGCAGGCCCTGGCTTGCTCTCTGTTTTCATGATGGTGGCCGTTTTTCGTGCTGGAGTTGAGTATGGTTTGCTCAGATGCCCACTGTTTGTCAGGAAGTCTTGACACGTGGGCCAGTCCCTGAGACACATCCATCCTTTCCTCTGCTGATCTGCCCCCCAGCCCTCTCCTCCCTCCTGCCGTCCTCCTTGAATCCTTTCTTTGACCGCACTTTCTCTTTAGTTCTGGATCTGATAACTTTGTAAATGGCTTCCTTGCCCATGGGCTCCTTCCCAGCAGTAAATGTCTTCCTGGTTGTCTTCCAGGTCGTGCTGGTGAGGTGGAACGAGCCGTACCAGAAGCTGGCCACGTGCGACGCGGACGGCGGGATATTTGTATGGATCCAGTACGAGGGCCGGTGGTCCGTGGAGCTGGTCAATGACCGAGGTGCCCAGGTGAGTGGCGGGAGGCGCCTTGGGGCTGGGCAGAGGCGGGCGAGTGAAGCCAGGGCCTGCTCCGAGCTTCCTCTGGAGGGGAAGGACGGCGCCTCCGTCTCCTCCAGCGTGCGGCTGTCGTGAGGATCTCCACCTTCTGAGCTTCGGTTGAGTGTGCGAAGTCGTTTTGCACCATCAGTGTTGTGCTTCCCTGTTGACTCACACCCTCTGCAGTGCTCCTGGCACGGGCGTCTCTGCGCCCCTGCGAAGGTGTTTGCCCACATCGTCAGGTTCCGCGTGCTCTCGTGGGGAACTCCGCGTGCCGTTCTCAGCACCTGCTCCTCAGCCCTCGCTCTGTCAGGTTCCAGTTAGGGGGGCCACCTGTGGTCGGCGCTTAGCCTCTCCTTTCCAGTGCCAGTTTGTCTCCGCTCGGTGGGGAACCACTGCTCTCGGGACACCCGCCGAGCTGTGCTGCTTTAAACCCCTTGGTGGGTTCCGGTGGCTGATGGCACCAACCTGGCTCTTTCTCCCCTGGAGCACGGCTGCATGGAGCTCCCGTCCCAGGTGCATAATGACTCGGGTCCCACCCGAGGATTTGCCAGGCCAGAGTCCTCACGGGACCTTATTGATGAGGGGTTTCTTAGACTGTTTGACTCTGTAGGGATAGTCTTCACAACTGTCTGTACGTTTCCAAGGAAACAAATTCTTACCATCTCTCTTCCCAGCTGTTGCTTAAATAAGCTACGAGCTCACCAACTTTGAGAGATTCAGACTGGTGAAGTGACAGAAAATTGCAGGGAATGAACCTGTTATCAGCAGTTACTGTTAGGCTGAGGAACTTCGTAGATACCATCACAGGAGGCAAACCTACTTTCCAGTAAAAGCACCATGTTCTGTTTTTGTGAGTTTATTTAGTTGGTAAGGTCAATGTACTAATTTTGACGGGCTCTAAGAAGGCCTTATCAGTTTCCTATATCCCCCTGTGAGAGAAAGAAGGAAGAGATGGCACCCACCCTGTGCCTGCTAACTCACCTGAAATAGAGCCACAGATGTGGAGACCTCCATGCCCTGAGAAGTTCACGTCACCGGAAGGTAGACCTTGTGGCCACGAGTGTGAGCTCTGGAGTCAGCCTCTCAGTCGTGACTCCTTGTAGGAGACACTTCACTTCTGTACCTCAGTTTCCTCTTCTGTACACTTGGGACTGTAACAGTATCTGCCTCCAGGGATAACTAGGAGGACTGTGCTCAGTCGCTCAGTCATGTCCGACTCTTTGAGACCCCATGACTGTAGCCCACCACGCTCCTCTGTCCATGGGTTTCTCCAGGCAAGAATACTGGAGTGGGTTGCCATGCCCTCCTCCAGGGGATCTTGCCAACCCAGGAATCAAACCCAGGTCTCCCACATTGCAGGTGGCTTTACCATCTGAGCCACCAGGGAAGCCCAAGAATACTGAAGTGGGTAGCCTATCCCTTCTCCAGGGGATCTTCCCGACCCAGGAATTGAACTGGGGTCTCCTGCATTACAGGCAGATTCTTTACCAACTGAGCTACCAGGGACACCCTACTCAGAGGATTACATAGGATTAAATACAGAAAATGTTATGACACCATCTGGACGTGGTGGTTGACCCCACGAGTTGTGATGGTGCCTGAAGCATTGTGAGGTGCCGACACCCAAAGACCTCAACCCCAGGGTGTACCTGCCCTTAAACAGTCACCAGGAGGTCATCACCAGAGACCAGCTTCGGGCCTTGAAGCAGCAACTGTTCACGGCTTTCTGTCCAGTGCAGATTTCTCTGAACTTGCCCATGAAGGTCTCTAGAGTGCTGTTGTTCTCCCATCCATTGAAGTGTGAACTCTTTGCCTAGAAGGGCCCAGTGATCGGGTGAGGCCTACCTTCAGACCTTGGCTGACACGAGGTCTTCAAAGCACTACTCGGAGAAAGGCGACAAAGGGGGACCTTGGGCTGTCACTCGGTGCTGGCCTTCCCTCAGTCTCCACAGGAACCCTGCTGGGCAGATGTTACTCTGAGTTAACAAAGAAAAGGACTCAGGCCATGGAGGCCTAGTAACTCACCCGGGGAAGTTTTTGAACCCAGGGTTGACTCCAAATCTCTGTCTTGTTCCCAGACGATAAACTGTTTTCTGTTTAGCAGAAACGCACGTGCTCGTAGTATGTCCATAGAGCTCAGGCTTCACCACCATCAGCCCCAGGGTGCTGCCTAACTGTGTCCTGGTGATGAGGAGCGAGGCTTCTGCCTTCTCTGGTGGTAGCTGTGTGGTCTCTGCCCCCACGTCGTCCCTTGGCTTTTCTTTTCATTGAGAGTTCGCTACAGAAAAAGGGTTTTAGAAATGAGAGAGGATGACTTCAGAGCTGGAGTTGAATGGGCTTCCATGGACCAGAGAACATCTAGAAGCACCTAGAATCTCACAAAAGCCTGTGCCCTTCAGGTTGATCCAAAGTAACCACTGTATCTTGTGATCTGATCCAGATTTTTATATAGTTTTGCTCTTGGGCCTTCTGATTCTGCAAACCTCAGAACCCACTGAGCAAGTATGGTTAAGCGCTTGCATTCTGGGGAGTTTGCTTTTAATTCTGTTGGGGCCACGGCTTGTCTGAGAAGCGTCACGCTCCGATGACGATGACTCACTGGTGGAGGGAGCAGAGGGCTGTGGGCTGGCAGCGGTGTCTGGAGGGAGGAGGCCCGTCCTTGAAGTCTGCCCAGAGAGCCGTGAGACTCTGGAGAAGAAATGACAGGTGATCTTTGTTATGTAGTGTGCCTTTCATTGTCATGAAGTAACCAAACATTTGGCAGAAGCCAAGTGAAGCTTTATCACTCCTTTTTTCAGGAAATGATTGTGAGTCGTTTATTTCAGAAATGAGTCTGGAGGCGTGCCTGCATTATGTTATAGTATTAGTCACAGGCCGGCTGTGCCAGGCACAGGTCTCGGGCCGACCGAGGAAAGGCTACCTTGGGCAGGGGCCGTCAGGCTGCTCGCTTTCATCAGGGCAGGAATGCAGCAGCCTCTGCATCAGAAAGACCGGCAAAGAAGGGCTTTCTGCTTGTTTCCGTTAGAGCACGGGGAACTCCTTTCCCCTGGTTTTGTTTTCCCAGTTTTGATACAGTCTTATCACTCTGTGCTGACCTAATTTAATACTCCCAATTAGTTTCTATAAACATTCTGCTGCAGCTGCTGCTAAGTCGCTTCAGTCGTGTCCGATTCTGTGCAGCCCCATAGACGGCAGCCCACCTGGCTCCCCCGTCCCTGGGATTCTTCAGGCAAGAATACTGGAGTGGGTTGCATTTTCCTTCTCCAATGCATGAAAGTGAAAAGTGAAAGTGAAGTCGCTCAGTCGTGTCCGACTCCTAGCAACTCCATGGACTGCAGCCCACCAGGCCCCTCTGTCCATGGGATTTTCCAGGCAAGAGTACTGGAGTGGGTT
Organism: Bubalus bubalis; assembly: GCF_019923935.1. Taxonomy (NCBI): domain Eukaryota; kingdom Metazoa; phylum Chordata; class Mammalia; order Artiodactyla; family Bovidae; genus Bubalus; species Bubalus bubalis. The sequence continues at coordinate 9,225,434 of NC_059166.1, read as the reverse complement.
GCCATTGCCTTTTCCGATAAACATTCTGTATTACCAATTTTTTGTGATTGTAACATTGCTGGTATCTCAGAGAAGCGACTTATCACTGGCTATATGTTTTAGCCTCTAGCAAGAAACTGCTCCTTTTATACAAAGATAAATGAGTTAAACTGCATGTAAATAAGTAGTGTTATCATTGCAAAATGAAAGGACTTTTAAATTTTATTGCAGAATTAATGTGTTGTCTGTCAAAAATCTTTTTGGTCCTTAAGAAAAACTAAATAATTTAATTGGTTGGAACATAAGGACGGAGAAACCAAAATTCCGAGTTTTCCTAAGCAAACAGCATTTTTTCAGTAACTTCAGATGAGCGGTCGAGAAGTTATCTCACACAGTTCTGCCATGGTCGTAATGGAAACATGCTGGTCGCTGACAACCTATAACTCCGTCTGGGAAAACAGCAAAAAGTTCATGTCCTTTTTTGTGTTTGTTCATTTATTTTATTATTATCTGAAATGTGATAAATCTAGTAGTGCTACAAATTTTAAAGGAGGTGAACATTTCCAAGTATAAGCAACAGGGAAAATCATAGATACCAATTTCTTTTTAGGTTAGAAAAGATATAAAAGGTAATACAAATTGCTTCCCTGGTAGCTCAGATGGTAAAGAATCTGCCTGCAAGGCAGGAGACACGGGTTTGATCTCTGGGTCAGGAAGATCCCCTGGAGAAGGAAATGGCAACCCACTCCAATCTTCTTGCCTGGAAAACCCCATGGACAGAGAAGTCTGGTGGGCTACAGTCCATGGGATCACAAAGAGTCAGACACGACTGAGCGACTAACACACACACAAACTGAAAAAGTAAATTCAGGTGATAGAAACAGGATCAAAATACCACTAATTAGAATAAATGTAAATAGACTGACTTCACCAATCAAGATGGTGCTTGACTGATTGCATTTTTAAAAACATAGCCATGTGTTTATTAAGAGTCATACCTGAACCTTGACGTGTACAAGTTTAAAAGGCTGAAAAAATATATTAAGCATATATCCAGAAAAAAAAAGCTGGAGTAGCAAATATTACCTTCAGATAAGATAGACTTAAAGATAGAAAGTAATGTTTAGTTTGTAGAGTGCTACCACATAATGATAAAAGGTGTAGTTTACTAAGATGATATTTTAAATATATATGTACTTAATAATAATATCAAAACACATGAAGGAAATTGATAGAACTGAAAGTAAAGATTGATAAATTCATTGATATACTGAGAGGTTTCAACAACAAAAGGAATCAGCAAAGGTTTAGAAAATCTGAGCAACACAGTTAACAAGCTTGACCTAATGGACATTTGTAGTTTCTGAATTCACCAATTAGAGAACCAAGGATCATTTGAATGTTTACAAAAATTGATCATGTTCTAAGGTTTCACAGATTTTTTCTTTGAAGGGGCAGATAGTACATATTTTAGGCTTTGTGGGCCAGGAATCACACTTTAGGATATTATATAAGTACTGTATAACAAGAAAGGAAACCAGAAAAGTTTCTGTTGATAAAATTAAAAGCTTGTTTATGAATGCTAAAATTTGAATTTTATATAATTTTGCATATAACAAAATATTCTTCTCCTAATTTTTTTCCCTGATCCTTTAAAACTGTAGTTTTGGACTGTTCAAAAACAGGTGGCAGGGCAGATTTGACCCACTGGCCATAGTTTGCCACCCTGGATTTTAGGATGTTAATAAAACAAAAACAGATTTTGATTGGTAGGTGTCCTGATTACGGACTGTAATTTCTGAATGGGTTAGAAGTTAATAACAAAAACATAAGAAATTGCTGGGAATTCCTTGGTGGTCCAGTGGTTAGAACTCAGTGCTTTCACGGCCTGGGCCCAGGTTCAATACCCCAAAATTTGTTCTTTGGAAACAAATCAATGACAAGACTTGAGTAAGAGAAGAAAAATAAAACCTAAAATAATTTTATGAATGAAAAGTTGAATATAACTATAGATAAGGTAGAGATTACAAGGTAATCAAAGGTAAATAAAAGATGCGTACGTAATTCAGTAAGGGGAAGAAAAGTCTTTTTTTAAGTTGAAGTATGATAGCATACAACATTATATTGATTTCAGATGTACAACATAATGATTCAGTATTTGTATCTATTGGGAAATGATCACCACAGTAAGTCTAGTTGACATACTGGGAATAGTCTTTTTGACAAATGGTGCAGAAAAACTGAATATCTGTACTGAAAATTTAAAAAGTAGAACCTTGATTCTTACCATATACTCTGTGCAGAAATTAACTTCTAAATGAAACATAGACATAAATGTAAAAGCATACACTTCTGGAATGCCAGACCACTTTACCTGTCTCCTGAGAAATCTGTATGCAGATCAAGAGGCAACAATTAGAACCAAACTTCAAACAAATGACTGGTTTAGAATTGGGAAAGGAGTACGACAAGGCTGTATATTGTCACCCTTAACTTCTGTGCAGAGTACATCATGCGAAATGCTGGGCTGGATGAATCTCAAACTGGAATCAAGATTGCCAGGAGAAGTATCAGCAGCCTCAGATATGCAAATGATACCACCCTAATGGCAGAGAATGAAGAGGAACTAAAGAGCCTCTGATGAGCGTGAAAGAGGAGAGTGAAAAAGCTGGCTTAAAACTCAACATTCAAAAAACTAAGATCTTGGCATCCAGTCTCATCACTTCATGGCAAATAGACGGGGAATAAGTGGAAGCAGTGACAGATTTTATTTTCTTGGGCTCCAAAATCACTGTGGACAGTGACAACAGCCATGAAATTACAAGTCACTTTCTCCTTGGGAGGAAAGCTATGACAAACCTAGACAGCATATTAAAAAGCAGAGACATCAGTTTGCTGACAAAGGTCCATATAGTCAAAGCTGTGGTTTTTCCAATAGTCATGGACATGAGAGTTGGACCATAAAGAAGCCTGAGCACTGCAGAATGATGCTTTCGAACTGTGGTGCTAGTGAAGACTCTTAAGTGTCCCTTGGACAACAAGGAGATCAAACCAGTCAATCCTAAAGGAAATAAACCCTGAATATTCATTGGAAGGACTGATGCTGAAGCTGAAGCTCCAGTACTTTGGCCACCTGATGCAAAGAGCTGACTCCTTTGAAAAGACTCTGATGCTGGGAAAAATTGAAGGCAAAAGGAGAAGAGGGTGGCAGAGAATGAAGTTGTAGATAGCATCACTGATTCAATGGACATGAATTTGAGCAAACTCCGGAAGGTGAAGGACAGAGGAACCTGTCATGCTTCAGTTCTTGAGGTCGCAGAGAGTCAGACACGACTTACCGACTAAATAACACTTCTGGAAAACTTGGGTTTGCAGTGTTGGGTTATGTAAAGGTTTCTTGGATTGGATACAAAAAACCCGAAACATAAGAGAGAAAACTTGACATTGGACTTCATCAAAATTTAAAACTTTTACTTTTTGAAAGAGATTGATAAGAAAATGAAAAGGCGAGGTACAGAGTGGGGGAAATTACTTGAAGCATATATTCTGATAGAGGATTGTATCTAGAATTTTTACATCAAAGTAAGGTAAACGATGCATGTATATGTGTGTGTGTGTGTGTGTATTTACATATGTATGTGTATATTTATAATGAATAGGTAAACATGAACGGATATACAAATATATATGGCAGGAAAGCGAACAGGTAGGATCTAAAAGACGATGTGCAAATAATCAAGAAGCACATGAAATGACGCTCAGCATATTAGTCATTCGGGAATTAAATTAAAATTAAAAACAGTGTCCTACCACTACATACCTAGAATAGCTAAAATAAAAGACTGGCAACATCAAGTGTTGGTGAGGTGTGGACATACTCGCTCACACTGCTAATGGGAGTGTAAAATGGTTTATCCACTTTGGAAAAGTTTGGTAATTTCTTATGCATTTAAACATACACTTACGTTTGACCCAGCAATTAATTCCGTTCCTAGGTATTTACTCAGGAAAAAATGAAACCATATGTCTACAAAAGTCTTGCACATGAATCTTCATAGCAGTTTTGTAAAATAACCCAATGCTGGAAACAACCCAAATACCCAGCAGTTTGGAGAAATGAATAAGTGGTGGCACATTTATGCAATAGAATATTGCTCATCTATAAAAAGGAATGAACTACTGGCGCACACAAGAGTTCAGAATACTCTCAAAGTTATTACTTTCAGTAAAACCAGTCATAAACAAACGTGAGCATACTGTGTGCTTCTGTTCATGCAAAATTCCTAGAATAAACAGCTAGTGACAGAAATTAGATCATTGGTTGCCTCAGACCAAGGGTGAGGGTAGGGAATTGACTGCCAAAGGGAGCTTCATTACATATAAATTATAGCTCAGTTAAGTTGGTATTTAAAAGAATAGTGAGTACTATCAACAACTACTTGCCAAGAGTTTTGAAAACTTACATGAACTTACATATTCCTGAAAATATTTTGTAATAGAATTGACTGAAGAAGAAATAAAAAGCTTGAAAGCTTGACTGGTGCTAACACTATTAAATAAAGTGAAGCAATGGTTAAAAATCTTCCCATAGAAAAGTGCAGAGCCAGATGGTTTCACAGGCATGTTCCACTGGCCTTTGAGGCAACAGGTCAGGCCGGTTTATACAAATTCTTCCCAGCCATGGAAGAAAAGGGACTACCGTCCATCTCAAACTGAGAGGTCAGCATAAGCCTAATAAATTCAAAGACATTAAAAAAAAAATCATGAGTTTGACTCACTCCTGTATATAGATGTAGATGTAGAAATTCCAAACACATAAGCAAATCAACTTCAGCTTCAAAGGGCAATACTTTACCTCCAGGTTGGGCTTTTTGTAGCTATGCAGGATGGCATAAAACTGAGAAGTAATTTACTGCAGTAATAGATTAAGAGAAAAAAAACGTGTGGTCATTTGAATAAATGCATTTGATAGAACTCAACACACAAGTATAAGTAATGTTTTCTGGTTAGATTATTTCTCATTTTGATTGTGGGAATGTTAGCAAGACTGAGAAACATATGATCAGAAACTGAAACCTTTGCTTTCTTGATAAGTGACCAAGAGACATTGATGGAGAATCTGTTAGTATAAGGGGGAGGCCATAGACCAAACAGTGTTTAAATGCAAGGATGCTGGGACACAGCCCTGGGACAGTCTTGGTTCTGCCACTGGCCACTCTGTAAGACCAGGGAGGAGTTACATATGTCCTCTGTGGGAGGTATTATCATGAGCTTGATGAAGTAACGTGTGTGTGAAGCCCTTAGCATGCACTGGCGTATGCTTTCCAAACAGTGTCTTTTATATGTTACTGTTAAAATACATACAACATAGTATAGTGTCTAAGGCCGTCTTGATTTTAGCCAAAGGCTCAGGTAATGACTACAGATAGTGCTTCCCTTTCAGATCACAAGCTGACTCCTTTTGCCTGTGTGTCCCAAAGGTGAGCGATTTCACGTGGAGCCACGATGGGACGCAGGCGCTGATCTCGTATCGAGATGGGTTTGTCCTGGTTGGTTCTGTCAGTGGACAAAGACACTGGTCATCTGAGATCAACTTGGAAAGTCAAATCACCTGTGGCATATGGACGCCTGACGACCAGCAGGTAACACCTCTTGCACGTGATGTGTCATGTTCAAACCGCGTGAGCTGAGGGGGAAAGGCAGTAAGTATTAACACAGGGAGAGGGTGGGAAAGAGCCACCTCAAAAGGCTCGTAAAGAGTCACAAAGGAAAAGAGCACTGAGCTTGCCCAAGTAACAACCGACACAAAAATTTTATGTGAACCATAGATTGAGGAAATAATATGCCCTGTCAGTATTATAAACAGAGTTAAGAATTTAATTATACAAAATACTCATACAAAAGTATTTTAAAGTCTACAGAAAGAGCCAATTAATAAATGGATAATGGACATAAATTATTCCCAAAAGAGGTTCAGCTTGTCAGTAATCATGGTGTTCCCACCATGTATGTATTCTGGGGGAAAAAGCAAAATTATACAGTGAAGGTCTATTTTCACTTATTAACAGAAAAAGTGATATAGATGATTTTACTGATCATTCATAAGAGTTTAATTAAATACATATTCTCATTCATTGCTGGTAATAATATGCATTAGATCTTTGAGGAAGCAAAAATTTAATACAATTTTTAAGCAAGTCTTAAAAATTATCATCTGTTTTGATCTAGTAATATGCTTTAGGAATTTATCTAAAACAAAATAGGAAGAAAATAAAAGTTGAAGTCATTAAAGCATTTATGATAGTAAAAGTTTGGCAGCAGTCTGCTAGTATAAAAATGGTTAAGTAAACCGTGGTATAACCACTTAAAGGATCATATTGGAGTTCAGTAAGTTAGAGATTGTGGTTATAAAGATGATGTATAATCTAAAAGGGCTCTTGTGATATAGTGTTAAGAAGAAAGCCAGGATATGAAATTGTATGTATGGTGTGAGTACCACATCATAAAACAACCAAAGGAAACTACCCATCTTGTAAAAAGAACTGGAAGGAAATTAATCAAAATGTCACAAGGAGGTGGTTACTTTATGCTGATAAGCCTCGGGGTCATTTTTAAAACCTGATTTCAAATTTTCCTTTAATGTGCCTATTTTATATTCATGATAAGACAATATATAATAACCTAATAAAATCATATATTGATTATTTACTTATTTTTTTAAGTAAAACCTTTGTAAATATAAAACTTGTGTTTTCCAAGTACAGCAGAATCCATTAAATGCCAGGACATTTCACACTCAAGATTTCAGTTTAATTTTGGTAAAGTGTAATATGAAACCATAAATTTGAGGGGAACTTTTTTTTTAATGAATTGCTTGCCTGTAGTCACTGTGTATTTCATATTTACAGTTTTTTCAAGTAAAAATGTTCAATATTTTTTCCTCTTCTCAAAATTTTTGTTGTGAGAATTACAAAAGGTAGTCTGTTCTGAATTTCTGAGTCTCTTCCCTCACCCTCCCCTAGAGGCATCTGATTACCCAGTAGCATATGTGTGTTTCTCCGTGAAGCACTTGGGTTTATTTATCACATTGGTTTATTTCTGTAGGCTTCTGCTGTCCCTGCTGTCTGCTCAGAAGCTGCGTCCGCAGCCCAGTGAGTGACCTCACACACAGGCACTTAACCTCTCCCTGCTTCAGTTTCCTCCTCTGTGATGAGGGATGTGAATTATTTCCTGCCTAATTCCCAGGGCTTTTGTAATGACCAGATAAGGGAACACATGTGCAGGCACTTCAGACTATGTCAGAGGAAGTCTCGGCTTCACATTCTTCTCTCGCTTAGAGTGATGGAACCATGAGGCTCCTGTCTCGGTCCCCCGTGAGCTATGCCAACCAAATGACCCCAGCAGACTGCACACCTGGAGTGTGACAGGCATGGGGCCTGGAGATGCGGGGGACACAGTGGATGAGATGCCCGCTTACCTTTGAGGGCCTTGGGCTGCTCCAGGAGGCAGGCCCACAGGTGTCATGTGCTGCGTCCAGCGTGATTGCTGAGGGTAGCGGACAGCGTGGGCAGGATGGAGTGGAGATGGGCTGCAGCTTTGAAGCCCGGCTGAGGCCATGGACTTGGTTCCCTTGGCCGGTCGGCAGGACCTCAGAGCAGCTTTGCAGGTGGTTGGGCTCCTGGCCCATGCCTCAGTCTAGATGACTGTTTTTGTCGGTCTGTATTTAGAGCTAATGGATGAAGTTTCATTTGAGCAAAGTGCTCCATGGCCTTTCAAAAAATATTGCCGACCTTGGAGGAATTCAACACAGAGAAGAAATGAATAGATGCTCTGTGGGTCATGTGTGAACGGAAACATTCCTCCCTCTGTCTCGGTCATTCTTTCATATCTCTTGCTTGGTTTCAAAATTATTCATGGAAAAAGAGTATGAAGACAGTGTAGTGTTTGTAATGTAGTTAATAACCTTCTGTCTTTGATGTAAACAGCCTCCAGGATGCCCCCCCACCCCCGCCGCCACATCTTTCTTTTTTAATTTATGTTTTTGTTGCAGTATAATTGTTTTGCAGTGTTGGTTTCTGCTGGACAACAGCGTGAACCAACCACAAGTATACATATATCCCCTCCCTGTTGAGCTTCCCTCCACCCCCATCCCACCCCTCTGTGTCATCAAGCTGCTTCCTGTTAACTCTTTAAAATACAAGCAGTACTGTTTTACAAACAAGTGATTTTGAGATCTTGTATTTTCCTATTTGTCATATATATATATGTATATATATATATATATAATTTTTTTTTTTTTTCAGTTTTTTGAGGGGGGTGGTCTGGGTGGGTTGACACTGTGGCTCTTCAGACATAAACGTTTACAGATACGCAGTCAACTCGCATTGAGCCTTGGCCGAGTGTCGCTCGCTGTCGTAGCCTTCCAGCTGGCTCTGGAGAACCTGAGGCGTGTCTCCATTAGGAAAGGTAGGCGTGCTGGCAGGTGGTCCAGTCTGTGTCTCGGGGCAAACACCGCTCTCCTCAGAGGACACTGAGGATCTGTGCCCGCAAGAGCAGGATGGAGGAAAGAGCCTCAGACTTGGAGCTGACAAATTTAGGTTAAATGAAGAAAGAATTTTGTGGTCACAGTTCTGAGCAGAAAAGCACCAGAAGAAAACTCTCCCTCGTTTCCGCCCTTCCTAGGAGAACTGCAAGAAAGCAGCTCGCAGAACCAGTCCTCTGGGGCGGGGACCAGGGTTCTGCAGAGGACGTCTCAGGCTGGTGGCCTTGTCCCGTTCTTGTCTCAGTTGCCACTTCTCTGTCACAGCTCCCTCGAGAGGCATGTGATGGTCTGGGTGCACCAACTGTGTTTGGCTTCTTTTAAGGGACCTCAGGTGTCAAAGCCATGTGCCGTTGGGGCGAGTTAGCAACACGTTTTTCCACAGTCAGCGCAGCCCCTGATCAAACAGGGCTTGTTCCGTCCCGGCGTTTGCGGTTTCCCTCCCCTAGCCAGTTGCCCTTTCCACTGGACCCAGTCCTGGCCTGCTGGCCTGTCCTGCCAGCTTCCCCCGATTTCTTCTCAAGCTGCCTGCCCCCGGGCACTGGGGTCTTGGAACATCTTCTCCCTGGGCTCCTCCCTTGCTGTCTCCCAGCAGCCGCCCTCGGCTCCTGTACTCCTCTTCTCTTGCTGGGCTTCAGCCTCAGCCTCCCCCACCTCCCCCACCGCAAACACCCCCACCCCACCCCCCTCTTTTCTCCTGCCCTCGGGGTAATTTCTTCTGCTGCCTCATGTGCATCTCTAGCTTCCCAGCTCTGCTGTGCTCCCGTCTCCCTCTTTTCCTTTGCACCAAGCCCAGGCTGCCCACAGACCACCCCACCCCCCCCACCCCCCCCCCCCCGCTGCCCCGCCGCTGGAATCCCACATGGTCCGTGCTCCGCATCAGTCTCCACGCCCACCCTGCGCCTCTGTTGCTGATCATCTCCACACCAGGCGGGATTTGTGCTCAACTTCCCTTCTTCCTTTGTCTGTACCCTCTGCTTAGTCACTTAGCCCTATTGAGTCCACCTCCTGAATACTTTATTGCCAGGAATTATTTACTTGTATTGAAAAGTTACAGATGATTATTCTCAGGCTGACATCAGGGAAGATAGTTAAGGCTCCACGTGCCTAAATTCTGGAGTAGGGCTGGTGGATTTGGGGGCTCCCAAGTTCTTCCCAACTCTCCTTGTCTACGACTTCATCCCCGGGCTGGTGTCTTCTGTTGTGTCCAGTGGCTGCTTCTGCCAACCGGGCTGCCTTTTTCTTGGTTCATGTCCCGTGAGGGAATGAGTGGCTGTTCAGTTCTTTGAAGTCACTATAAGGTTCCTGTTGGCTGCAGCAGTGGCTTGCACACCGGGTGTGTTCCTCACGGAGTTGGGTGTGGCTGCCTTCCTGGGGCAGGGGGTGGCGGGGGCTCGGGGGGAGGAGGCGGAGAACACCCGGAGGAGCCCAGGGCAGCCCCACCCCTGTGAGTTTAGAGGTGATGTCAGGGTGTGACCCTGGTCCCTCTCTAGCTTCCCTTCCTGTTTTTCTTTTATTAAAGAGCTGTAGTTCTTAAAAGTCAAATAGTAGTGCTAGGTTTATAATGAATATTTTTTAAAAACACAAAACACTGAAACCAAGCACCACACAAGGGCCAACAAATTCCAGGGCAAGACATACCAAGCAAATTCTCCAGCAACAAAGGAACACAGCCCTGAGCTTCAAGATACAGGCTGCCCAAAGCCACCCCCAAACCATAGACATCTCATAACTCATTACTGGACATTTCATTGCACTCCAGAGAGAAGAAATACAGCTCCACCCACCAGAACACCAACACAAGCTTCCCTAACCAGGAAACCTTGACAAGCCACCTGTACAAACCCACACACAGCGAGGAAACGCCACAATAAAGAGAACTCCACAAACTGCCAGAATACAGAAAGGACACCCCAAACTCAGCAATTTAAACAAGATGAAGAGACAGAGGAATACCCAGCAGATAAAGGAACAGGATAAATGCCCACCAAACCAAACAAAAGAGGAAGAGATAGGGAATCTACCTGATAAAGAATTCCGAATAATGATAGTGAAACTGATCCAAAATCTTGAAATCAAAATGGAATCACAGATAAATAGCCTGGAGACAAGGATTGAGAAGATGCAAGAAAGGTTTAACAAAGACCTAGAAGAAATAAAAAAGAGTCAATATATAATGAATAATGCAATAAATGAAATTAAAAACACTCTGGAGGCAACAAATAGTAGAATAACAGAGGCAGAAGATAGGATTAGTGAATTAGAAGATAGAATGGTAGAAATAAATGAATCAGAGAGGATAAAAGAAAAACAAATTAAAAGAAATGAGGACAATCTCAGAGACCTCCAGGACAATATTAAATGCTACAACATTCGAATCATAGGGGTCCCAGAAGAAGAAGACAAAAAGAAAGACCATGAGAAAATACTTGAGGAGATAATAGTTGAAAACTTCCCTAAAATGGGAAAGGAAATAATCACTCAAGTCCAAGAAACCCAGAGAAGTCCCAAACAGGATAAACCCAAGGTGAAACACCCCAAGACACATATTAATCAAATTAACAAAGATCAAACACAAAGAACAAATATTAAAAGCAGCAAGGGAAAAACAACAAATAACACACAAGGGAATACCCATAAGGATAACAGCTGATCTTTCAATAGAAACTCTTCAAGCCAGGAGGGAATGGCAAGACATACTTAAAGTGATGAAAGAAAATAACCTACAGCCCAGATTATTGTACCCAGCAAGGATCTCATTCAAGTATGAAGGAGAAATCAAAAGCTTTTCAGACAAGCAAAAGCTGAGAGAATTCTGCACCACCAAACCAGCTCTCCAACAAATGCTAAAGGATAGTCTCTAGACAGGAGACACAAAAATGGTGTATAAACTCGAACCCAAAACAATAAAGTAAATGGCAATGGGATCATACTTATCAATAATTACCTTAAACATAAATGGGTTGAATGCCCCAACCAAAAGACAAAGACTGGCTGAATGGATACAAAAACAAGACCCCTACATATGTTGTCTACAAGAGACCCACCTCAAAACAGGGGACACATACAGACTGAAAGTGAAGGGCTGGAAAAAGATTTTTCCATGCAAATAGGGACCAAAAGAAAGCAGGAGTAGCAATACTCATATCAGATAAAATAGACTTCAAAACAAAGGCTGTGAAAAGAGACAAAGAAGGTCACTACATAATGATCAAAGGATCAATCCAAGAAGAAGATATAACAATTATAAATATATATGCACCCAACACGGGAGCACCACAATATGTAAGACAAATGCTAACAAGTATGAAAGGAGAAATTAACAATAACACAATAATAGTGGGAGACTTTAATACCCCACTCACACCTATGGATAGATCTACTAAACAGAAAATTAACAAGGAAACACAAACTTTAAATGATACAATAGACCAGTTAGACCTAATTGATATCTATAGGACATTTCATCCCAAAACAATGAATTTCACCTTTTTCTCAAGCGCACATGGAACCTTCTCCAGGATAGATCACATCCTGGGCCATAAAGCTAGCCTTGGTAAATTCAAAAAAATAGAAATCATTCCAAGCATCTTTTCTGACCACAATGCAGTAAGATTAGATCTCAATTACAGGAGAAAAACTATTAAAAAATCCAACATATGGAGGCTGAACAACACGCTGCTGAATAACCAACAAATCACAGAAGAAATCAAAAAAGAAATCAAAATTTGCATAGAAACGAATGAAAATGAAAACACAACAACCCAAAACCTGTGGGACACTGTAAAAGCAGTCCTAAGGGGAAAGTTCATAGCAATACAGGCACACCTCAAGAAACAAGAAAAAAGTCAAATAAATAACCTAACTCTACACCTAAAGCAACTAGAAAAGGAATAAATGAAGAACCCCAGGGTTAGTAGAAGGAAAGAAATCTTAAAAATTAGAGCAGAAATAAATGCAAAAGAGACCATAGCAAAAATCAACAAAACCAAAAGCTGGTTCTTTGAAAGGATAAATAAAATTGACAAACCATTAGCCAGACTCATCAAGAAACAAAGGGAGAAAAATCAAATCAATAAAATTAGAAACGAAAATGGAGAGATCACAACAGACAACACAGAAATACAAAGGATCATAAGAGACTACTATCAACAATTATATGCCAATAAAATGGACAACGAGGAAGAAATGGACAAATTCTTAGAAAAGTACAACTTTCCAAAACTCAACCAGGAAGAAATAGAAAATCTTAACAGACCCATCACAAGCACGGAAATTGAAACTGTAATCAAAAATCTTCCAGCAAACAAAAGCCCAGGTCCAGACGGCTTCACAGCTGAATTCTGCCAAAAATTTAGAGAAGAGCTGACACCTATCCTGCTCAAACTCTTCCAGAAAATTGCAGAGGAAGGTAAACTTCCAAACTCATTCTATGAGGCCACCATCACCCTAATACCAAAACCTGACAAAGATCCCACAAAAAAAGAAAACTACAGGCCAATATCACTGATGAACATAGACACAAAAATCCTTAACAAAATTCTAGCAATCAGAATCCAACAACACATTAAAAAGATCATACACCATGACCAAGTGGGCTTTATCCCAGGGATGCAAGGATTCTTCAATATCCGCAAATCAATCAATGTAATACACCACATTAACAAATTGAAAAATAAAAACCATATGATTATCTCAATAGATGCAGAGAAAGCCTTTGACAAAGTTCAACATCCATTTATGATCAAAACTCTCCAGAAAGCAGGAATAGAAGGAACATACCTCAACATAATAAAAGCTATATATGACAAACCCACAGCAAACATTATCCTCAATGGTGAAAAATTGAAAGCATTTCCTCTAAAGTCAGGAACAAGACAAGGGTGCCCACTTTCACCATTACTATTCAACATAGTTTTGGAAGTTTTGGCCACAGCAATCAGAGCAGAAAAAGAAATAAAAGGAATCCAAATTGGAAAAGAAGAAGTAAAGCTCTCACTATTTGCAGATGACATGATCCTCTACATAGAAAACCCTAAAGACTCCACCAGAAAATTACTAGAACTAATCAATGACTGTAGTAAAGTTGCAGGATATAAAATCAACACCCAGAAATCCCTTGCATTCCTATACACTAATAATGAGAAAACAGAAAGAGAAATTAAGGAAACAATTCCATTCACCATTGCAACGGAAAGAATAAAATACTTAGGAATATATCTACCTAAAGAAACCAAAGATCTATATATAGAAAACTATAAAACACTGGTGAAAGAAATCAAAGAGGACACTAACAGATGGAAAAATATACCATGTTCATGGATTGGAAGAATCAATATAGTGAAAATGAGTATACTACCCAAAGCAATTTATAGATTCAATGCAATCCCCATCAAGCTACCAACAGTATTCTTCACAGAGCTAGAACAAATAATTTCACAATTTGTATGGAAATACAAAAAACCTCAAATAGCCAAAGCGATCTTGAGAAAGAAGAATGGAACTGGAGGAATCAACCTACCTGACTTCAGGCTCTACTACAAAGCCACAGTTATCAAGACAGTATGGTACTGGCACAAAGACAGAAATATAGATCAATGGAACAAAATAGAAAGCCCAGAGATAAATCCACGCACATATGGACACCTTATCTTTGACAAAGGAGGCAAGAATATACAATGGATTAAAGACAATCTCTTTAACAAGTGGTGCTGGGAACTCTGGTCAACCACTTGTAAAAGAATGAAACTAGAACACTTTCTAACACCATACACAAAAATAAACTCAAAATGGATTAAAGATCTAAATGTAAGACCAGAAACAATAAAACTCCTAGAGGAGAACATAGGCAAAACACTCTCTGACATACATCATAGCAGGATCCTCTATGACCCACCTCCCAGAATATTGGAAATAAAAGCAAAAATAAACAAATGGGACCTAATTAACCTTAAAAGCTTCTGCACATCAAAGGAAACTATTAGCAAGGCGAAAAGACAGCCTTCAGAATGGGAGAAAATAATAGCAAATGAAGCAACTGACAAACAACTAATCTCAAAAATATACAAGCAACTCCTACAGCTCAACTCCAGAAAAATAAATGACCCAATCAAAAAATGGGCCAAAGAACTAAATAGACATTTCTCCAAAGAAGACATACAGATGGCTAACAAACACATGAAAAGATGCTCAACATCACTCATTATCAGAGAAATGCAAATCAAAACCACTATGAGGTACCATTTCACACCAGTCAGAATGGCTGCGATCCAAAAGTCTCCAAGCAATAAATGCTGGAGAGGGTGTGGAGAAAAGGGAACCCTCTTATACTGTTGGTGGGAATGCAAACTAGTACAGCCACTATGGAGAACAGTGTGGAGATTCCTTAAAAAACTGGAAATAGAACCACCTTATGATCCAGCAATCCCACTGCTGGGCATACACACTGAGGAAACCAGAAGGGAAAGAGACACATGTACCCCAGTGTTCATCGCAGCACTGTTTATAATAGCCAGGACATGGAAGCAACCTAGATGTCCATCAGCAGATGAATGGATAAGCAAGCTGTGGTACATATACACAATGGAGTATTACTCAGCCATTAAAAAGAATACATTTGAATCAGTTCTAATGAGGTGGATGAAACTGGAGCCCATTATACAAAGTGAAGCAAGCCAGAAAGAAAAACACCAATACAGTATACTAACGCATATATATGGAATTTAGAAAGATGGTAACAATAACCCTGTGTACGAGACAGCAAAAGAGACACTGATGTATAGAACAGTCTTATGGACTCTGTGGGAGAGGGAGAGGGTGGGAAGATTTGGGAGAATGGCATTGAAACATGTAAAATATCATGTATGAAACGAGTTGCCAGTCCAGGTTCGATGCACGATACTGGATGCTTGGGGCTAGTGCGCTGGGACGACCCAGAGGGATGGTATGGGGAGGGAGGAGGGAGGAGGGTTCAGGGTGGGGAACACATGTATACCTGTGGCGAATTCATTTTGATATTTGGCAAAACTAATACAATTATGTAAAGTGAAAAATAAAATTAAATAAAAAAAAAAACAGCACACAAAACACAAACTACCTTTCAGTTCCTGGTGCCATCCCTCCCGCTCCCAGGTTCTGCTCCCGTGGTCACCACTTTTGCTTGTTTCCCTCCAGATTTCTGAGTGGTGGGCTTATTTGTCAGCTTGATGTTTTTCAGCCTCGGGTGTTCTGCACTGACTTCCTACCTGGGAGATGAGGACTTGGCTCTCCCCCTATTCCATGGCCACCCACGTCCCCACCCCATCCCACTCGCCCAGTGTGCTCAGTCTTCCTGCTGAGGGCACACGTGACTCATCACAGAGCCAGGGTGGCATTGCCATCGTCACGCAGTCATTTGCATTTTCCAGAATTAGTCAGTTGCCTGACTTATTTGCTTGGTTGTCAGTGTACCGATCACGAACTAATCCTTCCACTCTCCAAACACTTGAAAGGCTCCTCTGAAGAGTTTCACTACCCCAAGCAGCGCATCCAACTCACTTGTTTCCTGGGCCCTCAGCCTGGACCGGTTGCTCTCGGCCTGCAGCACACCTGGAGCCTGAGCCCGTTCCTTCATCTCCCCCTGTTGATCTCAGACCAGCACCTGTATTTCTGTGGTTTGTCCCTTCATTTTGGTGGAACACGTCGTCAGAGTGTTGTGAATTTCAAGATGTGCTTTGTCTCTCTCACCAGTTTGGCTGGAACATGGTGGTCACTTTCCAACTCATCCTTTGCCTCCAAGGACTTGTCATAGCTCTGTGATATTTTCTTTTCGCTTTCAGGAAATCTTATTATTCAGGTGTCCTCTTAGATTGATGATTTGATTTTAATTCTTTTCTCTCCCAGTTTCTTTTCTTTGCCTAATGTAATTTTC
Organism: Bubalus bubalis; assembly: GCF_019923935.1. Taxonomy (NCBI): domain Eukaryota; kingdom Metazoa; phylum Chordata; class Mammalia; order Artiodactyla; family Bovidae; genus Bubalus; species Bubalus bubalis. The sequence continues at coordinate 9,209,007 of NC_059166.1, read as the reverse complement.
TAGGTGATGTGCTGAGCTATATACTCCAAGTTTTCTTTGACTTTGAAAAAATTAATGCTATCACATTTTTAACTTTTTGGAGCTCTATTTTTGTTTTCTGATTAGATTATGATCTGTTCTTTTTAATATATATATATATATATAATTCTTATTTCATGGAGGACAAAACAATGTGAGATGTTGAGTTTTTGAAGTATTCTTCTGCATTCTTCATTGTCTTTCTTTTCCATGTTCTTTCTGGTTTGGTTTTGGCTTCTCTTTTTCATATTAGATGCTTTTCTCAAATGTGTGGTGATCCTTGGTTGTCTCCTCATATTTGTAATGTGGATACTAAAAAGTAAAGCCTGGGAGGTGGGGTAGTGAGTGAACCTTTCCTTCTGCTTGGAAGACCCATCTGGACTTCAGAGTCTTGTACTATCTTCCCTACCATGGCAGTGTTGGAGGTTGGCTGCCTGTGGGCCTTACCCGGTGGCTGAACTGGACTCACTTTTATCATTGAATTGCTGGGTTTTTCACCATAGACCCCTGAGCTGTGTCTGCGCCTTCTGTTCAGCCCCTTCTGAGAGTAAGATGCGCACTCGTCTGCCTGGGAGGGGAGGAGATGTGGCGGGTTAGCCGTTCCTTTTCAAGACGTCAGCCAGTCCACTTTGGGAAGGTGAGGTGGAATCAGCTTTCTCTTGTGCTTTTCGCTGCAGGTTTGGGCTTCAGCTGGCTCTGGTCTGTTCTGTCGCTTACCATGTACCTGTCTGCTGTCCACTCTCTTAAGCGTTGACTTCTCTGTCTGCTGACTTACTGTCTCCAGTTCTCTGTGAGAGTTTTACACTTGTTACACGCAACTGTGTGGGTTTTGGGGAAGGTGTCAGTTCATCCTGCAAACCCTCATGCATTTCCAGGCTTCTCTCTGCCCAGCTGCCTCCTTCACACTCGCCCTAGTGGACTAGTTTCCTGAGCTCACATTGCTTTTCTACCTTCACACAGGCTGTTCCTTCTGCCCTTGCCCCTCTTCTGTCCAGTCAGCTCCCCCGGCCTTGGCACCTGGGGATGATCCAGCCCTGGCCTCGCCTGAGGACTCTCCGTGTCTCCTCGCATCTTTGGGTGCCACACAGACGTGAGAGGAATTCTTGGTTTACCCTACAGAGCCTGCCCTGGGGGGACCCTGCATACATTTTTCATCATAACTCTTTAGTCTAATTTTTTGTTTTTTTCAAATCTATTGACACTTGTGTGGAATCTTTCATTAGTTAAGGCTGGTTGATTGTTGTTTTTTTTTTAGGTTCTGTGGTTATCCCTTCTTTAGAAAGCAGTTTGATTGAGGATCCTAATAACTGAATTCTTCCTCTTTCTCAAATCCAAAAACAGTTCCTAAATGTGATCATTGTTGGTTTAATCCTGATCCATGATATAGAAAATTCAACTCAGTGACAGGTATTAGCTGCTAGGATACTCTACCAAGAAAATCCATGTGGTTCCTTTGAGAACACTCTGCAAGATTGTGTGTGTTTGTGTGCTCAGTCACATCTGACTCTGCGACCCTGTGGACTGCAGCCCACTGGGCTCCTCTGTCCTTGGGATTTCCCAGGCAAGAATTCTGCAGTGGGTTGCCATTTCCTTCTCCAGGGGATCTTCCCGACCCAGGGATCGAACCCAAATCTCTTGCATCTCCTGAATTGGCAGGAGGATTCTTTACCATTGCGCCCCAGAGCCGTGGTGTCAGGATTTTCAGAAGATTCAGTGTTCCCATTGCCTGGCATGTGTCCCTGTGGTACTGCCCGAGGGCAGTGGGATAGGATTGATGGCATCTTCACAGACCACCCGCCCTCAGATTCTTTACCTCTTTTCTTCCTGTGTCATAGCTGGCCCCTCTATTTCCAGCTCTTTGATCTCTTCTCTACAGTAATGAGAACTCTTTTAATCCTGTGCCAACAGACTCTTCAGAGTTAATCTGGAATTCTCCTCTTTCCCCAGTGTGCCTAAGACCCCTGTTCATTTTTTTCACCGTTACACGGGGGTTGTAAGTGAATGATGTACCGCAGTTACTCTATTGCAGACCTTGGTCTCCATGGTACGGGGTGGGGCGGTGCACGGCCTCACTGGGATACTCAGTGTATAGTGCATAGTTGTTATTAATAGTTACTCTTCTTGTATGGGGGAGTGAAGTCAGGAACAACAGTTCACCATCTTGGTGACATCCCTCCCAATAAAAACTCATGATGAACATCCCAGAATTACATTTTAGGAAGTCTGTAGTCGCAGGAGGGAAACTCTAAGGCTCATTGCCTTCAGTGAGGACACAAGTCAGCATTTTTAAAAAATCATGAAGGCAGGAACTTGCTTTTCATAAAATTTGGAAGTACTGATCATTACTTTGTAGAGTTTATCCAGGCCATGACAGATACAAACTATGATTAAATTATTCAGCCGAGGTTATCCAGTGATGCTTGTGAACTTAGAAAACAGGAGAACAATCCTTTACAATAGAAGGGAGAGAAGTAGAGTTATGAAAATTGCCCTGTTTAGAAGGTAGTTTGATGTGAAGTGAGAATTCTTCACCTAATACATATTTGACTTTAGATTTCTATGAGTAATGTTTGTTTATATATTAAGTTTTTTAAAGGAGGTCTTAAATACTTTAACAGACCTAGTATTTTCTTAGACACTTTAAGCCATGATTTCAAATAAACTTGAAGGCCTTGTTGTGAGGTTGGTACATCCTAAACAGCCCCAAGAGAAGACTTAGCATTTTTTAGGTCTTAGCACATGTAGATATGAGAGGGGTGAAATCTTTGCCTCTGGCCTCCATCCTGAAGTTTTGTTGTTTTTGTTGTTTTTAATCTAGGAAGAGAGAAGATTTCTTTTTGCTTCTGAATACAAATTGTAGGTAGATCCCAGTTCCTCTTAGCAGCTGAAAGGAAGTTTTTCACAGAACATAGTCCTTCCTGGTCTCTGCTGATGCGATCTGTGAGCCACCAGAGTTTTTGCAACAATGTTAACTGCAGACAGGACCACGATGCGGACAGCAACAGGGAAAATCACTAAAAGTGCCCTTTGTGCCTCTGTGACATCTATGAAATGAAAACTGGTTTTTCTGTACATAATTTGTAAGAAATATTGATATGACCTTTATTGCTCATTTGGAGTAGAGTCAGGACTTGAGTGATACGGCAAGATTATTCAAAGGGTATTTCAGTGCAGGATTAGTTTATTTAATTCTAATCATTTTAAAAACAAAATATTTAAATCATCAGTATACAGCATCTTTTCAGAGATATTAATTGATGAAAAAGGAACTATTATGATACTGCTGCTGCTGCTAAGTCACTTCAGTCGTGTCCGACTCTGTGCGACCCCATAGACGGCAGCCCACCAGGCTCCCCCGTCCCTGGGATTCTCCAGGCAAGAACACTGGAGTGGGTTGCCATTTCCTTCTCCAATGCATGAAAGTGAAAAGTGAAAGTGAAGTCATGTCTGACTCCTAGCGACCCCATGGACTGCAGCCTACCAGGCTCCTCCGTCCATGGGATTTTCCAGGCGAGAGTACTGGAGTGGGGTGCCATCGCCTTCTCCAATTATGATACTAGCATGTGCTTAAAGCTTTAATGCATTAGTCAGTGGGAAAAAATAACTCTTCATTTAATTTTGAAATGTAAGGTAGCGTGGTAGGCTACAGTCCATGGGATCGCAAAGAGTCGGGTACAACTGAGCAACTTTCTCTCTTCTTTCTAAGGTTATGAAGTACCAGCATACAAGTCAAGTAGATTTGCTAACTCCTTCAAAGTATTCCAAGTAATAAATGATTCTGTAGGGTTTTTTAATTCGATAATTTTTAAAACAGATTATAAAAAATTCAGTAACATCAAAAATAGAAACAAAGAACATATATTCATGACATTTGCTATTTTATCCTTTATTTTTTTTCTGTGCTGTATTTAAGGCAGATCCCAGATCACATGTCCTCTCACCCATACTTACTTCAAAATAAATCTCTTCAAAATGTGGATTTCCTGCCATAATCACAGTGCTGTTATCTGTCACAACCACCTCTTTACTTTGAAGAAGGTTCTTGTCAGATTAAAGTAAATGATTTGTCTGGGGCTTGGATTGACTGTGGCTTTAAAGGAGGACATCTGTTGTGTCCAGGAGATGGGTATTTATTCTCAAGTGTCTCTGTGTCTTGTACTGTAAGATCAAAAGCGGTTTATAAAGGAAACTTTAAAAAGCAACATAAATCTTTACATTCTCAGCTAAAAATATGATATTGCCACCATATTTTTATAAATGAAAAGTAATTTACTGATATCTGACGTATAAGAAATGACTGTCTTATAGGTGAGACCCACTCATTAACGGGGGAAAGCCAGACTTAATAAAACCAAAATAAAAGGAATCACAATTTGGTATTTGCAAGGAGTTTCTTGTTCACTGTAAGAAAACGTTTTCCTCTGCTGGCTGTGTTAGTGCTGGTTTGAGGGATGAGCCTGCACCTAGCCCCTTCAGTAGTAATCATAGGAGCTCTGTAGGCCTTAGATTGCCTGTGAAGACTTGGAAGCCATTGTGCTAACTCAATGAAAGAAGCACATGGAAATCTCTCTCACACAAGCTCTGGTATTTAAATTATTTATTGCTATTACTATTTTTAATCTGCAGACTCACTAGAGTAATTACTCAGTGAACCAGTCTTATTCTGGAGAAGAGACCCTCGATGAAGAGTGAACTATAAGCAGGTTAAAGGCCCTGGGGAGTAGAGATCCTGCCTACTTGTGGAAACATAGCTTTGATATTAGATTTAATCTGACCAGTGGAAAAAGTGATTCTCCTCCCTCCCTTCCCATTCGATTTTCCCATGACTTTTTAGTGGTGCATGTACTAAAAAAGTACTGTAAAAGGGAAGCTCATCTTTATTTTAAGCCCTGAACTGAACACATATAGAAATGACTCTTGCCAAAAACATGCAAGGAGGATGTAAGTAATAATTAAGGAAAATAATGGAAACATACACAGGAAAGGAGATCAGGAGATGGCCGCCACCCTTTATGGCTATCTTTGTACTACTGTTAATACTGTTTAAAGTTTTTTGGATTTTGCTTGTGTGTATGTGTGTTGTAGATATCCTATTGAGTGCTTCATAGGAGAAAATAGTATTTTTTTAGCAAAAATAGGCCAAACTACTGTGTACTATTTTGTGCTGTTTTGGTTGAGTGACACTGGTAACTAAGATGTTTAAAAATTAAGTTGCTCTTTGTTATCTCTGAACTCAGATCATTGAAGAATTACTGTATAGAACACTCAGTATAGGTGAATTTAAAATACACTAAATAAAAACTTTCTTGAAATTTTTTAAGTTAAGAGTGAAAGATGGGAGGCAGTTATTTGTGTACGCTGGCTCTTATTAAATACATCATCTAAAGATTATATTCAACAAAAGTGATGTTAGCAGAATGGCAGAATAGCAAGCTCTGGAACCTCCTTTCTTCAACATACAGACCAAATCAATAATATACTGACCAATTCCCTTTGTGAGAAATCCAGAAGCTAGTTAAGAGGCTTTTGTACCCCTAATGTGTTATGAAACTGCCACATCAGAGCTGGTAGAAAAACTTGATTTGCCATAATCACTAAGTGCCATATAATTGGGAGAAAAACCCCAGCTTCAAGCTGACCCTGGGAAGAGAAGGAAAGAACTGGATCATGTGTCCGATGTTTTGATTTTTTTCTGGGTGTGGCCTAAGCCACTGGCTTCTATCTTACCTGTCTCAAAGGGCTGATGGAACACCAGGGGCCACTGAGAAAAAAGATGACAGTTTGAACTAGCATGCTCAACACAGCCCCTTCTCCTGGCCCAATACAGAGTGAGCTGGTAAGGAAGTCCCAGATTTCAGCTACTATGTTAAAAGCAGTGGGTAGGAAAGAGTTGGACCGTGTATCCAGTGTTCAGATTTCCTTAGGGCTGCCCAGGGGACTGGCTTTTGAATTTGAGCACTGACAGGACCCAGCATACTCCATACATCTTGGGTCACTCTGAACAAAGATAGTGGTTTGGACTAGTATGATGGTTGGAGCGACTTCCAGAGTCACTAAACAGGCTGAGCAGTGAGAGTCTTCTTTTTCACAAGCCTAGTCCAGGAAAATTGGGAGAAGTGGTAATTTTGTCTGATGCACAGACATCAACATAGAGAGTCAAGAAAAATTAAGAAACAGGGAAATAAGTCCCAAAGGTATAAGATAAATCTCCAGAAACTGACCCCAGTGAAATGGAGATATAAAATTTACCTGACAGAGAATTCACAATAGCAGTCATAAAGATGCTCAGTGAGTTAAAGAGAAAATGCATGAACCAAGTGAGACTTTCAAATGTTTTTAAAGTGGTTTTTTAATTAGAAATTAAGTAGCTGATGTGTATGATAACTGAAATGAAAAAATACACTGGAGGGTTTCAGCAGCAGATTAAATGAAGCAGTGGAAATAATCAGCAAACTTGAAGATGGATCATTGGAAATTATTTAATCAGAGGAGAAAAAAGAAGTGAAAGCATGAAGAAAACTTGAGAGACTTGTGGGATACCATTACATGGACCAATATATGTATTATGGGAGTCTCAGAAGAAAAGAGAGAGAAAGGGGAAGACTGCTTACCCAAAGAAATAATTGCTGAAAACTCTCCAAATCTGGGGAATAGACATACAGATTCAGTGATCCTCATGGTTCCCAAATAAGATGAACTTAGAGAAGTACAAACCAACACACATCATAATCAGGTCGTCAAAAGTCCAAAGACAAAGCAGATTTTAAAATCGGCAAGAAAAAAAGTAACTTGTCTCATGTAAGGAGAACTCCATAAAGCTATTAGTGAACTTTTCAGTAGGAACCTTGCAGTCCAGAAGGGGATGTGACTATATATTCAAAATGCTAAGTGAAAAAACTACCAATCAAGAGTACCTTGCAAAACTGTACTTCAAAAGTGATAGAGAGATAAAGGCTTTCCCAGACACACAGAAGCTAAGTAGTTCATCACCATCACTGCAGATGGTGATTGCAGCCATGAAATTAAAAGACGCTTACTCCTTGGAAGGAAAGTTATGACCAACCTAGATAGCATATTCAAAAGCAGACACATCACTTTGACAACAAAGGTCCGGCTAGTCAAGGCTATGGTTTTTCCAGTGGTCATGTATGGATGTGAAAGTTGGACTGTGAAGAAAGCTGAGTGCTGAAGACTTGATGCTTTTGAACTGTGGTGTTGGAGAAGACTCTTGAGAGTCCCTTGGACTGCAAGGAGATCCAACCAGTCCATTCTAAAGATCAGTCCTGGGTGTCCTTTGGAAGGACTGATACTAAAGCTGAAACTCCAGTACTTTGGCCACCTCATGCGAAGAGTTGACTCGTTGGAAAAGACTCTGATGCTGGGAGGGATTGGAGGCAGGAGGAGAAGGGGATGACAGAGGATGAGATGGCTGGTGGCATCATTGACTCGATGGACATGAGTTTGAGTGAACTCCAGGAGTTGGTGATGGACAGGGAGGCCTGGCGTGCTGCAATTCATGGGGTCGCAAAGAGTCGGACACGACTGAGCAACTGAACTGAACTGAACTGATATCACTTTTAGATATAATAAAACTTAAAAGATAAATATTAAAAATGACTGTGTCAATGAATACACAATGTAAAAATATACAAATTGTGACATCAGTAACATAAAATGCAGTGGAATGAAATAATTAGAAGTAGAGTTTTTTATGCAACTATAGTTGTTAGGAGTTTAATAAAATAGACTGACATTAGCTATAATTTCTTTCATATAAGCTCCATGTGAACAAAGAAGATACTTCTAGAGATATGAAAAAGAAGAAGAAATCCAAGCATATGAATATAAAAAAAATTTCAACGAAACACAAAGGAAGATAGCAAGAGAGGAAAAGAGGAACAAACGAACTAAAACATTGACAGAAAACAGTTAACAAGATAGTAATAATAAGTCCTTCCCTATTAATAATGACTTTAAATTTAAATGAATTAAACTCCCTATAAAAAGACACAAAGTAGCCGGTCTGCTGAAAAAAACAAAAATAAGATCCAACTATATGCTACCTGTAGAAGATTCACTTCAGATTGAAGATCATATATAGGCTGAAAGTGAAGAGATGGAAAAAGATATTCCATGCAAATAATGACCAAAAGAACAAAGATGACTATATCACACAGAATAGATGTTAAGGACTGTCACAAGAGATAAGGAAAAACATAAAGGCAAAAGGGTCAACTTACCAGTAAGAAGGAACAATTGTAAATATATATGCATATATATGCATGCACTAGTAGAGCACCTAAATATATAGAACACTCAATTATTATATAAAGCAAACACTGACACAAGTGAAAGGAGAAATACTAGAAATACTAAGGTTGGTGAGAAGGTAATTCGGATTTTGGACCATGAATTTAAAATCATCATAACTAAGCTGAAACATGTGTATTAATCAAAATAGGAACCATTACAGTCAACACATTTTTACAAATGAGAAATGTTTCTTTATTACTGTAGCATAAAAATTCATGCTTCAGGATTCAGCAGACTCTTGGAAAGCATTTTCTGCCTCCTGCTGGTTGTGGAGGTATTTTCCCTGAAAAAGGTTGTCAAGATGCTTGAAGAAGTGATAGTAGGTTGGCGAGAGATCAGGTGAATAGAGTAAATGAGGCAAAACTTAATAGCCCAATTCATTCAACTTTTGAAGCATTAGTTGTGCGACATGTGGTCGGGTGTTGTCATGGAGAATTGGACTCATTCTGTTGACCAGTGCTGGCTGCAGGCCTTGAAGTTTGGTGCATCTCATTCATTTGCTGAGCATACTTCTCAGATGTAATGGTTTCACTGGGACTCAGAAATCTGCAGTGGATCAGACTGGCAGCAGACCACCAAACAATGATTATGACCTTTTTTGGGTGCAAGTTGGCTTTAGGAAGTACTTTCGAGCTTCTTAGTTAGCCCCTGAGATGGTCATCACTGATTGTCATGTAAAATGACACATTTCACCACATGTCATAATCCAGTTGAGAAATGGTTCATTGTTGTGTAAAATAAGAGAAGACAACACTTCAATACAACAGTACTTTTTAAAATTTTGGGTCAGCTCATGAGGCACCCAAGTATGAGCTTATGGACTGTAGCTTGCCAGGCTCGTCTCTCCACAGGATTCTCCAGGCAAGAACACTGAAGTTGGTTGCCATGCCCTTCTCCAGGGATCAAACCCACGTCTCTTATGGTTCCTGCACTGGCAAGTGGGTTCTTTACAACTAGCGCCACCTGGGAACCCCTTCCCCTTTCCAGTTTGCTTCAAACGCCTAATGACTGTAGAATGGTCGACATTGAGTTCTTCAGTGACTTCTTGTGTAGTTGTAAGAGGATCAGCTTCAGTGACTCTCTCAGTTGGTCGTTGTCAACTTCCAGTGACCAGCCGCTGCTCTCCTCATCGTCGAGGCTCTCGTCGCCTTTGCATAGCTTCTTGGCTCACCACTGCATTGTGCATCCGTTACAGTTCCTGGGCCAGATGTGTTGACATTGTGAGTTGTCTCTGCTGCTTTACTACCCATTTTGAACTCGAATAAGAAAATTGCTCAAATTTGCTTTTTTGTCTAACATCATTTCCCTAGTCTAAATAAATATAAAACAAACAGCAAGTCATTAGCAAAAAAATAAAGTGAAAAATGCACATTAAGATGATGTATAACATAACCACATTTAAGAATGTATTTTAATATCAAACAGCAAAGTTGAACAATGCAAAACCACAATTAACTTCTGCAGCACCCTAAACAGACAGCAATCCAGTAACATAGAAGACTTCACTGTCGCTCTCAATACTGGATAGAACATACAGATGGAAAATCCATAGAGAAACAGTGCCCTTTGACAACTATATAAACCAAGTAGACCTAACAGATATGTGTGTTTTTTTAATTTCAAACACTACATCAAGTTTGTTTAAATAATTATATACGTGGTATAATATGTCACATACTGCTTCCATCAGTTCTTTGGTGCTCAGCTTTCTTTATGGTCCAGCTCTCACATCCATACATGAGTACTGGAAAAACCATAGCTTTGACTAGATGGACCTTTGTCAGCAATGTAATGTCTCTGCTTTTTAATATACTATTGTTGGATCATATGGTAGTTCTATTTTTAACTTTTTAAGGAACCTCCATCAGTGTTCTCCATAGTGGCCATACCAATTTACATTCCGAACAACAGTATAGGAAGGTTCCCTTTTCTCCACACCTTCTCCAGCATTTATTCTTTGTAGATTTTTAAAATTTTTATTTATTTGTTTAGTTCTGACTGTGCTGAGTCTTCACTGCTGCGCAAGGCTCTTCTCTAGTTGTGGTGAGCGGGCCGCTCTCTAGCTGCGACGCGTGGGCTTCTCACTGTGGCTTCTCTGTTGCAGAGCACAGACAGGCTCTAGGATGTGCATAACTCAGTGGTTATGGCCCGCGGGTGGCGTAGTTGCGGCTCCCAGGCTCTAGAGCACAGGTTCAGTACTTGGGGCACACGGGCTTAGCTGCTCCGCAGCATATGGGGTCTTCCCTGATCAGGGCTTGAAGCCATGTCTCCTGCATTGGCAGATTCATCAATGAGCCACCAGGTAGGTCCTGTTTGTAGATTTTTTGATGATGGCCTTTCTGACTGGGTATGAGGCGATACCTCATTGTCGTTTTGATTTGCAATTCTCTAAAAACGATGTTGAATGTCTTTTCATGTGCCTCTTGGCCCTCTGTATGTCTTCCTTGAAGAAACATCTGTTTAGATCCTCTGCCCATTTTTTGATCGGGTTGTTTGGTTTCTTGGATATTGGGCTCCACGCGCTGTTTGTAAATTTTGGAGATTAATCTGTTGTTGGTTGCATCATTTTCTCCCATTCTGTAGGTTGTCTTTTCATTTTGCTTGTGGTTTCCTTTGCTATGCAAAAGCTTTGTAATAAGGTCCTACTTGTTTATTTTTGTTTTATTTCCATTACCCTAGGAGCTAAATTGAAAAAGTTACTACTATCATTTATGTCAGTGTTCTGCCTATTTTCTTCTAAAAGCTTAATAGTATTGGGCCACCATCACCCTGATACCAAAGCCAGATGAAGACACTGTAAGGAAAGAAAATTACAGACCAATATCCCTAATGAACATAGATGCAAAAATCCACAACAAAATACTAGCAATCTGAGTGAAACAGCTCATTAAAAGAATCTCACACAACAGTCAAGTGGGATTTATCCCTGGGATAACAAGATGTTCACCATATAAAAATCAATCACTGTGATACACCCATTAACAAAATACAGGATAAGAACCATATGGTCATCTCAGTAGATGCAGACAAAGCATTTGACAAGATTCAGCACCCCGCCTCCCTCCTCTTCCCCTCTCCCATTCTCCCTTTAAGATGCCCAGTCATGTCTGCACAAGTGGAAGTTGAGATCAGCTCCTTGTCCTGCAGTAGTGATTCCTGGATAAAATCTGATCTTGCCTCCCTGACTGGTGCTGGCTTCACTGACCTTCGACAGCAGCCATGGGCGCTGTTGGGCCTGCCCGCATCACTTCGCACCCTGACCTCTTCTGTTGAGTCACAAGGTTATCAGTTTCCTCAGACAAGGAAATCATTTCCTTTTAGCCCTTTTGTTAAGGAAGTTTATTAGTAGCCACAGAAAAAAATGACTATTTCTACATAATGAGAAATGTATTTAGGTATTTATTGAAAGAGTTGGAACCTTTTGAAACAGGAAAGGATTTGAGAACTCATCTAATACAACTTTTTTTAGATGAAGACGAGAACAGTACTCAGGAAGGCAAATGATCAAATTCAAAGTGACATAAGTAGTTAGGAATCAAAATAGAACCATACCCCTAGCAAGCCAACTCCCAATTCTGAGTTCTTTGCAAAGGAAAGCATGTTTTGCCGGTAGACTTAAGACGATCTTCAGCAAACAGGCCCAGCACATTTCATCCAGCTCCAAAGATCTGATAATGGAGCTGTATTCCTGAACCTTTTCTCTCTACTTCATTCCATGTGTACTTAAGTATATTTCAATAGCATACTCACATGGTATATTATCCTAAATGTTCAGAAGGATATATGATGAAAAGTTCCCTTTCTCCCCACTATCCCCAGCCACCCACTTCTGTCCCCAGAGGTGATCGGTGTTTCCAGTTACTTGTGTGTCCTTCCAGAGGTATCCTAGTTAAATGTGTTTTTAAATTACTCCTGTAGTCAGACTGTTCCCCTCCACTCCCCAGAAATAATGTGTAGGTGTCTTAAAAGGATGAATAAACTTTAAAATGGAACCTGAAAGATTTGGGGAAGAATGTTATAGCAATGAAAATCATTTAATGTTAAATTCAGTACTTGAGGTGGATAGACTATCTCCTTCTCTGAAAATCTTTAAACATAGAGTAGGTGCTCTTCTTTATAGGTTAGTTTATAAGCAGTTATCCTGCAGTGAGGAGATGAAATGACTTCAAAATTACATGTTTAGCCCAAAGATACAAATTTTTATTATTGCTGTTTGGGCTAGATTTCTTTCCCATGTTTATCAGAATAAGTCTTAAAATGCCTGTTTTAGAAATGATTATTAGAATCAATTGTGAAGTTATAGTTTATCCTTTTTTTTGAACCAGGAAATACTCTGTTAATCAACTGAGCAATTCTGTCCTTTACAACTGTCTGATGTCAGTGGCTGAAAAAATACTGAAAAATATTAGTCACAAAATGCTCAAATCTGGCCTTGAAGCACATTTGAAAGCTAGTGTTTTGAAGCTGACAGGATGGTCTTTCAGAACAAAAGTGTTACTTCAGTGCAGCTCAGGACAGAAGATTCCTGCCAAGGAGCAAAGGGGCGTTACCACGCTTTCCTCCCGTCCTCCCTGCGTGGCCGTGCATGACGCTTGACACTGCACTTGACGCCAGCTGCAGGCCTTCCTCGGACGTGTTGTGGGTTTGCTTTCAGACCATTGCGCTGCAATGAGTCAGATACATGTTTTGGTTTCCCAGTGCATACAAAAATCATGTTTATACTATACTGTAGTCTATTAAAAGTATGCAATAGCATTATGTCTAAAAGAAAAAAATGTATATCCTTTAATTTTAAAATACTTTATTGCTAAAAAGAAAAATGCTATCATCTGAGCAAGTGGTAATCTTTTTGTTGGTGGAGGGCCTTGTCTCAGTGTTGATGGTTGCTGACTGCTCCGGGTGGTGGTTGCTAAATGCGGGGGTGCCTGCGGCCATTTCTAAAATGAGACAGCAGTGAAGCTTGCCACATGAATTGGCTCTTCCTTGCAGGAACCATTTCTCTGTAGCATGCAGTGCTATGTTTGATAGCTTTCTATACAGAGGAGAACTTCTTTCAAAATCAGTCAGTTCCCACAAACCCTGCTATCAACTAAGTTTATGTCATATTCTAGAGCCTTTGTTGTCATTTAAATAATCAAGTTTACCATCTTACATAGACCTGGTTTCCCAAAAGAATTACAATAGTAATATCAAAGGTCACTGGTCACAGATCACCATGACAAATATAATAATGAAAAAGTTTGAAATACTGTGAGAATTATCAAAATATTACACAGATACACAAAGTAACCAAATCATATTGGAAAAACAGCATAGACAGACTAGCTTGATGCAAGGTTGCTACAAACCTTTAGTTTAAAAAAAAATACAATATATGCAAAGTATAATAAAATAAGGTATGCCTGCAGTCGGAATTTGTAATAACTTTGTCATCCTCTCCCCCAGCTTTAAATTGATTTAACAAAAGCAAATAAATGGGAAAAATCAACTCCTTTTGTGACTAGTTTGTATGCTACTCGTTGAACTCTACTGCATTTACAGAAGCATATATTTTTGTAGTTGAAATTTCCTAACATGATCTTTATTCAAGCATGTAGATGAGGACCAGTCTCCAGAGATAAAGGTACTGATGATACATCATCACTGGTTGCAAAACATGAATCTTTTGAATGATTTTCTGTCTTCTTCCTACGGCTTAGTTCATTTTAAATTGCTGGTGATAATTGTGTTACATTTTAAAATGATTACATCTAAAAATAGTTTAGAATGGAGAGATTATATGTGGATACCATAATTTTTAAAAAGCATTGCAATGGTATTAAACACTGCCCTGAAGCAGTGTCCCCTGTCCAGAGGGACAGCCATTGAACCCAAGGGCTGGCAGGTTTCTACCACCTTTGGTTCTTAGTGTACATATTACAGAGGGAGCATTATTTCCACCCCTCGGTGAAGCCTGCAGTCCAACAGAAATAGTAAGGGACATATGAGACAGAAATTTAAATTATCTATAACTAAAAGTGTTTTGGAGGCCAGTTTTATGGGAAAATTTGAGCATTGATCTAGTTAAAAGAAGAAAAGAAAGAAGCTGTTCATGTGTAGGAAAACTCGGGCAAAGGCTAAAGCTTTGGGCAGAAATGCATTTACTGAGAGTCACTGAGCGTCCACTGGTGACTGGCAGCAGGTGAGAGCCTATGGCCACAGACCTGCCCTCGGGAAGCTCATGGTGCCGCAGAAACAGAATACTGTAGGGACCATGGCTAGAGTGAGGACAAGTCTGTGTGGTGGGTCTCAAAAGCCTTGACAAGTGATGTCTGAGTCCCTGTTACATACCAGACCCTGTACTGGACACCGGAGATAAAGCACAAACCATAGTCTCTGCCGGCAGAGGACCTGCTGTGTGTGTTGGCCCGGGGGACAGACGAGGTCATGCACCTCATCAGGGACAGGTTGACTCTGACGGGCCTGGCCTTTAACACATCCGGGAGTCAGAGGCTGGCAGGCAGTTGGAGTGTGTGAGTCTGGAGCTTAGGGGAATGGCCTGGACAGGGAGCAAGCCAGGCCATGGACAGGACTGTGACCTCCTAGAGAAGGGAAAGGGTCTGGGCCAAGCCTAAAGGAGGAGACCGAGCCTGGGCAAGAGGAGCCAGACCAGTCTGTCCTGAGCCCCAGAAGTAGGGAGGAGAGGCTGCAGAGAGTGATGCCTTTGCCCATATGTGTATTCCTTATTGTTTAGACTTTGCTGTCTTGTTCCTTTGAAGTCCTTGGCTTGGAGAAGCTTTATCTATTTCAAAGTGATGAGGCATTTAAAGAACTTGTAATAGAGGAGATCTTCAGAAATCTGATTTTATATCACATCAGTGTTCTTCAGTTATCTGACATATACCTGTGGCGGATTCATTTTGATATTTGGCAAATCTAATACAGTTATGTAAAGTTTAAAAATAAAATAAAATTAAAAAAAAAAAAATAAAAAAAAAAAAAAACAACAGAGTAACTTCCTCCATCACTGCTTGACAGCTCGAGCGTCAGGGATGCCTTTTTCCTTCTCCCTGATCTTAATAGTGCATTAACTTCCAAGAGAGCTGCAGTCAGAGTTGATTAATGTTGGGGAATTTGGAGGCTGGTTCTCTTGTCCTCTTTTGCTTTAGTGTGATGTTGAACACTGAAAACTCATTAAGCCACCAGTCCTTCATTCAGGAATTAGATGGTGTCTGTTCTCCATAATGGAAAAATGTGTTACTCAAACGATGCTTCATTTCCTCCCTCCCTTCACAGAGGCTGCTGTGTGTCCTCTGAGGACAGGCCCTGGGGAGAGCGCAGTGAGAGCAGACACAGTCCATGTCCTCAAAAGCTTATGTCTAGCACGGGAGTCAGACAGATCAGATAGCCACACAGTAAGACACAAGAATAGTGAGGATCCCATGCCAGCAGAGACTGGGAACTAAAGTGGAAGGGCCCAGGGAGCTTGTTTGGGATTGATAAACATTTTAATTCTGGGTACTTGAGAAAAATAACTGTTTGCTGTTGGCTGCTCATGAGCTGTGTTTATGAGAAACAAAGTCATAACTGTGAAATAACCCCTTCACACGCTCCCAGGTAAAACGCTGCCCTTGAGACGTGCTTGAACAAGTGAGTGAGGATGTGGGAAGTGGAGAATAAAAGCCTGCGTCCTGGGATGTCGCTTTAGAGGGCTGCCCATACATCTTCCTCCTCTGAAATATGCAAATTGTAGTTGAAGTTATAAGAGGTCATGTTCCATCTTCATCTGCACTGCGGACTGCTCACGAGACACCTGCCGTGTCTGCCTCCCCTGCCCGTGTCTCATGAGGTCCTTGTGGGCATACTGGTGGATACTCATTTTCAATGCTGGCGGCCAAGAATTCTGCTTTTCCTAAAATGACTTTTACTGTGTTCCTAGTACAACTTATCTCTTTTTCCTGTAAGCAGCATTCAATAATGATTCATCACCAGCCCTGAAGGAAAACTGTTTCAGCTTTCCCTTTTTTTTTCTTACTTTCCAGTCATTAAAATGTAGCTCATGTTTAAAGGAATATTTGATGGACAATTGGTTTATCTCAACAGCTCTGTAAATTCTGTCAGCTTATTACTGCTTAAATGAAATATATCTTCTTTTGCAATTAATCTTTCTTAATCATCTGGATTTATGTCCTAAGATTGCCTTCTGATTGTCACTGACTTTAACTCACTCATGTAACCATAAATACTTAACTGTACCCAAAGCTCTTGTTAGGTCCCAGGGGTACAACTGTGGACAGTCTTTGACCTCCAAAAGCTCAGTGTCAAAATCTTAAAAGCAGAAAGAGGCATGGACCTAAAAAGTCTTAAATAACTTTCCCTTTATGTAAATCTTGGTCTTTCTAGGTAAATAGCCCTGGCTTGACCACTTAATGACTTTGTCAACTTACTTGAGCTCTGCTAAGTTATTTCTGCATCTATAAAATGGAAATACCTTGCATGGGTCTCACAATGAGTTGCTGACGATTAGAGAATTCTCATTAGACACAAAAAATACAAAGATTTCAGGGCCACCCATCAGAATGACGCCGGTCAGGGGGCTTCCAGCAGCTGTGAGCGGCTCCTCTGCCGCTCTGATGGAGGCCGCCCACCGTCCCCCCAACCCCCGCGTCCAGCCTTCCTCTGCCTGCTTGTGCTCTAGCCCTGGCCGTGTGCCTGCCCGCGCCCCAGCACGTGCCTGAGCATGTGCTCGGGGCGGGTGACTGGGGCCCCCAGGAGCAGCCCGCAGCGCACAAGGCGCCAGCCCCGTCTCAGCTCCATGCCGGCAGTGCTGGCGCTTAGCCGCCGGGATTATTCAGACAGCTGATGAGGTGAGCTTTGTTAGAATCGTGCTTAGTACAAAGCAAGTACTTAATATATTAATACCATTAACTTACTATAACGTTATTACTTAAATACATCAACCCTGGTACTATTCTCAGTGAAATGGAACAACAAGATAAACAGGCTTACGTACACTTGCATATGATGATCCTCTCCTGCTGCCTTTTTTTTTTTTTTTTTTAAGAGAAAAATAAGAGAATATTATCTTCTTCTTGACCCCCCTCCTCCAACTGAAAAAAAAAAAAAGCAACCCACAAAATGTTTGAGACAGTGATTTTGACATTCGAAAGCGTCCACATAACATATTTATTACAGCACTAGCTCCCTTTCGCTAATAGAGGACTAAAATTCTTCCAGTAAGAGCCAGCTAACAAGCCTTATGTATCCCGCCGTTGCTTAACTGGTCTCTTCCAGCTCTTAGGTATTGTGTCCTGTGAACACATTGAGGTGGGAGTGGGGTGGGGCCACAACCGCTGTCCTCTCTGCCCGCCCATCGGGGGTCCCGCTCCTCTGCTGCAGGTACTGTTCGGCACCGCCGACGGACAGGTGATCGTCATGGACTGCCACGGCCGGATGCTGGCCCACGTCCTGCTGCACGAGTCGGATGGCATCCTCAGCATGTCCTGGAACTACCCTGCCTTCCTGGTGGAGGACAGCAGCGAGAGCGACACCGACTCGGACGACTACTCCCCGCCCCAAGGTGGCCCTGCAGGGAGGGCAGGAGGAGAAGGACCCCTTCCCATCGGGCAGGGTTCTCAGCGGAATGCAGGGCAGAGCCGGCCCACCCAGTCTCTGACCTGGATGGGACTGTCACCTACCTCTCTGCCATCCCTTTTCGCAGAATCAGTGGTCAGGTGGCTTGGCCCTCCACTGGTTTTCCTAGACGCAGAACAAGACTGATGGCCGTTTCCGTGACCCTGAGGTGTTGGGGGGAGGGGGGTGCCTAGGGAGAACAGAGCCGAAGGTGAAAACTGCTGTGCTGTTCCTACACCCTAACCCATGTGCTCTAGATCCGTAACATTACTGAAGCTGGTGACCCTGGCTGTGTGACCAAAGGGTTAGTTAGTTCTGCCCCTGACGAAGGCCAGCACGTTGCCATGTCCCTGCCTGTTTATTTCAGGCAAAAGATCTTCCCTTGCTCAGTTCAGAAGAACCCGCTGCCCTCACCCCGCCACCTCCAAGCCTTACAGTGACGTTAGAGTAGATGACATCTGAGTTTGTGAACATTTGGCCCAGTCATGACAGATGGTTTCAGCCCCTTGGTGGGGGTGATTTTGGGTTCTGCCTCCCCTCGCCACCTTGAGCATGCCTGAGGCCCCAGAGCAGAAGCCTTGGGGGTGGGTGCTGGCCTGGACGTCCCCACTGTCAGCCCTCAGCGTGCCCCCCGCAGGGCTCTGACTCTCCCTCGGGGTCCCATCCCTGCTCCTTTTAAAGAGCCTCTCTTTTTAAAGGAGACAGTGTGATGAGTAGTGAGACGGAAGGACTGACTGCCGGTGGCAGTGATCAAATTGGTGTCTTTCAGCACTCGGCTCAGCATACTTTTAAAACAGGACTTACTGGGTTGAATGCATACTTGCTCTTCCCCTCTTACTAGGGCAGAAACAGGGTCCAGAGACCAAGGTGATGGAGCATGTCCAGATGAAGTCTAAGAGCAGCATTAGTTCCCAGCTGCACTCTAACTGGTTCCCCTCCTCAGAAGCAGTGGGGCAGTTTGGAGGAAACTGAAACTTGACTTTCAGAGAGAGCAGGGTGTTCCTGGTGACCTTGGGAATTTGAGCACAGAGGCCAGTATTTGTAGTATCTTAAAAGTGAAGCAGAGGACAGTTATTACAAGAGCCTCCGCAGGTGGGCTGAGCAGGGCAAGTGAGCAGGTGTCAGGCTGACCCACTGCAGGGGGTGGACGCAGAGGAGCACCCCTCAGGGCTCCTTCCTTAATAGACACACACACACACACACGTCTCCTCACACTCACGCACCCTGGGCATCAGCCACAGCCAGTCTGGGCCTCCTCCAGATGTGGGGTCTCTTTTGGTAAAAACAACTCACGTTGGCTGCTCGATGCCTGTAATGTTCAGTGAAAGTGCGTCCAGTGTTGAAAGGCAGCTTTCGGTACATTGGACCAGGATTAAGAAAATGTTTTCAACCTTCCCCCCCATCCTCCTATGTCACGTGATATTAAAGTAATTCACGTTTGCATATCACCAGAGACACGCAGGTTGGTAAACTCTCAGCAGGGCACCCAGAGCCCAGGGAGCCCCACCCGGTACCCAAAGGGCTGCTGTCCCCACCACCTCTCGTCTGGGGCTCCCCCCATGCCCATGTGGTTAGAGCCTGATGCTGTGCAGCACCACCTTCCTGGGTGACCCCCCCAGCCCAGGGTCTGTCCTGCACTGTTAGCGGTTTCCAGGCCTCTTCAGGGCTGCACGTGCGGGCCTGGGTTCAGGTCACGTGCTCGTTACCTCATTTTCACCCGGCACTTCTGTTCCCGCAGATGGTCCGGCAGCATACCCCATCCCGGTGCAGAACATCAAGCCCCTGCTCACTGTCAGCTTCACCTCTGGAGACATCAGCCTGATGAACAGCTACGACGACTTGTCTCCCACCATCATCCAGTCGGGGCTGAAAGGTACGGAGCGGCCCGCCTTGCGAGCTAGGCGTCACTCCCAGGCCTCCTGACCGCCAGCCTGTACAGGGCTTAATGGAGTCTGTCCGTGAAGGTCTTTCCTCTCGCTCCTCTGCTTGTCTGACCAGTCGATTCCTATCTAGTCTCATCTTGAGGAAGCTCTCCCAACAGTCACTTCGTCCTCACCTGCCCTTCTTGGGAGGAGTGGTCCTCTCAGACAGGGGGCACTCGCCTCCAGACAACACACAGGAGCCCCCAGGGTTCTGAGGCTTCTTGAGGAGCTGGTGGTTGTGACAAACCTGTCAAATAGAGGCGTCCGTGTGAAGGTCAGTGGTCAGTGGCTGACGGCCTCCTGAGGGGGCGGTAGGAAGTGGTGTCTCAGGAGGAAATGGGTGTCCATCAGCATTCTGAGTGTTGTGAAATGTGCAGTTCAGGAAGTCTCCTGAGGTGGTGGCTCTGATGAGTTCTCTGGAAAACCAGTCTGTTTCTTCAGGATTGGACGGTGCAGTGCAGAAAGCTCCAGGGTGGTCTCTGGTCCCCATGGTAAAGGGACCTGCTGTGATCTGAATGGAGGTAGGGCAAACCGGAACCTTGGCTTTCTTTTTCGTTCTCTCTCTCCCTCCCTGTCTCTGGACACAGGCGCACATGTGCGGGTGCACTCTCACACATGCACACACAAGTGTGCACACATCTAACGGCTAATAGATGAGTCACTAATGTGGACGTCTAAGGAAGGGATGGGGCCGGGCATCCCTGATGGCTGCATGCCTGTCATGTGGATCAGGCCTGGGTTATGCTCAATATTGAGGGGCCCGCACTTGTCACTGCATCCTTTTATGTTCCTAATTATATAATTTCAGAACGAGAAATGGCATTATTCTTATGAAACTTACTCTTTTCAAAAGAATGACATACCTTTGGGAACTACCGCCATCTCAGTGTAATGTTATAACTGCACCAAAGAAATCCCTGCACATTTGCTCATAAACGTTTGGACTGAGATCCTTACTCAGATGTCGCCATTTAGCAAACGGCCGCCTTGAGCCCTCGGGCTTCCCTGTGTTAGCTGCTGCGCATCTGTTGTGTGTCTGGGTCCGTCCTGTGGGGGCCACCACCCACTTACCTATAAGGAAAAACCTGGACAGAGTTTTGGGCCCACCCAATACTCAACCTTATTTATACCTGTCTATAAGAAAAAGAAAAATCCTCTATTTATTGATGCTTTTACTGTCTCCAGTTGTGGAGATTTTACCATGTTGTATTTGTCCATAACTGCATCCTCTCAGCCCTCTGCTGGGATCTGTCTCTAGATTCCGTCTGCAGCTGACTTGACAAGTGGGCCCTCAGTTCCCGGGGTCTGGAGAGCTGTCTTCTCCCAGGACTGCTCTTCAGTCTTCCAGGGAAACTGGGGAACTTCAGTGACCTCAGAATGTGCTCGGTGTTGATGTCAGAATCGGTGCCGCACGTGAATGAGAGAGAGCTGCTGAGATCACAGGTGGAGCTCAGGAACTGCCGAAATCTAGACCAAGTTCTGAAACCCGTCCCTGTCATGGGGTGCACCTTTCAACTCCAGCCTCTCTGCAGAATCGGCCGCGGACTTCCAGGTTTCAGGGATCTCTGGATAAGCCAGATCCAGTTTTAGGATCTTGAGGGAAAACAAACTACACCATAAATCTTACTGTACCAGCAGCTTGTTTTACCAGCAAGAATAAGTGAATCGCTCACATTGGAATTAGACACAATGTCTAATAGCCATTTCTTCTAGGTCCTGAATGGCTCGTAGGTGAGCATCACATCTCTGTGACAGTGTGTCTGACAACACTGCCATCCAGCAGAGGGATTGTCTTCTTTTCTGAGACCCCACATCACATCACCCAGATGCTGGGTGAAAGTCAAGGCCTTGATACGCAGACCCGTCCTTTATCTGAACTTCATCTGTCTAGTAGTGCACAGAACATCGAATGAATTGAATTTAGGCTTTTCTCTTGATTTGCATTTCACTTGGAGCTTTTGTAAACTCTCTGAGTCCTCTCTGGGAGTCGGGGTCACGGCAGAGGGAAGGACACTCAGGATGGACAGTGGTGGGTTCTCTGACCTTACCTGCACTCTCGTAGTTGTGGCCTTCTCATCGTGGAAGTGCTGGTACTGCAGTAGATATATCATGTGTGGTTTTCTCCTGGTTTAGGTGTGTTTCAGGGGAAACTGCAGTCCCCACCCATATAATGAACACTCCCCACCCATGTAGTGAACACTCCCCACCCATGTAGTGAACACTCCCCACCCATGTAGTGAACTCTCCCCACCCATGTAGTGAACTCTCCCCACCCATGTAGTGAACACTCCCCACCCATGTAGTGAACACTCCCCACCCATGTAGTGAACACTCCCCACCCATGTAGTGAACTCTCCCCACCCATGTAGTGAACACTCCCCACCCATGTAGTGAACACTCCCCACCCATGTAGTGAACTCTCCCCACCCATGTAGTGAACACTCCCCATCCCTGTAGTGAACACTCCCCACCCATGTAATGAACACTCCCCACCCATTTACATGAACACTCCCCACCCATGTAGTGAACACTCCCCATCCATGTAGTGAACACTCCCCATCCATGTAGTGAACTCTCCCCACCCATGTAGTGAACTCTCCCCACCCATGTAGTGAGCACTTCCCACCCATGTAATGAGCACTCCCCACCCATGTAGTGAACATCTGTGTTCAGAGTCTCCATTGACTTCACAAGAGAAACTTGGACGCCGTTGTACGTGCTCAGTGGCTCTATTTCTTAAACTCCTTAAATGAGAGTTCAGAAAGGACACCCCCACCCCCACCCCGCCAGCTCATGTTGACTACCTCCCTCTTTTTTGTTTCAGAGGTGGTGGCCCAGTGGTGCACGCAGGGAGACCTCCTGGCAGTTGCTGGTATGGAGTGCCCAAGCCAGCTCAGTGACCTCCCCAATGGCCCTCTTCTGAAGAGTGCCATGGTCAAGTTCTACAACGTTCGTGGGGAGCACATCTTTACCCTGGACACGCTTGTGCAAGTAAGGACGTGTGTCGGACACACGCTGTGACAGCAGTGTGTTAATTTGCCCCCAACTTCCATTAAGTACTCGTGAACTGCTTCTACTCACTGTAATTTTCTTTGGCAGACTTTAATCTTTTGTTGACCATGAATTAAATTATAGGGTATAAACCAGAAGAAGTAAGGGGAAAAAAAGTTTTTGCCTTTTAACCAAAATGTATCCATTTCCATTCCTAAATGGTGGACAGTGAGTAAGCAGAGTGAGCTAGTGTTTATCATCTTTACAAAGTAAAAATCAGCAACTTGCAGAGAAGTAAATGGTGCATCTTCGTTTATTTACTCTGATTTTGTTTGTTATGCCAGTAATATACTTTTCCATTTAAGCTAAATTATTGTTGAACCATAAATAGGAAAGCTTAAAGGTCTTTAAAAGAGTGTGCATGTGCGGGCCCCTTTCTGTGTGTTCTTATTTCCCAGAAGTCTGTAGATTGCCTCGTTTCTGGTGTGGATCAGTTACAGTGGAGACACAGCCCCACTCTCATGGAGGTATAGTAGAGATAGGTCTGAGAGTGAGTTGATGGTTGATGGGGGTGATGATAAACTAGGGACTTACGTTCTAGTCTGACCCAGCTCATCAGAGAGACAGGTGTGCCAGATTTTAGGAAATTTGTAGTTGTGTGTGTGCTCAGTTGTGTCCAACTCTTTGCAACCCCCGTGGACTGTAACCCACCAGGCTCCTCTGTCCATGGGATTCTCCAGGCAAGCATTACTAGAGTGGGTTGCCATTTCCTCTTCCAGGGGCTCTTCCCTACCCAGGGATCAAACCTATGTGTCTTGTGTCTCCTGCATTGGCAGGTGAAGTCTTTATCACTGAGCCACCTGGGAATCCAGATGCCAGCACTAATTATCTAAATACATATATTTTCAATTGTAGTACAATACACATTTACTGTCTCAACCATTTTTTAAGTGTATTGCGCTATTGTGTAACCAATCTCCAGAACTGTTTCATCGTGTAAGACTGAAACTATGCCTTCTTGTTCCTGTGAATTTGACTATTCTACATACCTCATGTAAGTGGAACCATGCAGTGTCTGTCTTTTTGTGTCTGGCTTATTTCATCCGCATTGTAGCCCGTGTCAGAATTTCGTTCCTTTTTAAGGCTGAAGAATATGCTGTTGTATGTGTACAACTGCATCTTGTTCATCCATTCATCCATCAGTGGATGTCTGGTTTCCTTCCAGCTTTTGGCTATTATGAATAATGCTGCTGTGAACAGGAATATACAAATATCTCTTTGAGATGCTGCTTTCATTTCTATTGGATAAATGCCCAGAAGTTGAATTGCTAGGTTATATGGTAATTCTATTTCTAACTTTTTTGAGGAGCTTCCATAGTGTTTCCACAGTGGGTGCTCCAGTTTACACTCCCACCAGAAGTGCACAGAGACCCCCCACGTCCCTGCCAGCTCTTGCTGTTTTCTGGCTTTTGGGTGGTAGCCATACAGATGGTCATGAGGTGGATCTCACTGTGGTTTTGATATGTGTATCCCCGATGATTAGTTTGGAGAAGGCAATGGCACCCCACTCCAGTACTCTTGCCTGGAAAATCCCATGGATGGAGGAGCCTGGTAGGCAGTCCATGGGGTCGCTAAGAGTCGGACACAACTGAGGGACTTCACTTTCACTTTCATTCATTGGAGAAGGAAATGGCAACCCACTCCAGTGTTCTTGCCTGGAGAATCCCAGGGACGGGGGAGCCTGGTGGGCTGCCGTTTATGGGGTCGCACAGAGTCGGACACAACTGAAACGACTTAGCAGCAGCAGCAGATGATTAGTTACATTGAGCATCTTTTCATGTACTTGTTGACCATGTGTATATCTTCCTTAGAAAAATGTCTGTTCAAGGCCATTGCCCATTTCCTAACTAGATTGTTTGGTTTTTTTGTTGTTGAGTTGTAGGATTTAAAAAAAAAAAAAAAAGATGTTTATTGGTATTAGTTTTATTTATTTATTTATATAGGCTGCATTGCATGGCATGTGGGATCTTAGTTCCCCAACCAGGGATCGAACCTGAGCCCCTTGCAGTGGATGTACAGATTCTTAACCATTGGACTGCTGGGAAGGTCCCAAGTTACAGGATTTAAATGTATGTTTCGACAATGTAAAATCTGTGAGCAGATAAGCATATTTGTTTGTTCATCTGTTCAAGCATCCAGCAAACATATTTTGCGGGGCTCCTATGCAGCTGGGCCCTGAGCTCAGAGCTCTGAGTGCTGGGGTATAGAAGGTGATGTAGGAGCCAGTCAAGGTAACAAGCTGGAGTCACGCCCCAGCCAGAGAAGGGCAGCGTGGTTTTAAAGTGAGGTTCAGTGTTCCCCAGGCCGCCTCTGCAACCCCTAGAGGCAGAAGTGGTACAAGCTGCCTGATACTAGGAATTGGAGAAATTTATGTAGCAGAAAGATGAAGAATGGAAGGAACTTAGGGTACTGGGAAGAAGGTTACAGAAATGGGCAGCCATGGAGTTGGAGTGGGAAGAAGCTCTGTGATTTGATACTGGCCAGAAAAAAGTCATAATCAGGCATTTTCAGAAAGAAGTGATAAACATAGGGTGGGAAGCGGTGCATGGATAGGAAATTCAAACTCCTGCTTTAGAAGTGAAGTGGTTCCAAGTGATGAGGCGAACCTGGGAAGCGCTAAAGTGGAGCAGAGTTGAGGCCGTTAGCAGGAGGCCAATGTGTGTGGCAAAGTAAATGTAGATATTGGAGTCCCTGTGTGTTTGAGATTGAAGAAGAGGTTACCTTACTTACACAGTAACTGTGACCCTACTGCCAGTCTGTTTCCTGGAACTTAGTATAGGCGCTCAGTAAGTACGTGTTCAGTGGATTGACAGATGGACAGTTATGGTTTCTTAGTTCTTTCTGTTGAATATTTGACCCAGCAGGCTGTGTGCCCTCAATCAGATCTCATGCCAGCTTTCTACCTCTAGGCTCACTGAGAGACAAGTAGGAGAACTTGGGAACTCTCAGCCCTTTCTGACTTAAGATCTTTTATGTCTGCTAGAGCATTTGTGAATTGAAGCGTTGAAACACACTCCCAGTGCACTGAGCATCGTCCATGATTCTGTCTGACTCGGCACCCTCCCCTGGCATCCCCCCACAGAGACTGTCCTTCCCGGCCATTTCAGCTTGGGGAAATCCATCGTCTCTGTTGTCCACACAGCCACGTCCTTTGGTAAATCTGCCCGAAGACTGCTACCCCTCTTCTCTGTGAACCTTCAGGGTATATACTACCTCTGGCACGTATTACACTTTTTTTGTTTATTTGTTTTACTTTCTTAAAGACCTCAGTTTCTCTATTTTTCTGATCTTCACTGTGCTTAGAATGCAGTAGAAGCTCAATGACCTTAACCATCTGCAAGCGTTCTCATCAGCTATCACATGAAACTAGCATAGATCCTGAGTTTAAGCCATTTGAGGCTCAGGGATAAGAGACAGACTGGCTATCTTATTTACCTTTGGAAAAGATAGTCACATAGCATCCCTGCATTTTAATAAACTGTTGACTCTTTTTTCATTTGAGGGTCTGTTTCAGCCATTGAAAAATTGCCTCAATAATACACAGTTAAATAATGATGCTCTTAAAAACCAAGTACAGTATCGATTGTGTGTGGCAGCAGCTTAACTGTCGTCTGTAATGATTCTAGAATCACGTGTCTGTACTGTGCTGTTCAAGTTGTCCAAAGGCAGGAACGTTTTTATGGCAGGAAGGAAGTTAGGCAGCTTATTGGGCTGTTTATAAAAAGAACTAAATGCAGTTTAGATTGGATAATTTATTTCCAAGTTAATGAGATTGTAGGTTATTACGCACAAAACCAGTGCCCGGCACAGACTGGTGGCAGCCTCGCTTTAAAACGGATTCTCCTGAGTTACTCACAGCAGCAATGCTTGAGGCTGATGCTCTTAGAAGAAAATGCACTCTAATTCATTTTCCTTTCCTTCCTGCCTGTCATACTTTATAAGTCTAGAGTCCCATCTCACCAGCTGCTATCTGTGACCATCTCTATGTAATTGGGGGTTCCCAGGTAGCGCTAGTGGTAAAGAACCCACCCGCCAATGCAGGAGACGCCAGAGACGAGAGTTGGATCCGTGGGTCAGGAAAAGCCCCTGGAGGAGGGCATAGCAACACACTCCAGCATTCTTGCCTTGGAAACCCCATGGACAAAGGAGCCTGGTGGGCTGCAGTCCATCGGGTCGCAAAGAGTCAGACACAACTGAACCGGCTTAGTACGCATATATGTAATTGCATAACTGATCATCTGACCACAGAGTTTGAGGGTTAGCATCACTGACTGCAGTTCAAAGGCTTCAGTAATTCAGATCAGTGTGTTTTTGTTTGGTTTTGTTTGGTTGGATTGTTGGATTTTGGGGGTTTGTGTGTTTTAGCTTTATGAACTTTTTCTGTATTAAAGGCAGATTGGTAGAATCGCCTTAACATTCTGTAAGGTTCAGGTATTAATATAAGATATTTGGGTAAAAAATTAAAAGAGGAGGAAGATAGTATGGACACTGAAAAGTCAAGTGAGTGATTATGGTCATTGACTTTCTGTGCTCTTGAAGGAGACTATTTTGGCAAAAACTGTACTTGCCTCCTTTTGTTGAGAATTAACTCTGCCTATTCTCACAAAGCTGGCATAGGTATGCTTTTCCCATTGTTTGCTGTAAATAGATGAAAAAGTTCTTTCCGGGGTTGTCTGCTTACAAAATTCAGGAATGGTGTGTGTTCTTTTAAAATGGAGGTTTGGACCTGTGGCGGATTCATTTTGATATTTGGCAAAACTAATACAATTATGTAAAGTTTAAAAATAAAATAAAATTTAAAAAAAAAAAGAAAATCAATTAAAAATAAATAAATAAATAAAATAAAATGGAGGTTTGGGTAAGTGAGTCCTGAGCCAGCTTTTATTACTGTGGCTTAGTTTTTGGTCAAATCATTGTAACTTAATACTCAGAATTGTCCATGGCACCAACCAACACAGTTTTACGGTGACTAGTCACCACCTTGGTCTATTTACAAGTGAACTGTTCTTGAAGGCTTTCCTTCTGTGTACATGCCTGTACAAATGTTGAATACCCTCTTCTGTCTAGGGCTGTGAAACATTTAAAGCGTATTTCCTCTGAAAGAGATACCCACCTTCTTAGGGGGAGCTTAGGCTTCCTTGGTGGCTCAGTGGTAAAAGTCAAAAAAGCCTGCCTGCCAATGCAGGAGATGTGGGTTCAATCCCTGGGTTGGGAAGACACCCTGGAGAAGGAAATGGCAACCCACTCCAGTATTCTTGCCTGAGAAATCTCATTGACAGAGGAGCCTGGCAGGCTATAGTCCATGGGGTTGCAAAGGGTCAGACACAACTGAGCGACTAAAGAACAACAGAAAGGAAGGCAGGTGATTGGGTAACAGGAGACCTCTCTGACATTCCCAGGGTCTGACTCCCCAGCAGGGCCTCATCACCCAGAAACCACCTAACTGGGTGGCCACCTTTTCTTTCTCTCAGGCCAATGTAGCTGGTTTGACCCTTTTGTTGTCTGTTGACTCTAATCCCACTTGAACAGCTTATCTTTAAGAAGGGAAGGACATCCTGCTTTTTATTTTTATCCCCTTCAAGTTTTTAGGGGCTTCTCTGATAGCTCAGTTGGTAAAGAATCTGCCTGCAATGCAGGAGACCCCAGTTCGATTCCTGAGTCAGGAAGATCTGCTGGAGAAGGGATAGGTTACCCACTCCAGTATTCTTGGGCTTCC
Organism: Bubalus bubalis; assembly: GCF_019923935.1. Lineage (NCBI taxonomy): Eukaryota > Metazoa > Chordata > Mammalia > Artiodactyla > Bovidae > Bubalus > Bubalus bubalis. Next base: position 9,180,375 of record NC_059166.1, on the reverse strand, counting down.
CTTGTGGCTCAGCTGGTAAAGAATCTGCCTGCAATGTAAGAGAGCTGAGTTCGATTCCTGGGTTGGGATGATCCCCTGGAGAAGGGAAAGGCTACGCACTCTAGTATTCTGGCCTGGAGATTCCATGGACTGTACGGGCCGTGGGGTCGCAAAGAGTCGGACATGACTGAGCGACTTTCACTTTGCTAAGTTATCAGAGGACCCCATGCAGTGCACACAGTTAGTAGAGTAGTGGGAAGCTT